>NC_090320.1:2652057-3262555 GCF_040869045.1 Eurosta solidaginis | reverse complement strand
CTACAAAGTGCCCGTTCCAGTGCCAGTTCATGTACAAAGCCATGTCGGATCAGCGATAATTAGTGGTGGACATTCCATCGGTGGCTATGGTGGCTCTTCCTATGGAAGCTATGGCGGTCATGGTCTGTCTTATGCTGGCGCCCATGGTTATCATGGTCATGGTTACCTCCACAAAAAGAAGTAAATCACCAACGACAGTAGCGCGCTGAGGGTGTGAGACTTTTTGTTTAGCTAAAAAGGAAGCAGACTTACATATTTACATCTAGAAATTACGTTTATTTAGTTGGAAGGTCAAACAGAACAGCCATCATTGCTCGAAAAAGGAAACAAATTGTATGTAAAATTGCGCTAAAATGGGTAAAACCGGCGTAACAATGAGAATGTGTAATATATAAAATAGTGGTAATTTCTTACTCTCTCTTTCTTTCCATCTTCTTTATTATTTTCTTTTGTCATTATATAATTTAGCTTTTAGTTTGTGATAAAAAGAATTCGAATAAATATTAGGCGATGAGGCTTTCAAGCGAGAGGCTTTCTAAAAAAATCATAAAGAGCGCATGAGTGCTAAAGAGCAAAATGGGCAAACGAACTAGTGGACGATTGGAAGGTGTGACAGTTAAGTTAAGCTAGAATTGTTAGGATTGTCAGATCAAAGTGCACATTTCAATGTTATTGATAGAAAAAAATAATGTTTAGCAAAACCAAAAGTGCAATTTGATTTATGACCGTCATTCTCTACAAAGTCCATAAACTTGCCCCTCACACCTATTTTTTTAATTAAGCAGATTCGTAGTTTGCAACGTTTGCTTGAACGCAGTGGCAGCTCTTTTTGTCAGCACTTTGGTTAAGTGTTAATTATGAAAATTCATCGCTTATTAATAAGTTGTTTTGTAAAAAAAAAACAGCAAAACGATATGATCTTTGTTTTTGTACGAGTTTTTAATTTGTATATAATTTAATTTTGTAAATAAAATGACGACAAAACATTATCGAAGAATTTATAAGTAAATAACTAAGAAAAACTATGTTTTCTTTCACAAGAGGTAATATTTTATATTTATTGCTTGATTCTGGTCAGTTCTTTGAATATATTTCACTAATTCCATAAGCTTGAGACTAGGATGTTGAAGAAAATCAAGAAATATGTCTAAGGAAGGAGAGAGCATAGGTTTCGCAAATGGCATTGTTGTCATAGTATTATCAAAAGGCTCAAACGATGCCGAAGATATAGCAAACTTGACGTCATATGACATGAGTGGACGCCAATTTTAGTATTGCGGCTTGCAGCATAGAACAGAGTGACGTTGTTCACTACTGAGCGTAAAATATCGGAGCTAGCTGAAGTTCGAGTTAACGTCGGGGTTATAAAACCCCAACCAGCCATAAAATGACTTGAAATAAACTTTATCTCTAACCCCATAACCATTGATGCATAAACTTATCCAAAATTAAAATTTATCTACATTTTTCTAAACGGAGGATGTTAACCATATCGTTTCCTCTTCAAACATTTTCTCATCGAAAGATTAACTCTAGAAGAGCTTTAGGTAAAAGACCCATTTCTGAAATCTTTATACCAAATATTTTGGCAAGATTCAGTTATATGGTTACAATGCGCTAATTTTGCAATCCCATTTTTGTCAAAGCGAAGTACGATAAATGAAGAACCTAAGGCCTAATGAATATTTAAAGTAATAGCAACACAAGCAATATTAACGAGACATAATCGTCAAAGCGACAAAACTCACGATTTTAAAATTTTGATAGGAGCTCCTTTATGTTCACAGCTGTTGGAAGCAAGTTGTGGCTAAAGCAATTAGAGCTTAAAATACAAATTTAAATCTATTAAATTGGAGGGGAATGCCGATAAGATTTTTTTATGCTGCTTATGACTTTTGGCTCGATATTGTTAACATTAACAACGTAGTGAAATAAAAAAACTGGTGCGATTTACCTCCGAGAAGATTTAGGGCCACAAATTGGCGGGACGGGACTCCGAACCGCATCTGCAAGGCAAATAAAATTTTGCTGAGAAGTTTTTTTTTGCAGAAATACACTCGGAGTGTTTGCCAAATCACTTCCGTCCGACGACCCCGATTAGAAAATTTTTTTATAATCTAAAAAACTTGTCTCGAAATTTTTTATGTTACTTTGCACGGCAGTTGAACCCAGAATCCTCGATGTGGTAGGCGGAGCACGGTACTATCACACCCGGCCACACAATAATGCTAATTCAATAATAATAGAAAGCCTGAAAGAAAGATGCGGATAAAAAACCAGAGCTTTCCATCCACCTGAGCAACGTGCTCCATATAAAAAAGTGGAGTGGGCACCTCAACTTTGCAATCGCCCAGTATTAGGAACGAACGATAATTTGGGTAAGAAACCATTCTGACAATAAAAATTAATAAGCGGTTTGGAAATCAACTATTATCACCTTCGTTATAAGTTAACACATAACACACGCTAGCTATCGTTGTTTCGGGATAACTGGAGATAAATGAAAAATCGGAAAAGTATTCTTCTGACCGTTCTATCAACTCAGAGAAGGTCTCTTTCTTTCTAAGCTTCCAGCTTTCTTTCTATGCTTTCTAAGTGTCGAAATTTTGGACTTTTATTCGCTACACTATATTCATGTCTGAACGTGGAAAGGAAGACGTTGATGGAAACATGTTGTTTATGAAAGTAAATACTTCGTCTTTTCTTCGTTTTCCATTCAAAAGCAGGGGTTCTTATGGCGCTTTTGTTAAGGCAATGATATTGATATCATTAGCACACATCAGGAATTCAGCGCTCCTGATTGAACTAACGTGGTTCAGTTTTAGTGCTATAAGTATCTACTCCAGCATGATAAAGAAATTGCATAATGAGCAGAAGACTTTGTCCTAACCCTAAATCATTTTCGACAGATCCTTCGATGGTGATGACTCTTCGAGAAGTAATTATTCAAAGCCTTATATACTCTTTATATATGGAACTTGAGTTTGGACATATCAGCCCTTTTTTCTTTGCATTAAGTGGCTTTAAAGTCCACAAAGTATTGGTGCGCTTCAATTTTCTCAGATCAATCCTCAACAAGATTTGATATATTGTGAAGATCTGGCCAATAGTATAGTTAATTATGACTAAATCCGCAGCGGTTTGGGGGGTTAAAATATACCCGCGGTAGGTATGCCTGTCGTAAGAGACGACTATAATTCCGGATTCAAGGGGTTTGTGTAGCGCAGCCATTTCAGGTTGCCAGCGCAATACATAGGCTCTCCAAACCCAATTGTCAACCTCACCTATCCGTGGCAAATCCTGTTTCATTAGCAGTCGTGGCTCTGGCGACTCCGAACTCCTCGTGCATCTACGGGGTGGTGCATGTGGTCATAAAAACTCGTTCCCGAGATGATCGGGCTTGGTGCCGAAACGTACCTCGATAACACTCTCCAAGGCCTTCGGGGAGTGTCCCTTTCGCTACAACAAAAGCAACCAAAGCCGTACTCTTAGGATGCAATCATTTGGATGAATTTGGGCTTAAGTCTTGTGCAAAAAACCCGTTCCGACCATAGGAGTAGGTGAATGCGATTTTATCAACTCTTCACTTCCGTCTTTAACTAGCATGGCCAAGATTTCATCGCTTCTCGGTGTTTTTTTTTTTTAATTTTACTGTGAGTTTTCCACTATGACTTTTCAACCCACTCCCTCACATTGCATGGGGTGGAGTAGTGAGAATGTACCGTGACACAAGTATATGTAAATAACAAAAAGTGCCGCCGCACCCGATATTACTGTTTTTTCAAACCGCAATATTAAAGCACATTTATAATGGCAGCCACATGCTCCCAATGACAGTTTGCAGTACCTTTTAGCATTAAATATTGCAATAATAAATTTAGTTAAAATTATGCTGAAAATGCATTTACCATCAACTTCAAAGCTCTGCAAAACTTTTTTGTGAAATTGACGACACTATTCAAACAACTTTGGGTTGTTGTTAAAAATAACTTATTCACTTTATTTAAAGTTGTCTTGTTTGTACTTTTTCTTAATGTTCAGCAGCTTTTAAAAACTTAAGAAAAAAGTGTAAAGCCTACAAATATGCAACACTTTAAATAGACGTCAAGAAGAAACGCATACAGTGCGATCCACAAAACATTTGGTTGGAGAAATTTAATTAATTTTGATATAATTTTAGGCTGCTTTGACAATACCATTTCCCTGTAGGAAAAACCTTGGTAAAGACAAGGTGAAAGTAAATTTTAAAACGAATGATGAAGTAGCTATTTGAAACGACTCAAGGATAGCTAGTATTAAGTAACCTTTTCGCTACGTAAATCTCAGTTGTAATATTTTTAAACAAATTTGTATTCAACATTTATGCACTGCAATAAGTTGTTTAAAGAAAAGATGCCGATTTTAAAAAAGTAACCAATTTTAAGAAAGTAAACTATTGAAAAAAAGTAATAGATTAAAAAAAGTAACCGATTTCATAAAAAGCAACATTTCTAAACAGTAAGCAACTCAAGAAAGCTAAACGGTTCAATAAAAGTTAATCGAGCTCAGTGATCAGTTCCAAAAAAAGGAGAAGTGGATTTAAAATATGTACTTAACATGTCTAAAAAATGTAATATTGGAACAATTTTTGGAACAGGTTTACCGACTCGATTCAAATTTGAGCAGTTCTCTTATTTTTAACCCTAAATTTTTTCTTCGTAACTGGTATTATTTAACTGAAAGCAGAAGAAACAACGGTTCAAAGAAATTTCTTAACAAACAACTTTACGGTCGAAAAAAGCTGTGTTTTTATACTTTTATCTCAAAGCGTTATTAGAAAATCATTAGCAAGCAAATAATTATAGAGGAGATAATAGCGTTTTCTGGTAAACTTAGATATTTTTCCAACAAGGTAATTGTGTATAAACATATATATATATATATATATATATTATATTATTTATATATTTACAATTTATTACAACAACAGTGTAGCTTATGCAATAATTAAACACAATCAAAAATTGTGGAGCTAGTTTGTTCGTTGCAACAATTTAGTATACATAAGTTAATCGGCCAACTTGACTACTGCTGTTATAGTTCGAATCGCTGAATTGTCCAATAAATATCTCAAATATTCAGTAAAGCAAAATGTTCCCTTTTAAAATTAACTGATTGATTATTCCTTAGCTTGTGCTGCTTTTATGCTCTCAATTACCTTCTTTGACTGATTCCCCTTGGGCTTAGAATTTTTACGAACAGCCTTCACGAATGCTTGCTTATTTATTTATCGTTTCTGTATTTTAAGCAGGGTTGCGCGTTACAAAATTTCTTGGATTGTTTACACTTTTATTGTAAACAATTGTAAATAATGTAGACAATTTTAAACATTTAACAGCATATGTCATTTCAACGTATATTGTAAACTGTCAAGTCAAAGAGGTCGATTTGAAAGATCCAAAAAGTTACTTTTTATTTATTATAAATTGAAAATTGACCAAAACAATGAAGAATCGGACAGCGTATTTTTTTATAATTTTTTTACAAGCTTGGAAAACTGTACGAAAAATAGTGAAAATGCTTAATTAGTAGTAGATTGTTTCTGACTCATAAAAAAGAAAAAAATGAATTGTTTACAATTATTTACAAAAATGAATTATTAACGTAAACAATTAGCTTGTAAACAATTGCTGTGTGCAAATGTGTGAGATGTGTCTTTTTTGTTCTTAGCTACTGTTTACATGTATGTGTGCCTTCTGTGCTTATGTGTGTATATGGCTGAGTGATAGGAGCTGTTGGCTGCTGTGTACATGTATGTGTGGCTGTTTTTTCTTTCAGCGGCTGCTGATATTCGCCACAATAAATTTCGCATATACTACTTGGTTTATATTTTTAAGTGCGTTTCTTCGTAAAGATTCATCTTCCTTTCGGAGTTTTTATGACACAAATAACCGCAGCATAACAAAAATTCGAGAAGATATTTGTCATTAAATTCCTCAGAGTTGCGTCGTGTCGAAATTATTACTTTTAATATCTTTTTTTATAAAAACAATTTCCTTTTTATTCGTTTCAATTGTTGTAATTATAATATAGTTTCGTATTAGATTACACGCTGAAATGCATATACATATATATACGAGCATTTTAGAGTTTTATAAGGAAGTTGTGTGGAACATGAAAAGTTAAGGCTGAGAAAATTTGCGTAAATGGGCGGCTGAATAAAAAGATGGATTGTCGCATGGCCGGTTGAACAAGCGTGTGAGATTGGAACGTGATACTGTAATAAATATTTTTGTTGTTTTTCTTTTGTGTACATATTTGTTAACTTAGGTATGTTTGAGTGAATTTAAAAGTTTATAATTTTATAACACTTTCAATTTATGGATAGTAAACTGAATGGGTAAAGATTAAGTTTCAATATAAATTCTAAATGACTGGATTTCAGATTATTTCTGAATGCTGTTCTTTTTTTTAATGAAAGTTAAATTGTGAAATACATGCAATATGAAGAATTACTCCGTGACACGCTACATGGGTCCCTCTTAGTAACGGAGCATATAAACAATCATTGAAGAAATTACTCAACAATTATTTCCTTAGTATAAGTTGGTGCATATAAAACAAAAACGTAAGTATTGTGACGAATATTAGCATCACTAAGCTGCTGCTAAATAAATGCACAACAACAATAAAGCAGCCATTCTTATGTAGAATGCGGCTGAGAGATATCTCACACACACAAATACGTAGTCATCAGCCAAAGTAGTTGCTCACACATACACACGCATAAGGCTATGGGAGAGGCGTGGACTACAGATATGCATGTATATAGCTGGTTACTTACCAAGCAGGAGATTCAAGAGTTCTAGAAGGCGAAACATCTAGACGTTTTGAGAAATATGCGGATGAGGCAATAGAGAGTATAAAAGCAGCGCAAGCTGAGTAATAACTAATCAGTTTTGATTTAAACGCGCTAATGATTTTAAAGTATAATTGTGAAGTACTACTCCCAAAGTAATCTAAATAGACCAGTGTGCAATACTGAATATTTGAGTGATTTGTTCAACAGTTTAGCGATTCGAAGGTTGCCAGATGGTTTTATATAAGCGGAAGCCCCCAAAATTCGTTACAGTACGTTTGTATTTCACTATCACACTAAGGCTCATAAAAATGTTTTTCGCTGACATAAAAATGTGCTCTACCTGTATAACCAAATCCACAAACTCAACTTCCAGACACATTGAAATTTTGTTTGCATGCCACCGTTGAAGTACAAGAAAAAAATGTGTTGCATGAAAAATTAATATTAAAGCTAAAATTAAAAAATTCAATTGAAGTACAACAAGCGATATGAAAAAATTCAAACAAAGCTAGCAAAAACAAATTTTGCTGCATTCGACACACACACATATATACTCAGTTTGCATGTATGCGAATGTTGTGTTAACATATCTGGAGCACCTTGTAAAACTTCCTCATTGTTACGTCAGGTGAGAGTAGCGATGGACGGTGTGAAAATAAGCTGGACTGCTACATATGGAGGCAGTTGCAATTTGCTGTACAAAAATATTGAATCAATGCAGACAATTAACATTAAACAAGTCAAGTTTTACTGGAAATTAACAAAAAAAAACTTTTTAGGAGGCGTGGGCGCCTATCAAGTGACCTCTTGAGGAAAATTTGAATAGATTTGCGATGTAACTGAAATTTATGCAAAAAACGTCATTGAGTGGAGTAAAGAAAGTTGTTTTTGAAACATAATATCCAATCAAGAGAGCGCTGACTATCTTCAAGTATGTCCAGAAATAAAATTCAAAATTTGCCATGATCAAACTTAAACGCACACAACAGAAACAGTCAGCAGACCAAAAATCGAATACACAATTTGTAGCAAGCAAATTATCTTAACAGTTTTTTTGCATATTTCCGAAATTTCAAAATTCAAAAGATTTTAAAAGACTGATAATATATTATATTACCTGAAATTTCAAAATAGCTATGGCTAAATAAAGAATTTTAATAATAATAATAATAACTACATCAACTGCAATTTCGTTTCTTAAGTCTTTTGTTTCGCTGTTGAATTTATTCTCACCTGTTAAATTGTTAAGTAGTTTTTACATTTTCAGCTAATTAAGTAAACTCGAAAAGGGTTTAAAAAAAACGCAAGCTAAAGCAATAAATCACTAATATTGTTCTCTGTTCCTGGGCCAAATTGCTGTTGTCATTTTAGGCAATAAATTCAACACTCGGCGCAATAAATTAGTGCAGCAAACCAAACACCAAACCAGCAAACATTTTTAATTCAATGCAAGTCTCCCAAAATAGCACGAAATTACCCGCATATGATCTACTCGCAGGCTTTTGAAGTTTTTTTTTTCATAACTCTAAACAGCGCAACCCAAACAAACACCAACAACCAGGCAACGAAAATTGCAAAATTGTCAGTTGTAAATTGACCTCACAAATCAATTTAACAAATTTTTTCGTTTACATTTCTTTTGTTTGCAAAATTTTGTATGTAACGCTTTTGGTGACTCTATCGACCAGAAGTTTGTTTTGGTTGCTAATTTGGTGAGTGGCATTGCAACAATATTTCCACCGCAACATGTGTGCCGCAGACGCCCTCAGTAATCGAACTGCGCATTTTTGCACCAACACAGCTGCTTGTATTTATTGAAAGAGCGTTATTTTATTTATTCTTTCATTTTTCTTTGATTGGAAAAAAATTTTTTTTCTTCTGTGCGTAAGTGGAATTTTCGGATGTGTGTTTGTGTTTGCATGTGTGCATTATAACAGCCTCCTCCCCTTTTATAGCATGACCAATTGTTGTTATGAAAAATTGTTGTGCAATTAACAACCCTCACACTTATAAATAAATAAATAAATGTAAGGCGCGATAACCTCCGAAGAGGTTTTAGGCCAAGCTTCTCTTCCAATTTGAGTCATGCTCGTTTTAATTTTTCCTAAAAATTGGCGGGACGAGACCTACCTGTTTTATGTCGGCCACGAATGGCATCTGCAAGGCAGATGAATTTTCACTGAGAGCTTTTCATGGCACAAATATATTCGCAGTGTTTGCCGGAAAATTTCTTCTAATTGAAAAAATTTATTCCTAAGATTTTGATACTACCGAAGTTCTAGAAAATTTAATTGGCATGTAAATAAAAGTTTTCTACCATCGGTATATCGTCTATAATTGCAGAAAATTTGTATGAATGGTATAATTTTCACTATAAAATATGCAACATATTTTTTTATCAACCTCGTCTTGGCCTTTTGTTTCCTATCGAAGGGAAATTGCTGATTAGAGACACACAAAACTTACAAACCAGCATTTTTATTTGCACTCTCCCAATCCCTAGTACATTCTCATTCTCAGTCTCAGTCTCTAGTTTGCGTCTACTCCCAATATCACGTCGATTCCTACTTCTATTCTCACTTCACTCCCATAATAACTCCCATGTACCTTTCCAATTCAATTCCCTCATTTGAGTATATGCCATTTCTACACGTAATAGCGGAGAGTTGCTCAAAATAATTGCTAATATACAGCAAATTTAAATTTTTTCTGTTATGGGACATCGTACAGCACACTTTTCCAAAACTTGATACATGAAGTCCCGAAGGTATATTTCTATTGCTCTGCGCTAAAATTTCTGTTGCAAAAATGTAAAAATAGCAAGGTTGACGACATTTCAGGGGATTCCCATAACATCGCAGAAATAATCTCGCATTGATCCCTACGTAATCTTTAAGAAATCCCGAAATGGAATAGCATAAAATCTTGAAGTTATCCTGAAAAAGCTGTGGTATGATACGGAAAAATTTTCTAAACTAAATCGAACACCATCTCGAAATATAGTCAGAATGATCCAAAGATAGTGGAGAAACCATCTGTGACAATCCCGCAATATTTCAAACTTGCTCAAAATAGGTTCGAGATAATTCCGAAACGATCTGTAGATCGTTATATCGCAAATTAGTGCCGTAATGATCCCGAAGACAATTAGGAAATGTCCAAGAGGTAGACACGAAATGTTCTGAAGATATTTCCTTAATATAGTACCGAAATAGTCAAGAAAAAGATTTCCTAAAAAAAAGCTATCCAGTGATATCGAAAGAATCGCACAACGAGAAAAAAGCCATCTTGATACAGTTCAGAGATATTGCCGGTCTTGGTATTACCCCAAAAATCTCGAAAAGCCACGAAAAAATCCCAGACCAGATGTCCATAACCTTTGGATCAAAGATATCCCAAAATGGTTCCGAAAATAATTGAAACAATTGAGGAAGATAACATCCAAGCTACCATGATTTTGAAAAAGTCCTGACATGAAGCCCAAATAACTTTAAAAAGTAGAATATGCTCTGTGGGAGTTCTGTATTAATTCGGAGATACTTCGGAAATGCTTGCGAAATACTATAATAATAAGATATTGCCGGTCCTGGTATTACACCAAAAATCTCGAAAAGCCACGAAAAAATCCCAGACCAGATGTCCAGAACCTTTTAGATATTGGATCAAAGATATCCCAAAATGGTTCCGAAAATAATTGAAACAATTGAGGAAGATAACATCCAAGCTACCATGATTTTGAAAAAGTCCTGACATGAAGCCCAAATAACTTTAAAAAGTAGAATATGCTCTGTGGGAATTCTGTATTAATTCGGAGATACTTCGGAAATGCTTGCGAAATACTATAATAATAAAATAAACATACAATTTGTTCTGAAAAAGTTTCAAAATTATACCGAGTTAACCCTGCTCGCCAAGACATTCCTGAAATGATTCAGAGAAAAATTATAAACTTCTTTTTAACGTCCTATATATTTTTTCGTGGTGGTTCTAAATTTTTTTAACAAAAAAGTTGCCAACACGTTTTTTCCTGTTGTAACGTATTTTTTACTCTTACGGCGCATTGACACAATATGCAAATGCCCATAACTATTCATGCATTGCTATTGAATTTTTCTACATGAATTGGTTTGTATGCCAACTTTGGACAACTGGGTGTGCTGACCACAAACTAGACACAAATTATGTTAAGATATTTTCCGCGTTTACGCTACCAAAGTTCAACTGTAATTTTTTGTTTTCTGTTTACTATTAAAAAATTTTGTCTACTATTAAAAACATTTCTATTTTTCTTTTTTCTTTCTTAGGTTTTGCACAGCAACTCTTGGGTTTCCACTCCCATTTCATGTTTATTTTTTATTAACCATTACTGTTTATTGTTGCTATAATCCAAAGTTGTATTGGAAAATATGTGGCCTTGTGCGTAGATCCTTTTTTCTTATTTTGAAATTTTTTTTGGTTGGCTTTTTTATTTTGTTTTTCAAAACGTTTTACATGCGTCGGTATACCTTTAAAATTGTAGCTACCACTTATTTCGTATCCTTTTTGTTGTAGTTTTCATTTTGCGCATTTTCCGAGGTTTAGGGCAAGATCAATGTTTCTGTTGTCATTGCAATTACAGATATATTTGTACATACATGCATATATACGATCGGTATGTATTTAAGTGAGCACAAATACATATGTTGGGAGTATGTGCTTTTACCCCTTTTTGGGAGGCAGAGAAATTAAAATGCACACCTTTTTATTTAATTTATACATATGTGGAAATGAGTTTTACGAGTAAATCTGTGTTATTCTAAAATTCAAATTTTGAAAAAAAAAATTTTGATTTGATATTTCCAATTAGGGCAATTTACTTATGCATGGTAACAAAATATGAATCTTTGACGTATATATGCTTCATCTGCTCTCAAAGTGAAAAAGGTTGTTGAAAATTGAAAAAGTACGACATCAACAAACAAAGATAGAAAAGTTATTTTCAAAGAAATTCCAACCCCGAGTCTACCAAGCACACAATTTTAATTGTTTTTATATCTTATCAAATAATTTCTTGCAGGCTTTTCAAGCAAATATTTCTTCAAAGTATTAAAAATAACTAAAAATAATTTATAGTTTTTATTAATACAATATCTTGCTATTTTTTCTTTTCTTAAATATAAAAAAGTTGACTTTTCCTGTTTATCAATTTGCAAACTTTCCTTTTCCTTGGCTTAATTTCGGAAAAATTTGAGCGCTTAATTAATCTGCAAAAGGCAATCAGCTCTATAATGTAAAACAGAATTTTCTAGTTGAGCTGATTGACACCCCTGTGGCCTTGAATTGGTCTTTTTCGAAGCGATTGAAATCGATCTTCTGGAATGCAGTTACCTTGGAGAGATTTTGCATATTACGCAATTGCTGTGCAATATCATCTGAAACCAGGGGCGGAAACTGTTATTCCTTTTATAATATTGTTATTGTATATCTGAGAAGCTCCCAAAAGTAGGCAATGGTTTGTGCAAGTATCACTCACAAATCCACGCGCATATGAGAAGCTATAAACGTAATAATTTTATAGCAGATAACTAACTAGGAAATTCTAGAATAGAAAAGCCTAGAACTATGCAACGAGGAAAGCAGACAGTATAAAAGCAGCAACAGTAGAGGCACGACAATCAGTTTGATTTAAGAAGCTATCTGGCGAGCAATAGTAGTGTTATTGAGAAGTACTTTAAAAAAGGCCATTTTCCATTATTGAATAGTGGAGTTATTTGTTCAACAGTTTAGTGATTCGAACGTAGCAGAAGGTGTGCAAATAAGCAGAATTGCAGTAAATTCATTACAATATAATTCCATTCAAAACTATTAATTTTGGACTTT
Source organism: Eurosta solidaginis (assembly GCF_040869045.1). NCBI lineage: Eukaryota > Metazoa > Arthropoda > Insecta > Diptera > Tephritidae > Eurosta > Eurosta solidaginis. Next base: position 3,249,855 of record NC_090320.1, on the reverse strand, counting down.
TAATATATTTGAATCAAACTAAAAATTATTTTCGAATTTTTATTACTTGAGTCCGATAGAACTAGTTAAACTCGGACTTTTACAAATAAAAGTCCGGAAATAAGAGTTAAATCCGGACTTTTATTTTTTAAGGCCAAAATAAAGGCCGGCTTGATAACAAAGAAACGGCTTATCCGAATTAAAAAAAATGTTTCTTTTTTATCACGACGGTCTTTTATTTTTGCCTTAAAAAATAAAAGTCCGGATTTAACTTTTATTTCTGTACTTTTATTTTCAAAAGTCCAAGTTTAACTATTTCAATCGGACTCAAAAAATAAAAATACAGATTTTTCTTTTATATGTGGACTTTTATGGAAAAAGTTCGAAAAATAAAATGGATGCATGATTCGACATGATATTGCTATAGGGATACCTATACATTTTCACCTAGGAAAATTTTTTGACCAGGACTTTTTCGACTCCGAAAAAAAAAATAATTATTATTTTCCGTCCTTGTCTGAAACCGCTTTTGCTAGTCAAATTTTTTTTTTTTGCATAAACTTCTTGTAAAGCCAGAAAGCATATTTAAGGCAGTAACACAACCACGAATGGCAAGCTAGGAAAAGGATTATTGAGTTTAAGGGCCTAATTTTATAAGACACCATGACGTCTTTGTTACTTATATTCACACGTATATAATTTCGAATAATTCATAAAGCTCCCCAAGTATGTTTTTAATTCACTGCAGTAAGTGAAAGCCATTATCTTAAACGAACTTTAGTTCACACGACAATAAGAGACACGATGCGTTTTGCTGCGTTATAAATAACCAAATTTTTTTTTTTTTTCAAAGGAAATTAATTAGGTACCAAGTTTAAATGCTTCCAAATAAGTAAATAAGGAACTAATTTAGCTCTCAATCGGAAAATTTGATACCACATCTAATATGGTTGAACGGCATGTGGCTATGGTCGGCAATTGAAGAGGTGATGGGGAAAACGCTCCAAGCTTCAGTTTACTGAAAACTATTTTTTCCACAATTTTGTCAAATTCCATTAGCTTTCAGGATTAATATCTACGCTCTAAGCCCAGTAGTAAGTGAGGCAACGGTTTAGGCCACTGAAAGACAAGCTAAATTTTCATGGTTTCCTTTTCTTTTACTAACAGCGTGTGAGATTTGTTGCTCTGCGAGCGCTAAACACGTATAAAATGAAGCATGTAACTGCTTTCTTGCAAAACTTGATCCAAAGTGGTCAGCGTAACTTTAGAGAATTATTAATTTATTTTAACAACACCCTGACTTTATGCAATTATTGTATTATCATTGATCGATGATAAATCTGTAATATTTAAATCACATTTATTGCATGAAATAGCTACACCATTAGTTTAATGAAATAGTTGCATTTTTATGGGTCCCAAACAAATTTCACATTCATTGGTCCATGTTGATGAAATAATATAGATAGATTATGTAGCTTGTTCTCTGTTTGCAACTTAATCATAGTTTGGGCACATAGAATTTTTAAAAGATTTCAAAAAATGAATACATTTGACTGAAAATTGCTTTGGCATAAAAGTTGTAAAATCTTTCTAGAAGCGAATACATTTAACTGAACGGTGCTGTTGCCAGTGAATGAGGATTGCCAGATTCCAAGCTATATTTATAATTAAGAAAATTGTGGAAATTATGATAATAAAAAACTTTAAAGCAATAACAGAGATAGGTGAACTAAATTTTCTTATACCTAACTCAGGATATTGTTACTTTTTGCTGCAATCCTGATGTATATGGCAGTTATATTTTTTCTATCAAACGTACGTGATGAATATTATGCAACATAAAAACTGGGTGAAATAAGTAATACGTAAATCAAGAAATATTCAATTTCCTTAGAAAACAATTTCTTTTTGTAAACTTGTTTTGCCCCAACAGCCAAACACACTCAGACAGCCAGTCGATCAACTCCAGCAAATACGCAAACCAACTTTTGTCACACATAGACTCACTATCAAGTGGACAGACGACCAGTTGCAAAACAAAAAAAATCCAGAAATATTATACAAATACTTAAAATAAACCGGTGAGCATTAGGCCAACAGCATCGCTTATATTATTATTTCACTTTTTAGGCGCCACAAGTAGAAATGTACAACAAAATTAGCAAGACTTGACTGTTTAGACATAAGCGATGCCAGCAGATTTGTGGTGGTTTGGTAAACAGCTGGTTGAGCAAGCTTTGTGACAGGCTTTTAGCGGGATTTGAGTATAATTTTTCCTCCATACTACTACTATTACGGTAATGCTTATCATTTAAATTTCGAGTTTTATATGTTGTGCATTTCCTTAAGCATTTTAATTTTTTGTGTCAATTACGTTTATATTCATTATAAAAAAACGCTTTAATGTTTTTGTTTTTTTCCATCGCACTTCAAAAGCAATCAAACGTAACAAGCCACAATATTTGATTGTGATTTAACAAGTAGGAAAATTGTGTGCTTATCTTTTTCTTATATTAAATTTTCTGCCTCATTGCTGACAGCTGGTAGCTAATTTGTTGCAGATTTTAACAGGCAATGAATTATGTTTGATTTTGTTTATTCACGTTTCCCTCGGTGTTGTGCCGAGGGAAGCGTGAAGGTTGATAAAGGAAGCTTAAACGACATGTGACGATAAGTGCATGATAAATGCAAACAATCTATGACGCAAATTAAAGCAATTGACATTTTGAACAACTTTTCGTGCCACTTTCCTCTTTTTTTGCCTTTAAAAGTGCAATTAATTTCCTTAATAGAAAATAATTAAAATTATATGACAGCTGGATTAGTACGTCACCTGCAAGAAATTTTCCTCTAGTAATAAATAATTGAGCAAATCGGCACACATGGAATTTTTCAACTAACTGGATGCTCAAAAAAAATAATTAAAAAAATTCTTTTAAGTTAAACAATACTTACATGAATTAATAATAATACTAAAAGCTAGAAAATAAATAGGTAGGTCTAAGGTACTAGTCATCACACTCCTCATTAATCTAGGGCGTTGATAAAACAATTAAATAAAAGCGTTGGACGCATGAAATTTCCAAAAATGTGATTAGAGTTCAGTTGGTCTTATATATGACTATCAATAGAAATTTTACGCGCCCAACGCTTTTATTTAATTGTCTGGAGTGTGATGACTAGTACATAGGACCTACCTAATTATTTTCTAGCTTTTAGTATTATTATTATTTCATGTAACTATTGTTTTCAATGAAACCGTTTAACTTAAACATTTTTTTAAATTATTTTATTTTCAGGTTTTTAGGCTTTATTTAATTGCCTATTATTTCTCATCTATTTAGTTCATTTAGTGACTCATTACTGCAAGGACTTTCTTGAAAATTTGTTACAATCTAATTCCTCAATATATAATACTTCCAAAGACTTTAGCCGACTCTGCGCCACGTATGCTTGTCCCTCCTCCAATTCCAAGATATTTTGATGTCATTTCTTCCGGACTGTATGTAATATTTTTTCCAAATATGAGCCAAATCGGACATCATAGGTCGCTTTCTCTTCATGTATGTATTATGTGTTCCAAATATGGACTAAATCGGACCACAAATACGACTTTTTTGAAATCTCGATCCTTGCGCCACCTAGCGGCGATTTTTTTCATAAGTCGCTTTCTATTCTTGTATGTATTGTGTTCCATATATGAGCCAAATCAGACCACAAATACGGTTTTTGTGAATATCTCAATCCTTGCGCCACCTAGCGGCGATTTTTTCCATAGGTCGCTTTCTATTCTCTTATTTATTATGTGTTCCAAATATGAGCGAAATCGGACCACAAATACGATTTTTGTGAATATCTCGATCCTTGCGCCACCTAGCGGATATTTTTTTCCATAGGTCGCTTTCTATTCTCGTATTTATTATGTGTTCCATATATGAGCCAAATCGGACCACAAATAGGGTTTTTGTGCATATCACAATCCTTGCGCCACCTAGCGGCGATTTTTTCCATAGGTCGCTTTCTATTCTCTTATTTATTATGTGTTCCAAATATGAACCAAATCGGACCACAAATACGATTTTTGTGAATAGCTCGATCCTTGCCCCACCTAGCAGCAATGTTTTTTCTTATTATTGCATTGTCATTGGGTTCTGAACTATATTCCAAGTTTCAAGCTTGTAGCTTATGGGGAAGTTACTTAAATTTCAATTACAAAATTCGTGCCAGCCATCTAAGTCAACCTAAATAAAGCCGTTTAAAAAAACAAGTCGAAAATTTAAAAATTTGGTTTCTTAAGTCTTTTGTTCGTTTACACATAAACCTTACTGCTGACATGAAATATTTTTCAACAGTTATTGCAAAATACTAGCTCCAAATTTTTGAATATTGTAAACATTTTTTTCTTTTTCGCATGATATATTTTCCACCAACCAACGCTTCCATTGAAATTCCATATTTTCCAAATGCATTGTTTTGCAAATATTTTGTCTGCGCATTTTTTCCTTATACATTGCACAACTTTCAAAAGTCATTAAGCACACGATGAGACGATTCACTTAATTTTCAAATTTTTTGAACTATAAAGCTACATTGCTACAAGCTAACATATAGTATAATAAATTAGTTTCTATAAATATAGATTAGGGATGAACTTTTAAAAACGGCCACCAAATAAGCTACCGGAATGATGGCAGTGAACACGCAACCTTGTATTAGCATATGCGTAATTTGTTTAACGTGAAGGCAGAAATAATGACAAATATTTCCATTATTATAGCGTGCTGGCGTGAAGACGTTCTAGCGTAAAAGCGTGTTAGCGGGGAACTGGTAAATTTAAAATCAGTTTTAATTAAAAGCATACTAGCGCAAAATAATTTGTGTGTAAAATCGCCCTAACGTGAACTAACGGAATGGCGTATCAGTGTTAAAGCGTTTAATATTTGCCTAAATAAGTGTAGTATTCTATAGCGTAGATCGTGCAAGCGCGTATTAAACATAACACCGTATAAGCGTATGATCGTAGTAGCGTACTAATGTGTTTACTTAGTATCGGCCAACGTAAAAGCGTTCTACAGTAAAATCTTTCTAGTGGAGTATCATCCTTGCACGGGAGCATAAGATGTAAAAGCGTACCAGCACAAAATCGTAGTAGCATATATTAGTACTAGCGCAAAAGTGTGTGGCGTAAGAGTTGTTCATTGCATTAGCGTAAATGCGTATTAGCGTATTTCCGTTAAAGCACAAAATATCATAATTATGTATATTCATAGTCGTAATCGTAGCATAAGCAGTCCCAAACCCAGCTCATTTTAAGTACCATAAAGTTTTACATAAAAAAAATTTAGGAGATGCAGTTTAATGCTTCTTAGCAGTAGAGGGCACAATAATGAGCATCGGTTACACTTTACACTTTACCAAATTTAAATGAAGATTTATTCCAATTTTGCTTCAATTCGCATAAGAAGTTGGCTTAAACAACATGCTCCTCCCTAATACAAGGCATGCTATAAATTTCTGTTTGTTATAGTTATAATGGCTACAGCTGTTTTAATTACATTTTCTATGTCAGACTTTTATGTTCAGTGCTGATTTTTATAGTATTTTTGTTTAACTATTTTTACTGTAGTCAACTAATTACACACCCATTTCTTAAACTACTTAGCCCACATATGAGGTAGGAGTGGAAGGTTCCACATAAAAACAGCAGCACACAAATATAAGCAAGCGCCACAAAATTACAGAATAATAAATAAATTTATGAAAAACTTCAAAACAATAGCCAAAAAAAATTACGACAAACTTAAAAAATATGAAATAAAAAATAAAACTTAATTGGCGTATGCCTTGCTGTAGCCAAACAGGCACCACGAGCCAAAATCTTTCAAAGCACCTTTTACATATGTATGTATGTACAAATACATATGCGCATACATACATTGGAATGAGTAATAAATTACAAGCGTGTAACATCCAAATTTTTACACGAAATTCAAGCACATGTAACATTTGATTTATGCGCCAAAAAATGTATTAAATAATTCCATTATTTTAGTTAATTATTTTCAAATTTTCATTTATAATTCTTCAGCTCCGTGTTTTGTTATTATATATATTTGGAATTGCATAATCGGACCAAATCGAAGTAAATTGCATGCATTTATAGCTCAATAATTTGTTTGTTATACAAATCCAATTCTTATGTTGCAGTAATTTTACTAATTTTTTAAATTAGTTGCCATAAAAAAATAATAAGAAAAAAGTTCGTGTCTTAAGTCTTTTGTTGCAGCTATGATGAGCGAGCGCCTTATTGTTACAGTTTTTGGGTTACAGCAGTTTAAGATTATTCAAAATAATTTGGCCTTCAATTTAGATTAGATCTTTCAAATGAGAAATATTTAAAGCGAAATAAATACAACACATGCAAATCCGCTTTAAAAGTCAAAATATAAAAAAATCACAGTGAATTCATCGTTCAGCAACAGTTGAATGCCTCTCAGTTTTAAACCAAATCAAGTATTGAATAAGCATATTCTATTTCTCCCATCGTACAGATAAAATACAAGAAAAAGAAAATACCTGCATGGATTGAAAGGTTTATTTAACTTTAATTTACTGCTAATAACCATGTTAATATATAACTATTTACCATTTATAATTATATTTGAGCAGAATATAAATCAGAGAATTTTATACCAAGTTTTTTCATTTATTTTGTGATTGTCTTCTACGTTTTTCCAAGTTTTCACCAGACCATAATATATCCAGCGAACCAGGGGGCTTGGAATATAACCGCGGCAAGAATGCTTGTAGTAGGGGTAATTTATAGCTTCTCCAACCCAATTTTCAATCTCACCTACCCGTGGCGAATCTGGTGACTCCAAGTTCCACGGAAATAGGGGGTGGGGAGAAGGATCGCCTAGAATATTCAATGTGGTTATACTAAATCGTTCCAGAGATGATCGGGCTTGTTCTATAACGGTGCTTGTTAGCGGAACGTACCGGATCTATATCCGACAAAGGACCATCAACATCGATAAAACTCCCCAAAACCTTCGGAAAGTGTCTTTATTGCTACAAGAACAACAACATTATTCCAATAGCGGGATGCCGAAGGCTGCCATAAAATTTCTTCATTATCGATTTCACCTGTATCAGAACTAGAACATAATATTTCCAGCATGGTGGCCAAAGCCACTACCACGACAGTATCTTAAATTTGTTTATGGAAAATTAAACTATCGCAATTATGGCTGACCTTTATATCAGCCCCTTATAATAACTTATTTATGTGAATTACTTACGAGCGTAAATATCTTTACATTCCAATATTACTAAATGCATTTATTTCCTTTTTTACACATATATATTTTAAGAGTTAGTTAAATGCGCATTTGAACGAACTTATCTACTGGCATATGTACGAATGTATGTAAATATGTACTTGACCACACATTTTCTTTGTTAAAACAACAAAAGAATGCCAACAAAAGGTCACATATTTGTAAATTAAATTGTCTTTTTATGTTTCGCTCAAAAGTAAATCCATTCATAAAAATGTAAAATAATAGGTGTTGATGCCATTAATAAGCAACTTTTCAAACTTGTTTACAAATAATTACAAACATTTGTTCAACAAGATTTTATTTTACACACCGCTCAAAACAAATATTTTAAACGTAAAATTTGTGAACTGTAAAACTTCGAGAATTTTACGATTTGTTGCAATAAGATATAGGGTCGAGGGAGGGTTTATCGAGGCGTCAGTTAACTTACTTACTTTGCAAAAATTTGCATCGTCATCGCAAGAAAGACCTATGGGCATACCTCCTCATTCTGTTTCTAGAGTTATAGAAATTTACTGCACACACAAAACTTGAAGTCATGTTTTTTAATATTGCAACACCGCTTGGAAAGACAATGCTCAAAGTTGAAGGAAAAATTAGAAAAGTGCGACCGTATTCTGCTCAGTATAAGCGACTCAAATATCACAAAAAAAAAGGCCAATATATATCCCATGAGTTTATGTTAGTGATTTTTTCATACAATGGAGGATTCCGCCTTCATGCCCGTATATTCCAAGTATCGACTTTGTGCGAGCTCATTGTTTAAACTGACCCCCGCATATTTTTTAGGTGCGTGTTTTTATTTGCTAGCCCTACAACTAATAGACTTTGATGTCACTTGAAAAGGCATTCTAGTGCCTGAATCATGTCATATCACCTAGCGAAGTGAAAAGCGGCTTAGACATCTAGCGTAACCAGCAAAGCTATGGTTCAAAAATAAGACCCTTTTATCTAGTGGGGAAGATTTTTGCTTCGAGACCACGCCTATGGGAACCACATCATTCAGCTTAACGGGGCTAGATTTTAGCATCTGTAGTTCAATAGAGCTTAATAAGCAATAGGTCATGCTGCACCGATACACTACTTTAAGCTATTCCTAAGACGAATTAGTGGAGATAATCAGTACAGCAACGGTCCTCATTGAGCACTGGGCGATTGGCGTATATGTGTTCTGAATAGAATTAGTTTTTTTTTTTTCTATATAACTTCATCTTACGATGAGATAGTGGAAAGCGTGACTGATAACGCATAACAGAAGAAACGCAATTAAAACGAGAGCAATTAAAAAAATATTGCACAAAAAAATTACGCAAACCTCATTTGAAATCAATTAAAATGCTTAAAAAAAACCTTCAAAAATATTTCAAGTAGTCTGCGTTGCATTCATAATAAATAAAATAAAAATAATATAAACAGATCGACTTTCCATTAAGTAAATAGAGCGCGGATTTACTGCTGTGCAACGCCTGAGAAATTAAGGGCTGTTAAAATAAGATCAAACTAAAAAACTCGTTCAAACTGCTCAGACAAAATTAGGTTTTTTACAAAATTTACAATTTATTTGCTTTGCAAGGTCACGCTAATACATTTAAACGCCCAACACTTAAACTATTGCATTTTCGATTTTAGTAAAAATGTTGCAATATTTTCATGATTGTCTTAAGCAGCTGCGTTTGCTAAAACTATTATAAGTTTAAAACTCAGCTCACTTTACTTTAAGCCAAAAACAAAATTTGTTTACCTTCAAACAACTGTAAGCAAGTAAGTAAGTGATTAAGTCTAAATATTTAGTTGGCTGTGTAATGCGGAGAAGTAATTGCGGCTGCGACCTTGAAATATGCTAGGAAGTTTAAGTTTTTGTTGTTTTATACACTCTTAAATGCTCTTAATGATGCTTAAATGAGCATTGCTTCCAAAAAGCTTAGTTACATACATTCATATTTTGTGCTAATTAACGCCTCAAAGTGTACGTAAGCGCAAAAAGAGGAACAGCTCGAAAAAATGAATGGAAATTAATAAAAAAAAGCGCAAACTGCAAATGAGAAACGGTTAGTGTTTTATTATTTTTTTTTTCTTGAATTTTTTTGAATGTGCAGTTTTGTGCAGCTCAATGAATTTTAGGCTAAGAAAGTGAATTTTTGACAATTTTTCCAATTTTCCGTACACAGTGGGAACATATTCTTAATGGAAGAAAATCTGAAATCCTCTTCGGAAAAAATATCAAAAAACAATGCGAATTTGGAGAGACTGTACTTGTACTTTGCTAAACTTAAATTAATTGGGCTACAAAACTACATACTCAAAAATATTCAGAAAACTCCAACGAAAAATTTGCCACTTTGTTGAGCACATGCATTTAGTATGTTTTATCGCTCATGCCGAAATTCAACCCAATGCGATTGCGGTAACTAATACCATAAAGGTACTAGCCCGATCATCTTCAGAACAACCTGATGTGAAAAAGTTGAAAATTCTAGGTCATCCCTTCCCCTATACCCAAGTTCCGTGAAGAAACTGTGGTCGCCATGTCTCGCCTGCTAAATATATGTATGGCACATTCATATTTGTAACAGGAATCACCTCGAGAAGTTGAGATTTGCAATTGGATTGGAGAAGCCGTATTGGGCTTTCCTACCCATTGAAACCTTTAGTAACTTTGGCTATTAGAAATTATCTTCCCGAATCTTAATTTTCTTGGCCAATAGGCCTTCAGCATAAGCACCAATTTATAGACCTAAATTTTTTTCAGATTCAGTCTTAATAAATCCAAAGCACATTTAAAAATCAATCATCGAAAAAAATCACATATGACTTACAAATTAGTTCATATCTTCAATAACTTGAAATTAACATATTCTTTGTGTTTTTTTTTTTTTAATTTATTTAAAATTTATGCTTGACTTAGTAAAACATTACACTCATACCTTGACCAATTTAGCTCAATTGATTTTTGTTGGATATTTATTAAAGCATTATTGGTAAAAGGGAAAATGATAAGACATCTAGACTAATTTATCCGTATGTAGCTAATGAGTATTCTAAACGTTTTTTAGCACAGCAAGGGCTAAAACTTCTTTTCAAAATTATGGAAATCTTATAGCATTGCGTCAAACGAAAAGCAAACAATAACTATTAAGCAGTCACAATACAAATACCACTAGTCATTTTAACAAAAGTTAATTCTCTATTACCAATTATGTATATTACGTAAATATTTATATATATTCACATACATGAATACAAAAAATTGTTGTAAAAATGTATTTAACTTTTAAAATCAACATATGAACATAAATTCCAAAACAAATTACTTTTTTATTAAATATTTTTCTTTTCAATTTCAAATTGTTCTGCACGTTCCAAAAGTCATTATTTTTTATTGCTAAATAATTTAAAATATATAATATATACCGACAATACCGACTCTTGGCTGTTATTATGATGCTGGCACATATATGTATATATTATATTTCAATCAACAAGAAAATTTAAAAAATGATGTCAAGGACGCTTTTATTTTCAAACACAATTACCAAAACAATACCAAAATATATGCACAAATAATATATTTTTTAATTTTTGTTAGTTGTACAGCCTAGCCAGCGCAGCCGCTGCGTTTTAATTCGCTGGACTATGTTGATGTCTGCGTATAGCTCGTACAGCTCATCATTAAATCTTCTTCGGTACTCGCCATTGCCAACGCGTAGAGGTCCATAAATCTTTCGAAGAACTTTTCTCTCGAACACTCCCAAAGCCGCTTCATCTGCTGTTATCATGGTCCATGCTTCTGCCCCATATAGCAGGACGGGTACGATAAGTGACTTGTAGAGTATGATTTTCGTTCGCCGAGAGAGGACTTTACTTTTCAATTGCCTACCTAGTCCAAAGTAGCATTTATTGGCAAGATTGGTTCTTCGCTGGATTTCAGTGCTGATGTTGTTGCTAGTGTTGATGCTTGGTGTTAAGTCCTAACACCTCAAGTAAAATGTGGAATGGGGAAAAACTATGGCTGCCGTACAAACTTAAGTTATTTTAACACCTAAAGTTTGATTGCATTGTAGAGTTTGCCTGTTATGCCTTTTGGACGTATAGTAATCTTAGTAATCTTCCGCTGCTAAAAAAATTGTTTAGCTTCAGTCTATCTACATCTTCTATAAAAATCAAATTCTGTGTGTGTGTTCCCTATGAAAACGTGTTTGCCATACTTCGATCTTCACCAAATTTTGGCTCTGGGTTCCTTCGATCAAGGCGAAAGTTTTTCATATTTCAAAATTAAGAATTTTAAATTTAAATGTTTTTGTTTTTTGGCTATGCGAACGAACTATCTTAGCTCTCAAAAATGATCATGTTAACAAAATCAATGATCGCATTCAAAACAAATTTCCTGGTGAAGTGACGAAATATAAATCGATCGACACAGTTACAGATGAAGTTGAAATTGTGAATTATCCAAATGAATTTCTATACTCCTTAGAACCAAAAGGAATGCCTGCGCATATATCAACCTCAAAAATGGTTCACCAATCATGCTTCTTCAGAATTTAAACCCACCAAAATTTTGCAATGGAACCAGGATTTGCGTTTAGAAATTAATGCCGAATGTAATCAAAGCAACAATCAGCGGTAAAAGCAAATGTGAAAATGTGCCCACACCACGAATCCCAATGATTCCTACAGATTGGCCATTCAATTTTAAGTGCTTACAGTTTCCTGTAAGCCTTGCTTTTGCAATTACAATCAACAAAGCACAAGGACAATCGCTTACTGTTGCAGGCTTAAATTTAGAGGATCTGTACTTTTCCCATGGCCAGCTAAATGTTGTTTGCTCTAGAGTTGGAACACCAAAAAATTTGTTTTTCTTTGCACCGAACGAATAAACCAAAACTATTGTGTACCCACATGCATTACAATAAGATACAAGAATAAAATGTTTTAACAGAAAATTTCATCAAATATCCGTACAAAATTCAATCCAATTAACAGAACAATAAATTAAATTATCAACAAACAAAACAGAAAAAATAACGCAACATCCATTCGATCTCGGGCGTTACAACGTACGCCGGGTAAAGCTAGTAATAAATAAAATGGGCTCTAAGATCTCTATAGAATAACTCTTGTACTCATGTGTTACATTTTTTCTACGAGCTATTAAAGGAACTATTTTGGCCTAACACGTCTAGCAGTATAGTCACTGCGCAAAATCTCCTTCCCCCGCAAATATAATTTGCTAACATCAAGTAAGCTGCCAATAAATCCACAAAAGATAAGTACAAAAATCACTTCCCAAGATCGCAATGCAATTTGAGCATAGCAAATTAATAATGACCGCTGCTGCATCTTCAATTGCAATAAAAAGTTGAAGCAGTTATACTTAATTAACCAAACAGCAAACGAAGTCAATGTACATACGTACATACAAATCAAAATGTGTTTATATGTACTTTGGCGATACAACGGCGGTTAAATCTTTTATTGCTCATTATTTTCGGTCAAGGTCGCTATTGGGTTTATGATTTATGAACTAACTTTAATTTTCTGCTGCAAAATATTACTTGAATTTCAAATTTGTGGTGAATATTAGACTTTTGTCAAATTTATGAAGTGAGTTTTCAATGCTGTAATGGGCTTACGGATATACCGGTTTATGTGCATAAAAATTTTGCCCTTCTTATATAAGCTGCGTTTTTATTTCTTCTTTTTTTAAGACATTTTGGTTAAGGAAGCTTGTAGGGCTTCTTGCGTCTTTTTGGGGTTTTCTTTTAGGTAACCGAATACTATTCATACACCGGTTAAGAACGTTAGTAGGCTTTCGTTAAAAGTTTCACATGGCTCAAAATCACATCAAAAATATATTATATACTTGATTCAAAGCAACAACTGTGGTATGAATTTAGATTCTGAACTTTACATCTAGGCAAGTTTGTGAATAAAAATCGATTACTTAATTTGGTTTCTCTTTTTTTTTCGTCTTCCCCACCCTCATTCCCCCGTAACATAATGCCCAACGGCGGTCCCACAGGGTGGTGTATACTCATAAACACGACTAGCTTGGTTTTATTGGCTTATGGGCAGGGCCGCGGAGAGGGGGGGAGCAGCCAGGGCAATTGGCCTGGGGCCCGTAAGGTTTAAGGGGGCCCGTAAAGGCAAAGCAGTATTGACAGTACTCTAACTAGGATTTCATAGATACATACATATTTTGTTGCTACAAATAATTGCTTTAAAATTGAAAATCACTAAACTAAAATCATAAGCATCCAATCAAATACTCTGGGCCATAGTCATAGTCGAAATAAAATGTGATTTTAAGTTAGATAAACATTTTTGACACAATTTTATAAGCGCTATCTGTCAACAATGCTTCAACTAACTTAAACTTACATTTTATTTCGACTATAACTATGCCCCCATCGGTTTGGTCGTATTGCTTTTTCATTTTTATAAAAGCCAGCGACATCTGTAAATACAGGCTGATAATAAACTAGAGCGTTAATTTAAAAAAACTAGTACACTTGACTTGTTTTGCGTAGCGGAAATTTGTGCAAACATATGAGTATGCCGTGAATAAACTTACATAGGTCATTGATGAGTTGAAGAAGTTCAGGGATCAATGGTCGATCATACTTCAAGAATGTAAGATTCTGGCAGGGAGTATAGGAGTTGTGAATACCTTCGCAGAGAAAAGAAGGAAGATAAGAAAGCGCCAGTTCGATGAAGTACCTGGCGAATCACCTGAGTGTGATTCCGAAAATCAATTAAAACAGCAAGTTTTTTACGTTCTTTTGGACTGCTTGATTGGTAACATGACAAGACGTTTCGAAGCCGTAAATGACATTGCAATTAAATTTAGTTTTTTGCGCAAGTATCAGGACGGAAGAAGAGCTCAGAGAAAAGGCAGCGGCATTCTGCATGATTTATTGCATCGATATTTCTTCGGATCTGATAGATGAAATCATTCATCTCAAAGCCATCCAATTAGCAAATTTGGGATGTGATTCGCTGCCACCATTTCAACTTCTGAAAAAATTTCATGACTTGAAACTGGAAGTATTATTTCCTAACATCTGCATAGCATTAAGCATATTTTGCACATTTCCAGTCAGTGTGGCTGAAAGGGAGCGTTCTTTTAGTATATTGTCTCGCTTGAAAAATTGTTTACGTTCTACTATGAGCCAAAATCGCTCGGGAAGCCTTGGAACATTGGCATTGGAGTCCAGCCTTGCTCGCAGTATTAGCTTTGAATCGGTAATTTCCATATACGCAGATCAAAAAGCACGGAAGATTTTCCATGGCTGGTTCAAGCTCTTGAAATGTACATATTTAGAAAAAGTTAATGTAAGCAATCAAACAATGAAATCTAGCATTTCATTTATGTAAGTAAGTGCACCAGTAAATCTTATTTTATATGAAATAAAACTGAAAATGTGAATTGAAAAATGTATGTATGTTATTTTATTTTTTTACTGGATTGAGTTTATTTTTTAAGGGGGCCCGGCTCGTCTCTCTGCGGCCCTGCTTATGGGGAGTAGCGCACTGCCGCAACGTCCAAGAAAATATGCAAATCGTTAAAAAAAAATCAAATTTGCATACAACACTTTAAACTAAATACAAACAAATAAAATTCCATCTAAATTGGAATCGATTTATATCGATAATATGAGAAGACGATAGATAAAAGTAAAAAACGCAAAAATAAGAAGAGCTCGGATATAATCGAACAAAGCTGACCTGTTTTTTATAAATCGATATTAAAGATTAAGGAAAAAATTTTAGGATCTAGTGAAGACCGAACTTTCTATTTTTATTAAAAAAGTAAATCACGTTATGTGGACACAGAACCAAATTGAGATTCGAAATAATTCACTACTTACTGCGGAAGTCCCTATCACCACAGCCTTTTCGCAATTTCCCGTCGTTTCTTTGCCAATATGGAACCGAAAAACTATTCTTTCTGTAACTGGTGAACATACTGCCGTTTCCTCATATAATATTTTGAACCCACTACCATCATAATTATCGCAACAGTTTACGATTATTGGGAAAATAGGTGCCACCTTCGTAAAAATATTTCTTTAAGTAAAATCTTCCTCAGACCATATTTGCTTTGTTATGTCTAATTTTATAAAATCATTACCAAAAAAATAAATAAAATGTCCAGATATTTATTCGCTTTTGTTAAACATATAATCTGGAAAATGTGTCACAAGGTAATGAAAGGATTTTTAAAGTTTTCAGAATATATGTTTTCAACTATTATTCTCAGATTTTGGAGACAAAACTAAGACGCAAAAAGTGCTAAAACTTCCTTGGTTTTTTTTTATTTATTGCTTGCTGTATTTTTCGTCGCTTTCCGATAGGCTTTGGATCAAATTGGAGAAGTGATAGAGAGAGCCATTGAGAATTTTCGATTTTTCACTTTTGTATGGAACTTTACATAGTTCTGAACATATTGTCAAGCTACACAACGAATGGGAGAGTAAACTATGATTCTATTTCTGCGCCTATCATATCCACCAAGTATGTTTCTGTTATGAGAAAGGTTCTCCCAAAAAAACGTTTAATGCAAAAGGTGTAACAAATACAGCACAATTCCAAATAATTCTTCTCGGAGAGGTTTTCCTCGCTCTCATATAAAATTGTACAAAAATAAAATAAAAGAAATAAGTACGTTGCCTACTTAAAAATTAACCAATTACACCCAAACATATTCTTGCCACATCTAAAGACGCTTACCGATGCGTATACGTAACTTTTTTTTTTTTTTTTGCTTAGCGACGAAATGTTTTTACACTAATTAACAGCTGAGCAGCGGTGGCGGGGCTGCCACTAACCGAAATTGACCGCTAACAACTAGCCGGATCAATATATTCCCTTTTGGCTATGGCTGGCAAGTAAGATTTGTTACACCGAATTTCGTTTTATGTTCGAGAACTTTAAAATTACCTGATTTATGGATTTTTTATGTAAAATTTTAACACTTTAGCAATGGGTTACCTTTTAACTCTTTGCAGCACAAGAAAATTTATCATTTTAGTATCTCATAAGAGAGCTTTCCAATGGCTTAAAATACCGCAATGAGTGTTCTCAATCCACAAATCTTGCCATGTAAGCTGAAGCAAACTCATTGGAAACTATTGGTTTCTGCCTTGTAATAAAGCTAAACATTTGCAATAAAAAGTGTTATTAAACCACTGCGATCAAACATTTATTTATCTTTCAGTAAATCGGCAATTATTTACATAATCCACTTACCTTAACGGTCAATTAACTCACACCAACTGCTGCAGCAGTAACAACAAGAAAAGCAACAACAACACGAACGTGCACAAGTTTTTAGATCAACGCTTACACAACGAGTTTTATCCTGCGGTTTCATAATTAAATCAAGGAAGCAGACAAAACTCAAAAAGTAGATCAGTAGGAAAAAAGAGTAGCAAATAAATAGTCGTATGTAGCACAACCCAAAGATATCTCACATTTATTGCAAACATACAACAACCAACGAACTAACAAACTGACAGCCGCCGGGAAGCCAACCGTGCACTGTTTGAACGAAAAACAATAGATGGTTTATAAATTTTAGCCAATCGAATATGCGATAACATAAAATTGTAATAAATATATCAGAAGCGCTCAAGCAATTCAATTTTACAAAAACACAAAACAAACGCAAATATCTAATATATACAATGTATTGCTAAACCATACGAAACAAAAAGTAGGAAATTATATGATAATTCAAGTAAAAGCAGTATATTATAGATAGAAGACAGCATGGCGAGGGAGCAAAGAAATGGCATGGCGAACGCTAATATTGGAAGCTGTTTGACACATAAATACACACACACATGCGCAGTGCATACGACATGGTTTTGTGTACGTGCCGTCACCGATGAATGACATAATCAAATATCAGCTACTTGCTTACATACATATATGCACTCACAATGGAGAATAAACTGTTGTTTTAAAGTTGTGATTAAAAGTTGGTATTTGGACTAAAAGTTGATTGCTAAAATAGGCTTAAGATCGTGCAAGTCGCCGCAATAAAGAAAATAATCTCTTAACTCAACAGTAGACTTGTTGGCTAACTATGTCGTGGTTGAACCAGCTGTAATGAGCGAGTAATAAATCAGGTAGTAAAAATGACTGACCATTTGTATGCGCTAAGATGCCAAAGCAAGAAATATTTTGCTTTCAAATTAGAAAAGAAAAGGCAGAAATCGCAAAATTTATAGTTGAGAGGTGAAATAAAATCAACCGTCCTAACGTCAATTGACATTATGGCCACTTCTAACGGCCACAAAGTCAATTGAAACTATGACCATATAAAACGATATTGACACAAAAACCATCCTGCCTTCCAATGCGGTCATCGTGTTAACTCGGTTTTCCTCAAGTGGCCATAGAGCCAATTATGGTTTTCGCTATATCTTTGCTCATTTGTATTAAAATAAAGCTTTTTGATTTCAAATTATCAGAAGCGCGTACCTTTTCCTGCATTCTAGTGAAAAATAAGATAAAAACTGGCCAAATGAGGTTCTATCTGAGATAAGATAAGTATATTCAACTAAAAGTTTAGAAAAAATTTGGAATAAATATGGCACGATCTTTTAATAAAAATTTTCGCCTATAGCGCTCCTTTTTCTAATTTGGACTTCAATACAATGCAAAATTGGATAAAAAGCTGGGCAGGTGGGCATTACTTCGAAAAAAGAAGAGCAAACTCAATTAAAGTCTAACCAATCCCGCAGAAGTGTTTTGCTTTTGTGCTGATCTTAAATTGGTGTTAATGGTTATAGTGTTTTTCCTGAAATGGTCATTTCCCAAAAAGGCAAACTTCCCAAACGCAAATAGTGTCAATTAAAAAGATCATAAAATCAAATGAATTTATTACCATTTGACGTGGTCATAAGGCTAATTGATCTTATAGAATTTGAAGTGGTCATAATATTAATTAACCCTTTGGCAGTTGACCTTATGCCACCCAACCTGAATTTTGAAGTTTTAGGCATTCCATGTGGTTCAAACTTCAATTGACTTTGTGGCCATTTGAAGTGCTCATAAGGCTAATTAACGCTATGTTCGTTGAACCTTTCTTAGCCCCTTTACAAGTTAATCAGGAGAAGTGCGACCGCCTATTCAAGAAAACGGGTATATCTGAATAGAAAGAAAAATAAGAAAATTAAGCCGTCCATAGGATGTCATATATGTCTTGTATATGATTTTTTAAATATTTGAGTACACTGCAAAATATTTTTGTCAAAAACTAAGAATAAAAAGGCAAATTTTCTAGCATTTCAGAGCTCTTTTCCTTTCCAACATAAGTTCCATCTAAAGATAGGTTAGCATTTAGCCAATCCAGAGGCGAGTAGAGATCCTCCTTTTTCTTTTCAAGGTCAAAAAAGTTTACAAAATAACATAAAAACAAGCTTCAGTTTTAATACAGGGGCTGCAAATAACTTCAATTCGAAAAATATCATCAAAAAATCATAAAAATAATCATTTTTGACCTTTTTTTTTTTTAATCAGAAGCTCTTTTTCATTCTTAAATATCTAATGAAAAAGCCAAATAAAAAACTCAAAAAATGTTTATCAAACAACGGTTTTTATAACAAAAATTATAGCTGTTATGATCTCATGTTTAAGGAAATTTAAGATATAGAATAAATGTCCCCGCTTACAGATTTTTGGATAGTCAGCACCAAATATTCCATGTATGCTTACATGACAAATGCACTGAAAATATGTTAAATAAACAATAAAGTATTGCAATAATACAACATTAATGTCAAAATTAGTATATGGCGACCAAGGGATGGAGGATGCGGCGATGGTCAAAATCAAATGCCAAACTTAAGCACAGAAATTTTGCGCAAACAATTTTACTATGCAAAATATGTTTATAGCCTGCAAAATAATCAGCCTTAGACGAATGCACATGTTGGCCAATAATGATGTGAACACCAAACATACTCATACATACACATAAACAAAAATGTACGTGTGAATGCTAAAAGCAACGAAATCGATTGAGAAGAAAGCAAAAGTGCATAGCAAAGAAAAATTCCACTATTCGAAGTTATTGTATGAGTAGCAGCAAAGTGCATACGAATAGCCACAAATACAAACCGGCAGCCTCCCGTTTGCCAGCTGCCAAGCAACTGATAGAGGTAACAAATATGGAAATGATGCCAAAGACCCATTGACATAATAACAAGGAAGGTAATCAAAAACGTTAAATTAATGCAAGCGAGTAAAACGTGTTATACACACGCGGTGTATTGATCCGGCATATCAACAACAATAACAACCATGGCAACAATATTTGGTCTAGCGAAATGGCAACATAGCCAAACACTGATAGCAGGCAACAATTGAAGCAGCACCGCTTGCTTACTTAACACACGCTAATACAATCAAAAGTAAATGCTTGCTCACACGCTAATTGCTAGTGGTTTGTTGTTTGACTGTCGGTTGTGTCACTACACTGATGTGTGTTGCATGCAACAGCGGCAACCAAACAATCGCCAAACCGCGTCATCGTTATAGAAATGCAACACTACCAACAAGCACAAACACCGACCCCTACAGTTACAGCAAATCCAATGACTTATTTTACTTTTACTTTTTTTCTTGCGATTATACGAAATGTTGGTCACCAGCCGGCAGCTGCTAAAACTTGTTGAATGAACCACTCTGTTTTTTTGTTCGGTGTTTTTGTTGTCTACCTCTTAACCAAGTAACCTAATGAATTACATTTTACATTTGAAATGCTCTTTACATACTCACATGCATGATTATGTTTTTACACATTTAAGATTGCGAGACATTTGTTATTGTGCACTTTCGTAAGTATGTAAATATATATGTAAGTATTGTCAACGGTCGCTTACGTGCGTTTATGCTTCATACAAATATTTCTGGTCCATAAAATTGTATTAGAAGATAGGTAGTTTGCGTTTATTTGCGGTTTCTTTCAGGAAATGATTTTAACGAAATTAAAATTGATGCCAGTATTAAATGATGTATGTCCATACTTGTTAATGTATTAACCAAAATGGTAAGCAGCTTGAGATAGCGCTGGCTATACAGCAATTAATCAAAGTTTATATTGGTTTCAAAGCGTTTTTTTACGAATTTTATAAATTCAATACATTACTATTTTTGTTTTTTTTTTTTTTGTTGAGTAAGTCTGTCTCCCAGACTATACAACTGTTATGCATTTGCGATCAACACCGAAATGGCCACATTATTATATCAAGTATTGAATGAAGGAATTTTAAAACAAAATGTGCATATAAAATCCGTATATTCCTTCAGAATCGACAAACAGTACTTTAACAATAGTTAGAAACGGTAGTTTCTTAGTTACTTGTCATCTTTAAACCCAGAAGCACGCGGTGTTAGATGCCCGTGCTCTAGTATAATAACCCAATATGACATTTTTGCACTACATGTTTAACGACTAGGTTTTAACTGGTGCTAATCGGATGCAGAGGAGAGCAGTTGGCAGTATACCTCACGAGCTAGACATTATTAGGGCCTTTTCAAAGGCCGTGACAGTGATTTTCGAGCACTGCGACGAAAACTCTGGAAAAAATTTTAATAGACACACATATGACTGGTGACTAGAATATCACCCATCTCGGCTACCCTATCCAAAACACTCAACCTTTTTAGGTTTTGAAAACCGTCCTATCCCATATATCAGTTAAATAGTGCTATAACTCATAACTTGTTTCAAAAACACATTTTGGTTTGAGATTACTATAATCGAAATGATATAAGGCGTATTTTAAAAGTTTTTTTAGAAAGGAAGGGCGACGTTCTCTACAGTCGACGATATTTGCTTCTTCCCTCGCGTGGCAAGAAGGTCGACGGGCTAACCACTACAACAATCACCATTTCCTAACGGAACAACAATTAAATGCCATATCTGTCACTAATGGATTACCTTTCCTGCCGAGACTTTAAAGAAAATCTAGTGGGAGCTGTTCCATCTCCCCTTGTTACACTTAAAATAGTGTAGCAAACAATGAGCTGACCAAAAACAATACATTTGAAATTTTGAAGTTTATTTTACAATAATTTCCCGATGGGCCATATACTTGAAACTTGGAAGTAGCCTACGGAGGCGGGTATTTAGAAAACTAGTCAAAAATAGATGTTGTCGTGGCGTAGAATTGAGGAAGAAGAATAAGCTTCCTTGTAAAATAAGTTATAGGAACTAAAGGTATAAAGGTATAATTGACCCTTGGGTAACAATACCAACATGTGAATTTGGTGAATACGGGAACTATTCCCTAACTCTATATAAATTCAAAATATGAAAATGTTCGTTCACTCATTTCGATGAATAAGTTCATGAAACTATGTATATAGTTCAAGAACGGCTTAAATCTAGAGGGCATTTTTCACACTAAACATAAAACAGAAATGTTGGGTGAAACAAACCGCAGCAGTCGGGCTAAAACAAAAAGAAACCACTACCAGATGAAATATGATTTATATTCGACCATTCATTTAGCGCATCCGTAACACTCACCTAAAAATTGGCTAAAGTATTGAAAAAAGAGTCTACATGTCAAAACGACCGGTAGGATAACATAAGATGGTATTTACTAGTAAATCAGTTTTGCTCATGGCTGCAAAAATTTACCCTTTTTTGGTGGTTTGATATACAAGCAGAGATTAAGAGATAAAACAAAATACATAACGCGACTTAAGCGCGCGGCCACCAAATTGAGGGATTAACGAGTAAGGATATACATAAAAACCAAATTCACTGTTTTTTTGCAAACTGTTATTCAGTGTTTATCCTCATATATAATTTTTTGCAGGGTGATAACGTTATATTCTTATTTGAAACTTATCTGTTATTACATTTTTTTTTTAATTTTATATACAAACTAGCCTTTACCCGCGGCCCCGTCCGCAAGGAGAAAATAAAATATGTGGGCTATTAATGTTAGCCTGGTTATCAAGTTATCTGTTTAAATTTTTTTTCTATCTAATGTATTTTATTTTTGGAATAGAGTAAAGAGAACTAAATGATCGCGAAAAAGTCCCGAAATAACCCTGACGGGATCCCGGACGGATCGCTAAAATCATCCAGAAATGATGCCGGAAGGGTCCCAAAAACATCACGAAATAGTCCTGAAAAAGTCCCGAAATTGCCCTAACGGGATCCCTACAACCATCCAGAAATGATCCAGGAAGAATCCCCAAATGATCCCAAAATAGTCCTGAAAGAGTCCCGAAATGACCTTGATGGGATCCCGAAAGTCATCCAGAAATGATACCGGAAGGATTCCAAAATGACCCCGGAATAGTCCCGAAATAATTCCGACGGGATCCCCGACTTATCCCAAAAATCATTAAGAATTTATCCCGGAAGGGTCCAAAATGATCCCGAAATAGTTCCGAAAAGGGCCCGAAATAATCCCGACGGGATGCCGAATGCATCACGAAAACCATCCAGAAATGATACCGTAAAAGTCCCGCAATGACCTGACATAGTCGATAAAAAGTCCCGAAATTACCCCAACGGGATGCCGGACGGATCCCGAAAACTACCCAGAAATGATCCCAGAAGGGCCCCAAAATGATACCGAAATAGTCCCGAAAGAGTTCCGATATGACCCGGACGGATCCCGAAAACCATCCAGAATTGATCTCTGAAGGGTACGCAAATGATCCCGAAATAGTCTAGAAAATTGCCCGAAATTGCCCCGACGGGATGCCGGACGGATCCCGAAACCCATCCGTAAATGATGCCGGAAGGGTCCCCAATGATACCGAAATAGTCCCGAAATGATCCCGAAATAGTCTCTAAAAGATCCAGACGGGATGCCGGACGGATCCCGAAAACTATACAGAAATTATCCCGGAAGAGTCCCAAATGATGCCGAAATTACTCCGACGGGATTCCGAACGGATCCCGAAAACCATCCAGAAATGATCCCGGAAGGGTCCCGATATGACCCTACGGGATTACAAATAAGGTGAAGCTAATTATAAAAGCATGTTACTAAGACAGCAAGCGCTTTGAAGCGAATGAAGAGTTACAAACAAACATACAGGTAAAGCTAATAAAAGCGTGCTAATAAATTCAATTGAAGGAGGGAGGATGGCGGGAGGAGACGGAGAGCACCACCGATCATTTTTCCTAAATTGCTTATATCTTGATCTGTATGAGCCAGATACCAAATTTATTGATTTAGGAGAAAATTTATATTGAGTTATAGCAAATTATAGATTTTGCACCAAAGGGGGAAGGGGGGGTGGAAAACTGAGGGTGTCACTCCTCACTTTGTAAGCCATCGACTTATTAGACCTATTGCGTTTGGAATATTGGTGAAAGTCAGTAAACGTAATGTTATAATGTGTAAAAATTATTAAATAGTAATTGTTCGAAGGGTCGTGGGACCCCCGCCCCCTTTCCATTTTCGAAAAAAATTCGCCAAATTTCATCAAAATCCGTGTAGCCGTTCTGGCGTGATTCAGTCGCAAAGACGAAAAAATACAATAATTAAATTATAACTCTTCTTGTTTCCTTGTTCAAATAAAAACAAAACTATTTCACTCTTTCGCCAACGTTTTGCCGTTCTTTAAAGAATCGTCAAGGGATACTAATGAGATGAAAGTGGAATTTGGGAAGAAAAATCGTTTTTGTTGTAATTGATTCAGTATTATAACACTCGATAGCTTGAAATTAAGGAAAAATCAAAATTGCTCAAATTTAGTTTTATTGAATTAAATAGCGCAAAAATGCAGTCACCTAAATAAGGTTGCAAAAACCAAAAATATTTTGAGCAAATTTCGGAAAAAACCCAATTAAAAAATTTTACATGACAACATGTCGAAATAAATTGCACAAAAACGCGCAAACTTGTAAAACAATTGACACGCTACAATAAAAGTGATGGCATATATCATATCATCATAATCGCTAAGCGATTACCACATTTTAAAGTCACATAAAAAGCAAAAATATTATATTGCCATGAAGAAACCATAAACAACGAGTGCACGTTTTATGAGAGAATACATAAAAATAAGTGGCAAATGCAATTGACCAAAATGCGAGCAGCAAATCTGCCCAAGCATACTAAACACAAAAACAAAATATAATAAAAACAGAAGTAAAATTGCGCATCACGAACGCAGAAGCAACAAATGAAGGGAATAAAAGTAGGTAGCACAGTGAAGTGGAAGTGGCATCTAAGTGCAAACGAACGTTTTTATTGAAATCGCGCTTAAATCCAGCAGTAGCACTAACACCGCTTTTGAATGCGTTTTTAATTCAATTACGTTCACGCTAAAAAAAAGACACTCACAAAAGAAGAATAAGATCAAAAATCATAATATTGAAATACAAAAACAATGAAAAATTAAAGCAAATTAGCGAATGCACCAATAAACCTAAAAAAATCAGCACGCGTACAATATTACTAGACTAAAAATGTGCTTGTATGCTTGAGCGGTGTAACTAGTATTAAAAAATAATAATAATAACAACAAACACAATTATATAGTTTAGAAAAAAATATGATAAAATGTGGCAACAGCAGCAATGTAACACCATGAACAACCCACTTTGGCAACAAAAAGAAGCGCATGCGCTCTATGCGTGTGTGTGTGTGTGTGCGTATTGGTTTGTCTTAGCAGTAACTTGCACACTTTTATTTTAATTTTGTTTTTGGTTGCAAACACACGCACACACGTGCATCGACGCAAACTAGACGTCCAAGGCATAGTTTTTGCGCCTCGCTGCTTTTCATGCAGTTAACACTTCTTTTATGCTTATGTTTTGTTGTTGTTTGTTATATTTTTGCATGTCTTACGCTTGTTCGCTGGCTTGACTTGACTGCTTAGTTGCAGCTCCACTTCTGCTTTTTCTTCTTCTTTTTCTTTTACTTCTTTGTCTACATTTAGCTAGCAAATGCAGGCGCTTTGTATGTTGTTCGTGGTGTTTTTAGCTTTTTCGGCAACTTCTTCGGCGTATCAAACCAACAACCACAACTTGGTTAACCAAATGTAAATGGAATTAACTATAAAAGTGCAAACAGTGGCCACAGTTGGCATCATTGAATCGTTTACTGTTCAGCTATACACATCAGATAGCTTTAAGTTCTTCTCTCTCTTCACGTAGCTGCAAAAATACGCGTCTCGTGCACCGATCGTGCGGCGTTTACAAAGTAATGAAACAAAGAAATATTTATTTACCAAACAAAAAAATTTAAAAAGAGCAACAAAAAACTCAATAAAATTAATAAACTATTATGAAAATGTGCTCTATATAAAGAAGTGAATATGAAAAAATTGTATTAGTGTTCTGCTAAACTGCAACAGAAATACTACAAAAAATTGTTTAGTGCACAAGTTCGTTACTTAAGTCTTTCGTTTTTTTCTTCTCTTCTATTTATCATTTGTGTGTGTTTAGTTCCTTTCGCAAGCGAAATATATGAAAGCAAAAGTGTTTGAAGGATTGTGAATTGCTGTGTGCGTGAGAATTAGCTCGAAAAGCATCGCAGGATATCAGGAAAGAAGGATTTCGTGCGCTTCAACAGCAATTGTTGTAATTGTGATTTAGGATGAAGCTGCTGGTACGTATTTCAAGTGCAATTTAAAGAATGAAAAAGAACTCTAAGAACTCAAATATAATATTAAAAACATTATTTGTGCAATAAAATCTACTTTGATGTGTACAAAAAGGACAATTCGCAAAAATGTTTGTGCAAAGACCCTGAGAAAAATTTTTTATGGTGATTAAAATTCTTGAAAAACCAAAAACTGAATGCACAGACGCTAGTAGAAGCAAATATTATTTGTATAACTAGTTTTGTAACCAAAAAAGAATATATAATAAAAAGTCCAAAAAAAAAATAATAATTATTATTTATAATCTTTGTATTCACACAAAGAAATTTACGGAAAAATGGAGGTTAAAAAATTACAAAATAACATAAATTAAAAACAAAAAATTTTGTCTTCAATGCAATTATTATTTGTCTTTGACCTCCGCCAAACATTTTATTTGTAATTGTTTAAAAAAAATATTTAAAACAAAATTATCATCAAGTTCGCAAATTTTCTGTCTCAATGAAAAGAAAAAAATTAATACGAAAAAAAAATTTGCTTTGGCCTTCATCAAAAAAAGATGTTAATCGTTTGGCAAAAAAATGTATAAAAATTATAAAACTAAACAAAAACTTTTTAAGTTCACTTTTAAATAAATTAAATTTAAAAAATTTTCTTTTCTTATTTTTGGCGCAAGTTCCAAAATATATTTTGATTACATTTTTTGAAAAAAAAAAAAAAAATTACAAAAATCAATAAAACAAAATTTTACTTTTAGCCTTTTACTGAAAAAATTTTGCCATTTCATAAAAAAATATCAATAATTCTTGTCTAAAGTAGAAAAAAATATTTGTCCCAAAAAAAATTAGATTTTTACAGTTCAGCAAAAGGCAAATAATTTTTTCAATATTTTTTATTTTTCTTTTGCTATTCCTACAACACCAACACATTTTTGAAAAAACTTACAAAAATACAAAAAATTAGTTTTTGCCTGTGACATTAATTTATCTCCAAATAAAAAAAAATTTAAAAAAACTGTTAGCGTTAATCAGAAAAATATTTATAAGCAATTTTTAAAAAATAATTTAGAACTAAGCGGGGCAGTCAAAGTTAATAATTACCTTCGTATGAGGTACTCACGTCATCTTGTTGTAGATAAATATGCTTAAAAGTTATTTTCCTTCTGCGTATTTTGTTTTTGTAAAAATTGTAAAAAATATAGCCACATGAGCAGATATACTTTTCCTTATGCAAACAACAAAATATTTTATGGTCAGTATTAGAAAATAATTGAAAGAAACCAGTCAACCACATCGCATATTACAAAAATATGTGAAATTACGGATTGTAAAAAAAACTAAACCTATTTCTTGGAAAACATATTTGAAAACCATCAAACTCAGACTTTTTTTCAAAAAAAAAAAAAGCATGCAAATGCTTTAAATATAAACTGTTACTTAAAAAGGTTTTACTAAATTAATGTATTTAATTTCTAACTCCTCATCCTTCCTTCTCTTCATTTAAAAAAACTTAAATTCATTTGGCGAATTTATTAATTTAATTTCAAAATTTTTAAACTTTCATTTCTTAAAACGTTCTTTGACTTCGCCTATCTAAAATTTTTACTATGCTCACACTCTCATTCAATATTTCACTTCAACCGGTAAATTCGTTCTTCTCTTTTTGTTTTCCTTCCCTTATCCTTTTTCACCTCCTGTCACTTTATCATTGTCCTTATTCTCTTTACTTTTTTCTACATAGCGCTCAGCATCATTGCTTGCCCTGGTGTTGCTGTTGGCCAACAGAGTGTACGCCGAAGAAGAAAAGGCCACCGAAACCAAATCGACTGAACCCGCCAAGGAAGGTGCCGAAGAATCCTCCGCCAACGATGGCGAAAGCACCAAAACCAAACGTGGCCTACATCATTTCGAAGATTATCATCATTATGAACATCACGAACATCATCCCATACATGAAGAGAAAACGTTAACCATTATCAAGAAGGTTCCCGCACCTTATCCAGTTGAGAAAATTGTGCATGTACCCGTTGAAAAGGAAGTACACTATCCAGTTAAGGTGAAAGTGCCCAAACCATATCCCGTGGTTAAGCATGTACCATATGAGGTCAAAGAAATTGTCAAAGTGCCACATGAAGTACCTGCTCCCTATCCAGTTGAGAAGAAAGTGCCTGTACCCGTACACGTACACTATGATCACCCAGTGCCTGTAAAGGTTTATGTACCAGCACCTTATCCAGTTGAGAAGAAGGTGCATTATCCAGTCAAAGTACATGTACCCGCGCCATATCCAGTTGAAAAGAAGGTGCATTATCCAGTCAAGGTGCATGTGCCCGTCGATAAACCATACCCAGTTGAGAAGGTCGTACACTATCCAGTCAAAGTGCCAGTTGATAAGCCAGTGCCTTATCATGTAGATAAACCAGTACCATATCATGTTGAAAAACCAGTGCCAGTTCCAGTGATCAAGAAGGTGCCCGTTCCAGTGCATGTACCTTATGACAGACCAGTACCAGTGCATGTTGAAAAACCAGTACCATATGAAGTTAAAGTACATGTACCTGCACCATACCCAGTTGTCAAGGAAATCCCGGTCAAGGTTGAAAAACATGTGCCTTACCCAGTCAAGGTGCCCGTTGAGAAACCAGTGCCCGTTCACATTGAAAAACACGTTCCTGAATATCATGAGAAACACATCTCCTACAAAGAACCAGTTTTCGTACACAAGGAATACAAAGAAGAACATCACGAGCCCCATCATCATGAAGAATATCACCATGAAGAGAGTCACGACTTTGGTGGACATGAGGTGGAATCATATGGCGAATATGAACATGAGGAACATGGATACTAATATGGCTTATTTATGTCTTTCTCTCATTGCCTCTCTCATTTACCAAAATACATGCAACTCCTGTACGCCTTTGCCTTTCTCGCCGTCAACGTTCATTCCGTTACACGTACGCTCCTCTCCCTTTCTCTCCCTCTTTTTTTCATTACAGCATTGAGACAAAGTTTCTTTTCAAAAAAGTATTTGAACGCGCTACATTAGGACGGATCCGAGAGAAATGCAAAAGGATGTGGTAAATGCAAGATTCGTAAGAATGACTAAAATTATGATAGTAAGAAAATTGAGAAAAAACAACAACAAAAAAATACCTTAATCGCGCGCCCGTGATAATGGAACGTTTTGGAATTCGAATAAGGCGAAACGTTTTGGAATTTGAGAGACACGTACTTTATACACATAAACATAAATGATCTTATACCAATTAATTTTTTGTATGTATGTACATTTAATATTGCGATTTAGTTTAAGCCATAACTCTTTTATACGAACTCAAAAACAACAAAAAAAGAACAATTTATATATATAATATATAGATAAAATAATTATTAGTTTTAGGTGTTTTTAAGCAGTTTTCAAGTTGTATACAGGGAATATATATATCATATATATATAATGCAATATTCCGACCATCAGTGATATTTGGCGCCGTTGAGACACGTCCAGCAGGCTTTGGGGGTTCCTGTGACATGGCCAATCGCGTCCTCCGCACACCACCAGCATTATCCAAAATTTGTCTACACAGCCCAGAAAGACTTGCTTGCAGGATATTTTGGCGTTGCTTTAAGAAATGGAACATTTTGCCGGTGGCGTACGAGTTCTAGTTAAGTGATATATACATATTTCAATTAAGTAAATTGTTGTTGTTTTGTGTCGTATTTACTCCCATTGGAGGATTTATGCAAATACCTATTTGTTTGTGTATGTAGTAAGCTAATGCGAATGCGTAAAAGACTTTGCAGGTAATCAAATATTTATGAGATTATCTTAAATACTATATATAAAGTAGTATATAACTGTATGTCTATATGTAAATATGTATGTATGTATTATTATATCTCATAGGAATGTATAATAGTAATAATTGTGCTGTAATATTGCAATATATATTTTTAACAATTATATAATTACATATTACATAACAAATAATGCAACAAATACCTGCAAATGTTTTTGTTTTTTTGTTTTATTTGTTTTGTTTTTGTTAATAATAATGCACTTATATTCATATATAGATACATACTTACTTATTTGTACACTTCGATATTTTTATTTGTTAATATTAAACAAAAGCAATTAAACTAGTTTAAGTGATGCTCCCAAGGGAGTTAGTGTGACCGTATTGTATTATAATTTTTCGTTTTATATTCTTATGTATATATATTTTTTTTTAATTTTATTTGTTAGTTTATTATTCTTTTTTGTCATATGCAAAAACTCAAACTGCAACAAAAAAGTTATAACGAAAATAAAGAAATAAAATTATTTGTGACTAAAAAAATGTAAAAATTTAAATGTACTCTTCACCACACCAAATAACAGAGAAAAAATTTATAAATTTGTGCATATTGTTGATATAACATTAACATGTGAAATAAATCAATTCTTCAAATCGAAAATCTTAAACACAAACTGGCATTTTATATCACTCAAGATGTTGTGAAAGGTAAGGCAATAAAATTATAACTGCATATATTTCCTTCAAACTAATTAGCATTACTACTTTTGATTAATCGGTTATTCGCATTGATTGATTAGTTGACTACCTTCATTCCTGACAAAATATCAATCTTGAGTTACAAAAATTTGATTATCAGCTTTTTTAATCAATATTAATTGGACTCCAATCATCCTATCATATTTTCTTTGTTACAGTTATTTATATCTAAGGTTGTCTCAAAAATTAACTAATATATATTTGATCTTTTTTTCATCGAGAAATGTTCAGGTCAATTTTTGCGGCATCGTCATTTTTATATTTTTTTGGGCTTGAAAACTGTGACGCGATGGAACCGTAAAGCTTCAAATGGAAAAAAACCCGCATAAATTGGCATCGCCCACAAAGTGACTTTAATATTTTTGTTGGGAAATAATTGACCTTTGTTTTGAGCGACTCTAAAAAAATATATGCTTTCCCGTAATGCAAAAACTTGTGAAATTTTAAAAAGTTTTAAAAAATATATTGCAAAAACCATTTTTGTTGTTATATCGGCCTACTAATTTGTAAGATCGCGGGTTCGAATCGAGCTCAAGACCTAACCATAATTATTTTATCATTATTATTTTTATGATACATTTTTTCTTAATTGAAAAAATTATTAAATTAGAATAGAAGAAAGAAAAATTTTAGACAACTGCCAAAGCTCGTTGTATAGATCCATTTCGGGAACTGCTAAATTCCTTCATCGGCAACGTTTAGGGGCCGCTGCTATAACCATTCAGCCATCACAGCGTTAATACATCCCAGAGCACGGGGAAAAAGGTCAATAAAATATGACACTATGGCAGCATTGCCATCAAACAAGTCCAATTTTCACATTCATTCTGCAACAGATGTCGCAGTGTTGGGAATATCAATTGGCAGGAACCAGAATAGAAGTAGAAATAATGACGACAAACAAAAAACCGCTGTGATGGCTGAATGGTTATAGCAGCGGCGCCTAAGCGTTGCCGATGAAGGAATTTAGCAGTTCCCGAAATGGATCTATACAACGAGCTTTGGCAGTTGTCTAAAAATTTTTTCTTTCTTCTATTCTAATTTAATAATTTTTTCAATTAAGAAAAAATTTATCATAACAATAATAATGATAAAATAATTGTTGTTAGGCCTTGAGCTCGATTCGAACCCGCGATCTTATATTGCAAAAATTTATCAATTTTTTTTTTTTTTTGAAAGCTGCTACGAGAATCATCCATACTTTGGTTATAAGCTGAAATTTGAAGGTATAAATATTAATCAAAGAAAAAATTCCCAGGAAAAGAAGCTAATTTTCAACACTCTGTGTCATCACAATCCGTTCAGTTCTTTGGCAGAGGTAATTTAGCCTACAGTGTCAAAATTTTCAACAGCTTTGATAGAGATGGAGAGATCAAGTTTTTCGATTGGAAGCATTGACTTTAGAGCCCCATATATTTGAGGAAATTCGGGAATCAAAACAACAGCCCAGT
Organism: Eurosta solidaginis; assembly: GCF_040869045.1. NCBI lineage: Eukaryota > Metazoa > Arthropoda > Insecta > Diptera > Tephritidae > Eurosta > Eurosta solidaginis. The sequence continues at coordinate 3,217,912 of NC_090320.1, read as the reverse complement.
TAACAACGCAAGAAAACGTCTCAAAGGGGAAATTTTGATTTGTCATTTTGATTTTTGTGTCGTTTATCATTTGAGACAAAATTTTGTCTGGAAATTTTATAAAACTTTAGTTTTCAATTTGAGTATTTGCTGAGAATATTTTCCTTTGAAACTTCGATTCAAGACCCCAAACACACGCAATCGGTTCGGTATAAATATACAACTCGTTTTACCGGAGCAAAAGTAAAAGAGCCACATGTTTTTAAACAGTTTCATCTAAGAAATAAACGAAACTAGCAGATGTCCTTAGTTTTATGAAACGAAACTGGCTTGATGAACTTAAAACCACCAAAACTTCCTCACATTTTATGTAAGAAATAAATGCGTTCTCTACTCAATTCTCTTTTTCTCGATTTTGGTCCTGTCACGTTTAAGAAGGGTCAGATAAAATGAAATTTCTTAATATAATAAATAGCGGAACCAACTTATGCATCTCAAATTGAGATTGAACAGAAATTTCATTGGGTGAATATTCCATACTAACTTGGTTGTCAACAAACTGCTTTAATATCATAATTTTGGATTGAGTTTCCTCTCGAACATATTAACATCCTACATTTTATTAATTCTCAGAAGTTGATTTTGAGAAGCCTCAATTTATGTCTGTGAAATTAATCTGAGCCTTCTTTTACCAAGAAATCGGTAGGTTAAGGTTATCTTTTATAATTTTAACTTTTGTTTAGTATATATATTTATAGAGGAAGTTATTTTATAACAAAGGTCCTGGTTTTTCTTAAGAGCTTTTAGTTTGGTTATTGAGCAATTTTCTAGTAACACTATGGAGACTATCATTCTATGTGTGGTTCCCGCGGACTAGCTAGTACAACCTAATCTAAGCTAATAATCAAACGAGATTTAATGGTTGATCTCAGCGGCTTACTGCTATGAGTGTTTTTTTTTTCAAAATTTTGACATTTGCAGGAATTCACAATGTTTAAGATTTATCATAATTATACAGGCGCGTCTCAGTAGCTGAGTTACGAATTCTTTGAAGCTCCTGAGAACTCAGAGGGACTTCCGTTTCCTTATACATACATGAAGTGAAGCAAATTTGAAAATTCACGAAATCAATGGCAGAAAAGAATAGAGCGAAAGTTCATCAACAATTTAAAATATTTAATTTAGTTTTCTTAAAAGGCAGTTCCCTTGATTTCTAGAGACCAACTTTCATAGTGTAAACATTGGCCTCGAATATACTGTAATTTTTATGCTTGCTTTCCCTTCTTCACTCACTACATTTCGTACTTTTTATCTTACTCACACTTATTCTTCTGCATTCCTTCCACTTCTCAACTTGTTCTTTCTATTTTTTGTATCTTATTCATGTTCATATTGCTAGTTTCTAGATATTGACCTCACTACTCTGGCTACCTTTTGCAAGACTCTGGAAACTTGTTCAAAGCGACGACACTAATCATGACAAAAAAAATTCCGTGTAACCAACTTGATGTGATATAAAAGATCGACAAACGACGTCTGTTGATTGTAAGGTGCTCGTTCGTGCGGTTAATAGTGAAGTATTAGGAGAGATTTATCTTAGTTCCTGGTGTTCTTTTGAACCCTAACCAAAAAATTAAGGGGAATAATTTTTTGTTTATTCCAACTCTCATAGCATACTTAATTATTTTAAAAACGCTCTTTACTTATCTACTTGCCGTTCAAATGATTTTGATCTTCCAACAAAGTCGCTTCTTCAATGTTCCATACGTCGTCAGTCGTCAAAGCACGAATGGAACTCAAATTTGTTTCCACTTGGTTCTATATCGGAAGCGGGGTCTCCCTCCTCCTCTAGTTCCATAGGTATATGTATCAATATAAGCATCCTTATTTATTTATTTATTTATTAATTTTATGTCTACTAAAAACCCGTATAGCTCATCATTAAATCTTCTCCGATGAAGATGACTTAACTGGTCAGTTATTTCCATTATCCAGAGTGAATGTAAGTTTTATGAATAAATTCACTCAACTCACACTTTCCAAATATTTTAGCACCTAAAAATGTCATCTTACATATATCTACTCTGTATAGGTTTAAAGTTAGCTTAGCAAAATATTACTTACTTTATTTTAAAAAAGAAGGCACTTTAAAAGTTTAGTAAAAGATTAGTATTTTTAAGCTTTTTCAAATTTTTGAAGACACTGTGAACACCTCTATCACATTTATTAGCTGTGTTTTTTTTACTTCTATATACGTTTACGCTTAAACTTTATATGGACTGCTAAGCGACAAACTTTAAATACACCTCTGAAATTGCTGCGCATAAAAGTTGTCCTACTAAATTTCAATACGCATTATACTCAGAAGTAACTGAAATATGTGTTTTTGTTTCACCCTCTACATTAATTCTATGTATTCTATAAGTGTCCACAATTCATCGCAACTGATTCAGCTATATAAAGACAATAGCCGTGTTTTTTTATACACGCGTATACGTTTCGTTTGCGCTTGAAAAAAACGCCTATCCTCGCTTAGATAATGCTTAGGAGATCCATCTAGCGGCAGTGGTTAAATAACTAACACAACAGCACAGGGTGTACCGAAAAGCGGAGACACAACCCTCTGATGGCCATAGAGTTCAACATATAGCTAAATCAGTTGCGATGAATTGTGGACACACATAGAATACATAGAATTAGTGTAGAAAGTGAAACAAAAACACATATTTCAGTTACTTCTGAATATAATGCGTATTGAAATTTAGTAGTACACATTTTATGCGCTGCAATTTCAGAGGTGTATTTAAAGTTTGACGCTTAGCAGTCCATATAAAGTTTAAGCGTATAGACGTTTACGTGTGAAAAAAAACACAGCTAACATTTCAGTTAAACTTTTCCTATACTTTTGGTGGCACTTTTGATTTCTTCCTTGGCAGCACAGCCGCATGTTGCAATGGGGTCACCAACACCAATGCTGTATCAAAGACGAATGTATGGCAGCAATTATTCACATCTCCAAAAGCATAAAAGCATACACCTCCCTTTTGAGTATGAGTAAACGAATGTTTCCCATTTGGGGTTTGTTTTCTAATATTTTCTTTATATTACCTATCTCAATAGTGAATGTCAAATTTTTTTGCTCTGTTAACCGCGATGACGACACAATTTTGAGCCTCAAATGTCAGTTGAGTGACTTCTTTGCTGGCATCTTTATTGTTGTACACTATGTACTTACATCACATATATGCAACAATGTTGTTGTGGTTTTCATGCAATCCCAATTTTTCTTTTCATTTCCATTTTCAATTTCTATGCCAGTTTCAATTCTGCTCACTTTTACAGCACTTTTTTTCACACTTTATGTATTTCCCCTCACTCGTATTTGACACTACAAGATTTCGCTTTCCGTTCACCATTACCCGTTTTTATGATTTGCATACTCACACATTCACACATGTATTCGGACTGATACGTACGTAAGTCATACCGTACAACATTATGTTGCAACAATGTTTCGCTATTGAGTTTCGTCGCCACCGACAAACCGTAATGAGTGCACTCATTTTAGTCACTGCTTTTGGTTGCGCGAATTATGTTGCAATTTAAGTTTCTAGAAGCAATCACTTTGAGTGTCGGCAACAATTGATTTGATGTGTTGCAATATTTAATATTCATAGTAATTGTTCTGCTTTTGCTTGGTTTCTAGAGTTCATTTTAATGGCTTTGCAATGTAATTATATAAGTGAATACATAAATTAAGTTGCCACTGTGAATTAGTATTAGTATCAGCAGGAGGTATGTATACTTATAGTAACCCCACGATATCCTTACTTAAATTTCTTGTAACGTAATTTTGTTTTTAGGAATAAAATTGTTTAATGCGAGTACTAAAAAAACGCATCGTTAATCCATCCATCCATTCAAAAGTGTGAATTAGCTTGATATTCTCTAGAAAGTGAGCTGAACTCCTGTTCTGTCTAACAATAGTATGGGTGAGAACTGTAGCTTCTCGATATATATCAATTTTTATAACGTTCTAGGAGGTTAGTCTTAGTCGCTCGGTTGATTGTATATCACACTTATATCAATAATTTCTACTCTAAAACACTCTCTGGCTGCTTTCCATTTCACTGCAAATTCCTTCCTCCCGTTACTTAAACTAACAAAACTTTCACTCCCTCTTTTGACGGCTCTTTGTTCCTCTAGCCGAACTATCAATTTTTCTTTCTATCTCCATCTTCCCAATCGCTCTCATTTTATTTACCTATCCTTTATCGTCATCACCATCGTTTACTCTTTCACTTCGTGGTTCTCTCTGTCTATCTCCTTTGCTTTCTTCGCTCTCTTTGTATTTCCTCTGTCTCTTTATCTTTACTACTCATCTTTATCTTTACATCATCCTTTCTTCTATTATACCTTTCCCTCAAATCTTTCCACAATATCGAGCAAAATTAGATGTGGTTGATAGGGCACCATAAGACCTTCCCAAGCTTTCACTCGCATACATTGTTGTCCGTGGGGAGCGTATTCGTCCACCCAGATACTTCCTAAATAGTTTTCAACAAACTGCTTGCATTCTCATACGAACAAAAGCAGGGACGAAAGATGCACCGTCTTTACCTCTATCAGAGTGTCGAAAAACCATGCTCCCCAAAAACTGAGTCGTCCCGTCAGCACTCCCAGATATTGAGAAAGAAAGTATAACTCGACTGCTTCTTTATCCTGGCATCTTCTACAGAGGAAGCTGGTTGGTATGCACCATAGTCAAAGTATCGGTTTAGCAGCAACATGACTTATTATAATGCCCGTATGTGTCATCAACGCTGATTCGTTCGTATTCCTATCAAGACAAGGTCTCACAATAATTTCGGTCAGTCAATAGCAAGTTCGTTGCCTTAATAGTTTATGCCTCTATTTTCACCTGAAAATAGACCATTGCTGGCCGGAGCTAACCGCCTTTTTATATCTGTTTCGGAAACTGTCCAAGCTTTTTCACCAAACTCTTTCACCTGCAAACTTTTGCGGAAACCCAACAAAGGAAGACATTAAGAAGTCCTATAGACACCAAGACAACAAAGCCGCGACTACCTTCCACTTTTTTTTTGAAACTGATTTTTTTTTTAAATCAGTACACTCGTTTCTACTTTTTGTATAGCAACTCTTGGCAAAAGCTCAACCACAAGACAAAATTTGAGTAAGCAGGTAACAATTGACAGCTGTAAGTCCTTGAGAGATTCAACGGTTGGCACATCAAAGTCAGCAATATGTCAACGATGTGTCAAATTCCAAAAAGCAGTTAATTACTGTTCATAAGCTAACTAGATTACATACGTACAAGTGCATACATATATATGTATGGAATAGAAAAACCAAACGCATTTTCAGCCAAAATGAAGCAACAAAAACTACGGTAGGATGACCAACCAAACACGTTACGCTGCATCAATTTAATTGGCACTGAGTTAGGCTAAAAACAGTTGGGCGTCGGTAGCTGCTGGAGCTACAAACAATGACAGCAAATACAAAATCAACAATAAAATTTACTTTGTATAGACCACAACGTGACACGCTTGAATATGACAGGTAATAATATGAGTCTAATTTTAAATATCTGTATATTTACTTTTGTAATTATGTACAACAACATCTATATGCAGAATAGCTTAAGACGTCACAACAGAGTTAACAGAAAACAATATGCCAACAAAAATACTTGCCAACAATAGAGAACTGGGCCTCAATTAACCCAATTTTTTTTACTCTTAATATTATTGCTGCATGGTTTTCGGTGGTCTATTGTGCAGGAGTAAGAAGAAACATAAAAAAAAACAACAACAAACAAATACTTTGTCACTTTAGCAAAAAGCTGAACAATCCAACATTATGCAGTGCCAAGAAAATGATAAAAACCAAAACATAAACAAAAAATATTTAAATTTAAATAATTTGTATTGTGACCACAAATAAAATGACAATCTCATAAACAAATCGCAGTTTATGGTCAATTATTTTTTTTCAGAAAAAGTAGTGCCAATTGCCTTTGCAGTTGTATTAGCAATTGGTTTAATAGCCACAAAAAAATAATAAAAATTTAAGCTCAGCTTGCCATTACCGTTGGGTTAACTGGTTAACAATGTAACGCTTTATTAAGCCATAACTTAATCTAACAAATGATAATACAGACAGCTATGTAATTAACGAGACAATTGCTGAAATATAAATTATAATAAAATTTTGCTTTACATTTAACTAAACAAGATTCATATTTCCTTTGGCATTTTTTTTTTATGTGAGATTTCCCATTGAATTGTTAGGCTTACATTGTACAACGATTGGGTATTGATAAATAACCAAATAGTTCTCAATTGGACCTTACCAAACAAACTGAATTTATTTATTGTGTTTAGGCGAAATCTGCCTAGCGGGTCCAGCTTCAGCCCTAATCACAGAATACGCGCAATCACAGGTGTTTTTTTTTCTATTTTTCGACGCTAGCCAGAAAATTTTATCAAAATCATAAAATGTGAAAAGACAGTGAAATAAATCAATTAATTTTCGCCTTGAAGTATGCAACATATTTTTTTACCGTCCTGATATTATTAGGCCCGGGTTTTCAGTAGTTGGTTAAGCTTAGCTTAAGGTAAGTCTACCTAAATTAAATTTAAACCCCATAAAAAATAAAGAATGTTGTTTTTCATTATCTAGATAACTTGCAGATTCGGCAGTAGCTGTCTTTTGTTTACATATTCGAAGCCATTGCCATGAGCAGAAATGTTGTGATCGAATAAGTAAAGAAAAGTACAAATTTAATTAAATAAATTAATTCTTTTATCTCATCATCACTTTCTTCAGAGGAAGTATAAGTTTTTCATATAAATGTAGAAATAGTTTATGTTTTGAATGTTTTCAATTTAATATTTTGGTATCAAATCAAACAAGAAAGCAAACAGCTGATAGGGCAACTATAGTTGAGCTCTGCCAGATTGGCTGTTTGAGCTCAGTTTAAAAGTCTATTAAGATTGCCTGAAAAACTGCTTAATAAGGCTAAGCTTAGTTTAACTGACATTAAATAAAAATAATTGTTGCATACTTCAAGGCGGTAAATTTCATTGATTATTATCCGCTGCCTTTCACGTTCTTTATACAAGAATTTTATCGGGGATCGTAAAATTTTTCGGCAAATAATTGACTAGAACACTTTAACCTCCTACCTACCTCTGAAACGCCTTTTTATGTCAGCTTTCTGAACAAGCAACCAAAATAAGCTATTCGTGAGGGAGGTAATAAACTTTTCTACAAAATAACTCGAGGTTCCCAACAAAAAGGAAATTTTCTTTTGTGGCGAAACTACTGTTCCCAAGTTGAGAAAAGGATAGTTATGAACTTGTATTAATTGTGATGATCTAGTTGAACTCAAAACTCAGGCATTTCACAAGATCTTCTATTCGTCGTATGGGGTATACTTCAATCAAATTTTATATTTCGAACCATGGAAACGATTGAAAACTTAAAACGAATGAAAATACATGAATACGACACTCTTGTGAATTGCCCTATTATAATACTGAATATAGAATATAATAAATATATTGAGAACTTATGAGAACTATGAATTTCTCAACGGTTGAAGAAATATTTTGTCAATTATTATTTGCATTCTTCGACTTTGGATTTTGGACTCTTTATGTTATGACTTCAAATTCATTAGGTATGTTGATGTGCGAGGGGGTGCTATAACCCAAACGGCAATAACCCAAATTTGTGTTATTGCTCAATCGAATGTGAAATAACACAAACTTCGGTTGTTGCATCATTTTTGGGAAATAAGCCAAACTTTCTTATTGGGACATTTGAGCAAAACTGATGGAACATATTCAAAAACAGCGAAGTACGCGATCTTATATTCCAAATTTTAACGTGCCCTAATCTGCACGGAATTAATGTCATTGACGCCAATTCGCATGCCAAAAGCGATTTTATAATCCAAATTTTTTTTTTTTTTTTTGTTATAACCTGAAATCAAAAAACTTTATGTCTTGAATTTGGAACTTATTAAAAAAAGCGGCGCAGGCGAAAATTTGGAATATAAAATCTCGCGATTTTTGTTTGCTCCATGCAAATGAAAAATAATGCCGAGGAAGCTAATGCTGATATGAAATGTCCGATTTGCCGAGCAGTCATTAATGATGCCTTCCTTATATTTTACTAAACTTTACTATGCTTACTTCGTTAAATGTTGTTGTATATATGAATTTTTCAAAATTTTTGTTAAATAAAACTTATGTTCATTAAAGTATTTGTTTTCTTAAATATGCATAATATTCTGCAATCTGTTATTTATCAAACGCCTAAAGCCATTCAATTTGTAAATAGAACGTTGCTAGATAAGACGTTTTCGAAGTAAGACCGCCCAGCGATGGCGATCTTCCACTCTGGTAACAAAATAGTGTCACGGATATTAGCATCACTAAATTATCCCATCACTAAGGCGATGCTAAGGCCATGCCAAGCAGTATTTACGTTAATAATTAAATCAAGTATACACATATATAAGGCAGCCCAGAGAGATGTCACACACAGATGCATTTACTTATATGCCTATGTGCGCGCGAGAGACTGTAAACTACAAACATTCACATCAATAATTCAATCTTTATGTATCTAAATAAACGAATAAATAATTGCGTCTACACATATGTACGTATACGAGCAGCGGAGTGGCAATGCACAAACACATGCATATATCTTATCTGAGTTGTCACAAGAGAGAGCAATAATTTGTGCACGTAGTTGTGGCTGGCGATTTTGTAGCCGAAACAACTAGTAAGTTCTGGAAATCGAAGAGCCTAGAAGTATGCAGCGTAAACTATAAAAGCGGGGCAAGCGAGTAAGAAGTAATTCAGTTTGATTTGAGATTTCGATTAAGCACGCGATCTGGCGGCCAATAGTAGAGTTTAATTTGAGTTATCAATCAGTTTGGTTATTAAGCCAGCGAGTAGCAAAGTATAAGTGTTATTGTGAAGTACTTTAATAAAGGCCATTTTTCCATCATTCAATATTGGAGTTATTTATTCAACAGTTTAGTGATTCGAACTTAGCAGAGGATTGCAAATAAGAGGATTTGCAAGTAAATTCGTTACAATAGTATATTTGAGCAATAAGCCAAACTTCGAATTTTTCCATTGTGGTAATAAAGCAAACCTCCAAATGTTGTGTTATTTCTCATTTCAATGGGAAATAACAAAAATTTTGTGTTAATGCCGTTTGAGTTATAGCACCCTCGCCCCCCCCCCCCCCCTTAATGTGCTCCTCTTGCTCAAACATTCATCAAATGAACTAAAAATAGCCTCATTAATTTTAAACTTTAATTTACTTATGAATAGAACACCCTGTAGGAATGCAGAAACGAATAAATATATTCCTTCTTTTTATTTTATTTAGCTTGAGTTGACAGGCTGGCACGAATTTTGTAATTGAAATTTAAGTAACTTCCCGATAAGCTACAAGCTTGAAACTTGGAATATAGTTCAGAGCCCGATGACGATGCAATAAGAAAAAAATCGCCGCTAGGTGGCGCAAGGGTCGAGATATTCATAAAAATCGTATTTGTGGTCCGATTTTGCTCATATTTGGAACACATAATAGATACATGCATGAATAGAAAGCGACCTATGAAAAAAATTCCCGCTGGGTGGCGCAAGGATCTGAGTATCTCGATCCGTATTATAAAATCGTATTTTTGGTCCTATTTGGCTCATATTTTGAACACATAATACACACATGAATTGAAAGCGACCTATGAAAAAAATCTCCGCTAGGAGGCGCAACGATCGAGATATTCAAATAAATCGTATTTGTGGTCCGATATGGCTCATATTTGGAACACTTAATACATACAAGAATAGAAAGCGACCTATGAAAAAAATTGCCGCCAGGTGGCCAAGGATTGAGATATTAAAAATACTCGTATTTGTGGTCCGATTTAGCTCATATTTGGAACACATAATGCGTACAAGAATAGAAAGAGACCTATGAAAAAAATCGACGCTAGGTGGCGCAAGGATCGAGATATTCAAAAAATCATATTTGTGGTCCGATTTGGCTCATATTTGGAAAACATAATACATACAAGAATAGAAAGCGACCTATGAAAAAAATCGACGCTAGGTGGCGCAAGGATCGAGATATTCAAAAAATCATATTTATGGTCCGATTTGGCTCATATTTGGAACACATAATACATACAAGAATAGAAAGCTACCTATAAAAAAAATTGCCGCCAGGTGGCACAAGGATTTAGATATTAAAAATACTCGTATTTGTGGTCGGATTTGGCTCATATTTGGTACAAATATTACATACAGCCCTGTAGCAGTGACATCAAAATACTTTGGAGTTCTGGGAAGGACAAGCATACGTGGCGCAGAGTCGAGTAAAGTCTTTGGAAGGATTATGTATTGAGGACTTAGATTGTAACAAATTGTCAGGAAAGAGTCCGTCTACTAATGAGTCACTAAATGAACTAAATAGAATGAGAAATAATAGGCAATTAAAACTAAAAGCTTGAAAATAAAATAATAAAAAAAAAATTTAAGTGAAACTGTTTTATTGAAAACAATACTTACATGAAGTAATAATAACACTAAAAGCTAGAAAGTAATTAGATATGTCCTAAGTACTAGTCAACACTCCTCATCAATCTATGGCGTTTATTAGACAATTACATAAAAGCTTTGGACGCGTCAAATTTCTATTGATAGTCATATATATGGCCAACTGTACCTTAATAAGGTTATGCTACGCCTCACATTTTTAGAAATTTCACGCGCCCAACGCTTTTATTTAATTGTCTGATCAACGCCCTAGATTGATGAGGAGTGTGATGACTAGTACCTTAGACCAACCTAATTATTTTCTAGCTTTTAATGTTATTATTACTTCATGTAAGTATGGGTTTTAATAAAACCGTTTAACTTAAACATTTTTTTTTATTTTTTTTTTTTCCACCAGAATGGAAATATGGTTTGATTGAAAACTGGACTTTTGAATAGAGGCGATATTGGAAACATTAAAAACTGCTTTTCACTTCTAAGTTTAAAATTTTAATATTATAATTTCTGTATATATATGTACGCATAAAAAGAAAAATTTTTCACTATTTTTTTAAGTTCTATTTAGGCAAACTCGGATAATGCATCGTAAGTCAAGCAAAACTACACAGATACATATCTAATATCAAAAACAATAAAATTGTAAAAAATAATGAGCTTGGCTCCAAACAAAAAAAAACATGTAATTTGATAAAAACATAATACACTTCCCTTGAGTTTTTGCTGAAAAGCTTTTCCAGGGTATATACACTTGATAAAGTAGACAAGCCGAAATCTAATCAAATTTTGTAATCGTCGATATCGAACTCTTTTTCAATGTAATGTTAATTATGTTTTGAAGAAGACTACACCAATCTTAAATAAACTTTATCGTTCACATATAATATTTGCACATTAACATGCGCATAACAAAATTACAACAATGATAATTTCCACAGTCAATGGCATCTGTCAATTGAGCTTCGACAGCTAGCAAAAGCTTTTACTTTAAGCTTTTTAAAAATTTTCCGCCTTATTGGTCTCCCAGCTGAGTCTATTTTCTGTCTATTAACAACCTCCCCACTTCTCACAGATAAGACTAACCAACAATTTTAGTTTTATTTGCTGTAACAATTACAACATGCGGGTGAAATATGAAAATCAGTTTACTGGGTCATAGAGACCAGTAGCTTGGACAGCACCGGCTAAGCTTACTGACCAAGCGGAAAGTTTAGCAATATATACATATGAATCTACTTAAGTATTTAAGTACAAAGTATTATGTAGTAAGTATGAATTTTGTTCAGACATGCTAGAAAAAATAAGCAAACATGAGACGGAAACTTTTTGAGTGTCAATAGACAAACAACAATAAAGAAGACCTTTGTCGATTTACTGTACAAGTGAAAAGTCAACAAAGAAAGTCAAATAAGTGTGACGTAAAATACAAAGTAAATGATACTTATTTCCAACTTTCAATTTCAACCGCAACCACGTGGGGCCAAACGCATACCACAAATACTCATGATGGCCCAACATAATACTATCGATTGTAAGGATAAATGTAGATAAAAGAGTGCAGGGAAGGTGTTAAGAGTAAAAGCAGAAGGTGAAATAGTTTGAGTTATATCGCCACTCTTCAGTTGACCCACGTACATATATGTACATATATATCCATAGAAATGTAGATCCAAGTAGTAACTTATGCCTTTCAAAGATGTTACATTATGTAGGCTGAATCTTCTAACTATAGGACCAATTGCGTGCAAGGCTTAGCCTAGCTCATGTTATCCGATTGGACGAAGATGCCGCGTTCAAGAAAGTATTTCAATCTATACCGCCATTTGGAATAAAATTGAGTGAAGAGAGGTAAGCGGTTGAAGACTCGACCTCCCAAGGTGTTCCCAATTGGCGCCAGTTATCACAAAGCAGGAATAGTTGGCGTAACTTGTTGCGAAACGGCCAAAATCGCTTAAGGGATTAGGAAACAATTAATAATGATGATGATAAGGATGATGATAAGGATGAAAGACCGTCCCAGTACCAACACTTCCGTTAACGTCGCCTAGCTTGACTTTGATAAAAGTCCTTATCTACTTCGACTTCATCGCCTACTGCTGCTTAGGTGCAAATAAATGTTATATTAAGAAACATTGCCTTGATGCGAACAGCCGGGATTGTCCTTCACACCACAAAACGAACACCGTATCTCCAACTTTCGCCACTGTAGTGGACGTCGCAAGGCCCTATTGTTTTCCTGCCTTGTCTACCTTTTGCATTTTCTGTAATGGCGGTGATGTCAGCTTTGCCTTCACGAGGACATCAACCAGCCCGGCATTACTGCAATGCAATGTAAAGGTCTGGATATAAGATATATATCCTCCAATAATAGTTTTTAAAACTTTTGCCGTACATTTTTTCATTGTGGACTTTTTCACGTGGCGAGTCATAAGCCCAACGCACGACCTGACTAGGATTTGATATTTTGTTGCCTCTTACGATAGAAGATAAGATCTCGGGTATATAATAAGCCCTTACCCGTACAGAAGCAACTAGCAATAGCTATATGAGCTTAAATCGAGTATAAATTGGAGCAAAACCAGAATCGGTGCGCCAACTGAGGCGGGTTTCTTCGATCTTGCTAGATCAATCATTCCACTGATTTGTATATCAGGATATAATCCTTAAACCTACTACTTACTTTATATATGGTACATTCGCTGGAATATGATATTTTGCTCCCAAATCAAAGTCCTTCTCGGAACGTAGCACTGGAGGTTTGATACCACCATAGCGCTCCCTGTAAAAAAAAATTATTGGAAGTTAAATAATTCTTTTCAAGGAAAATACAGCAATGTACAGCAAGTTTTTTTCTTTCTAAAATGTAGCTTATTAAAGTTAGATCTGGAAAAAATATGCTGTACATCGCTGCAACAAATCTTGCCTGAGATTCCAGTAGTGGCAGTTCATCATATGTTTATTTGTGTTTCCGCTTAAAACGTCATAGCGCCAATTATCAAGAGCCAAGGCAAAGGGAAGGAAAGCCACCTAAAACGAGATAAATTAAGCACAAAACGGTCAGCGGAATATGATGAAGTAAGCTCACCTTATCTAAAGCCATTGTGATCAGATAATTGATATCATAACTGGACTCATCCACGGAACGCTGCAACAAACCAATTGTTTGGAAATGTTTCGAGGTAGAAACAGACAAAGTTATAGCATCACCGATTGCTTGATGAAAAGCTGGGTTAGCGCCATTGCGAAATACTTTCGGTAAATGCCGATATTGTAAAAAGTATTGAATATGCGCCATTTCATGGTGAGCACTCAGCAAACCTTTCTGACTTATCTCCGAACAAACTTTGACACGAAAATCATGACGATTACAGAAATCCCACGCAGATGGCTCACAAAATACTCGACGTCCATCTAGCGGTTGCTCCAGCAGCGAATTACGATAGAACTCCGGACCCACAGCAGACATATTAATTGAAGTGAAAAACTCCTCAGCCAATTGAAACATATATAAAGGCGTATAACCCTGTTCAATCATGCGCGGTGTTATGTCCACCAATTTACGTCCAGGAAAAGGTATAACAATATCCAAAATATTCGACCACGATTGGGCATACATATTGCCGAGTATATGCGAAGGTATTGGGGCTATGCGATTAATACGATTGGGACCATAATAATCGCGTAACTTACGGCGTACATATGAATGAAGGCCTTCGTAAAGTGGACGTATTTGTTCCCAAACAATTTCTACATCCTGACGGAAATTCGCTGACTCGTACGGTAGATACCAGAACTCACCGCCGTTTGTGACATCTGTGCAAAAGTAGATACATATAAATAAGAAAACTTGTATGGTTTACAATTAAAAAGAGGATTCAAATTACTTACTATTCACATAAGCTACCTCGTTCATCACATCCACTAATTGCTCATAGCCGTCACGCATTTCTCGTCCTGCTTTGCGATGGTACTCGACCCATGTATGTTGTAACTCTTCCCAATCGCGAATTTTGGACATAATTTCTTTAAGATCGGGTATATAGCGCAGATTGCAGACGAAAGGTTGTTGATAGGCACATATTGTAGCTTCATTGTATATATAGAGCATCTCATTGATCAGACGATTGTACTGAGAAAGGTTGAAGGAAAATTAATATTAGTTTTAATTTTAGTTTTGTTATTTACCCGGTCCAAAGTTCCTAGCGGCAATGCATTGGGTCCGACCTCAGACTGTAACATTAGTTGGCGATAGAGTGGTCGATCGAATATCAAATCCTTGTTAATAGTTTTAGATTGTTCAGCTACCAGACGTAGGAAATCCACATAGTGCTGTTGTGCATTTAGCTATTAAGGAAATAAAAAAATAAAATTTGGATTTGAACTAGAATAGTTCATAAAATATCATTGAATGGATAAAACTCTGGAGAAAGTTATGGGAAACACAAACGCAGACGGATCAAGAGCGCGTAAAAGTTATTAGCAAAGAGAACAGCAACTTTGTAGAAAACACACTGAGAGAAAATAACGGGACTAACAACAGAACCTTGTAAAAAAAGAGATAAATACGGAACGCAACCCTGGAATAATGTCAAAGTGGTCCCGGGATGGGCGATAGTTCCAAAAGGGAGTAGTTTTTAGTTCAAGGGCATATGTTTCCTCCGACAGCAGTAATTATAGTGCCTTATGCATTTTCCGTCGCAACCCACTTGACGGCTTTTTGGCTGATTGAGGTAGCGTATCGGACGTGCTTTGGCGACAAGTTCTTTACCTAAGGACCCTGTAGGGGATATTACTACTATTATTTGATCAAAAAATAATACTTGTTCCTATATCATAAATAAAACCGTTTAAAAAAATTTACTCGAAAAAGTCGACTTGCCCCTCCATCTTCAAGCTTAGATATATGGCGCCCGAGCAGGCACGTGAACCCTGGAAAGTGTATTTTAGCAGAAGAGAACATTTCACGAACCAGATACAATACCACACTATTTCTAAAGATTTGAGGAATTGAGTCGCCAAACTCTGCTATTAATTATTTTAAGAAAC
This sequence comes from Eurosta solidaginis, assembly GCF_040869045.1. Taxonomy (NCBI): domain Eukaryota; kingdom Metazoa; phylum Arthropoda; class Insecta; order Diptera; family Tephritidae; genus Eurosta; species Eurosta solidaginis. Next base: position 3,202,277 of record NC_090320.1, on the reverse strand, counting down.
TAATACCCTTCGACTGCACTTTGGAAATCATAATCTTTCCGGGTTTTCGCACTACACAATTGATATGGCAACTGACACCTCTATGTGTTGCTAAAAACAACAATTGTATGCTACAGCTATGAAGTCCTTGTACTGCGTGCTCCCCCATCTTTTCTTGACTAAGCGTCTTATGGAACTTACGCTGCTACTTACTCCGACGTAGGAAGTACTTTTCTTTGTTCCACGGTAACATAACAAAAACTTATTGTAAATAATAAAACAAGTCCAGCTCTTTGAAATCTCTCAATTTCTAAGCATAAGCAACCAAATTTACCTAAACCTTAACCTTGCTGTGAGACGTGATTTTTATTTGTATCTTTCGGGAAGGAACCGACAATTTGCTTTGGCATTGACTTCTTCAAGGTATGAGATGGAATCTAGTAAATACCTTTCAGCGCACGCGCATATGAGAATACTTGAGCACATGTACGATAAATCGAACCTTGAACAACTGGTAACTGACTGTCAGTGTGACCGCATTTCACGCAAACACGTACAGATAAAACACACAACAACAACGATTACAGCGGTTAACAACGCTAAAGGAACTATATAGGCACGTGAGAAAACCATTGGGTTAAATCAAAAACAAAAAAATACGAAAACACAGAACATGCTATTTTTTATGTGAAAATTATTACAACTAAAGGCATGCGATCTGATGTGATGAGAAAATTTCTCAAAAACGCAAAAACAAAACAAAAATACCCATAAAAGTCAGACATTTACGTAGCATTTAATGCATTGCAAGCAAGCGAATGACTTTAATGAAAATGACCTTGCAAAGCCCGCAAAGTGGCAATATTATCAAGTTATATTTAACTGTTGCTAACTTTAGCTACGTCACTCCCTCTATTTGATACTCTCTGACTCTCTACCTCTTTTTCACCAACAAAAAGCATCTTACCTCAAAGAATATTTCCTCAACACTCTCTAACACTCACCGCTTCCGCTTGCGTCAACTCATTTACATTTGTCTCGAAATTCCATTGGGCTGCCACATTTGCTGTACACTCCAGCGATCCTTTTTGATCGGTCTCTACAAGCAGATTACGCAATTTCTCCAACTCAATTTGATAACGACGATCTTGCTGAAAACGTTGCCTCTCGAAATAACGTTCGTTATTCAAATTGAAACGATCTTGATTTGGGCGAAAGGGATTTTCGAAACGACTGCGATCATCCGAATATGGATTGTTTGTATTGAACGGACTATTCGGATTATTCGGGTTGTTCGGATTATTCGGATCAAAATTGCCGATTGTTTGTGATTGATTATCATTAAAACGTGCATTATAATTAATATTTGGATTATTGAAACGATTTTGATCCCGACTGTTGCTATAGCGTTCTCGCTCGCGATCATTATTGATATTTGGATAACGGTTATCGAAACGATCACTGGGATTGTCGTAGTTATGATTTGGAAAACGATAATTATCACGTTGTTGCTGCTGTTGTTGCGCTAAATTATTGTTGTTGAAATCACTAAAGGGTGAGTCAGCGACAGGGCGTGAAAAATTCTGTCCTCCCGCGGGATATTCGTAACCGTAACGCATGCGTTCATCATACGTTTGACCGTTCTAGTTGAGAAAAAAAAATTTTAATAATAGTTTGAGTAACACACATACATAAGTATGCATTAGGGTGGAGCGAAAATAAATTTTTAGTTTAAAGCTTTAGCTTATGAAAAAAATTTGTTGAATGAATTATTCATTTCCACAAAACGGGGGATACTAATATTTTTATATTTCACTCCATCCTAATATGCGTACTCTAAAATCATCTGCTCCATCTTCGTTGAGTCCATCGCTTGCATAAGGTGGTCCATACCGCTGGCTGCGATCATGATCACCCAAAACTTGTAGCTTGCTCGCTGGTGCTCTGGGTGTTATGGCGTTGTAATATAAATCTGGATTCTGTGTGTCAGGGTTCAAAGGTGGCAAATCAAGTTGTGGTTCGGCTTGCGCTGCTAGCAATAAATATGTGAGTGTAGCTATAGCGCGAAGCGTTTTTTTGTTGTTTACTTTTGTCATTTTGCTTGAATGCAGTTGCAGTGGCACTCAAACTGTGCACAAGATTTTTAATGAACGTGTGTATTTTTTAGTTTATCACCTTCTAATTTGTAAGATGGGCAGGGTGTTGAATTGAAATGGTACAAAATTAAAATTTCTTAAAATTATTATTATTTATTAAATTTTATTTTTAGTTTGGGACAATTTTTTTCACTTTTAGTCACGTCACATTGGAATTCCTTTATAATTTCAAAATCTTAATTTATTTTCATTTATTCATTCAACGTTCGAATCGAGCTCAAGGCCAGAACAATAATTTTTTCCTAATGATAATTATTGTTATTTTTTTAATTTTTCTAAATTTGAAAAATTGTATTTTGTTTTTGGAATAATAAGTAGAAAATTTTTCAGACAACCTGCCATAGCTGCGCAGATAGATCCATTTCGAAGGGTGCTAAGCCTTTATCATCAGTACGCTTTAGGCATGCTGCGCTAACCATTTAGCTATACAGCGGTGGTTTGTTTTGACTGGCAAATTTGCTACTTCTATTCCTTTTTACCAACTATATTTATTCAGTGTTGCGCCATCTGGTGCAAATCACTGATAATGCTGGATTTTTGTTTATTGTCCAATTACTTTTTTGACATTCCCATGTGCTCTTGGTTTATTAACAATTGTTTTTGTTTTTATCGGCCTATTGATAAATCATTCAAGTTTCGAATCGAGCTCAAGGCCAGAACAATAATATTTTTCTAATGATAATTATTGTTATTTTTTTTTTATTTTTCTAAATTTGATAAATTGTATTCTGCGCAGCTATGGCAGGTTGTCTGAAAAATTTTCTACTTACTATTCCAAAAACAAAATACAATTTTTCAAATTTAGAAAAATTAAAAAAATAAAATAATTATTATTAGACAAAAATTATTGTTCTGGCCTTGAGCTCGATTCGAACCTTAAATGATTTATCAATAGGCCGATAAAAACAAAAACAATTTTCATTTATTGGTAAAAATTTAATTTTGAAATTTTTTTAACTCTAAAATTAGCTAGAAAATAAAGTATTGAAATATTTAAAAAAAATTCACTGCACTTATTTGTTGAATTTTCTTCCCACACAATTTTTACTTAACCTTTCTTTACAAAACTGCTCATGATATAAAAATTATGTTAATTTTTGCCTTTTTCAGCCTTTTAATAATTTCAAAAAAACGATATAAGTTACCTTCTTTTGTAGTAATTTTTTATATTCTTCAAAATAAACTTGATTGATTGATTATATTTTAAGAGAAAACAATTTTTATTTTTTAATTTAATACTTAGATTTTCTGAGAAACTTTTCATACAACCACATTAATATATTTAAATTTATCGAATTTCCAGTTTTACGCAAATCGCAATCTTAAATTTCGTTAGACTCGAATATTTTTGGTTTTTCCTACTCAAAAAAGTATTTTTCAGAACTTTTCACTTTGCTTTAAAAAAAATTTGCTAGTGAAAAATGCACCTTTCATTATTAATTATTTATTTATTGTATTACTCAAAATAACATTCCTAAACGCAAAATTTTCATAGTTTGCAGCGAAAATAATTTTGGCGTGTTTTTTATGTAATATGTTCGAATTTTTTTAATTTCACAGCCTTCTTAATAAACAAACAAAAGTTTTGAAAACTCTAATTTTGATTTTAAAAAAATATGCACAAATTTTTCAACTTTCCCAACAACTAAAAAAAATATATTTGTAAAAAACAAAATTTTTTCACAATAGAGTATTTAAATTATTTTTATTTTCCTATCATATATGTATGTATGTATAAAAAAATTATAACTAGAACTTGCTTTAAAAATGTTTACGCCAACGATTTATCAATTTTTCGCACATACAGCAGGCACACATTAAATTCGAAAAAAATTTGAGTTTCACTGGAAACCAAAACTGCATAAATTACTTAGCCACTCAAACCTAACAATCGATATCTACAGTGGCATTTAAACTGCGTGGACCACTAACACTCACTGAGATATGCAAAAGAAAATTATTCACTTTTCTTTATTATCAGATTTGGTACAATCACTCTCATTTGTTGTGGATATAACTTATTTTAATCTGTTCGCACTCACGATTTGGAAAATGTCCGTTTGTGTGATCCTTACACCACAGCAATTCAGTGCGTTTCGTAGCACGCCTCGATCACTACTAAAACATTTGAAACAAAAACTTCTCAACTTTGCACCAAAGAACAATAAATTTAAAAGCAAGCAAAACAATAAAAAATAATTACTTATTTAAATTTTTTTTGTATTTTGCTTTTGTTGCGCAGTAAAAATTAAAAAGAATTTACTTTTCAACTTAAAGGAGATAAAAATTGTTCAAATTGTAACGTCACACATGCGCGGCAGCGAAGCGACTAGAGCAACAAAGTGGCAGCTATGAATGTGAGGCGGTGGCGGCCCAGTGTTAATATCAGCGACAGCACCAGCAACTGGGAAAAAAAGTTGACGATAACAATAATACAAAAACAAAAATACATGCATTTGTGTACCTGCATATGTAATACAAGCAAATAGTTAAGTACGCGCCATGTATTCGCATGAGATAATCGAAATTAGCACTGAACTGTGCGCTCAACATACAAACAACAACAAAAAAACAATAACAACAATAGATTTGTTCACACAAAAGCAAAAACCATATTTATTTAAAACACGACAATATGAAATGCTTAGAAAATTTGTTTTTCTAAAATAAAACTAAAATAAAAACAATAAAGCAGACATTCCTCTTCTAACAACGTACCTAAACAACAACAACTAAACGTTGTAAAAAGCATGTGTGTAATTTAAAATTAAGTACTTAGTTAAAAACAAATAATATTCGCATGCACACATCTGATTACATTTGTACTTCACACACACACAAACTCATACACAGTAATTTTTGCGACCGCATTTGTACTCGCTTGGCGCCCCAATTGGAGTTCGAGGGTGGCTTTAATTACCCAATGTGAGTGACAGCAGCCGCCAGTCGAGTTTATGCGAAAGTGATGTTTTACGATGTTCAGGTGTTTTTTCCGTTCTTTTGTACTTAGTACAAGCATACACACTTACATATGTACTTTGGCTTAATGACTAATCGTTTTACAATTGAAAATATACAAAATACTCTTTTTTAGCACTTTGACGATAATTAAGCGTTTTACTTTTGCTTTCGATGATAATAATGGCTAAACAATTTGTGCCTAATGCAATACTTTCAACCTTTTGTTATAAATATAGTTGTGCACTAACATATGTACCCAATGTAACTTGTTTATGCCCAGCAAAAAAAGGTACCAGCGTGTCTAAAAAAAAAAACTGCTCTACTATCTTATTCTCTTCATGGCCCTCCCCTTCGCCCAACAATCCTCGCTTTACATTTCTATCTCGCTATCCTTGATCTTTTCATTATCTTCTAGCTCAAGGTCACCGTGTTTGATACACACTTTCTCTTCAATTGATGTATATTGGAACGATTTTCCTTCATACCTTGTCAAATTTGGTTTGGAGATAAACCGATTTCGGCGTAATGCCATCTTCATTGTCATTATTTGTCTATACCTTTAACGAATCAAGAATTTATCGATCAGATTTCAAAATTATGACTATTAGTCCTAATATAAATCCCTGTTTTATCTTTCGTTAGGGGTTTCGATGCCTGGGTGGAATATTTTAGAATTAGGCTTTCAGTGTCAAGAAAAGGGATTGTTTTCTTCTGGAATAGAGTATTTTTAAAATACCTAAGTTTTCTTTACTGCCGGACATAACTCCGGTACCGTAACAAGCACCATTCATATACCCCGACCATCTCGGGAACTATTTAATATGACCCCATTGAACCTTCGAAGCCGCCCGGCTTCCTCGGGTAGGTGGCGCTGACGATTGCGTTGGGAAAGCTGTGATGTTATAAAGCTTTGTATTGCGCTTAACAGCCCCTAAATCCCACGCAGACGTTCTACAGTCTAAGCTGATATAAAAAATGTAAGGGGCGAAGAGATTTAACTCCGAACTTCTCTTCCAATTTGCGTCATGCTCATCTTAATTCTTCCTACAAATTGGAGGGACGGAACTTACTTGTTTTATGCCGACTCGGAACGGCATCTGCAAGGCAGATGAGTTTTCACTACCGAGGGGCGACCCCGCTTAGAAAAATTTTCTTCTAATTAAAAAAAAAATTCTAAAATTTTGATGTTGCTTTGCCCGACGCGTGAACCCAGGATCTTCGGTGTGGATGGCGAAGCCTACATTGAAATTAGTCAATTTTATTTTGGGTCCGTAGCAAATTCTTCACAGCTTAAGGTGTTTACATATGTTCCTATACCTCCACTCCTTCACCTATATTCGAAAATAATTACTTTTTAAAATGGTAAAGTAGGTAATCAATTTCTGAAATTGTTTTTTCATATTCAAAAAAAACCATATATGTATAATATTTGTAAAATAAATTATGCAAAGTTATCGCTCAACATAAGTAATTAAGGATAACTGGCCCAAACATTAACAAATACGGAGCTAGACGCAATGAAGCGCTAACCCAGCGACTTACTTTAATTGTTGGAAATTCTAAATTAAATATGAAATTATGCGATTTTTAAATCTGTATTAAAATTCGCAACTGTTACAATATGTATATTTGCATGTGTGTATGTATGTATGTTGTTTGTTTGTCCACTGAAATGTATGTGAAAATTTTTATATTATTTTTAAACAATTGTTTTTATTTTAAAACAGCGAATGCATATCTAATATATAAAATTCTCCTGTCACGGTTTTAGAGGCTTAACTCCTCCGAAACGGCTGAACCGATTCTCATGAAATTTTGTGAGCATATTGGGTAGGTCTGAGAATCGGCCAACGTCTACCTTTTTTTCGCTACGTACCTCGGGTCTTGAGATCAAAACGTGGGCCCAGGTACCCCTAGAATGTGTTTATACAATATGGATATCAAATGAAAGCTGTTGATGAGTGCTGTAGTACAGGATAATTTGTATACCCCTGTGTGACTAGGGTCTCGAGATATAGGCCAAAACATTGACCCGGGTACCCTTAGAATGTGTTTATACAATATGGATATCAAATGAAAGCTGTTGATGAGTGCTATAGTACAAGATAATCTTCATACAACTGGGAGACTAGGGTCTCGAGATATAGCCCAAAACGTGGACCCGGGTACCCCTAGAATGTGTTTATACAATATGGATATCAAATGAAAGCTGTTGATGAGTGCTATAGTACAGGATAATCTTCATATAACTGGGAGGCTAGGGTCTCGAGATATAGCCCAAAACGTGGACCCGGATACACCTAGAATGTGTTTTTACATTATGAGTATCAAATTGAAGTTTTTGATGTATGCTTTAGTACAGAGAAAGTTTTACACCGCTGGGTGACTACGGTCTCGAGATATAGGCCAAAACATGGACCCGGATACACCTAGAATGTGTTTTTATATTATGGGTATCAAATTGAAGCTGTTGATATGTTCTATAATACAGAGTAAGTTTTACACCGCTGAGTGACTAGGGCAGGCATGCTTAACCAACGAACCGATATCATTTCGTTAATTTGACGTTCTTAACGTTAATAAATGACTTTGTTTCGTTTATTAACGTTAATTATCGTAACGAAATGATATCGGTTCGTTGGTTAAGCATGCCTGGACTAAGGTCTCGAGATATAGGCCAAAACATGGACCCGGATACCCCCAGAATGTGTGTGTATTATGGATATCAAATGAAAGCTGTTGCTGAGAGCTCTGAATATGCATGCGAAGCCGCAATAAAGACAAGAATTAATAATACCCACTTACCTATTTACATACGTCATATTCGAATTGCCTGAAATTTCGTATATATATTTGCCTATATTAGTATTTACGATGATTTTTTCCGGGAAGTATACCAGAGACGGACTGGGACTGGGATTAGGACTAGGACTGGGACTGAGACTGAGACTCGGAGTGGGATTGGGACTGAGACTCGGAATGGGACAGGAACAAAATACATACCACCCTCTGGGACTGGCAATAAGAGATGAAGAAGGAGGAGAAAAGAGAGAAGGAGACTGAGAAAGAGATAGAATGAGACGAGGATGGATATGAAGCTAAAAATACGGAGGGAGCAGTGAATAAAAAGTGTAGAGAGTAGGGCAGAGTTAGACGGAAAAAGCTTATTAAAATATATGCTGATAGGCCAAATTTAGGCAGAACAACGTCTGCCGGGTCTGCTAGTCAATATATAGAAATATGAGTTGTGTACATTAGAGTGTTTAAATTTCAGGCAATACTTTTTTCACAAAAGCTAAAGCGAAAAACTTTTTTTTTCGTTCGAAACAAAGAATAACAAACTAAACCAGGTAAGAAAGAAATAAAGAACTATAAAAATCCGGGAATTTTTGTACTGCAATCTTAACGAAAATAAGTACTTATTATCAAGTCAAAAAAATTCCAAGCAAATTTTGGTTTTGCAATTTTTTACTGAATTACGCAAAAACTGCAAAAAAAAAAAATCATAAAATTAAAACTACTGGAACTGCATAGCCCTTTTTAAAACTAATATTACCCTTTTCAGCTCTAAATTCTTAAAAAGTTCTTGTACATTGTTTTAAACATCAAATATATTTATTTTCTATCAAAAACGACAATTTCAAGTACGAAAAGAAAAAACTTATCGCCTGAAACACCCTAATGCACATATATATGCATGTACAACTGTAGAAAAAAAATTATTTGGATGTCAGATATTAACAGCTTCTTACAATAATAGCAACTGTGTATCGTCAGTACCCACAAAAAAAAATAAAAAAAAATAAATAAAAGTATTAAAAATTATATAATTATTTACGCTAAATATTCATACATACATATATACACATCAGAGTTGGGGGTACTACATTAATGCACCTGCCCTCACTCACAGGGGAATGATAATGCAAAAATATCAGCTTCACTCAGCTATAGTGATAGAGAAGCTGAAAAAATGTTTCACTAAACTTTAAAAGCTGGTAGTGAAAATGCAGTGGCTCATATAAAATTTACAATAATTAGGGCAATTCTGTCAGTCTAGGAAGCGTAGTAAACGTAGGAATTATTTCACGTTTTCTATACCGAATACGCAACACTTAGAGAACGATCCACTAACCCAAGTACTATTCCTTCGATATTGAAAATGTTTAAAGAATTGCCGCGCACAACAAATTTTTTTTTTTGTTTGTTTTTAATTAATTACTCAGTTTCACATTCTTGTCACAATTAAACATTTTTTATTCAAATATAGGTAGACTTGTATTTTGTTGTTTTGTGGATAGAGCTTTTGACTGTAAAATGGAAAACTTTCTACAATTTTATACTTTCTAGTTTTTAGACAGAAAGAATACCCCTTTTTTTTTTCTTTCACTCGGCTCAGTGGTAGTGAAAATAAAATGACTGCAGTAATTTTTTTTTTGTCGTTGTGAAGAAGGGCAGCACTATCACTAAGCTGGATAATGTAAAGCTATTGAAAGTGTAATGCAATAAAATGTTGTACACTACCCCCAACTATGATACATATGAACATTTAAACATAAACAAATATATTACTATTCATACACTTGTGAAGTTGAAGTTAACGAAGCAACTACTCACTTAATTACCTCGCCACGTTTTCCTAACCCCACCACCCCCCCCCCCCCCCCCCACTAGATTTACATGTCGATATGCTACTACTCGATCTATATTAATAATGAATAACAAGCCTATGCTCTGTAAGCAACATCGTCGTCACAGCTTGTCACACTCAATTCACTTGATCATCATAGGAATTTGCCGTCACCGTCATCGTCATGCTGTCATCTTGAAATGAGTAAATGCGCATGCGCGGCGTGTATTCAAGCAAATCGCTTAATTTGTGCGGATAATATTTGTAAGGGTTACTATTTTATTATACTATAAACATTACTTACGTACTTGTATATAAATGAACATAGGAATGTATGTTTATTTTAGCATTCAATTGCGCACATACATAACTATATATGTACATCTGAGCATCGAGGTGCTTCTGTTCAATTTGTCACTAATTAAATGCTTGCGCATGTAAAAAAAAAAAAATTTTATATTTATTATTTACTTTTCATGCATTTTTTTTTTTTTGCGCGTGATCGTGTGAATTGTAGTAAATATGCAAAACACCCACTTTATTTTGTTCATTACAATTTTTATTTGTTTAACTACTTGACGGCATCCTTTTCAATGACTTTGCTCTTTTTGGAATAATCGGGCTTTGTATTTGTGACTTTTTTATTGGAAATGTTTTGAAATGTACTTACTTATTTGCATTGCAGGTGCTTTTGTGAGAAACAGTTTTTGCAATGTTCACTTATGCAATATTAAATATTGTTTATTTCACAGTTGACTTAGTAATTAGGTTACGAGTTAAATAGGATACGGGTACGTGAAGCCTTTAGCTATCTACAAGGGCATGTGGAAAAGAGATGCATAATTTCAAGCAAAAAGCATATTTTATAATAATAGAACGAACATTCCATGACATTTGAGTGTATGAACCTAATCATCGCCTTTTCTACTCTGACGTAGAGTAAACATAGTGACCTTCTTCGTATAGGAAGGACCTACCTCTCTATCTACTTATCCACGGTTTCTATAATTTGAACATACCAACCATTGTGCCGCAAGTTGACCCCTTTCTTGAAACGGAGCAACCATAGTATCTTTTATAAAACTGTCTTCTTACAGATAATTTTCGCTAAATTTAAATATTTATAGCCCAGCAAGTTTGAGTTATTTTTTATTTTCAATTAAAAGTTTGGGGATCTTTAGTCAAGTTGTAAAAAATCTGGAAGACTTAAAAGCTTTGTTGTCAAAGAAAATATTGCTCTCTGTACAAAGCTTAACATATCATACAAACACTTGAATATTGCACGATTAGTTCTTCTTTTTTCTATTTTTTTTGTCTCAGAAGTAAAAATGCGGAGTGAATCTTTAGAAACATGTTGCATCAACATAGAGTAACTTCCTAATGCCTCCAGAAAATATGTAGGAAAATTTATCTGTGTGTGTCATCTTGCATAAAAATACAATTGTTACTTTATTGCAAAGTTGCTTATGTAAAATCTGCATTCTAATGTGCATTTTTAATAAGATTTATTCGCACTCCCAACTTTCCTTTTCTGTCACTAGTACATATCGTCGCCCACTAACCAGAAGCATAAATGTGCAATCTTTTCGATTTGGTGTTAGAGGACTCGTTATATTACCCTTTAGATTCTCTAGGTTCTACTCAAATCTAGAGCTTCCTATGCACATGGAAACCCCAATAATTTGCAGTGCCATTTTCCCGAATGTGAAATTCAATCATACAAAGTTGAGCCAGAAAAATGAATGTAACATTCATGTTTCTGGCTGGCAACAAGGTAATGATTTTCCTGTTTGTATGACACACTCGTTGATATGGCTCAACAATTTTTGAACAAAAAAAAAAAGTAAGAACAGAGGACCAATTCACGTTCTGTGAAGTGATAAAATGAAAAAAAAAAAATCATACAAAAATTTTTTCAAATGTATGAAAATTCGTTTTCATTTTATCACTTCACAGAACGTGAATTGGCCCCCAGCACACATTCGTATGTTCGAATGTTCCGGTATACGTGCCTGAAGGTTGGGCACAAATTATTAGAGGAGCTCGTAACTCCCCAAAACTTTTCGAGGTTCATATACAATTGTATGACAATTTTTTTATTTATAATTATTTTACCCAGGAAGTTATAAAACTACCCATGCGATAAACTATATGCTAGTTGAGATACACAAAAAATTAGTTGTATAATGTATTCCTCAAAAAAAATTATACCGATGAAGAATTTTTAATAGCTGAATATCCGAGAAAAGGTTGTTGTTTAAATGAAGGTAAACCGGTTTATTCGAAGCCGTTGCCTTTTGCCGAATCAAAACTAAAGGACAAAATGTATGAAAAACTGGATATACCAAGAATATTGTTCTTATTATAAAAATCCAGAGGGCAACGCTTTACCCGAACCCAACATTTCAGAAGATTCTGTTTCTGATGAAAATAAGAACTAGTACTAAGTTTGCAATAATTGAAATTGAATTGAATGTTTATTTTTATTTTTTTACATACATACTTTCGATAAGTCACAGCCGCGCATGTTTTCCCAAGTTGGTTGGTTGCTGTGCTGCCCGGCTATGGAGCCGGCCCAAGTAGCGCTCTAGGCGCCATTTTGATGCACTTTCTCCTGGAACCAATTATATTTTTATGCTGATGTACCCTGCATATTGTTTTACTCAAACCACTTGGTTAAAACAATATCCCTACTGATGTCCTTGATGCGGCAGTTTGACACCGCCCTAAAGTCCGGCAACACATAATTTCCTAGAGTTCGGAACCAAAAATTCGCGACGGTTGGGCACTCGCAGAGGAAATGAGTAACCGTTTCCTCGGCACCCTCCCAAGTACTGTGATGCTCCGAATCCATATCCGCCAACAGAATTGGCGGAGCAGGTCTTGGCTTGGCCCTAACATTATTTAAAAATCAATCTGCACTGATTTTTTTACGTGTTTTGAGGTAAAGGCCATACCATGACTACTTGGGCCTATTCTTATAGCGTATTTAGATTCAGCGCATCTAAATGAATAGAAAACATGAGTCACATTACCTGATCCGACTACTTTTAATTTTTTTGTGTAGTTGTGTTAACAAAAAATTTGATCAGTTTTTTAAATTTTTGTTGTGCCAGAAAAATGAGTGTTCTAAATTTCGGAAAAAAGAAAGGATGCGAGCAGAGCAATTATCTCAGTTGAAAGAGCATAGTGTGAATGTAATATATAGATACATTTTTACATTAGAAACTAATTCTTCTAATTTTGAGGGAACTTGATTTCCCAACATTTTTATTTTGGAACATTCATGCTTCTGACAAGCGGGCGACGATATATCAAACACAGGAATAAGTTTGCCATTAAACAAATTTATCGAATTGCTATAATATTCAAAATTTTGCGTGCAAGGAATGTATTTCCGGCTTAAACTTCGCCTAAACAAGTACTTGTCTTTGTTTTATTTATGAATCAGCGATGAGTGACTTAATTAATTAGTGACTAAAGACAAATCAGAAAAAAATCAGATAATTATAATTTTATTTACATATATACTACTTGCAAATACTCACCCCGTATACAACTCGTCTTAGTCATAGACTCCAAACAATATATCCCTATAAAAACATACATACATTTAAAGAAACTTATTCCCTGCCCATATCCACACCCATCATTTGCAACAATTAATGAAAGTAATTATTATAGATTACATCTTCAAAAGCGCAAGCAATTGAAATATTAAAAGCTAAATAAATATATTAAAATAATTTTACTTGCGAATGAATGAATGGTTTCGCATGACTGTAAAAACTACAGATTACTCAGCCAAGCGAACTTTGAAGGCCATATTTTAAGGTCACTTGAAAAGTTTTCATTGTCACGGAAAAGCCATGAAAGTTCTATATCCTAATAGACTTAATTCCAACTTCCTTATGTGTACTACACAGTCTCCTCCGCAGGGCGAAGTAAAGCGAAAACTTTCCAATCCTAGCTCGATATATTTGCACTTTGCACTCGAGGGGATTTGCACTTTATCCACCACAATAAATACTGCGTCAATTTTCCACACACTTTTCTCAAAAATGCTATATAAAATAAAATTCAACAAAAGTAGTAAAGAAACCACGAAAAAACCTTCACTTAAGCGAATGTGTTTTAGGTTTCACGGCGATTTTCGGTTAGAAAAAAATGTCTATGCGAGGTAGCCCCACTGCAGTGGTTTGCCAAACACTCCAAACGTATTTTTACCAGGAAATATCTTAGCGAAAGCTGATTCGCTAACGTATGCCGTTCGGATTAGGCATAAGTCATATACGTCCCGTTCCGTAAATTTGTTGGAAAAATTAAAAAGTACCACGGCACAAATTGGGAGAGAAGTGCGTCCTTAGTCTCCTCCATCCCCTCCAAAAGCCACATTGGTACCGAATTGTACTTGCTTTCTGAATTACAGGAAAAAAGTGGTTTACTCAGTTCGTCCCGCAACATCGAGATCGTGAAGCTTAGAAGCTCCATCATACGCATAAATGGATTACTAAGATTAATAAACGCCACAGTCCGAAACTGCTTCGTCATTCATCCTCTCGAGGACTGTTGGAATCACAGCATTATCTGCATTTCGTCTCTTCAGAAAATTCGGCGTATTGTTGTTAACTTCATTCTCTTCCCTCTCTGACTTGAAACTTTCGACGTAGTTGAATCCTCGCTTTTGAAGTCCCTCTGTCTTTCTGCTTTAGTCATATGTTCATATCTTGTCAATAAGACGCACATTCCTCTGGCCATGGAACTGGATCCTTTACACCTGTCATGCACATTAAACAAATCGTATAATTGATCTGAATGAATGAAACGCAATTTAAATTATTGTGGTGATTTTTTATTTGGTTGTTAAAATCGGCGTTTATTTACCCTTTTCACTGTACCTTTCATATAATCCAAAGCAATAAACTTTGCCCATAGCCAGGTAAATCGATTTGAATTAACAATTGTACACGTCTTCTAACTTAACTGCATGTTTCTTAACTCTATCACTTCTCAGATTTGCATACATAAACATCATACAATTTTTTCTGAAAGTTAGCTGTACTAATATTATCTTAAGTACGCCGCAAAGTATGCAAAAAATACACGTAAGAACTGTTTTGTTATATTAACCCTTTGAAGCAAAATGTGGCTATTTGTGCATTATACATTTGTTCTCTTCATTTTTACTTTTCCTTGTTTTCCGAGCTACATTCTGTAAATGAAAATATATAACAATCCAATTCAAGTACTTTTAGGTTTATGAAAGCTCGTCTTACTCGTTGTTGGCTCCCAACCGATTTCCACACCATCTATGCGATTTTGCTCCACCAACCACTCATACAATGGGTGAAAGTAGGCCAGCAAACCGTCCATATTAATCGCAGACTCATTTGTCATAATGTGTAGAATGTCCTTGTAGGACTTGGATGAGCCATAAGACATAGCTTGCCTAGGGATACAGTTTTTAGCATACATTAATTCGAAAAAGTAGATTTTAGCGTGTAATATGCTTAGTTCTAATTTAAACTTACATCACTAAAGGTCCGATTTGACGCTGATTTGATAAATCACATAAATCGAGGGGATAGTCGGGATCACTTGGTTTATATTGTCCCGTTATTTCACAAAAATGTTTATATAATTGATATTGTAGCACTGTGCTCATGATTTGACTGAAAGCAAGCGTGAATTAAAAGTGTACTATCTCTAGATACAACATATATATTGAGATGTATGTCTCTCCCACTTACCTTGTGTATTGATCATCAACTTCTACCAATAGTTTAGCGGGCGCATCGAAATCTTCATTACTTCTACTCACAGGTGGTTCAGCGCCCGTTAAGTCACTCGTAAGTTTCCAATAAGCACAGTTGTCAGAAATATTCAATGAACCATCAAGCACATCCACACGATAGCGGTCGAGCACGTAGAAAACTGGAAGTAAAAAGATGCTACGTAGACCCTGCAAGAATTTAAAATATTCGAAAACATGTTTAATATGAAATGCTTGAGAGGACGATTCTCAGAGCTTTTAATTTATTTTAAGCGCACTTCCTGAATACTTCCATCTAATTACCTGCCAATAAAGTCGATTTATCCTTAATTCCTTGGAGATCATACCAGTATCTACAAATTTCAATTTCTCTAAATATCTTGGCGAGGAAGCAGCCAGCGAGAACATTTTCCCTACAGCATCACTGAAATTGGGAAACGGCTCTTCAGCATAAAGTGTTGGCTGATGTTCATAGGCCCGATAATAGTAAACATCGGTAAGCGCCTCGAACATATTAAAAAAGCGCTCTTCATCTACCAAAGGGCAATAGGAGAAATTCACACGCTTAATGCCATAGTACTTCCATGCTTTGTGCCAACAACGTATACTTTCTTCATCTAAATTAGCTTTAGGACGTGCATTCTCTGACCAAAATGTGCTAAAACGAGAGAGAGAGTTGATATTTTTAGCACAACTGCCTATATGCCTTTGATTACTCACTCTTCAATTTGCGGCATACCCAACGAACGAAAGTATTCGGCAACATTCCAAAAAACGCGTTGTGCATTAGTCAAACCTCGTCGCAATAAACCAGCAGTTATGTTGGGCATACTAACATCGGGATATGGAAACTCTATAAACCATTCAGGATCGGCGCGTCGAAAGGCATTGCCAATGAAAATTTCGGCGAAGTTTTGAGGAAACGGTTTTCCTCGAGCTATCAAATCCTCGCCATACAGCCGACGCAGTTGTCCGCGTACATGTGCATGAAATTGCTGGAAAAGCGGCTTTAAACGTTGCATAGATTTCTCCAATAAAGTAGTAGCTTGTGAGCTGTCCTCCTCAAGATCTTTAAACCAAAACTCTGAGGGTTTCTGAAAACCTGGGCAGAAGTTAAAAAGCTTTGTTTTAGTACTATCATCATTTTTAAACCAACTTACCATTTAGTATCGATGTCTTTCGATATAATTCTACAAAGACCGCAAAGTCCTCTTTTGCCGCCATACCCGTCTTACGACGCCATTCCAACCAATAATGCTCGATTTCCGAAACATTAACGCTGTTGTGTAAAATATTTTGCACCGCTGGTATTAACGTCAAGTTACACTGCCGGCGATCATAAAAGGAACAAAGCTTCGTATTCTTGTAGATGTCGCCCATGTTTGTGGTGACAATATACATTAGCTTCAAATCCGTGGGTGACAATGCTTCGTAGCCCGTTTCGGGTATCTGTGCCAGCTCACGTTGTAGCTCAGGGTTGCCGATGTTTAGACGCTTGAACTTTGCGCTTTTTGGCGCTAGGCTTTGTATATAACGCATTGTCTCCTCACTGGCGAGCTCCGATTGTAAAAGTGCATATAAGTCATTTGGTCCTTTAATCTCCAGCTGCCAGTTTGCCAACACTTCGCGATTATACAGTGCTGCCAAATTTTGATTGACGGTTGAGAGGAATTTGATTAGTACTGCAGTGGAATTTTCCGCTGCTGAGGTGATATAGCATTGAGACTGACGTTCAAAAAAATGGGAATAAAAATAATTGTTGTTAATTTTTATAGATAGCATTTCACTTACCAACAATATAATTAATAGTGTGGACTTCATTTCGATGAATTTTGTCAAAAGACTCCTTGTTTCAAAAAGTATGTTATACGAAATAGTTTTAACTGGTAAACGAAATCAGAATTCTGCCAGAGCTTTCTTAAAACGGCTTACTATCTGAATGAAAATTGTTATTTGAACTACAAGAGCAGGTAACATTAAGTTACTTTTTTCTATCGCTCCACTACAAATAGAATATCGGTCGTAGCTTTTTTCTGATATTTGCTCTGTTCTAAAATACGAGGTAGCTCATATCAGAGCCTAAAAATGCTCTCACTTTTTTATGCTACGGCTCTGTTCTATGCCTTGTTCATTTTCAGAGATGGAGCAATAGCAAATATACTACAGAAAGACAGACCCCTACATAGTAGTAAGAATCATACGACATAACGGTACGAGTGTAAGGATTTTCATATGCCGGCTAATAGAAAGAATTCTTGAAAATTCTATCCAGTGAATAGAGGAAGGTGTCAAAACCGAGGCAGATTTCTGACAGGAATGATAAAGCGGTAGTCGAGGTAAAAAGTGTGCTGAAGTTGTGGAGGGAGCACTTCTTTTCATTGCTGTATAGTGAGGAAGAAGACGAAACCGATATTCCCAAAGAGGCGCTGGGTAACGACGGACTACTTTATCTTTGGAATTATGAAATTTATTTAAACTAATGTTAGAGAAGATAATTCTAGCAACAGATTTAAATTGCGCTTGGATAAAGATGAAGAAGCAAAATAAAGTAGTTTTATTTAGTCAATGACGACACGACGAAATATTTGCTGTCATCCGTCCATGCTGACGTATAAAAATTTGAGGTTTTGTCTAAGTAGGCACTTGAAATCTAAAGTCCTCTCTCGACAAACAGTAATCAGTCTAACAAGTCGGCATCAAATCCGCCCTGTTATATGACTCCGAATTGTAACAGTGTCAAGAAAACATGCAATTGCCCTTAAAGTCTTCTTCTTTCATGGGGATGACCGTAACAGGCTCGCTCAGAGCCTTGAATGACATTACCACCGCAAAACTAACACCGAGGCTTCGAGTTGCTCTTTCCTCCTCGTGGCCACTACGGTAGACGTCGCAAGGCCCAAGTATCGTTCTGCCTTCCCACATACATTGTGCTTCCCTTGTGCTTGTGCATGGCTGCTAAGTAAGTATTTGCCTTCGTAAGGATATCAACCAGCTGAAACAGGTACCCTCTGCCGAAAGAGCTCAGTCGTTCCAGGTACATCCCCTTCAATCCCATCCTTCGAAATCTTAGTCCCTTGAACGTGCGCCGTCGTAAGAAAAAAACGATCTCATCCGAGGCTTGTTTTTTGTTTTTTCTTGGTAAAGGTTTTTGCGTGGTGGGTCCCAAGCCAAGCGTACAACCCGGGTACAGGATTGGGGTTTGCGTCGCCTCTTACAGTAGACAGAAGATTAAACTCAAACTATATTTATATAATTTTTTACAGTGTAAAGCTCCAACTCTTTCCATTCGTTGCACTCTTCAATTCTGCAACAAATATTCACGCTCACACGCGCAGTTTTATTTTGCAAGCCGGCACGTAATTATGACTCATTGTGAGCCATCTTATGAATGGCTAACACACATTACGTACGTACATACGTACGTACCATGTAGAATTATGTCGTTTTCATTGTTTAACGTTGAACAAACTTTTCACTTTCACCACAGCAACAACGAAAAGCGCTATTTTAAACAGTCATAATATTAATTTACTTTACCGTTTATTTGTTAATTTTAATTAGCATTTAAAACCCGTTGTTGCTTTTTTACTGTACTTCAACTCTACATTTATAAACAATAATTGCCTTATTTCTTTTCCATAAACGACTTCAACTACTAGCAAAACCACCGTGACTGCATGCCGCTTCCACCAGTACGAGCAGCTCAGACCGATCTTGTACGCCTCAATTGGGCAACTAAACGTCCAGGTGTGCCGGCATGCAGTTGGCCATTTGTTATTAGCCTTCTCGTCGACAATTGTTTGAGTGTTTACGCACATTACATTAAATCGTTCGTAACTCTATTGAATGAGTATCAAACTCGTCTCGGTTTGGGATTTAACAATGAGCGTTAAAAAATAGCTCGCAAAGAGTTTTTCACATGTAACTGTGAAGTGGTTAAGGAGAGATCAACAAGTGCATAGAAATGTCTGTAGGTAATACTTCGTTATTGGTAATGACAGCCAAATTTGTTTTGAGTGAAAAATATTGGCTCAAGTAAGAATTCTTTGTATAAAATGCTAAAATATATAAAGCACTCACCTTGAAACTGATAAAAATCAAGTTTTCCTTAAAGAACTCATGCAATTACTGTATTTATTTAATTATAGCAGGTAGTAAGGTCAAGAGAAACCACAAAATTGCTTATTAACCATATAATCTATTATTTGATCCAGTTTGTATTTGTGCAGATTTGCGTGAATATTTGCAGCGCTAAAAATCGAAGTAAATCGGCGATGAGCTTCACAGCGGTGAACTTTTGGAACTAAATCTCATTATATTACTCCCAGGGACCGATGTGGCCGTTGAACTTCCGGGTCTTTTAATTTTACTCGCCCATTCGGCCAGGCATGCCTTACCACCTGAATATTCTAAGCCCCTTAAACTGCCTTCCCTATCTCTGCTCAGAAATCTGAGTCTCCTAGTTTGAAGTCCCGGACATCAACAAAAAAGGTGATAAATCGATTATACTTCCTCGACAGTACAATAGCACAGCTATAACCCTGGAAAGTACCTTCACTGCGGATTTGTTGAAGTTTAGAAGATCGGTTGTCCCTTTCTTATCAAAACATGTACATAAAGACCTTGAGTCCTCACAATCATCGCGGTGTGTTTGCACAAAATTCGTTGCCATAATTGTGGATTGCTCTATTTCTCTATCTCAAACCCAGAGATGGAAATTTAAATCCATAGCGAAAATTTTTCTAATTATCTGGTCAACAAATTTATTCGACATTCGATTTAATTAAGTTAAATTTTAAGGCTGGGTTTGATGGTGAATGAGGACAAAATGAAGTACCTGCTGTCATTCAGCAAAGAGTCAGCACATACGCGCCTTGGCAACCACGCTACTGTTGGCAGCCATAATTTCGAAATAGTAAAAGACTTCGTTTATTTGGGAACCAGCATCAACACTAGCCACAACATCAGCACTGAAATACAGCGAAGAATCAATCTTGCTAATAAATGCTACTTTGGACTAGGTAGGCAATTGAAAAGTAAAGTCCTCTCTCGGCGAACGAAAATCATACTCTACAAGTCACTTATCGTACCCGTCCTGCTCTATGGGGCAGAAGCATGGACCATGACAACAGCAGATGAAGCGGCTTTAGGAGTGTTCGAGAGAAGTTCTTCGAAAGATTTATGGACCTCTACGCGTTGGCGATGGCGAGTACCGAAGAAGATTTAATGATGAGCTGTACGAGCTATACGCAGACATCAACATAGTCCAGCGAATTAAAACGCAGCGGCTGCACTGTCTAGGCCATGTTGTGCGAATGAAAGATGATGCTGAGGCCAAGAAAGTATTTCTATCGGAACCCCGCCTATGGAAGCAGAGGTAGAGGGCGCCCCCCCCCCCCTCCGTTGGAAGGACCAGGGGGAAAACGATTTAAACTCCCTTGGTGTGACCATTTTGCCCCGGTTGGCGGAGCGAAGGACCGACTGGCGTGCCTTGTTGGATGGCCATAACCGTTTAGAAGCTTAAGCGCCAATTAAGTAAGTAAGTAAATTTTAAGGCTTTTAAGGCAGGGTAGATGTCAACGAAGATCGTTACATTGGTATCTAAAAATGTGCTTTCCACGAGCAGTCTCTCTCTAAGTGGCATAGATTTCCGTCTGGAATACAATGCGGAAGACAGGAAGTCAGTACGACAGGTGCTTCGAGAACAGCCCAGCGCCTCAACTTTCATCTTCTTCCAATATTATATATCGAGGGAATAACCATCTGTAGTTGGGGCGTTTTCATTTGTTCAGATAACATGGTACTCCTCGTTAGCATTATATAGATGCCCCTACTTCTTTCGAAGAACTTTCCGTGTTCATCACAGCTATCGGTGGGTATGATAAAGAGCTAATAGAGCTCACATAAAAACCTTTGTTTCTCAGTTGTGGATTCAGTTCGAAATAGCACTTGTTAGCTGTATTTTTTATGTGTCCATAGTATTATGTCTGCGTACCTTCGTGTCGGCGTACCCTCGCTCTTTCTATTGACGACAACAAACACTTATTTTTTATACACGCAATGCCTACTATTGTCTTCTCTTCATCCAAGCCGGAGCGCGGTGTTTTTTTTTTTTTTTTGAAACTGTTACATTACCACATTCTCCTCTCACATTTAACTTCTCTCCCACTTCCTTCTTTCCTCTCTCTTTCTATCTCTCCATTTAATTGTAACTCTCTCTTTTGCTACCCATCTCCAATTTTTTGACCGTTTATTTTTTTTCAATCTTCTTTTTTGGCGTCATCATATTATCTCATGTGCTACCACTCTCACTTTTTTCTTATTGCCCACTTCTGCAATACTTCTCTGGAGTAAATTTACAATTTTTAAGAAATCCGAATTGCCCTCATAATTTTTCTTTACTTTTCCTTCTCTTCTCATGTATCTTTACTTCGTCATCTTCATTGTCCTCGTCTGTTCCAGTCTTCTTTCCCTCTGAAGTAAGTTTCCTCTTTTTTCAAATACTGGTATAGGACATTAAGATGATACGGTTTTAGACCGTACCGAAACCAAACCGAACCGTTGCGCCCTCACCTTTCCGAAATGGAAACAAAACTAGACTTCAGTCCTATTGTAATTATAGCCATAAAGAATAAACACTGTTCTTCCTTTCTTGTTCCTAAACTACAAATATTATTATATTATTAGTCAGTGGTGCTTGAATTTTTAACTTTAAACAATAACTGTAATTTATTATGTATTCAATTTTAAGACTGATTTATTATCTAAGTTAAGTATACAAATCCTTAGGGAAATTAAAGTCTTAAAATTCATTTTACTCCAAACTCAACTTCAGAGTCTAGTTGGCCTCCCGTTCGTAGGTGTACCACAGCTTGGTGATTTAAAATTAAACACATTCTGCAAACGCAAAAGTTTTAGATTATAAGAAGTCAAATATCTGGTGATCCTCTACTCACTGTCCGACTTCGTCCAACCAATGGGCACATTATTCTTCTTATTCTCAGCCTCTAACCACACGCGCAATGGCTCAAAGTATTCTGCGATAGCGCTGCCGCTCATTGTGCGTTCGCCATTGAAAGCCTCTAATGCATCCGGCCAAGGCTTTGAAGCGCCAAGGGAAAGCATATTTCTAAAGACACGAAAAATATAATTTAGAAAAACTGTGAACAACATATTACAACCAAACTCACTTAAAAGCTTGGCCTGCTTCAAAACTGCCATAGATGTCGCAGTTATCTAATGGCAATTCTGGATTATTGGGTTCGTACTGGCCGGCCTTAATGCAAGCAGATTTATAGAATTGGAATTGGATTATGAACGAAACCAAATATCTGCAAAAAAAGAGGTAAATATTTCATTTCCTGATTCTCTACATGTTCGGAAAAACGCCAACTCACCTTAAATACTCCACATCAGTGGATACATGATATTTAGCTGGCGCGTCAAAGTCGGTCTCGGAACGCACTACCGGTGGCTCAATGCCAGAATATTCCTCACGCAGCTTCCAAAAAGCGCAGTTCCAATTCTTTTTATCCACCTGACCACGGAACAAGGCCCAACGGTATTTATCCATTGTGAAGGCGAATGGTAGGAACACGATCTTGTCCAAAGCCTGTTAAGAGAATAAGATTATGCAAACTGCCAATAATATTAAAGTTTTTCCTACAGCCAAGAATAATTGATTGATGTGCGCTTCATCATCGCGTTTATAGTTCTTCAGCAGGCCGATGAGTTCCAAATGTTTGGGAGTGGATACCGAAAGTGAAAGCACATCGCCAACAGCCTCGTGGAATCCAGGGTTAGCGCCAGTGCGATAAACGAAAGGCAAATGTTGATATTGCAGGAAGTATTGGATGTGACCCAACTCGTGGTGTACTGTGAATAGTTGATCCATTGTAACGCGTGTGCATTGCTTGATGCGCACATCATCCACCACATAGAAGTCCCAAGCACTAGCGTGGCAAACTAAATCACGACCATCATCTGGTTTCACTAGGATGCTCTTATCCCAAAAAGCCCTAAATATTCAAATAGCGATAATTGGTTACTAGCCCTAAAAGTAAAACTTAACTCGAAACTCACTGTGGCAATTTCGTCAGATTCATCGATTGAAAGAATTCATCGCCCATTTGAAACATTTTCAATGGTGTATAACCTTGTGCTACCATCTCATTGGTAACATCAATAAGCGGCTTGTCCGGGAAAGGTGAAACAATATCAGCAATACCCGACCACTGTTGTGCCCACATATTACCCAGCAAATGCATTGGGATGGGGCCGTTCTCAGGCACAGCATCATTGCCATAGAACTGACGTAGACGATGACGCACATAGCCATGTATTTGCTGATAGAGTGGACGCAATTGCTCGAAAATATCTTCCAGCTGCTGCTCAATGGTGGCATCTTCATACTCGTCCAGCCACATTTCTGCGCCAGATGTAAAATCTGTGTAAATGAAATTAAAAAAAAAAACATTAAATTAACAACTCAGCAGTCATCGACGAACAGTTGGGCTCACTATTAAATTTAGCCGCTTTCGAATTGAACTCTACATATTTCTCGAAAAGTGGTCGCACCGCTGTACCTGCCTTGTCGTAAAATTCGCACCAATAGTACTTCAACTCTTCGGGATTACGGCAAGTCGTTAAGATCTCTTCAATCTCCGGATCGAGTGAGAGATCACATTTGGTGCGGTCTTTATAGTCGCAAACACGAACCTTGGCAAAATTGGATTCCATAGCAGACATCACTTCCAGGTATTCAGCATAGTCGGTGTCGCTGAGTGCTGCATAACCCAACTTCGATAGCATGCGAAATTGACGTCGTAGATCCTCCGATTTGTATGTTTGCCAATTAAGTTTCTTCAAATCGATAGCAGCCTCCTTTTGGAATTTGGCCGTTTCCGCGGCGATTTCATTCTTTTTGCGTTCATTCTCGTCATTGATATTGCAAGCGTACGCCCAGGAGGCTTCCGTTTCGATGTTTGTGCGGCGCGCTAACTCTTTGTTGAGGTTCTCAATATACTCAGCTGCGGTAATTTCCTCCTTCACGTTAGCCAAATGTACTGTGATCTAAGGAGAGAAGCGGGAGCGGGGTCAAGAAGTTATGATGGCATAAAAACTGTTTACTCACCGCAAATGTGGCAAGAAGCGCAACGATAAGGATTTTCATGTTGAGCAGATTTTGTTTTGATCTTTCCTGGTATTTTTAATTTTTTACTAAAATTTTATAAGCTTAATTGATTATTTGATTAGTTTGGTAAAAAAATCTATTAAATTAAATTTCATTTTGTAAATGTCGGAATGGAACGGTAATTTGAACACAAGACGTTCGTTATGAAATTGAAAATCAATCGCTAGTTTTAAAGTCTTAAAGTAGTAGGCAAGAATAAATTGCTGGCCGTTCACTGCAGTGTCTCTTCTCGATTGAGGATGCGATGGATAGGATGCTCTACCCAGTACTAATATGGGTACAGAATTTTCTGGGATGGTGAAATGACAATCATAAGGTCACAACTAAACATCATGTACTCAAAGTGAGCTTCTGCTACCAGGGTAGCTACCACTTAGCCCAACCTACCGATTTCGAGAATTGAGCCCAAAGCATCAGGTATGCGAATCATAACTTCCACTCACTACGACTAACCGACAGAAGATTATTCCTCCTGGAAGAGATGATACACACGAAGGTGTAGCAAAGCGTAGTGGCTGCAACTCAATAAATAGTTCACAGCAAAGCGCCTTCCACTATCACTTTTCAAATAAAATAGTCGATTTCAACTGCCGGGAGAAATCGCAAACCATCTTGGCAGCCATTTCGAAAACGGTCTATCTCTTAATATTTCTGAAAAACGCCACATCTCATGGTTTATTGCATAAACGTTCTATCTCTAAACTTATTTCAAGAACGCCCTATCTCAGATTTTTTTTTTATTAACGCCTTAGCCTTATGTCACTCCAAATCTATTAAATTTATGCTCAAATATGGCAATTTTGAAACAAATATGGCATTTTTCAAAAGTTATCTAAGATAGGATGTATGTATGTAAAACTGCAGCCGAGATAGGGTGTTATTCCTCAAAACCGGGCCATTGTTTTCCTTCAAATCATATCGTCAGTGCTCTTCAACATTTTAAATAAGTATTTTTGACTCTATACAAACAAACTCAAGGAAATATTGGTCCATCACAAAACGAGGAAGCGGTCCGTAAAAATGTTGCCTAAAAAGCCCATCTCTCTCAACTGATTCTAGTTGTGGGCATTTCACAAGGTCTCCTATTCGCCGTATGTGCTATGCTTTAATCAAGTTTTCTATTGAAAGCCATTGAAAAAACTCAAATCATAAAGTTTTACAAGAATACGACACTCTTGTGAATTGCCCAAAGTCCAACAATATCAAGTCACTCACTTCCTACCTCCCTTCCCCCAATAACTAAATATAATTTGAATTTAATTCATTTCCCGCATAAGCTTCCGGTATATGATTCGAATTTTTAATTAATCACCTGCATACTTAATATAGACAGAGCTTCAATTTTTAAAAAAAAGATGTGAATTCGGAAAACGATAAAACTTGCTTTTATTAATACGAGTCACGTCGAAGTTAAGCGTTAAGTTTGAAATAAAATTAAATTAACTCAAAATAAATATAAACTTAGTGGGATTTCTCTTATTAATTTGTCACCCTCTTTATCGCATTATTCGCTAATTTTATATACATAAATTCATATGACGTATATTTTTATTCTCATTTAACCACCTACGTAAGTATACATATTTTCTGATTTGTAGATGCCGCATGATTCAATTACTAGAGGTTTGTTCTCCAATGATGACAGATCTTTGACACTCCCAAATTGAAAAATCTGGACGGGTTGCTTTTAAGAAGCAAGGAAAACGGGGAATAATTCAATCCCCTTCAGTGAAAATTGTAGTCGAAAAGTATCTTTGGTAGTATATTAGTTTTTAAGGAAATTATTAATTTTCTACCAAATATTTCGTGAATTGATAAAGTTATGTTGGTTTGGTCATTCTTTCAGAAATAGTTTGAATAATGTCGTACGTTAGAATTTTAATTAAAAATGCACTATCTCAAAATTTGTTTCAAAAACTCCCTATATGAGCATAAGTTCAATGCATTTTGTCATAAGAGGGAGTTAATGAAAAGTATTCTGAGATGAAGTGTTCTTCAGTCTAACTCTAATATAGGGCGGTTTTGTGCAAATCCTGAATTGGGAAATTTTTGAAAAATACTTTGAAAAAGCACGATTTCGAACAGGGAGCCGACATAGGGTGTTACGCTACACAGCAGCCGCAGTGAACTGACAAAAATAAAAATAAAAGAAAATGGCTTATTGTCTTAGAACTTTATATTCCTACCTCCACTTTGACAGAAGAGTTAAGCTTTTGTGCGGTCCTGCTACACAGGGGTATTCACCTTTTTATTTTGAAATTTCGGACAGCTCTTTTCCGTTAAGTATTCATGAAAGCGTTCCGGATAAACCGTTAATTTAGAATATTCGGAATACGTTCATTTGATACTACCTCACGAGATCCGAATATATCAAATAAGTATATACAAAATATTCCAAATATAAACCGATTCCCAAAATTCTTAAATGGAGACGAATGGTCCGAACATACGGAATTAATAGAACAGAAGGTCGACTTTTAATACGCAACCAAAAATATCGATAGAAGTGTCAAAAGACGCGTATTGACCTCGATAACAATAATTCGAAGGCGGAAATAAAAATTTTATCTCGTTCAAAAGATATTGACGAAAAACCGAAAAATGGCCCCGGGTTGCGTTGGCGGCCTTCAGCCGAGCTTATAAAAAATAACCCTGGGCGGTCCACCAATGAGGTTGGATCAAAATTAAATGCGTGCAAAATCCCTTTGTACACAATATCTTTTTCAGTGCACAAAAACATTACAAAAATCGCATGAAAATTGCCAACTTCTACTGCAAATATCTCCGGACAGAGATACAATTTTTCTTTTCCGCCTTCGGATTATTGTTGTCGAGGTCACATCTCTCGATATCTTTGGACGCGTATTAGCAGTAGACCGCTGTTTTAGACTTTCACGTTTATAACTTTTATACATACATATATGTATCCGAAATGTTTAAACTTCAGCGTTTACAATGTATTGTATAATATTATTACTTAATATATATATTTTACTAAATTTGCGCTTTATTTTTTTTTCTCTATACATCGGTTTACCAAGCTATATACACGAGAAACTCAAAAACTTTCGCAAATATCTCTATTTAGCAACTTTGGGCAGCTCTGCTTACTGTACTTTTTATGGCTTTTTCATGTGAGTCTCAACATTTATTAATTAAGTTTATTACATACATAAAACTGACAAAGTAAACAACTATAATTTTTAAAATGCTTAAAATTTTCATAATTATTTTAACATAAAAAGAAGAAATTGATGTAGTATATTGGAACAATTTCCGTCATCCCTTTTCAAATTTGGTTTGGAGACAAACGGGTTTCGGCGTTGTGCCATCTTCAGTGTAATTTTTCGAAGAGTGCACCGCTTAGAAACACTTTTATATACTTTTATTGAAAAAAAAAAAACAAATCTAAATTTTTGATCTTGCTTCGCCCGGGATTTGCACCCCGAACCTTCGACGTGGTAGCCGGAGCACGCTACCACCACACCACTCCCGCCATTATTTTAACATACCTACATATATTTTAATGATTTGCTTCACTTTCACTCAGCGCTCAAACCAAACGTTACCAGTTCGAACTTAAAATTAAATGATCACCGAGTAGATTGTTATCAGAAACATGATTCAATTAGTTCTAACAAGTAAGACGAAAAACGGGCTGCATAATATTTGTTACAAACAAACAATTCTTAATGTTGCACATACTCAAAGCTGTTTCTGCCTATGTGAAACATCTCCGTGTACATAGAGTAGTATTGTAAGCTTTTAATAGATGTGACATTGGCGGGATGTCATCCGCTTTGAAGACATTATGCAAAATTTCTCACTTCTGCAATCACGCGGGATAAACCATCAAACCCTCTCGATTTGTGATATGACGACGTACAACCTTCTAGGCCATGGCAGCAATAGTGTCGCTATAGTGTTAACTACTTTGTATTCTTTACTTTAATTTTTAAAATTTTTGAACAACTACAAAAAAAGAAAATTCTAATTAGTATTAAA
This sequence comes from Eurosta solidaginis, assembly GCF_040869045.1. Taxonomy (NCBI): domain Eukaryota; kingdom Metazoa; phylum Arthropoda; class Insecta; order Diptera; family Tephritidae; genus Eurosta; species Eurosta solidaginis. The sequence goes on along the minus strand of NC_090320.1, from coordinate 3,173,580 downwards.
ATATGTAAACTCAAAAATAAACAAAAATAATTTTTATATTTCAAACCGAAAATAAAAGAGTTTTTTAAAATATCAACTTGAATGTTAATATACTGGCGATCCTACCAACGGACCTATATCTTTATTTGATACAATTATTGAATGTGGCGCATTACATATCGGAGATCTACTGACTAATACAATACCGCAAATAGAAGTGCAACTAAGTGACGTGCTACCAAAGAAAATTTGTTTTAGTTGCCTGAACCAATTACAAGCTATCTACCTGTTTCAGCAAATCCTCTATCTACTCTCAACATTTGTGCGGTACATCTGTTAACACTAGTGAGAAGAAATAAACAATTAACAGAAATATCGAACAGGATGAGTGCCGTTATGTGATATAGAAAAAAGAATAAAAAAAAAAATAAAAATCTTTACAGCAGCAGCCGCTGGAACTAAACAAAAATAACTTAATTAATTGTTAAAACTTTGAGAGAAATAATAAAACAGTTAAAAACGCAACAAAAATTTTCAAATAATTAAAAAATTAAATTTTTGAGTGATTTTTTGCAACACATTACAACATATTTTTAAGTTACGCAATATAAGAACGCTAAAAGCGAGAAGTGTAAATACACTAAAACTTATTTTTTTAAAAATAAATGCCAGATCAAAACAATACTGCCACTGTAGCAAATACAACCACAGCTGTAGAAAATTGATCAAGCACTACTCAGGAAGTTTCATCGTCATATAGTGTACCGTTTATTGGAACCATTCATCTTTAACGTCCTCTACACAAATAAGAACATCATTATATTTTAAAGCCATTGCATATTTAAGTTTATCAATCAACTCTTCCATAGAAATAAAATCGTAAATATAAATTTCAAATAATTTTAACTTTTTCCAAATACAATTTTTATTTTAATATTAAATTAAAATTTCAAATTTATTTTAAGATTATTTTTATATCTTAAAAATTTTAATAAAAATTATTTAAATTTACTTATTTTTTTATATAAAATTAAATATTGTATTTAAATTGTTAACTCCCTTTCCAAAAAAATTCTTAAATATTTCCTAATTTTCAAATTTTTCATTTAAATTTTTTTTGTCATATGGTTCTGCGTTCACCAATACGAACTCGTAATTTTACAAATTGTGAAAATCAAAATAACAACCATACAAATTACATCATGACTCACAATACAACTCAAAATTCTAACATTAATACAACACAAAACAACATCTCTAATATAACACAAGATACTTCAACACAAGATAACTTTACAAATTTTCCTTCTACTAAATCTATTAAATTACCACAATTTTGGCAAGATTGTCCTGATGCCTGGTTTTTACTTGTTGAAGGACAATTTGAAATTAATAATATCGCTGATGATAATTTAAAATTTTAAAATGTTCTAGTTACCCTTCAACGAAATACTATCTCTAAAATTTTTGACATTAACCCTCCTCTTTTCAATAAATATAATACAATTAAAAAGATTTTATGCGAAAGATTTTCACTTAGTGGAGCAAAAAGATTAGAAGAATTATTTTCAAAAACTGAACTTGGTGATCGTTCACCGTTCATCATTTATGAAATCACTTATAGGTACTGACTCCATTGTAAGTCTAGAATTACTTTTCAAATTATGGATTCGTAAATTACCACAAGAAATACAAACCCATTTAACTTCTAGTAACAATCAAAATAAAGATGAAATAATTATTTTAGCTGACAAACTTTTTGATTTAATCAACAAACCTCATTCTTCTAAATCTCCTGTAGTCTCAAGTATAAATAATAATATTTTAGAACAATGCGTTAAAAATTTAACTGAATTAACCACGGATATTTTTCAAAACTTAAATAAAATTTCTAATGATATTAATCAATTACAAATCCTTTCAAGGTCTAAAGATAGAAATAGATCTAAATCTCGAAATTTTTCAAGATCAAAAAATTTTTCAAACAATCGTAATATTAATTCACAAACAAATATTTGTTGGTATCACAAAAAATTTAAGAATAACGCTCTTAAATGTATACCCCCATGCAACTTTAATCAAAATCATAATTCAAATTCTGAACAAAATTTAAACTGAAACGATCCATTATGACGGTGACGGATAATGGAACTATTATTAAACCTACTTGTCGCCTATTCATATTTGATAAATTTAATAAACTTAATTTTCTTATCGATACCGGCGCAGTCGTATCAGTTATTCCTTTTTCTAAATTTTAAATTTATAAAAGAAATTCGGATCTTACTTTGACTGCAGCAAACGGTTCTTCAATTGAAACTTTCGTTACAAAACTACTTAAAATTGATTTAGGTTTAAGAAGAGATTTTGAATTTCCATTCATTATTGCGAACATTGATACACCAATTTTAGGAGCAAACTTTTTAGAAAAATTCGGAATTATTGTAAATATTAAAAGTAAAGAAATAATGGATTCTACTACCAAAATTAAATTTGCTGGATCTTCTGGATTTTCTGATATTTTCTCACTCAAAATTCCTATTGTCGAAAATAAGTTTTCAAAATTACTTAATGAATTTCCATCTATTACCTGCGAACCAGATTATACTAAAAAAGTTAAACACCATACGGTTCACAGGATAAAAACAAAAGGTATTTTACCATTTTCGAAACCCAGACGTCTTGATCCAATCAAACTCAAAATTGCTAAAGCTGAATTTGATATCTTAGTTAAAACGGGTATATGCAGACCCTCAAATTCTCCTATTGCATCTCCACTTCATCTCGTTCCTAAAAGAGAACCAAATAATTGGAGACTACCGAAGACTTAATTTTATTACTACACCAGATCGGTATCCTTTACCACATATCCAAGATTTAACAATTGATTTAAAAAACAAACAATTTTTTCCAAAAGTGATCTTGTGCGTGCTTACCACCAAATTCCAATGGCAGAAGAAGACATTCATAAAACTGCAATAACTACCCCTTTTGGAATGTTTGAATTCGTTAGAATGCCTTTCGGTTTACGAAACAGTGCTCAAACTTTCCAACGCTTTATTAATGAAGTATTTTCTGATTTCGATTTTGTATTTACATATATTGATGACATTCTAATTGCCAGTGATAATGAAGATCAACATATAAATCATTTAAAATCAGTTTTCAAAAGACTTGAAGAATATAATTTAAATATCAAACCTTTAAAATGTACTCTCGGTGTAAATAAATTAAATTTTTTAAGTTACGAAACTTCAGGCGAAGGTATTAAACCATCTTTAGATAGAATTGAAATCATAACAAATTTTGAAAAACCAATTTCTATAAATAAATTACAAAAATTTTTAGGTATGATAAATTGCTATCACAGATATATTAAAATGTTAGCAACAGAACTTAGTCCTCTGCATGAAATGTTAACACATGCAATTAAAAACAAACTCAAACAATTAAATTGGACAAATGAAACCACAACAGCTTTCGAAAATGTTAAAAAATTTTTTGCTAAAAATACTTTACTTACACATTTCGACAAAAATGGTACTTTATCATTAGCAGTATATGCATCAAATGTTGCTATTGGAGCAGTTCTTCAACAAACTAACAATAATATACTAGAACCCTTAGCTTATTTTTCAAGAAAATTAAATACAACAGAAACTAAATATTCAACATTTGATCGTGAACTTTTGGCAATTTATAATTCAATTAAACATTTTAAACATTTTCTTGAAGGTAGAACTTTTACAATTTATACTGATCATAAACCTTTAATTCATGTTATAAATTCTAAAGTAGATAGATCTCCTCGTCAACTACGTCATCTTGAATATATTGCTCAATTTACAAATGATATTCAATATATACGTGGAAAAGACAATATAGTTGCCGACACACTTTCCCGTATTCCAGAAATAAATACAATTTCAACTCAAGATATAAATTTAGAAACTTTATATAAAGAACAGCAAACTGATACATTTTTAAAAAACCATTTCTGATCAAAATTCTAAAAATAATTTAAAAGAAATTCATATTCCAGTTATTAATTTAAACATATATTGAGACGTACCGCATGGATACCCATCCAAACTCAATATACTAGAAACTCCATCCTGCTGCAGCTGTATGGAGGATGATGAGGTGGAATCACCAAATCACTTTATGCTTGATTGTCCAGCTTTTGCCAGAATTAGGCGAAAGTACTTCGGTCGCGACTCACTTGGATCTCCCGAGGATATATCCAAAGTTGAGATCGGTATCATTCGGAGCTTTATCGTTGCTACCCAACGATTCTCTAAGTAGCTGGATCTAGGTCACCGTTATTTTTGGTGTATGTGGTATCACAACGGACCTTCGTGTTGTCCAATGAGCTATCCTTATCAGGGCAGCTACCACCTAACCTATCCTAATTTAAACATATGGTGTGATGTTTCTCTACAACCTTTTCGACCTTATGTTCCACATTCTATGAGAAGAATTATATTTGACAAAATTCACTCATTATCTCATCCAAGTATAAGAACAACTAGAAAATTAATTCAAAATAAATATTATTGGCCTAACATGCGTAAAGAAATTAACGATTGGACTTCATCTTGTATGAATTGTCAAAAATCCAAAATTTCAAGACATACTAAATCTCCTATTCAAAAAATTCAAATACCATCAGGTCGTTTTGAACATATTCATATGGATATTGTTGGGCCCTTCCAATTTCGAATGAAAATTTTTATATTTTAACAATTATTGACAGATTTTCACGTTGGCCTGAAGCTTATCCACTTAAAGATATTTCAACAAATACTATAGTAAAAACTTTTATTCAAAATTATATACCACGATTTGGTATACCATTGAATATTACAGTAGATCAAGGTTCACAATTCACCTCAAAATTTTTTACAGAATTAACTAAACTTTTAGGTCCTCATAAAATTCATACATCTCTTTACCATCCCCAAGCAAATGGCATGATAGAGAGATTTCATCGAATTTTAAAAGCAGCAATTATAGCATCAAACGACTCGGTTCATTGGTCTGACATTTTACCATTCATTCTACTTGGTTTACGAACTTCTATTAAAGAAGATTTAAAATGTTCATCTGCTGAACTTGTTTATGGCCAAACACTTAGAATACCTGGTGAATTAATTATTTCAAATAGTAATAAAGAACATGATTTTTCTAATGACGCTCTTCATAAAATAAGAGAATATTTTTCGCTTGTTCGTTCTAAAGTTTTTCATCATAACAAAGAAAACTTTATAGTTCATAAAAAATTAGAAAATTGTGAATATGTTTTTGTTAAAATTCTTCGTAAATCTAATTTAGAATCACCTTATGAAGGACCATTTAAAGTTATTTCTAAGAAACATAAAACATTTACAATTCCATACAAAAAAACTATTAAAAATATTTCAATTGATTTACTTAAACCAGCAATACAAATACATCAAACAACAAAAAATAAAAAAAGGTTACATTTAATATTAATTAATAATTTGTTTGGCGGGAGAGTAAATATAGTGTTAACTACTTTGTGTTCTTTACTTTAATTTTTAAAATAAGTAACAAAAGGGGTCGCATTACCTACAAAAAGACCCATTTTTCATAGCTCTAGGTGACATTGTTCCAAAGTTCGAATTAAAGAGTGCAACATGAGGATAAGATTTTTACCAGAAAAGAAATCGCCATTAGTAAACAATACATTTTTCAGCAGAATAGCTTGATAAATACTTAATACAGGCCAACAAACTTTACTTAATTTATTTTTCTGCGCACGTATTAGATAGCTGTCCACTTGAAATAGTAAATTGTAATTCATGTTTGCTCGTAAGCCCTCAGTATCAATTATTTACTATTTCTTGATTGCAATGGTTATCAGCTTCAAACACTTTACAATCGCTTGAAGACTGCTACCGAAGTGACCGTGATTGGCTGGATATTCATATATATTCATATCAGGTTCGTTCCCTACGAAGAAGAAGCACACACAGTCTACCAACTCTTACCGAACACTTTTTATTTGTTACACAATCGAAGCAATTAATTACATGCTTATTTAAATGGCTTTGCAAATTGAATCATTTTTGAATAAGTCCAGGAAAGGTGCTGCAAGGTGTTTGCTGTGTGTTCCTGGTTACTTAATTGATTATAAGTCACTACTACTTAAACGCATATATTGGCATCTAAAAAATGTTAAATGCATTAGTTACTTTTCTTCTCTTTTTAAGTAACTGACATGCAATCGCGTTGTAAATTTAAAATTAACAATTGACTGCACAATAAGATCAAGATCATTACGATGAGTGCATTAAATGCCAACGATCAAGTCAATTTAATTATAACGCACCATCTACTCACATGCACATATACTACACTGTTAATTTTTGATTCATATTTTACATTAAAAAATTATAAATTGAATTTTCCAAACCCAAACTTAGGTTCTATAGAGTTAGATAATGTCTCATGCCCACCTTAGCACTTTTTTTACAAACAACAGCTTACAAACGAGAAGAACTCATGCGCATCAAGAGCGCGACACACAAACTAAATCATCAAACGGCCGTTGACTGTATTTTATAGGATTTAGAAGCAAATGTGTACAATGTTTTTCGATCGATCTTTATTTATTTATTGAATCGCTAGCGGGTGTATCGTCCATACTTATGAGTGAGGCAGTGATTAGGAACAAGAGTGTAAATATTAACAAATCGAGATATTGAGCGTGACGCCGCCAATTTGAGTTCTCATCAACATTGTTAGAGAACAAAATACGTGAGATGTCGATGATAAAACCGAAACTAATTGAAATGGGCATAACGTTCAAGTTGAGTGTTTACAGATGGAATCAGCGACCTTAGCACCTAAAACAAAAATTTTGTTTAATTTCAGCATAATACTTAAAATGGGATTAATCTGAATTACTGGTGAAGAGCAGCACCAACAGCAATATTGTAGAGCGGCGTTACCGGCAAACGCATAAGTAGAACGCTCACAGTTTTTTTTTTTATTATTTCTTTGGTTTGTTTAGCAACAATTCATTTTTTACGGTGATGTTTTTCTGAATTTTGTTGAATAAATATTGACATATAACGCTTTTACATTTTACAGAATTTTTAATGGGTGATCGTGATGCATCGTGTGGGTGATTGAAAAAAATTCTGTAAGTGTTATATTTGATGCTTATAATGCTGTTATTGGATCAAACCAAGCTTTTTTAAAGAAATCTAGGTAAAGGTCTATAGGAGTTGTTGTTGTTGTTGTTGTTTTCGTTGTAGCGATAAGGTTACTAAGGTAGTTATTTTTACTGATAGTTTAGTTTCATGTCAAATTTTTAAAAATAATAATACTGTTAATTCTATTGCTATTAGAATTCATAAGAAAATGATTGATAGTAAATTTGATAAGATACATATTATTTGGACACCTAGTCATGTTGGCATTTATGGTAATGAGAAAGTTGATGAGTTAGCTAAAAAGGCTATTTATGATGGTTTTTTTTAAATGTTAAATTCACTGTTGATGAGGCTCAACAAATTTTAAGAAATATGATTTTTGATGCTTTTTATTTAAAATTTTAAAATAATTCAAAGGATCGTCCAAGTTTGTTTGCTTCCATTTTTAATACAAGGAAAAACTTTTGTTGGTTTTGTAAATTAGTTTGTCTCCTCATGATATTAAAAGAATTAACAGAATTTTCACTGGTCACACATATGATAAATCACATCTACACAAAATTTGAGTTTTCCGTTCTCCTTATTGTAGGTTTGGTTTGACTGATGATGTATATCATATGACTTTTGTTTGTCGTTTTTTTAATGAGATTAGAAGTTCATATGATCTTTTTCTTTTAATGATATTTTTATTAATATGAATCTTACCAAAGTAACTCAATTGATTAACTTCCTTAATGAAGCGAAAAATGATTTTTAATAAATGATAGTATTATTCCTTTTTAACTTGTTGAGGAAATTATAAAATTTTATTTTTTCCTGTCGTATCCACCTCTTTCTTTTCATTTATCCGATTATTATTATAATTTTTTTTTAAATAATTAAATATCATATATATATATACATATAATTTAAAAAAATTAAACGGCTAACTTGCACTGGATATAAAAACAAGGAAGAAGATTTACAAGAAGAATATCAAGCTTGGAATTTTTGTCAAGAACTATTTCAATAATTAATATAAGAACACAAGAACATTTTCAATTTTGAAAGATTAAATAAAAATAAAAATAAATGTAAGGCGCGATAACCTCCGAAGTGATCTAAGGCCGAGCTTCTCTTCCAATTTGCGTCGTGCTCCTCTTGATTTTCCCTACAAATTGGCCGGACGGGACCTACATGATTTTATGCCGACTCCGCACGGCATCTGCAAGACAGATGAGTTTTCACTGAGAGCTTTTCGTGGCAGAAATACACCCGGAGCGCTTGTCAAACACTGCCGAGGGGCGACCCCGCTTAGAAAAATTTTCTTCTAATTGAAAAACCTTATTTCTAAAATTTTTGATGTTGCTTTGCCCCGGGTTTGAACCCAGGGCATCCGGTGTGGTAGGCGGAGCCCGCTACCATCACACGACGGTGGCCGCCGTATTGAAAGATTATTCGAAACATATCAAGATTGAAATTTTTGTCAAGAACTAATTCTACAATAATATTTTTGAATTATTTGTCAAGTTTGAAGAATTATCTGGCAGTGGAATCAAACATTCCAGCCTTTATATCAAATCTCAAAAAAAAAGTCGTTCAAAAACATTAGCGAAAAACCGAAAAACTATCCCTAGCACCTCCGAAACCGGGTTTGGGATCCATAGTATTTTTGCGCAGAATACCTTTTTGCATTGGCGGCCTTCGGCCGAGCTTATAAAAAATTGCCCTGGCCGGTCCAATGATGTGGGATCAAAATTAAATCCGTGCAAAGTCCCTTTGGACACAATTTTTTTTTCGTGCACAACAACATTACAACGCCCACATGATAATCGCCAGCTTCAACTGCAAATATTTCCGGACATACATAAAATTTGTCTTTCCGCCTTTGGATTCTTGTTGTCGACGTCAATACGCGTCCCGATATTTTTGGACGCGTATAAGCATTCGATCCCATGTGCTACACTTTTCCCGAAATCGAGCCAAAAGCAAAAAAAGGTATTTTCTCCGGTTTTCCAAGTTCGACTCCAAAAAAAACTTTTTTAGTTTTTTTCCAATATATTTTTATAAATTTTTTATTTCAAAGTTTAAATAAGTAAAAATGTGGGCGTGATTTGCCATCAATGGTACTCTTTTCTTTTCATGTTTATGTAACGGGAAGAAAAAAATACCGTAATAAAAATGTCGAGCATAACTTCCAAAAACGGAGACTACTTTAAAAAAAAAAAAGAAACATAGTTTGTTTCAATACATAGAGACAATTTTTTTTCCGTTTAGTGTAATTATAATGCCTAATTCATTTATTACATCGTGGGGCAACAGGTAAAACCCATTAAGTACATTTTTCGAAAAAGCCATGCTCTTTTCACAAAACTAGTTAGTTTTCATCGACATCTTAGAAAAACATGCAAAGCGTATTAAAAAAAAATCTTTAATTAGACTGAAAATGTCGCCTACAAATTTTACAGAAATCTACCAACGAAAAAAGTGTTAAAGCTTGAATATCGTTAATTTGGTGTATTTAATGACTTTTACCCGTCACTTCACGGCATGGGGGGATTCTCTTTCCAGTTGGAAACATTTCAACTCCTGAAAAGCGCTTTTCAATTATTACAGAAGGTTATTTTATTTATCATTATTAGCCAAAGATGCCAATATGTTTCAACAGCCTTTAAAGTTCCATTTACACAATGTGTAAGTCAATTCTGTAGCATTGAAACTATACATTTATTTGACCAGTTGAGTATTAGCAGACCTTAATAATAACCTAAGCAGCTGTGTAAATTTGCTTAAAAAAATACCGTTTTTAATTGTAAATTTAAACAGCTTTGGTCAATAATAAACGCTATATAATTTCAGTTAACTGCATACAATTCTTCAAAATTTGTTGATTAGCACATAAGTATATCGGCTTAATGTTATCTCCTTCCAGTAACGTAATCGTTTTCGCTCAGCAAATAAATTTATAATCATAAACAAAAATCAGAATTGCTACAATAATCATTGTCGCTTATTTTCAATGACTGTTAGGTATTGAATACTGTACAGCAATCGCCTGCAACTTCTACAACAAAGGAAGCCATAATTAAATAGAGCATAAAATCATACTCGATGTCTCAATACTCACTATCGGTATCAACCCAGCCGATTGGAACTTTCAAACGTTGATTTTCCACTTGTAGCCATTTAGTGAGTGGTTCAAAGTATTCCAACAATGCAGACGGATCCATTTCTGTTTCGCCCGTAAACTCTTTTAATACTTGCTTCCAATGTATTGAACCACCAGCCGATAAGAATTTGCTATGTGAATAGATAAGTTTTGAATATTACAAATGTCAACCAAGAAAGATGTGCTCTCAAACGATTGGGACCAGAGTCCCACTTATAAGTCTGGAACTTATTATTGAGTTAGATATTTTGAGGCGGCGTATACACCTCTTGGGTAGTTCTGGTTTTATGTACCTATCGCTTGAAATTTTCTATAAAGTCAAATATATGTTACCTGAAAGCCGCACCTGCTTCTTTGCTATTATAAATATCACAATTGTCCAATGGCTTTCCAGGTTCTCCCTTTACATATTGACCAGATTTGATGCACATCGCTTTCAAAAATTGAAATTGGAATATGTGCGCGGCAAAGTAACGCAAGTATTCAACATCAGCAGAGATATGATATTTAGCAGGTGGATCAAAATCATTATCTGTGCGACGTACGGGCGGTTCAAGACCGGAAAATTCAGAGCGCATTTGCCAAAAGGCGCAATTCCATTTAGATTCTTCAACTTCGCCACGAAACACGGCATAGCGGTATTTATCCATTGTGTATGCAAAAGGTAGGAATACAATTTTTTTCATCGCCTAAAAGTAGGTAATATAAATCAATTAACAAGTAATTTTGATGAACTTGAAAAAATTACAGTTTTAAACAGCTCATTGATGCGACTTTTTTCGTCCAACTGTTCAATGTGCGCTAGTCCAATCGACCTAAGATGTTTAGGTGTGCTTACTGAAAGCGCAATAACATCACCAACAGCTTCATGAAAACCCGGATTTGGTGCTCCACGATACACAGTCGGTTGATTCTCATATTGCAAATAGTATTGGATATGGCCAAGCTCATGATGTACAACATACAAGTAATGACTATTAACTTCTGTACACATTTTGATGCGTACATCGCTATTTTGATACAAATCCCACGCAGAAGCATGACATATTACTTCGCGATCATTTGGACGTGTCAGAAGACTTAAATCCCAAAAGCTTTCAGGTAGTGGATGCATACCGAGCGATTGAAAAAATTGGTCAGCTAATTCAAACATTTTTTGGACGGTATAATTCTGTTTCTGCATTTCGCCTGTCACTTCAACAAATGGCTTTTCGGGGTACGGTGTGAATAGAGACAGAGCATTTTCCCATGATTGACCCCACATATTCCCCAAGAGATGGATGGGTATGTTGCCGTTTTCTGCCACGATGTCATCGCCGTAGTAAGCACGTAAACGATAACGAACATAACCATGCAATTCACGATAGAAGGGTAATATGGCTTTATAAACTTTGTCCAAATTTGCTTCAAAATCGAGATCTTCATATAAGTGTAACCAATAATCAGCGTAAGATGAGTAGCCTGAAAAAATTAAAAAAAAACAATATTTAATTACAACGGATGGGCAGGTTACGGGTTTTTCTCTCACGACACAACTGTAGAACGATAAGGCTGTGCCGCTGCCTGCAGTCTTACTAGAACCTTTATTATATACACCTAGAATTGTTACGATAAGACTCATTATCGCTATATAGCATTAAGTGTAAATATTTTATCTTTAACGTGGACATAAAACGTAGATTACGTGAACACTGCTATTGGAGAAGCTCATTTTTATACCTCAAAGTTTTGGTATTCTGTAAAAGTGGTTTGTATCTCCCATGAGGATATTCTCGACTTACACCTTTGTAATTGTATTAGTACTGCGGTCTGTGGGCTTTACCACTCAGTAAATTAGCAAATTAAAGTTCAATTGTCAGGTATAATTACAAAAAGTATATACATAACCAGTGCTCGTTTTCGTTATCAATAGATTGTAAAAGCAAAAGGGAATCGAAATAGCATTACTATACTGGAAAACAAACTCACCATTCAAACGCGCTGCCTTGCGAGTCAGTTTAACATAAGTTTTGAAATTTTCGCGCATTGGGGTACCCGCTTTATCATGCCACTCACGCCAATAATGTCTTAATTCCCTTGGATCGCGGCTGTTTGAAAAACGCTCCTGTGCATGTGGTTCCAACTGCAACGCACAAGTTATATCCTTTTTGTATGGGCAAATAATCACAGTGGCATAATTTGATTGCATTGAACTAATAGCATTCAGCAATTTCTTATAATCATTTTCTGGCAGGGCATCTATACCCAAATCTCCAAGTATGTTGGCTTGTCGCTTTATATCTTCATCTTTGGATTCTACATATCCTAAAGCTACAACTTTTTTTGCCACCTCCTTGTTAACAGCGGCATTTTCCGTGGCCACAGCAATCATAGTCTTCCGATTTTCCTCAGTCACATTCGTATTATATATATAAGAAGTGAGGAACTCATTGCGCCGACGTTGACGTAGTAATTCGTTTTCGCGTGTAAAGAATGCTTGTGCCTCTGAGTTTACAGAGTTGCTGCTTAATGAAGCAACAGAATTAGCACAAAGTATACGCACGGGCTGCAAATGTTCATTAAACAATTATCAAATCTTTAGGGTGCCGGTGATAAACTTACCAGTGCAAACAGGGCCAGTGTTGGAAGCAGCAATACATTTTGCAATCTAAAAATAGTCTGGCTTTTCATGGCTCGAAGTTTTAATGATTGTTTCTCCGTAAGAGGGTAGCGCAGTACACTGCTGTTCGAACGCGACTGATATTAAATTCGATTAATTCAATTAAATATGTATATTCGAGGTACATACAAATGTTGATTCGGAACAAATTCTGATGATAACTCTTTGAATCATAGCGGAATGATACAAGGTGGCAGCATGGTGACATACCTACAAACATAAATAAAAATTCCATGTACTTTGTTTTTGTAAATTCGATGGACAAATGTCAAAATCATACTGCGCCGGAAGTTGATGTATCAAATCAAATAAAAAAAAGTTTATAATCAGCTGTTCCATGCTGCCACCTTGTATCGTTGCGCCATGCTTTGAATTGAATGAACTGCCTACTCATTTAGTTCTTTTTTTTCCCATACAATTTAAGTGCCTTCCAGTCGAGAAAAATATGTTTGGCTTTTCCATTCTCAGTTTAACTTAAATTAACATTTTAAAGTTTTGTTAATTCTGAGAATGCAGAAAAAGTCCAATTTCCATCATTGTAAATTTTACCAAGTAGCGCAACTAACAGCTGATCGGCGAAAATTCGCACATTCACACGCACAGTTCTCGACTCAGTTTCAAAAAAAAACTTTAGATTATTTAACTCAAATTTTAAAGTGAGATAATCCTTACGAATTTATGTATATAGAATATATAAGGCGTTTTTGTTGTTATTAAAACAATAGTTTTATTTATATTAAAGCTTTTATAATTTTTTTATTTAACTTTGAAAAAACTCCGAACACCATTCCTTCATTATATGACATTCGACTGCCTAGTCCACTGCCTTCCACTCTATTCGCAACATAAACTCTATTTAAGTTGCCAAACTATATAATAAACAATGATTTCCATGCTTTTTCCTTTTATTTTGTTTTGGCTTTGCCTTTGTTTATAAAAATTTAATGACAGCGACACATACCGAAGATGTCAGACCTATATGCAAGGCCAAGGCGCATCCATGCCAGGTGGGGCAAAGCGAATTCAACTAATTCGCCGTGCAGAAGAATGTCAGGTCAAAAGAACATTTTAATTGGACAAGGCGAATTAAGTACCCAATTGCTGATTGCTTCTTCTTGATTATTTTCCATTAGGCGCCTTGTACTTTAATATTACAGTTAATCGAAATCAATTAAAATTTTCTTTTGACCTGACATTCTTCTGCACGGCGAATTGGTCGAATTCGCTTTGCCACCACCTGGTATGGAATCGCCTTGTCTATATGTAAGAAAGAACTCTGCTAGGCACTCTGTGCAGCGAGATAAAAAAGCCCACTCTTTGACTGATACATTCATATTTGTAACAATTGGGTTGCGGAAGCCTTTAAGCTATAAAGCTTTGTATTGCGCTTATCAACAAAGAGGATAGATATCTATCCTCTTTGTTATCAACGAAATTATTTCCGTTGTCAAACATTTTCAATAAGAGCCATCCCAGCCTGTTTCGAGGTATCTGACACCCTCCTGGTTAGTGCGGAGAAGAATCGGAAGGGGAAAAGTATCTGCTTTCTTTCACACACGGTAAGCTGACAAATAAAATTCTGGCAAGCGTTAGGAAAGAGAGTAGATATGTAGATATTAAGATGTTAATACAGAACAACAGTTGTTTCGTATTGGAAACTAAAACAAGTAAGGAAGGCTAAGTTCGGGTGTAACCGAACATTACATACTCAGCTGAGAGCTTTGGAGACAAAATAAGGGAAAATCACCATTTAGCAAATTGAACCTAGGGTAACCCTGGAATGTGTTTGTATAACATGTGTATCAAATGAAAGGTGTTAATGATTATTTAAAACGTAGTAGGCCTTAGTTCCATAGGTGGACGCCTTCGAGATATAGCAATAAGGGTGGACCAGGGGCGACTCTAGAATGTGTTGTACGATATAGGTATCAAATTAAAAGTATTAATGAGGGTTTTAAAAGGAAGTAGCCCTTAGTTGTATATGTGAAGGCGTTTTGGAGATATCGACCAAATTGTGGACCAGGGTGACCCAGAACATCTTCTGTCGGGTACCGCTAATTTATTTATATATGTCATACCACGAACAGTATTCCTGCCAATATTCCAAGGGCTTTTGATTTCGCCCTGCAGAACTTTTTCATTTTCTTCTACTTAATATGGTAGGTGTCACACCCATTTTACAAAGTTTTTTCTAAAGTTATATTTTGCGTCAATAAAGCAGTCCAATTACCATGTTTCATCTCTTTTTTCATATTTGGTACAGAATTATGGCATTTTGGCTCATTTCTCGTAATTTTCGATATCGGAAAAGTGGGCGTGGTCATAGTCGGATTTCGGCCATATTTTATACCAAGATAAAGTCACTTCAGTTAAGTACATGAACTAAGTTTAGTTTAGATATATCGTTTTTTGTTAAAGTTATCGTGTTAATGGCTGAGCGGAAGGACAGCCGGTTGACTGTGTATAAAAACTAGGCGTGGCTTCAACCGATTTCGCCCATTTTCACAGAAAACAGTTATTGTCATAGAATCTATATACCTACCAAATTTCACAAGTATTGGTAAATTTTTGTTCGACTTATGGCCTTAAAAGTATTCTAGACGAATTAAATGAAAAAGGGCGGAGCACCACATCATTACTGGAGTTGAATGTTGACATAATTTACTTATATACTGTAAAGGTTTTAAATTTTTTGTTAAAATTTGGATTAAAAATTTATTTTTTTTTAAAGTGGGCGTGTTCGTCATCCGATGTTGCTAATTTTTATTTAGCATACATATAGTAATAGGAGTAACGTGCCTGCCAAACTTCATCATGATATCTTCAACGCCTGCGAAATTACAGCTTCTTTTAAAAGTGGGCCGTGCCACGCCCATTGTCCAAAAGTTTACTAATTTTCTATTTTGCGTCATAAGGGCAACGCACCTACCAAGTTTTATCGCTTTATCCGTCTTTGGTAATGATATCGAAAAAGTGGGCGTGTTTGTAGTCCGATTTCGTTCATTTTGAATAGCGATCTGAGATGAGCGCCCAGGAACCTACACACCCAATTTCATCAAGATACCTCAAAATTTACTCATGTTATCGTGTTTACAGACGGACGGACATGGCTAAATGAATTTCTTTTTTCGCCCAGATCATTTTGATATATAGAAGTCTATATCTATCTCGATTAGTTTATGCCGTTACGGATTACCGTTATGCGAACAAAGTTAATATACTCTGTGAGGTCTGCTCAGCTTAGTATAAAAAATTCATTATTTTTGTCGCAGCAATTTATGTAGCCCTGCGCCGCAGTACAGCTACTCCCCGCTTTGATAAATATTAGCGCTGTGCGCTGAACGGACGTCATATCTGAGAAATTGTCAAATTTTGACATTTCTTTTGTTTTGTTATTTCTTATTTATTTTGTTCAGCCGTTGCATTTTATCACACACAACACATGCACGCATTAAAAACATCCACCATTGCTTTGTATCCAAATTCGGTTGCCCCAACTCCACTTAATCAACTAACCCATGCACAGAAACGAGCGACCAAAAAAAAAAAAACTGCTGTCGGACAGCAGTCTACTCAGGTCTGCTTTATATTTTTGCGATTTGCTCTTGTCAGTGTATTCTTTGACGTGTTTAAGTTCGTTACGGTGTAAACGGGTGTATTTAACTTTAATGTGTTTTTAGTGCTTTTTACTTGTTTTGTTGATTTGTCGGTATCAAAAAATAAAATATCGTGTTGTGTAGATACTTTTATAAACTTTGAGCTGCAAATTTTTGTGTAATAGTTTTTCTTAAAAATAATTTAACAAGTTCTCTAATTTGTGTGCGTTTTTTCAGTAGCCAAAGTTTTAGCTCAGCAAGTGCAATTACAGTGCTCCAATTTTTTTGCGTGTTGCGCCATTGCTGTTGCTTCACTCCAAAGCAAGTCCAATTGTGTTTTCTGACAACGTTTTGTCTACATATATATTTGGTAGAAGCCCCATCAAATAGCGCTAGAAGTGATGTCACAAGTGTCATAAACGGAGAACAGCAAACATATTTCATGAATTAATTTAATTACCCATACAGTCTTAGTGAGTTATAAAGTAGGAAAATTATTTGTAATAAAAAGCCTTGATTTAATATAATGATGGCTTCTATTTATCGATATGTACAGGAATACATTTTGTAAGGTTGCCGCATGATAAAAATCTGTAAACAACATCCTTTTGTGCCCATTTCACAATTTACTTCCTTTAAATACAATGAACATCCAGCCATTGAAGGAAATAATGCAGATAGAAAACCTTCACGATATCAGCCCAAAAGAAGTACATACATAAATACCTAGGCATATAAAACATTGCCTACCAACAAACCAACAATCCCACATACCTAAATATAAAAAATTCCAACACTTAGAAGCATCCGTGCCTACAAGTACAAACAGCGGCAATGAAAAGAAGCAACAGCAATAACAACAATTATAAATGTGAGGAAAAAACAAATTTTGAGGAGCAAATAAAAATGGCAATTAGACTGCCAACAACAAGTAAACAAATAAATAAATACAAGGCGTCATAACCTCCGATGAGTTTTTAGGCCAAGCTTCTAAATTTGTGATGTCACTTTGCTCGGTATTTGAGCTCGGGATCCCCTGTGTGGTTGGCGGCCGCCAACGACATGTAAAAAAAAAGCATCTTTAAAAATACGAGAGAAAAAAAAGAAGAAAATAGACAGCAGAAAATTTGCGCGCCGATGTCATATTTTAGGATTTTCATTCGCATTGTGTGAATTTCTTTATGAATTAAAGAATATTTTTAAAAATATTGGACTTTTGGCAAATTACACAAGCTTAAACTAAAATTATTGATCTTTGAATTTACTGCAAAAAGGGCAAGATATTGAGGACAAAAGGATGGATTTTCTATGAATCTAGAATATCTTTGACGGCTGAATCTCAAGTGCAAGAAATACAAACTAAGAAAACGAAAAACCTACTTAATTAATAATTAACACAAAGGAGAAGGCTATTGCAAGAAATTAATGACCGAAATCTACCCGTATTAATCAGAAAGGCTAGTGAGGTTACGAATATATTACAATAACGATCACCTCAAAGTGGCGACATATTAAATTCAAAAACTGATCAAAAATAACAGTTAAAAAATGGCAGGCAAATGCAGACGCAAAAATCAAAAACTGTTTGTGGAGTTGTTGTTGTTGTTGTTGTAGCGATAAGGTTGTTCCCGAAGGCTTTGGGGAGTGTTATCGATGTGATGGTCCTTTGCCGGATACAGATCCGGTACGCTCCGGTAACACGGCACCACTAATGTACTAGCCCTACCATCTCGGTAACGATGTACCCCCAAGTTCTATGAAGAGCTTGGTGTTGCCAGAGCCTCGTCGGTTAGGGAAACAGGATTTGGAGAAGCTGTATATTGCGCTGGCAACCTGAAGGGTTGCGGTACACAGCCCTTTGAATCTGGTTTTTAGTCGCCTCTTACGACAGGCATACCTACCGCGGGTATTTTCTGACCACCTAACCCGCTGGGGGAGTCATTCAATCCGATTTATATGATTTTAATAGCTTGGAATTCAAACACATGAACAATACTCAGAAACAAGACACACGAACAGGTGTAAAGGATCTTTGTGAGATAATAGTCATCAATCTTTTGGGCCCAACGTTTGATAGATCAAAGTAAACCAGGTGCTTTGTTTATAGCAGATGAAATAACTGTCATATCACACGGTGAATTGTCATCCACATACATACACTAAGAGCAGTTCAAGACAAGTAATTTCGATAAACGGCAGCTTAATTAAGTAACTTATAAATGGCAAGCGAACTAGAAGGAGTTAAATAAAAAACTGAAAGCGCTGGAATTATAAAGCGATATCGTCAGTAGCGCTGCTTTACATGAAAGACAGACTTTAAAAAAAGAAACGTTCTGCTGCAAACAAAATCAATCATTTAATTCCAAAGAATCCTTATGTTTCAGTAGATAAGAAAGCTTGGAATTTAAATTGTTTCCATTGTCGTAATTAGATTTAATATTTTTCGGATCCAAAATTGACTCTTGAGTGCATTAGATTACCTCTATTACTACGTTTATACGTGCGCATAACCCAAAACACATGGTTAATTTGTCCAGACAGTTAGAACGATCGTTGTTGTTGTTGTAGCAATGCTCGCCCCACCTAATAGCCGCGACCGATCACAAATTGTCATCAATATCCTCTAACGGGAGTCCAAGGAAACTTGCCGTTTCAACAGGGGTGGACCATAAGGAAAGGGGTGTTAGAGGCGTTGGTTCCACATTACAATTGAAGAGATGGTTGGTGTCATGTGGGGACACATTGCAAGCGGGGCATACATTTTGTATGTCGGGGTTGATTCTGGATAGGTAAGAGTTTAACTTGTTACAGTATCCAGAACGAAGTTGAGCAAGAGTGACACGCGTTTCCCTGGGGAGTATGCGTTCCTCTTCCGCAAGTTTTGGATAATTTTCGTTAAGCACTGGATTCACCGGGCAATTCCCGGCATAAAGGTCCGACGCCTGTTTATGGAGTTCACCAAGGACCTGCTTGTGTTTTTTCACTTCATACGGCTGGGTTCTCAGGTGCCGTATTTCCTCAAAATGCTTACGGAGATGACTCCTTAAGCCCCTAGGCGGTGCTGGTTCATCAATCAGATGTCTGTTGGGATGCCCAGGTTTCTGGGTATTCAACAGGAACTGTTTGGTCAGCATCTCATTTCTCTCCCTGATGGGGAGTATTCTCGCCTCATTATGCAGATGGTGTTCTGGGAACATAAGAAGACAGCCCGTGGGGATTCTGAGAGCAGTATTTTGGCAGGCCTGTAGTTTCTTCCAGTGGGTGATTTTTAGGCTTGGCGACCATATGGGTGACGCGTAGCACGTAATCGGCTGGCTAATTGCTTTGTATGTAGTCATGAGCGTTTCTTTATCTTTTCACCAAGTACTGCCAGCGAGGGATTTGAGGATTTTTTTACGGCTCTGAATTCTCGGAACAATTGCGGCTGCGTGCTCACCAAAATGTAGATCCTGATCAAAGGTCACACCCAAGATTTTAGGGTGTCGGACAGTCGGTAGCGTAGTGCCATCCACGTGGATGTTCAAAATGGTCGACATTTGGGGCGTCCATGTTGTAAATAAGGTCGCGGAAGATTTAGTCGGTGATAACGCCAGGTTTCGCGAGGCGTAAAAACTGGAGAGGTCAGGGAGGTAGCCGTTTATTTTATTGCATAACGCATCGATCTTTGGGCCTGGGCCTGTGGCCATTATTGTTCAGTCATCGGCGTAGGAAACGATTGTGTCTCCTTCCGGTGGTGAAGGTAGCTTAGATATGTAGAAATTAAACAAAAGTGGGGATAGGACACCACCCTGTGGAACCCCCTGTTTAATTCTCCTTGGTTTTGATGTTTCGTTTCTAAATTGCACCGATGCCTGCCGACCACCCAGATAATTTGCGGTCCACCTTTTAAGGCATGGGGGAAGGGTAGACCCTTCCAGGTCCTGCAGTAACGAGCCATGGTTGACTGTATCAAAAGCTTTTGATAGGTTTAGCGCTACGAGTACTGTTCTATGGTGGGGGTATTGATTTAAACCGCAATTTATCTGGGTGCTAATGGCATTTAGCGCGGTGGTAGTGCTATGGAGTTTTCTGAAGCCATGCTGATGAGGGGCTAGCTGCAAATTTGCTTGGAAATAAGGGAGCAAAATGGGTTCAAGCGTCTTTGCCACTGGCGATAGGAGATATATCGGACGATACGACTCGACTATGTTGGCTGGTTTCCCAGGCTTTAGTAGCGGGACCACCTTGGCTATTTTCCATTTCTCAGGTATGACAAAGGTGGAAAGAAACAGAAGAACGATCGTGTAAACGCTTTTTATGATGCGCTGGAGTTATAAAGCGATATCGTCAGTAGCGCTGCTTTACATGAAAGACAGACTTTAAAAAAAGAAACGTTCTGCTGCAAACAAAATCAATCATTTAATTCCAAAGAATCCTTATGTTTCAGTAGATAAGAAAGCTTGGAATTTAAATTGTTTCCATTGTCGTAATAAGATTTAATATTTTTCGGATCCAAAATTGACTCTTGAGTGCATTAGATTACCTCTATTACTACGTTTATACGTGCGCATAACCCAAAACACATGGTTAATTTGTCCAGACAGTTAGAACGATCGTGTAAACGCTTTTTATGATGCCTGATACAAAAATCTAAAAATTCCTTCGCCGCTTCTCACTCATACGGTGTACACAACGGCTGACTGCGGTTTGGATCAGAGAAACTCCCCACTGTTTTTCTACTCGGCGTTGATAACATCAAGTGGAAAAAAACTTTAGCGCTGCTACTACCCACCCCAGTTATTGGCATAAATACGTACATTCCGTATAATACAAGTATGTACAAAACTAAGTGTAGGCTCACTTTTGTTTCAGGTTATCTTTGATTCCCTTACCTGAATATTTTAAATTTGTTAAACCAAGCTTGCATACAAATATACTCTATTCATTTTCGATCTTAACTCCTTATCAGTAATTAAATATGTAGATTTCGAATATAAATTTTTCCCTTCGATAATTACCAACAAACTAGAGATAGCGGGTACTTTTTTCTAGACATAGAATGTTGGCGGACTCTTCTCTAGTTAGAAAAAATAGTGACACAAATAGTGTGAGCCATTAAAGTGCATCTTGCGAAATCTTGCCATACGAAAAAAATTTTAAGTTTAGCATGATCAAAATTTTGGTTTACAGCTCCAAAAGCTTGCGTTCTTAATTTTTTTCTTTTAATTTTTTAGTATAGTTTTCTTATTAATTATTTGCATTTCAGGCTTACATAAGTGTTAAAATGGATTAAGAATTCCAACATTAATTAATCTTATATAAAAAGAAATTGGAAATAAAGTAGAGAATGAGTGGAGAGCTTGAGCTTCTCAGAAACAGATACATAGATTTAAATCTAAAGAATGATAAAAAATAAATGTACCTATGTATGTATATCGACTTTTGCTGTGTATAAATCTACAAAAAATAATTGTAGCTACTTAACTTAATAAAAAATTTAATTAAACAAAAATGCAAGAAAATGTATAAAAGTGCAACGTTGAAGGTGTGAATAAAGCAAAATCTATACTCCCAAAATCAAATTCTGCTTAACAGCTAAACACAAAAATTCCGCTGCGACAAAACTTAACCCAACTAAAATGATATAAATTAAAAATTTCTAGCCCCAAAATATTGTGCAAAGTGCGAAATATTCACTAAAAAATTAAATTTCATGTAAACGGAGAAATATTTTTATAAATTAGTAAAGAAATAAAATGTAAAACCGAGCTACATACATACATACATACAAAGCCAATGTATAAAAAGATCAATTTAATGTCATTACAACAACAACAATCAAACAGTGGTAAAACAAACCATACAAATTTCTGTGGTATTCCACAAAAAAGTGTTTAGGTAATTCTCTGCATCACTTCAATTACTGTGGATTTATTTTCTGTGAGTGTGTGTGTGCGGTTTTGTGAACGTAAATCATATTTATTGTATAATGAATAATTATCAACATCAAACACCGCCACCTGTATCGCGGCATCATCATCACCATTTGCCGCCACCACCACCGGTGCCGCATCATCATCCATCGCTGTTGCCACAACCGCAACCTCCGTTACCAATGTTGCCAGCACAACACCAACATTCACAGCAATCGCAGCCGCCGCAGCCTCAACCCTTGATTAGCAATTCGTTGGCCATACGTCAGGAAATACAACGTTTCGAGAGCGTACATCCATCGATTTATGCAATTTACGATCTAATCGATTTGCTGCCAATCGCCGATGCACAGATCGCCCAACAAATACGCGATCACGTCGTTTGTATTGAAGGTGAGTGGAAAATATTCATACATTTATGCTCATAAAAATTTAATTTTAGTTAACGCAAAAAGTGCGGTGAAATTAGATGCCGGGGTAACGGGGAAGTGAGGATATACTACTTATATACATATATGTATTTCCAATTGGAAAATGATTACGCAGCATTCATTGAACGAATGTACAATATATGCATTAGGGTGATCCACATGTTTGTACTTTTTGATATTGTGACGAGCACTCCCAAATGGACTACTGTGTGGAGTATCACCTTATCTTGGCTGTCGTTTCGAAAACGCTCTATCAGAGAACTTTGAAGAACGCACTTATCAAAAAACGTCCTATCTCAGAATTTGTTTCAAAAAGTTTTTGTGCTAAAATTCACTACACTTTGACTTAAGATTTTCTGAAATAAATTCTGCAATAGGGCTTTTTTCAAAATTTGTCTGAGATAGGGTGTTTTTTACTATCGAAGATCTTGTGCAGGCCTTACAACTTAAGCTAACAAAGTTTTATCTTAATGCAAAAAGAATATGGACATTAGGCTCATGATGGGTATTCTTCACACTGCCTTCTGGCGTCACATGCTTTTAAATTAGACCTAGTCAGTGATAGCAGATGCTATCAGCAGGTGCGTATTTTGTGCTCGTACCCTGCGCTAGCCAGACTCAAGATATGAGGAATGGCACAGTCATTGGATCTTGAAGCAGCAAGTAGCATAGAATTTTGAAAGCTTGTAATTTTTGCCAAGAGGACAGAGTTATTTTAATAACAGTAGGCCTGGTTTCTGATAGGGTTTGGTCATTGAGCAAACCTCTAGGAACTTTATGGACACATTCAGTATATGTGAGGTCCTTACGGGCCAACCAGTTCAACCCAACCTAACCTAGGGTGTTTTTTAAATCGTAGCCGTGGTAGGGTGATATTCCATTTAGCATTCGAAATGCAGCTAAACTTACATATGTTCTAAATGTAAAGGCTAGCAATTTTAAAAAAGTTTCTGTACTCAAAACTTGGTTTATTGGCAAGGATTTCTAAAATTTTGTCTTAAAAAACGGCATGAAACAATTTGCAATTTTCAGTACACAATTTAATCAAAAAATCCCAAAAAGTTGAACTATCACCCTATTCTTGGATTCTATAAAAAGTTCAGTTCTCTGAACCTTGTGATGCTACAAATTGCAGAGAAAGGTGAAGCTCTATCCAAAATTTGGGAGATACTTGGAAACAATTTGTTAGGAAACGTACTCGAAACGTTACTTTTTAGTCTTTCGCTAGCATACTATCAGAATACTGTCGTGGATGTCGGCGCGAAGAAAATTTACCTTCACCTTTAAAGAAGTATTAAATAAGCTATAAACCTTCCGAAATTTATTAAAGCAACCCAAATATTCGTCCAAGAAATTTTATTCTGCTTACCATAACATCAAAAGTTCAATCTCCTCAAATTCGAATTCGGGTTTGACCCACCCTAATGCAACCATGCATGTTTTTACTATTTACTGGTGGAATTGTTTGCTCTAATCAAATTGATTCGTATGCATTTTAGCTACTTTTTATTTACTTTGGGGAAAGTAATCGAATAATCTTTTTTTTTTGTTTGGTTTGATTTTATTTTTGCAATGATTAAATAAATCCAAACAATTGTATGTGTGAATATCGCTAGCCACCGTCAAATTTTATATTTTTGTGATTGGAATATTTTGCAGGAAAGAGCGAATTTCAATAATAATTGCAAAATAATCTTTTAATGGAATTTGGGGATTACAGTAATCGTCATTTTAAAACAAAAAAATCAAAAATTATTTTACTAGAAAACTTTAGCGAATAAATAAAATAGCGCCAGAAAAGTTTAAATTTAAAACGTTTTGAAATTGTTGATGAAGAAAAAAAGAGCTTTTAAGTAAATAAAATTATCAATTCAAAATAAAATATGCAATAACAACAATAATAAGTATACGTTTTTATCGCAAACATGAAAGCAATCAAGAGTGAGCTGCACTTCCGTCATTCCAATCAAATCGAGCTGTTGACGGCTCGGAAAGGGAAAACTTATGAGCGACGTTTGGAACGTTGATCTTCAATGACCTTACTTTGCATTTACATAAATAAGTTTGCCTTAACCCTTTGCACCGTAGTTTTATCTCAATTTTCCAAAAAGATATTTGACATCTATTTTTAAAATGTGAGAATAATAGTTGAAAAACAATTTTTTTTCTGTATACTTGAAAAATTAGGCAGTGCTTTCATTACCCCGGGACATATATATTAACCAATTACATATTTCAATGTAACAAGTATACAGATGGACTAAATTTAGAACAAAGCATATATAGTATGGGGGATTAATGAAACGAAGAATTTGTACTGCGTAGCTTAGATGGAAGTTTTCATAAATAAATAAAAATATTTGAATGAAGCTGGGACATATTGTACTAGAAGTCACTAAAGGGTTAACACATGCACTTGTTATTGCATTTTGATTTATATGCATCTGAATACGCGCTTTTGGTATATAGAGAATAGGTACTATGAAGGTACGTAATTTTTGCATTTAAAACTAGGCGGAATTATAAAATCCACAAAAAATGAAATCGATATTTCGAGCCCAGTACACACATATTTTTTCAATAAAATTGTTTATTACCGCATATTTCTAGCATTCTAATTTAAATGAAAGCTGCTGATAAAGAGCTGTCATATATGAAAATTTTTGCACTTGCATTCAGCTTAACGAAATAAATGTGTAAACAAGTGAGCAATAAGTAGGTAAAATACTAGAAATTGTCTTAGCTTGTTCTTAAATTAAAATTTTATAAGCTGCGTCCGTACTTTGTAAGTTTCCTGGACCAAATGTGGGAGACAGTAACACAAAACGACAGTTTCGCACTACAGGTTTAATGACTGCCTCCGAACTGGTGACCTGGACACTTGGTAGCCATAAGTGTACGAAATGTGCTTAAGTCTAAGATATATATATAACAATTAATTAATCAAAGGCAGCTACTATTTCAGAACCACATCTGACTGATCTAGCTAAGAATGTTGTCAAATGGTCTGGAAAGCGGAGGACATCACAATGTTAAAAGTGTCAGTTGAAAGCACTGCGTGGGGACAGACGTAGAAATAGTACCGTCTTCTAATGCAATCGTTCTGCGCTAGTTCGATTCGCTTCAGGTTTCCTTAAATCTATAGCGAAATTGTGCATATTCAAGTTATTCGACCCATAAAAGTACTTGTCTTTAAATAACTTCGTTCGTGAACGCAAAGTGGCACAACGCCGAAACAGGTTTATCTCCAAATCAAATTTAACAAATGAGGCCTGCTGGTTTCAACACAACAACATAATATTAAGTAAAGCATACACTGGTACCGTCCTTAGCGTGCTCGTCCACAGACTCACAATTTAAATACGTGTTTGGCATTTGTAGTAGTGTCATTATAAGCTTTTATTTTTTTAAATTGATATCTATATTTAACTTTTTGAAATTTTTGGCCTGTACTGCTCCTTGAGAACCTATCGATGCATATATAATTGTTTACATATTAGAACTATAGTTTATCCGTAAAAGTGCGCAACATTTTCAACTTCCCTATTTATATATAGTTAGACACAATTTCATATATTGAAAGTAAGCATTTTTGTTTACGTCAAGTGTAGAAGGTTATACCAGCAACATAAAATTACTTTGATATTTTTACTCCCATCTATCATCCCTTCAGACACTTCGTATTCGCTTTGGGTGTCGAAAACTACATGACAAGTGATCCATCTCAGTTCGCTCATACCCATTTTAGCCCATTATACATTGTTATGTTCGCTTGTAATTGCTGAAACGAACATTGAAAATCACTCATTTCTCTATAAGGAAAAAAAAACAAGAATTCTTCTGTTTTACAGTAGCGTTCGAACTGTCGAATTTGAGCTGTCAAATCAATGACTGGCATAAACAAAAATTTCAGTTTAGGATACAACAATAAACACACTTGCCTAAATTCATATTAGTTAAGCGTTTCTATGGATTCCTCCCATGAGATTTGCTCCCTTCCTACACATTGGAAAATTGTTAAGTTTACCCAAATGTGTGAAGAGATGTCGTGTGTCTGTGTGAGTCAACGAAAATTAAAAAAACAAGTAAGGAAGGCTAAGTTCGGGTGTAACCGAACATAACATACTCAGCTGAGAGCTTTGGAGATAAAATAAGGGAAAATCACCATTTAGCAAAATGAACCTAGGGTAACCCTGGAATGTGTTTGTAAGACATGTGTATCAAATGAAAGGTGCTAATGATTATTTAAAACGTAGTGGGCCTTAGTTCTATAGGTGGACGCCTTTTCGAGATATCGCAATAAGGGTGGACCAGGGGTGACTCTAGAATGTGTTTGTACGATATGGGTATCAAATTAATTAATGAGGGTTTTAAAAGGGAGTAGCCCTTAGTTGTATATGTGAAGGCGGTTTCCAGATATCGACCAAAATGTGGACCAGGGTGACCCAGAACATCTTCTGTCGGGTACCGCTAATTTATTTATATATGTCATACCACGAACAAGATACAAGATTCCAAGGGCTTTTGATTTCGCCCTGCAGAACTTTTTCATTTTCTTCTACTTAATATGGTACGTGTCACACCCATTTTACAAAGTTTTTTCTAAAGTTATATTTTGCGTCAATAAACCAATCCAATTACCATGTTTCATCTCTTTTTTCATATTTGGTACAGAATTATGGCATTTTTTTCATTTTTCGTAATTTTCGATATCGGAAAAGTGGGCGTGGTCATAGTCGGATTTCGGCCATATTTTATACCAAGTAAAGTGAGTTCAGATAAGTACGTGAACTAAGTTTAGTAAAGATATATCGATTTTTGCTCAAGTTATCATGTTAACGACTGAGCGGAAGGACAGACGGTCGACTGTGTATAAAAACTGGGCGTGGCTTCATACGATTTCGCCCTTTTTCACAGAAAACCGTTATCGACCTAGAACCAAGCCCCTACCAAATTTCACAAGGATTGGTAAATTTTTGTTCGACTTATGGCATTAAAAGTATTCTAGACGAATTAAATGAAAAAGGGCGGAGTTACGCCCATTTTGAAATTTTCTTTTATCTTCGTATTTTGTTGCACCATATCATTACTGGGGTCGAATGTTGACATAATTTACTTTTATACTGTAAAGATATTAAATTTTTTGTTAAAAAATTTTTTTTTAAAAGTGGGCGTGTTCGTCATCCGATTTCGCTAATTTTTATTTAGCACACATATTACTATATGGGGTAACGTGCCTACCAAATTTCATCATGATATCTTCAACGACTGCGAAATTACAGCTTGCAAAACTTTTAAATTACCTTATTTTAAAAGGGGGCGGTGCCACGCCCATTGTCCAAAATGTTTCTAATTTTCAATTTTGCGTCATAAGGTCAACGCACCTACCAAGTTTTATCGCTTTATCCGTCTTTGGTAATGACTTATCGCACTTTTTCGGTTTTTCGAAATTTTCGATATCGAAAAAGTGGGCGTGGTTGTAGTCCGATTTCGTTCATTTTAAATAGCGATCTGAGACGAGCGCCCAGGAACCTACATACAAAGTTTCATCAAGATACCTCATAATTTACTGAAGTTATCGTGTTTACAGACGGACGGACGGACATGGCTAAATAAATTTCTTTTTTCGCCCAGATCATTTTGATATATAGAAGTCTATATCTATCTCGATTAGTTTATGCCGTTACGGATTACCGTTATGCGAACAAAGTTAATATACTTTGTGAGCTCTGCTCAGCTGAGTATAAAAAAAGATTCTAAATGAATTGGGCACTCATATTATGAATAAGTTTACAATTCAGAACATTTGCTACCCACACGACCTGCTTGGCATCAAAATCTATGGGGATCAATGCTATTCATTCGGTCATAGTGATGCGTGGGCTTCAGCGGGACAAACACTTGTTATGATGAGGTTTGGATTGAATCTTTAGGTTTCGTATCACACAGCCTTCAACGAGTTTTCTCTAGAAAGTGTAGGGGGATGATGTTTTATGTGTAAGTAGCACGCGCATATACATATATATGGATATCAATATAAATACATATCTATATATGTGTATATGTACGCGTTTCAAAATTTTACGTCAGAATATATAATTTTAGTAAATTTGTTTATTTATTTTTAATATTTATTTATTTAAGACGCACTAGTGTTGGAATTATGTATTTGGAATACGTTGTTAGACTTATAATTATAAATTTGAAAAATGTATAAGGGTGATTAAAAAATTACTGTAATCATTAGCATTAGAAACTACGATCAGTATTATTGAGTATATAGCCGAAGATTTGCCCAGTCGTACAGTGTTTCGTGTAGAACAAGCTAGCTGGACAAAATTATTTTATGAGATTTTCCGTTTCATATGCAGTCATTTATCATATGCATACATTTGCTTATTTCATATACAGTAACTAATGTGAATAAGTGCCATAGATTCAAAAAAATTTAAATGACTTAAGAATATTACTTTATTGTACTTAAATTGAATGGACTACAAATCTCAATACTCTAAAAAATTCCGAAAAAAAAATTAAGACTTTTTATGAAAATTCGTCGAATTTTTCAAACATTTTTTAAATATAATTTAGTTTTTGTTATAGATCGTGACAAATTTTCTTATGGGAAATTAGTTAAAATAAATTTGCGAAAGCGAAAATTGTAAGAATTATCCGAAAAGGGGTGTCTACTTATTTATGTGAGTGACTGTACATATGTAAATACATATTTTGTATTTATTTGAGTATTTATCCTGGCACTAAAACTTTTACAAAATTATTTTATAGTACCAGTGAGGAATGTAAAAGTTAATTACAATAATAATAATAACAATATAAATAATTATGTTAGTTATGTGAAAATTACTTATTACAAAAACTTAAAAGTAAAGTATCATACAAAGTAGAAAACACAATAGATTTAAATTAAATAAAACCTGATCCTTGTAAGCTTAAACTTTTTATCGAATACTCGGCTGCTTCGCTTAAATCGTACTTAAGTACAACAAAACTCAATAATTCTTTACATCTGGTTTCCTTCGAATGTTGAACCCAAATGTCAAAAAACTCCGTTCTTGGTACGGTTATAACTAAACTGCTTTGTGTTATTGATTTTCCGACAGGGTGAATAGTTGACGATTGTTGTGCTGCCATCTTGAGTGTCGTTGATCGTTCTGATTTGTTATCAGTTGTGCAGTATTTATATTACATTCAGGTATTGGCGTAGATGCTACCAAATGGGGTTGTTTTGTGTAGCGTTCCTGTGTGGTTATACCTGCATTAGGATTGCTTTGTATGTTTTTTATGCCTTGGTGACTGGTGCGGTAGGTTGTCGCCTTTTTGCTTTTGTTGTGCTCTTGTTGACCTTGCGCGTTTATTTTTGTGTGTTTTATGGCTACGTGTTTGTTCCCTGCACCTGGAATTGGTTTTGCTGTTTGTAGATCAGCTTTAAAGGTTCAAATATCTCATCGGAGCTGGTACGTACATACATCCTATTTTATATGTAGAGATAACTATATCTACAAAAAAAAAAAATTAAAAATAGATGTGCAAAGAATTCGCAATGGTTTTTTCTTTCGACAATTAGAGAATATTTGCGGCTATAACATATGTAAAATTTAGACCAGATGTCGGCGGATGTATGTAACTTTTTTGTCCCTAAAGTTAAAAACATAGAGAAAAAATACCTTTTCTTCTTAATAATGGAATGTTAAATATATTGAAAATACTCTAATTGCGAAAGAATTACTATTAAAAATTTTTACTTACCTTCGAGCTTAGAATCCATCAAAAAAATTATATAAAAGTGTTCACTTAAAAGAAATATGAAGCTTAATATTCAACAAGAATTTTGCAAATTAATCAATGCATTTTACGGCCGGCCACTCCTGCCTTCTTACTTCAATTACTCAATATATATGAGAAAAAATATCAAAAAAAAGCAAAAATCCCGTTATTTTGTTTGTTTTCTTTCATTTCTCATTACACTTTTCTTGGAATAAGAACTTTGTTTTTGTCCAGCTAGCTTGTTCTACACGAAACACTGTGAGTCGCCACAAGAATGTAATGCGAAGTGTTCATTGAGATCGGTCAAGCATTTTGAATGCCTGTGAAATACACGGATATGAGCTAAAAATCGTCGACTTTCCATGGCAAATTGACCACATGATTCAACTATTGGTTAAGGCCTATGTGCCTTATAATGTTTAGTTTGAGAGGTAAGCTTGTTTCTTTCCTATCCCAACATAGACTTCACTTTGAGTCCAAAATTAAGCTTATATTTGGGGAAAGAAAAGATATTTATATTTTTGCTGTATAGTTTCGGCAGTTGAACAAGGAAATGTTTGTTTTTTTCCCCCGAGAGCAGCCCATTTTATTCATTGTACATTTAGAGCATTGGGTCAAACTTCGTACAGAGATTTCTCAATGACGTTAAGTACATGCTGCGTTTATCCGGCGGAAGTGACGTTTGCCCGTTATGTGCATGTCAATAAGGCTGCCGGGTGTTCTAAGGTTAAAGATGGGAGAACAAATTACGTCCAGTATTGATTTTTATTGCGAGTTGAGCTCAAAATATGGCTAATTAGAATTCAAATAGCACCCAACCCAAGCCAAACAAGATATTTCAATCTGATTGCTAGTTTTGATTATTTTGTGTTGTATAATAACAGGACAGCACAATACATTTTCACTGATTAGTAAATCCTACAATATAAAGAGAATCTTCAGTATCACAATGCCCTATTACGAATTGTAGCATAGCCAACGATACATAAATACTTTTGTTGCTAAAGACATCACAATAGAAAGCAGAAAATCAATAAATAACAATTGAAAATAGAAAAGCGAAAGAAATGAGCACTGAAAAGTAATATGAGAAAAATGGGAAATAAAATTTGTAAAACCAAAAAGTCAGCATCAACAACAACAATAAATTACTGCTTGCAGTGGTAGGATGTTGGGTCAGAGGGTGGGAAGCAAGCAACGTTCTGAGGAAGGCAATGGCTCGAACTAAAGCTCATGACCAGCGGGTGGTCGCTAATGCCAATTTTCAAAAAGCCACACGTATGCTGCAAGCGAACATTAGCCAGCAGCAACAATTCCTTATTATCACTACCATCGCCAAAGGAGTGGATTGTCATTGTAGTCTACATGATTTTTGTTCAGAAAATGATTGCATGCGGCCAAGATGTTCCAGTTTATAGCGCACAGCACAAAAAAAACTGATTATAAGACGATGGAATGAGTCCTTTACGACAGATTACAATCAACCTATATTTGTTGACAAATGCGCGGGGCAGCGGTTGTAACATCGAATGAGAATGGAATTTTGCAAGTATTTTTGTAAATATACAATAAAATTTTTGCCACAAATGATTTTGATGAGTTGCCAAATAAGTTATTTTCAGTTGCTAAAACGGCACGATGGGGGATGAGGAACAATACAAAGAAAGCAGGGAAAGTATCTGTACAAAAGAAAGTTTCCTTCTTAAAGAGCATAGAAAAAGGAAGAAGAGAGAATTTAGCAAGAAATGAGTCGCAAGCAGAAGTCTCAGCGGTCTATTTTGTGCGAAACCGCCATGAGTATCTTTTTGTACGTTTACTCATTCATTCATTTATACTGCCCCTTGTCTCATCTAGCGCCAACTTGCCAACAAATCCATGTATGCATACAACAGCGAAACTTGCGCTCGTTTGTGGCACAGCAAGGACTGATTGAATGCCAGCTGGGACTCATTTCGCGGATGTCTTCTTTGTGGGTTTTGTTCTAAGGGGTGGGCTCTCCAGTGAGTGTGTGTAACGTAGGCGCTTTTGTTGCTGCCTATGATATAGCAAGTCGTTTTGTTATTTACTGCTCTAAACTCAGCAACAAATAACAGATTCAATTACACTGTACAACACAATCATGGTATATTTCTGAAAGGTGCCAGCGGACAGATAAATTTGTCTGAACAAGGTATCTTTCGGCCATGTGAAATATTCTGAAGAGCTTTCTACCAAAGGAGCATTGCTTATAATAAGATATGTAACATTTCATACCAATACTTGGAAATTCCACCATTTCTCCATCCACCGCTTTTTCACATTTTGCCGGTTCCAGTGTTTTAACAACTTGGCAAAATATACCCTTCCTTGTCGCCCCCAAATCTTTAAGTGGAAATAAAAATTACTCAGACGAGCTGCACTATAAGTAGCTTTAACAAAACTGATCTATACGAAGTTCGTTTTATGAAAAGAACCATGTTTACTCTGTTGAAAGAAAAAGTTATTATTTTGTTGTACTGTGTTGTTATTATTTGTGTGCGCGTCTTGTGAAATGAAGCAAAATGAATAAATGAAGTTTATTTAGGATTCTTATGGCACTTTGCGTAACGCATTTCCATTTGACACAATAAAAGAATGTTTTTTCGCCGGTTTGTAGCTGTTGGTTAATAATGTGGGGGGGCTGGTGAGAAGCGAATGCGGAAACATGACTAATACTTCTTAAATTTTTTGTGATTGATGTTAGAATAAAATATGAGAAATACTGCATATTTAGCTTTAACTTTTCGATATATACACTTTAGTAAAAATACTTAGTGGGCGAATTTCGCAAAAAAGGAAATCATATATCCCAGTCGCTTTGTCTCCAGCTCTGTACACCGACAATGTAAATGAAGAGTTTAGTTCTTTTCCCTGTCATCCTGAAACCTTCTACAGCGGAAGGTTTCTGGAACATGTCAACTGGCGACTTAAGACCCTTAGAGTTGTTTTTCTAGAAGTACACTCGTTCAATAGGGTTAAGGAAGCCTGTATGTTTGCCTATCGTGGTTGGTTCATAGCCAGTTTGTTCCGCTAAAAGTGAACTCTCCAATTTTACTTAGATAACCCAATGCAGTCGTGTAGAGAAGTCTACCTCTAGTATCCGTGCTGCGAATCGCTCTAGTTCGTAAACTGCGCAGAATTATCGTATTAAGAAATGGTGCTAGTTCTAATTCTGTCCTTTAACAGTGCTTTCAACTGACATCCGATAAGCTGCATTTTGGATGTATTCGTTAAACCTGTAATGCGAACCTGTTACTTTGCGTGGCTGTCTTCCATTTTCTTTGCTGGGATATTCAGACGAGTGAAAAAACGGAAAATTTGTGAACAGAAGTTAACTTTATTAATTTAAAATTGTTTTTAAGTTTTATCAAATATTTTTTCTTTAATATTTTATAAATTTTTTATTATCTATATATTAATACGCTAACAAAATTTCCATACAATCAATTGAAAGGCTGTTTCGCATACTTAGCATACGTAAAATCATATAAAAGTTATATGAATCGATTCGTATTGATCAGCCGCAGCGCATAGGCCTATTTTTGTTAACAAATATATTTCTACTTGTTTATAATTAATAAAAAAAGTTTTTTGTAAATTCGAAAATCTGTGCAACTATCGAAATTGCCATCTGTAGGACGCATTATGTTCACAAACCCCCTGAATACATAGCTCCAATTGCTCAATTGTCGCGTTGCTCAAATGTTTCATCTCTACATATGTATATATTTGTACACGCCAAATGGTGAGATGACTAGTGCTTCGCTTATTTTCAGTTCAAATAAAATATTGTTTCCCATTGTTGCCAATTACCTATATTGGTCTGTACCAAAATCCTTAAAAAAATTGTTCTAAAATAATTGTTAGCGCACAAAAAAACTTTAAAGAGAAGTAATAACATAACCGGCCTATTTTTTTGGACAAATTTTACTTACACGTAAAAGCATAGGTCTTTCTTTTACAGATTCTTTCTTTTTCATTTTAGTTGCTTTAAAAAAAATGAAATCAGAAATAATGAGTCAGCTTTTGTTCAAACTCACTAAATTTATTTATTTATAACAATTAATTGCAAACTTGACCCAAATGTTTTTTGCATTTCCAGATTTTATGCTCATTTTAGATATAGCACGTCATATAGTGAACAAAAAATAAATAAATTTGCTCCAAAGATATTACATTAAAATTTGTATATTGTCTTTTATGCTAATTTATTTTGATATTTCTTATTTTATTTTACTATATTATCTTTTATCACGTTGTATATTAAATTTGCTACAAAGATATTGCATTAAAATTTGTATATTGTCTTTTATGCTAATTTATTTTGATATTTCTTATTTTATTTTATTATATTATCTTTTATTTCAACTTAGTTTATTATTATTTAAATGCAACTTGATTGAATCGGAAAATTTCACGTTGTATATTAAACGAAAAAAAACGACCCTAAAACGTTTTCGATTTTAGGTCGAAATATTGCATAGGCAGTATATTACCCACTATATATATATTAATACGCTAACAAAATTTCCATACAATCAATTGACAGGCTGTTTCGCATACTTAGCATACGTAAAATCCTATAAAAAATATATGAATCGATTTGTATTGATCAGCCGCAGTGTATAGGCCTATCCTTGTTAACAAATATTACTCTATTTGTTTATAATTAATAGAAAGTTTTTTGTAAATTCGAAAATCTGTGCAACTATCGAAATTGCCATCTGTAGGACGCATTATGTTCACAAACCCCCTGAGTACATAGCTCCAAATTCTCAATTGTTCCGTTGCTCAAATGTTTCATCTCTACATATGTATATATTTGTACACGCCAAACGGTGAGAGAACTACTGCTTCGCTCATTTTCTGTTGAAATAAAATATTGTTTCCCTTGTTTCCAATTACCTATATTGGTTTGTACCAAAATCTTTAAAAAATTGTTCTAAAATAATTGTTAGCGCACAAAAAAACTTTAAAGAGAAGTAATAAGTTAACCGGCCTATTTTTTGGACAAATTTTACTTACACGTAAAAGCATAGGTCTTTATTTAACAGATTCTTTGTTTTTCATTTTAGGTGCTTTAAAAAAAAATAAATCAGAAATAATGAGTAAACTTTTGTTCAAACTCACAAAATTTATTTATTTATAACAATTGATTGCAAATTTGACCCAAATGTTTTTTGCATTTCCAGATGTTATGCTCATTTTAGATATAGCACGTCTTATAGTGGACAAAAAAAAAATAAATTTGCTACAAAGATATTACATTAAAATTTTTATATTGTCTTTTATGCTAATTTATTTTGATATTTCTTATTTTATTTTATTATATTATCTTTTATCACGTTGTATATTAAATTTGCTACAAAGATATTACATTAAAATTTGTATATTGTCTTTTATGCTAATTTATTTTGATATTTCTTATTTTATTTTATTATATTATCTTTTATTTCAACTTAGTTTATTATTATTTAAATGCAACTTGATTAAATCGGAAAATTTCACGTTGTATATTAAACGAAAAAAACGACCCAAAAACGTTTTCGATTTTAGGTCGAAATATTGCATAGGCCGTATATTACTCTACTATATTTATTATTAGGTTAACTTTGTTCGATCATAATATGCCCATTACATTAATTCGAAAATGTAAAATTTTTGGCTGAAAAACTTCACAAAAGTTGAAACTGTACACATGGCCTCTACTTTATAAATTTTCAATACGGAATAAAACGGCTTGGTTGAATCGGAAAATTTCACGTTGTATATGAAACGAAAAAAAACTTCCCAAAAACGTTTTCGATTTTGGGTTAAAACGGCAACCGGCACCATAACGGCTTTTTTCCATTTCAAAACTGTAAATGCTCGCAGGCACCAAACGGCGAGAGAACTACTCACTCAATAATTTTCAGTTCGAATAAAATATTGTTTCCCCATTGTTGCCACTTACCTGTATTGGTCTGTACCAAAATCCTAAAAAATTTTTCCAAAATAATTTTTAGCGCACAAAAAAACTTTAAAGAGAAGAAATAATTTCACCGGCCCATTTTTTTGGACAAATTTTACTTAGACGTAAATACATAGGTCTTTATTTGACATATTCTTTGTTTTTCATTTTAGTTGCTCTAAAAAAAATTTAATCAGAAATAATGAGTCAACTTTTGTTCAAACTCACTAAATTTATTTAATTATAACAATTAGTGACAAATTTGCTCAAAAATGTTTTTGCATTTGCAGATTTAATCCTCATTTTAGATAAAGTACGTCTTATACTGAACAAAAAATAATAAATTTGCTACAAGAATATAACATTAAATTTTTTATATTGTATTTTATGCTAATCTATTTTATTTCTTATTTTATTTTATTTTATTATATATTCTTTTATTTCAACTTAGTTTAAATGCAACTTGACTGAATCGAAAATTGAAAAAAAAAATACTAATTGGTCGAATTTCGACCACAGGCGATACTAGTTTATTTTATTATGATTTTGACAACCTTTTAATTATTATCTTCTTATTGTTTTTATTATATTGGAATTTATTTCATTTAAAATCAGACTTAGTATTTTTATTGTTCTGTCTTTGCTGCACAAAAATTTATTATATTTCATTACAATTTTTAAATTGGTCTCAAATGAAAAGAATTTGCTAAAGGCGTGGTACTTCTTCTTTGATATATATCATCCATACTTAAGTTCTCCTAAAATTTATTTCTCCGAAAGTAAGGGAAGCGTGTCAAGTACGGAATGTTCAGCATTTTCATTGAAGCGAGGCATTTTGTAACTCAAATATATTGAAAGAAATATATTACACACATTAATCGTGGGAACATGTGGTAGGTGAAGAGTTTTAACGCCCATTTCTCGTTATTGGATTTCTCGTGTTTGTAATATTTTTTTTTTGCACTCACAAAACCACACAAACATATTTATACACATACGGGGCATAGCATACATATTTATTTATATGATCTACAACCTTAAGAAATCAGGTAAAGGTACACAAGCCCCTTTTGTTCCAAAAATGTAAAAAATACCTACGCAAGAGAAATATGCTCCAGTAAAAATCATTTGCGACAATAACAGTTTTTACAATTTCGAATTACGCGACAGCGCCATCCAGCTACATTGAAAAGAAAACATGCACCAGAAACTGGAAAAAAATAGCATTACCAGCCCAACATCGGTAGTAATAAATCACGTTTAACTACCTTTCAGGTGCGTCAAGTTTTGTTGTTGTTTCTGTTGTTTTGCCGTAGAATGAACGATTATAAGTTGGAAGTGGGAACAATGCTCGAAAGGAACCTGGGTTGTGGGGATAGTGATTTCATGTTAAAAAGTCAAAGAGGCATATGCCACCCATTTGCACTTCCGTTAATCCAGCACTTCCAGCATTTGTGAGTGTGCGAAAGTTTCTTTTAATTACGTTTGTAGGAATATATCAATGTAAGTACCTTCGTACATATGTGCTTAGTTTGAATTGTTTGATAATGAGGACAATAACACGACCCGATCCTTGGCAATCGAAACATGCACAATAAAAAAAAAAAGTCATCGCCTACTTTGTATACCAAACATAAAAATCTGCAACACTAGCAACATTAACACTTCATCTGCAATGTTGCAACAAATAAAATCTGTAATAGCTCACGCTTGCTCATGTTTTTGTTGATGCTCTCTTTATTATCACCACTTTCAGTGTTATTGCCCTACTGCCTACACCCATTTTCTCGCATTCTCATTTGCGCAGCCATTGTAGATTGCCTGACATTCGATAAGCAATTGTTCCATCAGTTACATCCACCTCCATGCATCCTCGTTCCAGCGGCCTTAGCTCCAATATCATGCTCATCACCAAAGCTGCTTTAAATTGCATGGCTTGCATTTTAGCCCGAAAATACCCAAAGTGATAATATCGCAGCAACCACTTATACATTTATATATGTATGTACATACATCCTGCAAATACATGTGTTTGTGTGAGTATATTGTGTTTGCGTAGGTATAAGTGCTTGCGCATTGTGAGGCACGTGTCTGTTTGGCGGAAATGTGTCGGACAAGCGTCGGTATGTGACAGGGATTTGCTTGTTGCATACTAACTGTATTCACGCTGTATATGTTCTGACCCCCTTTTTGTCGCATGCCACGCCATTTGAATTGTGGTCATTGTAATTGCAACAGATTTTTGGTGCCCTTACTCCAAAATCAGTGCGATAGAAACATACAAACGTAACATCCTTTAATTCGGAATTTTGTTTGCTGCAAACAAAACAAATAAACAGAATCTCCATACATTGTATATATATACAGTACTGTCCAAATTAATAGCAACAAAATAAATATTTGTTCTGACACGCTTTCATTACAAGTATGCAAAAGCGTACAAAAGAGCGAAAACGGCTCTTGGGGCCGACAGACAAAATTTATTGCTGGCAAAGATTTGTGAAAAAGTGAATCGCGATCCTTTAAGACAAAGGGCCAAACTAGCAATGACGAAACTTCGGCCATCGGACCAATTGGTGAATGAATGCTTTATGCGAACATGGTAAGCACTATGTTCCTCACTCGTCTAAACGGAGACGGAGGCCATTCGGCGTTCACAAAGATCACGACGAAGATCAGCTAAAAAATGCATCTACGCAGCATGAAGGCCACAAAAGCGTTGCAATCTAAGGATCAAATTAAGGCCAAAGAGAGGTAAGTGCAGGGCCCGTCCTCAGAAATGCTAAGATGAAAGCCCCCTTCGCTAGCAGGTACCAGTAAGCACTTTTCTGTCGCTTTCGCGGAACTGCGAGCTGTCACATGTAAAGTTATATCAAGTAAATAGTTCACAGTGCAAACAGATCCTTGAATAATAACAGCATTCAGCTGGCGTCAGAGAAAACGGAGATTGTTGTCTCCACTAAGATACGAATTCCCATCATCGTCATTAAGTATGATAATTTCGGACCAACAAGCAGATACACGCAGTTCAGGCTAGATGATATGCTCACCTTCTCAGAGCACTTTCTATACCCTTCTAAGGGTAAAAAATCTGGACTATCACCGCGGTGCAACGCAGAGAAGCTCTACATATTGTCTCGCTTATGAAAGGAAGCAATTTACCATTTCCGCGCAAAAGTAGGTAGACGCAGCTAACTTGGAGACGCGAAATGACTTGATCGGAATATGGCAAGAACATTGGAGCAGCGGTGCTGCAGGGACCTAACCTCTGAGTTGGACCCATGAAGGTCGACATCTACTTGACCCAATTTTAAATTAGCCGTGGCGTACTTATCTCCACAAAATAGCAAAAGTGTTTGGACGCATAGGCGACGTCGTTCAAAAACGAACGGGGGTAGAAGAGCCAGGGATATGGTCAGCAGATACGTGAGAGTATTCAAAGTGCTCAAATAACGCGCTTCCATAACTGTTGTAATGCTAAACGCTGTACAAAGAAGTACGGCCGATGGAAAGTAAGGTTCTAAGGCGTAGCCTTTTAGTACAAGAAGAGAGTCAGCAGGGTGCTACCGGACAGTTTTGTTCAAAAATTTTTGAATTTTGTACTGTTGTTTTATTTATTTTTTGCTGCTTTTCTACATTACACTTCTTACTTGAAAATATATTTTTTTTTCGGACGAATTTCCACTTCCTACAAAAACAAGATCTAGATGCATCAGTTAATTTTAGTAAAAACTTATCACTATTTTTTTGCACAGTACTGTACATATGTATAATAACTTTTTGGTTTGAAACTCCATAAAAGTCAGTACATGCGTGATTTTGCGATAAAATACAATTTCTGAATGCAACCAAATTGTTATGCCACCGCATTGCATACCAGACATACATACATACCACACAATAAATTTACTTCAACTCAAATCACCACACAGCAATAAAATTTAACATAATTTGTTTATAGTTCCGATATTTTTGGACCAGTCACAGCCTCTTTATAGTAGTTCCTTACGAAGTATGCTCGTTACCATTTGATTTTTCATACATTCATTCAATGGAACTAGTCAACTATACTTCTTAAGTAGTTCAATTGGCGTAAGAATAGCTTAATGAGCGGTGAGAAATAATATCCATAATTCCTACCTGTGCATAAAGTCAATACTTTTTGACGTAATTAGAACGTTTATGAAATAAATCCTGAGAAAGAGCGTCTTTCAGTCGAATACTAAAATAGAACGTTTTGGAAAATAATTTGAGTTAGGTCGTTTTCAAACTGGTAGCGGAGATAGGTTGATATTCCAATCAGTAGTCCAGCAAATCCACTACTTCTTCTATCATAAAAAGCTGTAAGTGGAAACTCTGCCTTAGCGGTAAATTTTATAAAATTTAATGTACATATATAAACTTTATCCACCATTTTCCGAAGTAGTTTGGCTATATCTTCTGTGCCAGTCAAATTAACTACAGGTACTACAACTTGGTAGGAAATAGCGGTAGGGTACCCAATAAAACAGTACATGATTGTGCAATTTTTATTTGACAATTTCGTTATACGTCGCTGAAATATGTTCGGAAATACAATGAGAGGTGGAAAATATTTGATCACAAAATGCGTGAGGTTTACAACATTTACGTTCAGGATTGTCTTTTTGGCCTTATTTAAGAAAAATATAGAGATAATGCTTGGGGGTGACAGGAAGAAGTTGTTACTACCCTTTGTTTCCAGCATTGTTTTTTACTTTTTAGTTATTATAGAAAACAAAAATGGGTTCAGTTTATTGCAGATGCTTAAAAATTTCTTATTTCGTAAGGATGCTCCAAATCTTATTCAACTTGCCGTGAAATTTGAGGAATTCTGAATTGATTTATGTTGGGCGGTGTTCACATCTTCAGCTCCGAAATTGCTGCTATCATGAGCTGTCTCTTTCGTGAGCAGATTTTCGACGCAAACTTTTCTTGTGTCACTGCGGACACTTTCTTTGCTGCACAGAGGCGTGTAGGCTTGGCAGGCAAGTCCCAGATATACATTCAAAACTGCTAAGCGCGCCTATCTGAAAACCAGCTTAAATACCGTACACGAGTCAGCCTAGAACTCCTATGAAGAATCTTGCCGACAAGTGATATTTATGACTGAGTAGTAAATTGAAAAGTATAGTCTTTTCTTATTATATTTGATCTGATGTAAAAAAAAAACGAAAAATGTAAGGTACGAATAACCTCCAAAGAGTTTTAAGGCCAAACTTCTCTTTCAATTTGCGTCCTGCTCCTTTTAATTTTTCCTACATATTTGCGGGACGGGACCTACATGTTTTATGCAGACTCCGCACGGCATCTGCAAGGCAGATGAGTTTTCACTGAGAAGCTTTTCATGGCAGAAATAAACTCGGAGTGTTTTCCAATCACTGCTGAGGGGCGAACCCGCTTATTAGCACTTTATTCTAATTGAAAAACCGTGTTTATAAAATTTGTATGTTGCTTTGCCCGGACCGTGAACCCAGGATTCTCGGTGTAGTAGGCGGAGCATGCTACCACCACACCACGGTCGCCGCCATCTGATGTTTTGCCCGGTGTAATGAGCGGTGCCGAAAGGAGATGTGATGGTCTTAGGAGTGTTCAAGAGAAAAGCCCTCCTGAAGATTTCTTATCATTTCTGTTATTCCAACGGCGTGTACCGAATGTGATTAATGTGAGTTCATAAAATCGGCTAAACGGAGACTTCATTACACTTGGTTACAATAGAGTGCCGTAAGATCGGTTATATTGAGGAAAGTAGGTACCTTCTTCTTAGAACATCTCAACATTGTGGGTGTTATCTGGAGTTGCCACTGCAAGAAAATTTTTTAGTGATGAGTAGAAAGTGATGTGTAAAATATTTGTATTTCGTAGACTACTAATTTGCTTAAAAAATCGAAGCCATCAAATAAGCTCTTACGTATGTACCTAACAAACGCTTTAGGTCTTTATGTTACAGCAGCCATTAATTATGTTGACATTTGCCTATAAATCAACCGCTGTAAAAATCAAAGTTAGTAAATTAAATCCCGATTCTTAGTCAGGCATGGACAGCGCAATGCAAATTTTTATTGTATGGCGAAACGTCTTTTTGATTAGAGAGAGTATAAAATAGCAAGTGTGCCAGTAAAAAATAAAAAGTAACCAAATCAAACAAAACTTGCTGAAGAACAGAGCAAATGTACAATCTTCAATATCAAATGGACAGTTGTATGGACGTGCATTTGGGTATATACATATGTATGTATAATTGGTCTTGCTTATGACGAGAGTCTTATTTACTATCGATGGAGGAGTTAGTGAAGGAGAGTGCTTAAGGTGTTGTGGAATTACAAATTATTTGACAATTTATAGACGTTCTTTGTGTCAAAAAGGAAAATTTTAGCTATAAATTTTTATGATTTTTGTTTTTGTTTTTGGAAGTGTCTAAAAAACATTTGTGCATTGCAGCTAAGCCATAGAACACAACAAGTGTGCTTAACACCGAGTGGTGTCCTGAATATTGTGTGTGATAGATGTTTACGAGTATGTGGAGAGGGAGTATGCGACAGTGGCAGAAATTGTGTTTACACCCACCAGCTGCAACAACAGCAACGCAACAACTGCGTTGACATTGATAATGAATAGCAGACGGTTGAACCGGTGCCGGCTTTATTTTTAACACTGAGATTTTTTTATTTGCTTTTCTCGATTTTTTTTTTTAATCGCAAAATGAAAAAAAAATTAAAGCAGACTGCGAGCATTGAATGCAAAGTGACTTTTTTGTGCAAATGCCATTGCAGAATTCAAATAGCAAAAAACTAGAAAATTATAGGGATGGCGGTCCAACGTCAAAATGAAGATGGACAGACAGTCAGCAACTTCCGTTTTAAAAGCGCAATACACACAAACCAAACAAAAGACAAATACACAAACTTATAAAAGCACTAAATTCAATGAATGAATGTTAAAGTTGCATGTGTTTTGCATTTAAATTGGCTGGCAACGCTCGCGCAGTGGCTGGGTCTGATTGGGTGCGGGTGTTGGCGAATATTTATTGCTCTACTCGTATGATCATATATCGCACAGAAGTGAATTTCGTTATGCATAATTGCAAAAATATTTACATACATGCATATGTAAATATGTATATTTTTGCACTTCATTTTCTTTTTGCATCAGAGCATTTTGTTTTTATTTGCTTGTGGCTTGTAGGTGCTTGAAAGCGTCATCAGCCGACCGTATTGCTAATAAATATTAAGAATTCATTTATGCTGGACATAAAAGCTGTTGACTTTATTGATTTTAGACTTTTTCTGTTGAATTTTTTGCAGTTCGTTACTTAATGCAATTGTTGTTGTTGTTCGTATTGTATTGTCGATATTAATGTTATGATCTGTATTGATTGCAGTTTACTAGCAATTAATTCAATTATTTTATTGTGAAATGGGTTGTTACAAAATTGAAAAAAAAAATAATAATTACAATGGTATTTTGTAATCGGGAAAAAACTATTTTTGAAATGTACTATGAATTGAGAGTGGGAGGGGGAGAACTCCAAACAAAATGCAAAAACCTTTAAATATTTTAAATATGTACTTTTATCAAGATTGCCGTTAATGATAAGGGGAGGTAGTGCGTAATATAATTTTAACAGAGATTTCGGTACATTCATATCAGGAAATCCATTCCAGTATAATTCGTCATAGAAACACAATAAGAGAGTTCAAATGGGCAAATGCTGTAGTATCATTGCATTGCAAACTTCCGTAGCATATTTTTTACAGTATACTAACAAAATA
This sequence comes from Eurosta solidaginis, assembly GCF_040869045.1. NCBI lineage: Eukaryota > Metazoa > Arthropoda > Insecta > Diptera > Tephritidae > Eurosta > Eurosta solidaginis. Next base: position 3,129,128 of record NC_090320.1, on the reverse strand, counting down.
CACGACTATGCGATTGCTACGTCATTATAAAAAACGTAACATCAAAAACCATAGTTATTTTTTTAGATATTGAATAGCAAATCATCAACTGCCAAAGAAAAACAAAAAGTCCGAAGAAAAAAATTGGAAAAGAAAAAAGTTGCTCACGATCCGTAGCTAATATTTGCTAAAGCAACATTTCCAACGTCAAATACACGAAATTCTGAACTCACTTAATAAAATGTTTGAGCATAGAACATGTTTGAAGACTTAAGGTAATTAGGTTAGGTTGAACTGGCCGATCCGTGAGGATCTCATATTGACTGAATAAGTTGATAATTTTACCAGAAGTGGATTTACAATAGACTTTGGGTGCTTTGCTTTGACAGTACACAAGACAACAATGAAACGCATTGCCGCTTTCTTCGCTTTGAAGCGACCTAAGCCTCATTGTTAATCCATCTTTGCGCTAGAGCCGCGATATTCGCTTCTATGCCACTTTTCAGTAGCATCAGAATCAGCTGCATCTCTAGTTACCACTACAAACCACTCCACTGTAATAAGGGCGAAAACGGTGAAGTGAAGATTTGTATGCACTTCGTAGACGTTTCTCAAACATTTTATGATGACTTGTTAACAAGCAACTTATATCTAGAAGAAACTGGGACATTCGCCTTCACTCTACATACGGGCTCAGGCCGCTGAGCTAATTGCTGGGGACATCGGTTATCACCAATCCACCGGTTAGTATGAGATCGGCTGAGGGATCCACCGGTTATTTAGACATCGACTCATCAGCCTATAGATCTGCCTCCACGGGTAATGTTGGTACAGATTAACCACTCGCTGTGTCACCATCAAACGACCTATTTTCTAGCATTCACCTTCATCAAGCAGCCACCGGGTGATCGCTCACCAGTCTGGCCGTTCTACTTCTATTGGCAGCTTTTCCATTCGTTCATATTTATAAATAACCATCACCTAGTTCCACCAATTTTCCTGAACAGCAACCACCTGCTCACCATTTAATGGCCCAGTCATTTTGGGTATCCGTGAACTGATTCGCCGTTAACCAAATACACCGCTCGTATTTTGCATCAACCATCCTTTCGCCGATTCACAGCTACCTGAACCACCGGTAGAGGGGAATATGGACCTCTTGCAATGTAGCAATGATTATGTTATTCATTGCCTTAAAAAAACGCTATAAGTTACTTAGATTCGTATCTTTTTTGCTTTATCTGAGCTAACAATGTCACAATTTTTTTTACCAATCGTCTTAGTGCTTCCACAAGAGAGCGAGAAACGAAACGCTTCTATGTATGTTCCACTTCCCAGGGTATTTAATACTCTTACAATAACAAAACCAAGGGCTCTCAACTACGCTTATATCAGTTATTTTACTTTCCAAATTCGAACATATCACTGTCCTATTGGGTAGTTTGTTGTACTGATACTTAACTATAAGGTTCTGAGTCAAGACACGTTTTTTTCTTTAGCTGGACAATTACTTATCGGGCTTTAAATATCTAAGTAGTAATAATGCTCTCGAAGATTTTAATTGACACACGAAACACGACTTCATCACAGTTTTTTTGGTTTGTAAGCAGCGAGACTTCATTTATCTTATCTCACTTTGTTCGTGATGATGATTCAACATAACCAAATTTTTGATTTTATCAAATCTTTTACAGTACTATTTCATCAATAGTCGCTCCCTTTTCCAATCAATTGCATTCATTATAAATGCCCATGACTATTGCTTCCATTTCCAGGCTACCAAAAATAAAAACGTAAGTGGTCACTTCTGTTCCATAAGCGCTTGTGCGAAAACGTCCGAATTCCATGACGCCATCAAACCGTGTTTTTTTTTTTGGCAAATTCAATAAAAAGTTCCATACTCTCATATTGCATTTGTATGCATACCTGTAAATATCTGCTTGCTGTGTGGTCAGTCGAATAGTCGTCCTTTCATTGCCCTTACATACCAATAAGAAGGGTCTTCCGGTATGCTCACTGGACAGATCTCGTTTGGTGGTGATTTTTTGGTTGTTGTTTTTTTTTTTTTTTGTTTTTTGATTGTTTTTATGGTAAGCACTTTAACAAACCCCCTCAGTACCCGCGTAGTCTGTTTCAATACTGAAAGCTGTTTTTTGTTTTACGAATTTTGGTTTACTCAATTTTTTCCTCGTTTCGTGCTGATACAAGTATGAAACAATTTTTTTTTTCATTTTTACGCTTCGTTTGTTGATTGGTTTTTGCTTATTTAACTTTTTTGATAGTCAAAATTTGTCCATTTTTTGCGCTACATTTATTGCAGGCTGTCAAAATATCACATAGAAACACTTGTGCCAGATTGTCTCTATTTTAATGGGATTTTGCAAATGCTTGCAGGCATGTCGTGGATATATGTACGTATGTATATGTATGTATATTTTTTTAGGTAGCTCCGAGCAGTGATGTGGGAAATGTTTATGGCTGGTTACATTGGGGTCAAACTGCTATAATCTCCCAATGGTAGACTCGTTTCCCTTCTACTGGTTGGATTTTTAGTACCTGAGCGACCGAACTTTGCTCGGCAATCTTCGAGTATGCCGCATAACGCGCCGAATTATTAATTTCAAACGTTTTTTTAGTTATACACTATGAAAGTCTCACAATTTTATTACATTCCAAAAACTTGTAAATTTCACGAATGACAACTATCAGTTATGACAACTATCAAGTTAGTTTAATTAAATGTCAACTTACTTCCCTAAGCGCCATCTGTTGGTAAGTAGTTAAATGATTAGATGTCGTTTTCAAATTGAACATATGCCTCTAGTGTTCAACGTTAGCAAATTACCATGGTGAGATATCTTTTTTCTATGGTGAGAAATCTTTCTAATAGTAATCTGTGAGAAATTGCAATTATTCATTTCATATATTGCTAGAATTTTCCACGGTGCCTTGATATTGCATTTCAATTTTATTACCGTGTGTGAAATTAAGAAAATTAAGTCGAATCATGTGTAAGATTTTTTTACAAAGATTTTTAACTTTAATGTTCTCCTTTAAAGTTTTAATAGAATACGAGTAAGTAGAATACTATTTCGCCTAACTACCCCAACTCTGAATGGCAACCCTATTCAAAAATGTCCCTATTGTAATGCGGAATGAAATACCTTTCGTGTGATACCCATATCGGCATATCTCAGGCAATTTTGTTTTAATTTCGAATAGGTGGCAACCCTAAATGGCAACCCTACTCAAAAATGTCCCTATTGTAATGCGGAGTGAAATACCTTTCGTTTGATACCCATATCGACATATGTACCTCATGCAATTTTTTTTTAAATTTCGAATAGGGGGCAACCTTAAATGGCAACCCTACTCAAAAATGTCCCTATTGTAATACGGAGTGAAATACCTTTCGTTTGATACCCATATCGGCATATCTCATAAGATTTTTTTTTTTTAATTTCGTATAGGTGACAACCCTAAATGGCCACCCTACTCAAAAATGTATCTATTGTAATGCGGAGTGAAATACCTTTTGTTTGATACCCATATCGGCATATCTCATGCGATTTTTTTTTAATTTCGAATAGGTGGCAACCCTAAATGGCAACCCTACTCAAAAATGTCCCTATTGTAATGCGGAGTGAAATACCTTTTGTTTGATACCCATATCGGCATATCTTATACAGTTTTTTTATATTTCGAACAGGTGGCAACCTTGTGAAACATTCTGAGTGGCAACACCTATGTAGAAAGCCTTAGAAGGTGATACATTATCTCTGTGCGAAATTTCATTTAAATCGGTTGAGCCGTTCCCGAGATCGTTCGGCTAACAAACATACAAATATACGAATATATGTACAAATATAAAAATATACAAGAATTGCTCGTTTAAAGTTATAAGATAAGTATACATATGAAGAGGAGAAGTGAGGCCCACTTTTTAAATCGGCTGTAAAGTTGAGCTCGTCGTCGCAGTGCCAGTAACAAAATTTAATCTTTTAAACATTTTTTTATACAATTGTCTACAGTTTTAAGAAAATTATTCCTATAACCAAGAAAACAATAAGTTTTAATACACAATTTCAATATATAAGAAAATTAGTTTTCCAGATTTAAGGAAGGATTTCTATAGCCCAATATCCTTTACCATTTTTCCTTATTTTAAGAGCTATTTGCCTGGTTTTTAGTATATTTTTTTTTTGCGTGTATCACATGCCTCTTTCCGTACTATTTATTCTTGCACTGGCCCAATTCTGGTTCAGAACTCAATCAAGTCAACAAGACAATTATAAAGCATAACATATGAACGACACTAAACATCTATTAAATATCAAAAAGTTCCCAGGACTTAAAACAAGTTTTATTTAAAAACAAAAGAGAAACCTACAAGCTTTGAATTTACCAAATAAACTAAAAAGCAAAAAAAGGCAGACGCGCGTGAAGTCAGCCCATCACGCAAATGAGTTGGTTTGTAGAACCACAACATACAGTTAAATGAAACGAACCAATAAACAATTTTCATTGCACCACACTTATCACACGAGAAAATTACAAATATGCTAACATACTTTGAAATCATAATAAAATAAGAATATATTAGAAAAGTAACGAAATAAGATGTCTACAAATGTGTGATCGAGTATGTGGAAGGGGGAACAAATCAAATGATGTCATATTGACAAAAGGATACATTTTTTTTGTCTTGTTGGAATAAATCTGCTTAGTGGCTGACAACTGGAAGCCTATTGTAAGGTAATTGAATGAGCACAAGAACCCTTTTTTCGGAGTATGCGAAGAGGTAACATAAGAATATTTAGGTAGGTTACTCCATCTATTGTGTATAGTTGCGCATCATGTCGTGCTTTCAATGAGTTTCATGATATTCTGATATTCTTATACGATTGCCTTTGCATTTTTTTTCTACTTTAAAAGGTCGAGGTACAAAACTATCTGCGTGAATGGGTTTATTCAGCGGTTAAGATTGCGTTTGAAAAATCAACAAATCGTAGAAGAAATAACAAACACACGCGCAAAACTCCAAATTAAATACAATGGAATGAGAAGTATCGACCCCAAGAAAGCAAAAAACATAACAAAGAAACAGCGAAAAGAAAAAAATATAAAAGCGAAATAGAAAAAATAAAAATAAAATATTCTCAGCACACGAACAGAACAAGTAAATACAAAACTAGAATATAGCAACAACAAAACAAAACAAGTAAGGAAGGCTAAGTTCGGGTGTAACCGAACATTACATACTCAGCTGAGAGCTTTGGAGACAAAATAAGGGAAAATCACCATGTAGGAAAATTAACCTAGGGTAACCCTGGAATGTGTTTATATGACATGGGCATCAAATGGGAGGTATTAAAGAGTATTTTAAAAGGGAGTGGGCCATAGTTCTATAGGTCGACGCCATTTCGGGATATCGCCATAAAGGTGGACCAGGGGTGACTCTAGAATATGTTTGTACGATATGGGTATCACATTAAAGGTATTAATGAGGGTTTTAAAAGGGAGTGGCCCTTAGTTGTATATGTGAAGGCGTTTTCGAGATATCGACCAAAATGTGGACCAGGGTGACCCAGAACATCATCTGTCGGGTACCGCTAATTTATTTATATACATATGTACCTAATACCACGAACAGTATTCCTGCCAAGATTCCAAGGGCTTTAGATTTCGCCCTGCAGAACTTTTTCATTTTATTCTACTTAATATGGAAGGTGTCACACACAAAGCTATATTTTGCGTTAATAAACCAATCCAATTACAATGTTTCATATTTGGGGTAGAATTATGGCATTTTTTCATTTTTCGTAATTTTCAATATCGAAAAATGGTCGGATTTCGGCCATTTTTTATACCAAGATAAGGTGAGTTCAGATAAGTACGTGAACTAATTTTAGTAAAGATATATCGATTTTTGCTCAAGTTATCGTGTTAAGGGCCGAGCGGAAGGACAGACGGTCGACTGTGTATAAAAACTCGGCGTGTCTTCAACCGATTTCGTTCATTTTCACCGAAAACAGTTATCGTCATAGAATATATGCCCATACCAAATTTCACAAGGATTGGTTAATTTTTTTTTCGACTTATGGCATTAAAAGTATTCTAGACAAATTAAATGAAAAAGGACGGAGCCACGCCCATTTTGAAATTTTCTTTTATTTTTGTATTTTCTTGCACTGTATCATTACTGGAGTTGAATGTTGACATAATTTACTTATATACTGTAAAGATATTCAATTTTTAGTTATAATTTGACTTGAAAAGTTTTTTTTTAAGTGTGCGTGTTCGTCATCCGATTTTGATAATTTTTATTTAGCACACATATAGGAATAGGAGTAACGCTCTTGCCAAATTTCATCATGATATCTTCAACGACTGCCAAATTACGGCTTGCAAAACTTTCATATTACCTTTTTTCAAAAGTGGGAGGTGCCACGCCCATTGTACAAAATGTTACTCATTTTCTATTCTACGTCATAAGGTCAACCCACCTACCAAGTTTCATCGCTTTATCCGTCTTTGGTAATGAATTATCGCACTTTTAGGTTTTTCGAAATTTTCGATATCGAAAAAGTGGACGTGGCTATAGTCCGATTTCGTTCATTTTAAATAGCGATCTGAGATGAGTGCTCAGGAACCTACAAACCAAATTTCATCGAGATACCTCAAAAGTTACTCAAGTTATCGTGTTTACGGACGGACAGACGGACGGACGGACACTACTAAATACATTTCTTTTTTCACCCAGATAATTTAGATATATAGAAGTCTATATCTATCTCGATTAGCTTATGCCGTTACGGATTACCGTTATGCGAACAAAGTTAATATACTCTGTGAGCTCTGCTCAGCTGAGTATAAAAAGAAAAAAAATAAAGCCGGCACTGCATGAAACTGCAACTAAAAGGCGGCTCAAGGAAACCAGTTTCGTGTGAGTAATTTGAGCACATTACTGACGGTTGATTCTTTACATTTTGTATATACTATATTTTTTATTTTTGTTGTAGTTTGCCAGAAACTGAATATTAAACTGGTTTTTATTTTCGGCTTACTTATTTACATTCTTCTGCTTTCGAGTTAGCAGACAAACAACTTAACACAAGAAGGTCAAACCGGCAATTTTTGTAGCAGAGCTTGTCATGTTGAACAACAAATAATGATTGAAATTAGGATTGTACACCTACATATGATATAACGTAGTTTCAAACTCTATAACTACAAAATAAGGATATTTTCGTTCTTGAAATGTTTGTATTGTAATCCCAGTATTTCAAGTGCAGCTTTGTTTATTCTCTCACTTTTCCACCCCAAGTACGTGAGATCCTGTCGATCGCATACAAATATCAGTTACATTTTATAGACCTTTTGTTTGTGAATAAACTACCACACACACCCCTGACCTTTGCGCTGTTATTCTTAAGTTGTTTTGGTTGGTTGTTTGTCATTGTGAGTTTCTCGTTAGTTTTTTCGTTCCTATTTACTTAACTCTAAAAGTGTATATCTGTGTATTAAAACACTATTAAATGTTATTTTCCAGTTTTATGCAGCCCACACGCTTTGATAATGGTGTTGTTGTTATTTACTTATTGCTTGTTGTCTTTTTATTTGGAAAATATTAAGTTTGTTAACGAATGTTTAATGCAGCTGCTTTCTAGATCAAATATCATGCAGAATAATTCTTCATTAATTCATCTTCTTAAATCGTGTTAATTACTGATTTATTTACAATTTTTATGTTGATTTGTTATAGAATTTCATTTCAGTCACGCTTCGGCTCAAATATGCATTAATGTAACAGCTGAATACTGGCATTTAAGATATGATGTTCATATATTTTACTACATACTTTTAATTGGATTAACTGTTTTTAGAAAAGGATGGTTTTCAATTGCAATCGGTTATATACATCTTTATATAACCTCCAAAAACAAATATATCATAGCATTTATATAAAAGAAATTCTAAACAACTAAAGACTCCAGATGATGTATAAAAATTACAAATTATCGGTTGAGTGAAGGATCGTCCTACTAGTTCGAAAACGCCCCATCTAAAATTAAAGCTAAAGGCGCCAGCGGTGGAATCTTGTTCTGTGAAACGATGAAGTAAAACCAATTTTTCATACATTAGAATATATTTTTGTTAAAATTTGTTTTTCTTATTTCATCACTTCACTGAACAAGAATAGTCCTAGAATTTGTTTACAAAAACTTCTTCTTAGATCTCTGTTGAAAAATATATCATCTCAGAATTTATTTGTGTTTAACTTTTGGGGCGATTTTCAACCGAATTCTGAGAGAGAGCGATTTGTTTACAATTTTGGGTAAAATTGTTGATTGTATTATAATACATAGATTACACCCGGTTTGTCTCTGCTGATCGAGTAATCTTCCAAAAAATCAACGTAAATGATTATGCTGATGGGTTAAAATTTTGAAAATAAATTCAAAACTATTTTTCGTGTCGTCCATATAAACCAAATCAAATTTCGTTTAAAAATCAAACTTTACAGGGTTTTAAGAAAATGATTGCTACATCAGTTTTAAAGTTCATGATAGAAGCAAAAAAAAGGTAATATTGTATGAAGTTCCCTGAAACGCTTCCATCGCAGAATTCGGTTGAACAAAATGAGGAGTTCTTTTAATAAAAAAACAACAACACTGTCTCTACTAATTGAGCACGTTCGAAACAACTGTGATAAAATGAAATCTAAAACAAGTAAGGACGGGACTGTCTTCGGCTGTGCCGAAGACTTCATACCTTTCATGAATGGGGCTGAACAATAATCTTATCCCGTTCGTAATCTCTAAATAATCGGATGTATAAGATAAGAAATATATAGTGAACAGATGTACATACCTAAACGATTTTTAAGATAAATATACAATAAAAAATAGGTAGGTACTTTGTGTGAGGATGCAAAGTTTCAGGTTTTTTGTGCTCTGCGTGTAAAAATTATGACTACGAATCACGTATGTCAACAATATATGACGTAAACGTAACTATTTGATGAAATTTGATGAATTTTGAAGCTTCTAGCCGTAAAAAAGGGGCAAAAATGACAGTTTATATGGGGTATATAATATATATACCACCGATCTCTATGATTTTTTCAGACAACAATGTATGCTATATACGTAAGCATTTGGTGAAATTTGAAGCTTCTTGCTGTTAAAACGGGGCTGAAATTGCAAAAATATATATATATATATACTATATATACCATCATATATATATTATATATATTATATATATCACCGATCTCTATGATTTTTTACACAACAATATATACTATATACGTAAGCAATCGGTGAAATTTGAAGCTTATAGCTGTTAAAATGGGGTAGAAATTGCGAAAAGTTTCTTATCTGAACAATCGGTTGTATGAGATATATACTATATATACAACCGAACTCTATGATTTTTTCAGACAACAATATATGCTATATACGTAAGCATTCGGTGAAATTTGAAGCCTCTAGCTCTTAAAATAGGGCAGTAATTACGAAAAGTTTCTTATCTGAACAATCGGTTGTGGGGGATATATACTATATATATGACCGATCACATCAATTTTTTCAGACAACAATATGTGCAATATACGAAAGTATATGGTGAAGTTTGAAGCTTCAATCTGTTAAATTGAGGAAATATGACAAAAATCCTCTTTTTCAGAAAAATCGGTTTTATGGAGGATATATGCTATAGTGGTCCGATCTGGCCGGTTCCAACAAATGTCTAATCAGACCCCCCAAATACACCCGCTCACCAAATTTTATCAAGATATCTCAAAAATTAAGGGACTAGTTTGCATACAAACAGATAGACGGACAGACGGACAGACGGACATGGCTAAATCAACTCAGGTCTTCATCCTGATTATTTCGGTATACTTAATGGTGGGTCTATCTATTTTCCTTACAATTTTGGGTTTCGTGACGAAATTAATATACCATTTCATTTTCATGAAAGGTATAACAAGCGATTGCGATTTGGCCCGAGATCAGAATGATTCAGAGATTTAGTAAAAGCAATGTCTAGCTAAGGAAGCCGTAATACGGTATTTAAAAACTGTAATTTTTAAGTACACCAAAAATCTAATCATAAGTTCCATACCAAAACGTAATAAATTTAGATTTGATTTTTTTATGGATATTTATGAGATTTAACTTCACTGCCTAAAATCTGTGTATTAATCTTTATGAGCTGTTGAAAACAGATGATATTGCTATTTCGAAACAAATAATATATTGCGCGTTAGAATGCAATAATTTTATAAAATTTTTACATTAGCTTTGCTGAAATGGTGATGATGCTCCTAAAGTATTCCCTTAATTTTTTTAAAGGAGCTTACGCATTTTTCAAAACTTTAGTCTGATATTACGCTACGCTTTCCTAGGATATGGAATATTCCTCCTGAATACACCATAATACACCTACGGCGGGTACTTCTCAAAGAATCACAAAGAGAGTAGTAAAATGACAAAATACATCGAAATATTTTCTGCAGGATCGCTATCATAATTATACTAAAACCCCTACTTCATTCATAGCATCAAAATGCATTCATTCCAAAAGCAATAAATGCCAAAACACAATAAATATGTGTTTTTCAGACTAAAACCAATTAAGTCCAAACAAATGTCTGTCTGTCCTATCATCAAATCTAGTTGTCTAATAAATGCGATTTTTTGGCTTCATGTGTGTTATTTCATATCTGCCATAACGTCATAAGTATAATTTGAAAATTTGTATGCATTAAAGCCTGAACACTCCTTCTAAATTATCTAGAAACATATTATGATCCAATTATTACATTCTAATTTGGAACTCCCCCAATATTTTCCCTTTTTCCTAATTTGATATTTTTTTCTGTATCTCAATCTTAATATAAAAATAATTGTTTAATTAATTTTAATTTAGGTAGGCCAAATGCAAAGCCAACGTAAAATCCTTGACATTCCATTTCATTTGTAATTCGCTTAATTAGACAGCACGGTTGTTATTATATAAATTCCGTACCTACGACATACAAAAAATTTCTCTAGTTCTCAATGAAAGCGAAATATGAGAAAAAATGCTACTAAATTGATTCTAATTTTTGCACGCTCCGTTAACCAAGGCAATAATAAATAGCCGCATGAAACAAAAATGTGAAGTTCTTAGAAGCAGACGGTTTGCTACACGCTTTTGACTGGCATTGGGTGTATTTTTTCATAACCCAATCAACATTTAGGCTTGAGCTCGATTGATTTTGTCAAATTTATCGCATCTCAATCTCCACAAACGTTGGCCTGAAATGAAGAGTAAATTAATTTATGTTGGTTGGGCTAGAATAATTGTAGAACTTGAATGCTCGTTGCCTTGCTTTACGCAGCTGTCATTAAATTTGTTTTTAAATTTGCTAGCATTTCAATGGCCAATGCCGCATCCCGCGCATAGTACATAGAGTTGAGCTTTTGTTTGGCAATTTTGTACAAAAATTCCGGCAATTATCATAACAATACCGACGTTGATGACTGAGCTTAAGTTTTTTTTTTAGTTCTAAGAGCAGATATGTATGTGGTGTGTACTTGACATACATACATATATACCAACTTAAAACATATGTTAACAATGGGCGCTTCCAGCGAACACTATTTTTGTTGATATGTTGCAAACATGTTTCCGTCAGTTGGGTTATACAAATTTTGTTTTATGAACGGCGAGTTGAGGCAACTGTCAAATGAAATAACTATCCTTAAATTTTAAGGAAAAGAAATTCATAAATAATTTTTTACACTTCACCATAATATTAAGAGGAACAATTTCAGCACTTTTAAATATCATAGAACTGCCAGAGAGACGGATAAACACGTGAGCTTGAAATTTCTGCTCAGTAGTTTCACTTAAAATGCCAACCGTTAAATGGATCGTAAACACTACGGACTCATTTAGTCTATGTGAGGTCCTCATGTACTGGCCAGATCAGCCTAAGTGGATCTTAAATACTCAACACTGCGTTCAGAAAGCTATCACTCAACGTTTGATCAACAGTTGTGTTCGCTGAAAGCGCCCAATGTCATATATGAATAACAATTTCTGCTGTTTTAGTTTCTTTTCTTTCTTCAATTTCTCATTCCGTTTATGATATCATTTTATAAATCTTTTATTACTTTTTTATGGTTTTTCGTATAAGTTAGTATATAATTAAATAAAAATGCTTAATTGGGTACTTATGTCGTGGAAACAAAAACTAAGCAAATTAAGTTTGAAATAAATTAAAAAAAAAATATCGCAATTAAGTCGAATAGCTTCTAAATATTTTTATTTTTAGATTTGGGCCTGTATTACGTTTTACGATCAGTGATCGAAACGCAATTTTTTAAATCACAATAGATCTGAAATTATAGATCGGATTAATGGCATATGTATGTGAACAAATAGTTTGACAGTTGCATCGTTATGGTTTGAGTGCAAATGGTTTTCAGTTACTGATCGAAAAACGTAATACCCGCCCTGACTCTAGTGGTGGTGGAATAAACTTTATTATATTATCGACAGCTGGGTGGAATAGCAACCTATCTCGGCTGCCCTTTAGAAAATGACATAGTTCAGAATGTCTTTGAAAACCGTCCCATATACAACATGTATTGATTTTTTGCTCAGATGGGCCGTTTTTGAAACAAAAATCCTGAGATGGGGTGTTCTTGAAGCAAATTCTGATGAAAGGCGTTTTCTAAACGGCAGCAATTATATGTTGGTATTCCACTCAGAAGTTGATATTCAGAGAACAAAATCAAAAATACCTGCGCGATTTACCACCGAAGTGACTAAGGCCGAGCTTCTCCTTCATTTCCGTCGTGCTCCTTTAAATTTTTCCTGCAAATTGGTGGGATGGGACCTACATGTGTTATATCGACTCTTATCGGAATCTGCGATGGAAAGATGAATTTTCACTGAAAAGTTTTTCTTGGCAACAACACACTCGCATTGTTTCCCAAATCACTGCCGAGAGGCGACCCCGCCTAAAAAACTAATTCAAAATCCCTTTATATAAAGTTTTGATATTGCTTTGCGTGGGACTTGAACCCAGAACCTTCAGTGTGGTATCCGGAGCGCGCTACCACCACATCAATGCGGCCGAGATCGAATAGTATGTAATCAGGGGTATTACTCTGCATGGTGATGCGAAAGAAAATACGATTCAAAAGCTGTCAAATCATACATCATCTTTTTGTTTCAAGTGCGAAGGAAATTTCGTTGAGAGGCAGAGTGAAGGCCCAGCTTCCGAAAAGTATAATACGAATGATATAACTGGACAAGTTTTTCGACAATTCGACCATAGACGACCGGTAGCATGACTCTCTTTTCACGTGAAAAATGGGGTATTGCATGGATATTCAAAATAAAATGGTCCTAGAATATATTCAATAGCTACCCCGTTACATGAATAGCCTAACTGTCCCCAGAAGCGTCTGCTGCAGTCAAGCTCACTTAACAATACCGGAGATTACTCCTTCTGCTATTGGGAGAACAATTGTAACATAGTGTATCTTTAATATAGCTGCAGCATACAGGGAAGGAGATAGCTGATAGCTATCTCAGCATGCATCGACTCCTGCTGAGCAGAGCAGTCTTTTGCACCCCTGGGACTTATTAACGGTAGCACCTTTCAGCACCGCTTGTTAATGTTTGTGACCTCCCTGTAAGAAAATAGGATCTTTAAGCGTTTCATAATTGAGTTTACTTACTTACTTTCAACACTTCGCTGAACCAAAAAACGTGAAACAAAAGGCGTGCATAAAGTGGAACGAAATTCCAAAAATTATTATGAGATATTCGCCATTAATTTTACAATAATTTTCATAGGCTCCCTCTTAAGGGTATAGGACCTTTTCGAAGCCCCAATTGATGGTAGCTGTGATTTAATTGTAAGTACTGCATTTCCTATCCTATTATTTTATTAAACTCCAAAATACGCACCCAATACGAACTTTGCAAAATTGCTAAAATTTGATACCTCTACTCCTCCTCATTTCAGTATAACGACATTTAATGTTGCATTGGTGCTTAATGAGCCGTCACTCACAATTGTCAATGTGCTAAGCAAAAGTTAAACGTGAAACCAACTAATTTCTAAACATACACGTCATAGCAAATGATTTTCCCTTACAGCGGGGCGTTGCAAGAAACTTTTAAGACTCGAGTAATTGCACGTTTGGCCCTCTTTTTCATTAGATACCTTTTCAGCGTCAACTTATAACTTTTCCATTAAGCTTGATTTTATCGTTAGTTTCAACTGTTGGCTATTTGTTTTTTTTTTTTTGTTTTTTCTTTTTCTAGTCATTCGTGTTTGTTGTTTTTATTTGCTCTTCTCCACTTAGTTTTTCGTTACATATTACATTTTTGTTTTCCACTACTCGCGCGCCGTGTAATTATAAAACAATGATTGGGCAATTTGGCTTAGGAAACGTTGGAATAAAACAAAAAAACTACGAGGGCACCCTGTATGTTAAAGAAATGTATTAATTGTGCATTGTGCAGGCAATTTTTGTATGTAAAAATGTGCAATGTTTGGCTCATGCAGGGTTAAATTGCACTCCATTATGCACTTATGTCTGTATGTGTGCCCGGTATGTAATGGCTAGCTAATCACTCATTTTGTACAGAAGCGGGTTGTTTTGCCATGTAATCATAGGAAACAGAAGCTATTTCAACCGAAGACGATTTATCATTTTATCTATACAAAGTGATCGATTTTCATCAATTAGAACACAATTATACATATTATATTGCATCGCTAGCATAATTAGTTTTAATTTACTTTGTAGCGAAAAGTCATTGGCCGATTCTTGAGAGTAATGATGAATAGCTGGAAGATGTTATTTGCTATCCATTAAACTGCTTGCATTGTCTCAAATGTGTTAAGCTTTGGGATTATAAAATTAAACAGTGAACGGCAGGGTTCTAATTCATTTGGATTGAATTATTTTATTTTCTTAACGAGGGCAGTTTATAAGTCACTGATATCTAGAGAAATTTTTCTCACATTTGCCCATGGCCTGTTGCCTGGGCTCAGAAAAGCAAGATCCACCAATAACACCGCGAGCATGGCTAGGATATCATTTGTTGTAGTTGCTGTTGTAACCGTAAAAACACTCCACGAATGTTTAGGAGCATGTTGCGCACGGTGGCTGTCCCTTGTCGAATATGAGTTCCGTGCACAACACCTAGTCCCAGCCCGAATGCCTCTGGTATGATTTCTTTGTAAAGGAATGTTTTCACAAATTCAAACACGAAAAAAACATATTCGACCACTGCTGAGGTGAAGTAGTAGGAGATGTGTCCATGCCCATTTTGAACGGGATTTCATAGCTGTAGTTGCACACTGCCTACCATTTTTGGTGCCCCAAAAAAACGTAATAGGAGGTTATTACCAGAAACCTGAAAAGGCTGGGCAGTAGTAGCGGTGACTAGGCAACATAAAGAACCGTTGATTAACAGCAGCACAATCCCAAACGAAGCAAAAAGTGCGTTGAGTCATGGCAGATAAGGCTTCTACAACCGTTATCGTACCGCACCAACTTCGATTTGAATGCGGACCCTTTTTGGCGTTGTGCCATTTGTCTTTTTTCTGAAGGTACTAAAGCATAAGTAACTAATATATGTATGGGCGTGTCATCACACAGATTTAGTTAGCTAGGACGGGACAAAGTCGTCATATAAGTATACGTTTTTTTGCCCCAGTTCATCGAATGGCATGCGATTTTGAAAGTCGTGCAACGTTACCCCAACAGACGTAAAAACTAGTGCTCAATTCACCTACCGACGAAATACTTGACGGTGGGAGTGATATGAAGACGGTACGGTAGGATTATTCCGTTCATGGTGTCCGCCTTCCAAAAGTTATCCATACTTAAATGACATTCAAGTGGAAGTTAAGCTTTAGAAAAATGCGGTAGATCGATACTCTACCTTTACCAAAGACCGCTCTTGGTAATTGCTGGATATTTTTAAAAATGTGTAGTAGTACGCACGAGCATTTTTCAAATTCCAAGTGGAAGATTCCATTTATTTTTCTTCAACTATACAATTTTTCATGGAAAAGAACTAGTTTTTGCTACATTTAAAGTCAGTAGAAATAGCACTGTCCATTCTAGAATGAGTTTAGCTCTGCGTATTGGTTCAAAAGTCACTGACTTATCGAACCGCCATCATATTTTTACAATGTAATTTTTCACAATTTTAACTTAATTAAAATCAAATTTATTTTTGCTCTTCATGTTATCTTTAATGAAGAGATAAACAAAGTGTCAATGAGCATGGTTGCTTTGAAAATTGTAGTTTAATCCGCAACAAATGAAAATACAAAATTCAGTCTACCGACCAGTTCAACTTTTATCAAATGAATGCAAATGTCAATGAAAAACTATGAACTCAATTATTCATACAAATGCAACAAATTCACTTTCGATGCAAATTAAGACAATCAAATGCGCTCTACAATACCTTTTACTAATGATATTACGAGTATTATAGTCCATTGTTGTTGGTATGGCCCCAGTTCAGTATTTCCATCATTTTAATTTACATCACTTAATATTTTCGCTGAGATAATTAATGATGAAAAAATTGCTCATAATTAAATGTTAGGAAATTTTAATTGCTATAATATGCGTAGATGGGGCGTTAAAAGTGTGTAATTATAAGAGGCTCTTTGAAGTTAGATTACCATTGGATATGAGGGAAAAAATATCAAAATAAATATAAGCCAACCCAGCTAACATTTTGAAGCATATTTTGTACTGGAGAGGACCCGAAAATAATTAGCATCTGTAAGTTTTTATAAATCATAAGCAAGTCACATCAGCGGTTGGAAAGGACTCTTATAAAAAATCATGCGACTCATAGTTCACTGTTGTTGTTGTGTTAATAGTATTTCGCCCCATTCAATGGGCACTACCAGTCACAAATTGTCATCAAAGTCCTCTAACGGGAGTCCAAGGAAACTGGCTGTTCCAACAGGGGCGGACCATTTGGAGATTGGTGTTAGAGGCGTACCTTCCACATTACAATCGAAAATATGGTTGGTGTCATGTGGGGACACATCGCATGCAGGACATACATTACATATGTCGGGGTTGATTCTGGACAAGTAAGAGTTTAACCTGTCACAGTATCCAGAACGAAGTTGGTCCAGGGTGACTCGTGTCTCCCTTGGTAATGTACTTTCTTCTTCTGCAAGGGTAGTATATTGCATATTAATAACACGATTCACTGGGCGCGTCCTGGCAAAAGCGTTTACTGATTCTGTGTTTTTGGCTTTGGGCCTAGTTCACTAAAAAACTGTTCAGTTACAAAATCGTTTATATTCCATTTCTGAAGTCGTCGGCGTTTCAAAATAGGTGACCTGTATATATCTTTGCTCGGATTAAGATTGGTAGGCAAATCGGGATATCAGCCTGCTAGATGCTTCATTTATTTTTTCCAGTCTTTAAACCATCCAAATATAACCTACTTATTACATACATATACGTACCTACTTCTTTTAAGTAAAATTATGTTTTTTTTTCAATCAATAAGTTTCTAATATTAATTTCCAATGATCCATATTCACAACGATTTTCGCTTTTCACTCATTTCCTTTCTGTGCCAATACTGTCATTCTACATTAGCTTTTCATTTACCCCATCCATTCGATTTTTAATAGAAGCTCTGTAAACATACTAACATTTTATATTTACTGTGCTTGAACAATCATCGTAGCGAGAGTCTTGACTCAACTTTGTCCTCTCGGTTGGTAGTCTAACCTCGGTTGTGCGAGTTTGCACATAAAAGGCAAATAAAATCGAAGAAAAGTATGAAAGCAAGTTATGTATACATAAGTATGCAAAAACGTTGATTTATATGTATTTAAGCTCATGTTGATATGTGTTTTTTATTTTTCCGTCCGACACAACGATGCTACCGCCAGTTTCTATCTGACCTACAAATATGGAACCGGTATTTTTGTGGTACAAGTTTTTCATTTTAACACTTTTTTGCGTACTTTTCTACGTACATATATACAGTGGTGGACATAAAAATAGCACTTACTTTTTAACTGCTCTACCATTATGTTGAAAATAGAGATAGTTTTATTTCCAACTGAATTCACTGGTTAGGTTAAGTTGAACTGGCCGCTCAATAAAAACCTCGCATAGACTCGATGTGTTTCTGCCTGGAGCTCGCTCACACTTCCTACATCCGCTGTTACTGACGAGGCCTAACTTAAAAGCATGTGACGCCAGAAAGAAGGTATCTTCAGAGATATGAGCCAGTTGATGAGTGTAATATCATAGGATTTGCACATGATCTTAGAAATTGTGCAGCCCCACATGACACCAACCATTTCTTTAATTGTAATGTGGAACCAACGCCTCTAACACCCCTCTCATTATGGTCCACCCCTGTTGAAACAGCAAGTTTCCTTGGACTCCCGTTAGAGGTCATTGATGACGATTTCTGATCGGTCGCACCTATCGGATGGGGTGAAGCACTGCTACAACAACAACAACCAAAAAATTGCCTTGAATATAGTTTCAATGGTCGTTTTTCAGAAATCCCGGCATAACAACCCAATATATCAACAAAGTAAAATAAAAAAAAAAAGCCAACCATAGCCAACCATACCGAAGGTCTTATGTTGAAGTCTCGGGAAAGTAACACAAATAACAGTAACAACACGAAAGAAAAATTTTTTCGTAGGGGTCTTTCCTCTATAGAGGTTTGACGAATCCTGCAAATGTATTTGTGCGGCATTCAAGAGGCTGTCTAGCGCAACCCCTTTCAAAAGCTTCCAGCACAATTCACGGCTTCTCCATCACAACTGTCAACCTCAACTACTTATGACGAATCCGATTTATTTAGTAGGCGAGACTCTGTTGACTCCAACGGTAAAACGTCCCAAAACCTTCGCGAAGTATCCTTATTGCGGTAAGAAGAAGAATGAGGAGAAGAAGACTATGCAAATGCAAGTCGAAGTCGGCATAAAAGGTGTGCGTCCCTCCATGTGTAAAAAAAAAGTTTAAACTGTTATACTTAAAATATTTATGAATTTTAAATGCGGATATTTTCACAAAGCTGTCGTTTTAATTGGCATGGCATAGTAAAAACGATGGAAAAAATTTAAGGGATATATAACGAATCCTTTATATTAAAATTACAATAACAACTACCTAAATCTTTCAAATATCTTTGGGAGATTTCCAACTGCATTAGTCAGATTTGGATTGTGACTGTGACAGTAAAGAGTTTTATTCCACACTTTCTAATTTTGTTGCTATTATAATGACCGCAGCTGTATACCGTACATTCAAACGTTTGCTATGAAAAGTGTCGGATAATCACTCTTTAGTAGCACATTAGTTGGCAATTTTTTTTATCTAAAAAAATGCAAAGAGAATATAGAGGTGTGAAGCTATAAATGGATTAGACCCGCATTTAAGTCAATCTTCAAAGCAAAATAAAGATTTCAGAAATAGAAATGTAATGGAAAAATCTTACAATGCTAAAAACCTAACGACAAAATTAAAACGAATGATACCCGCATAATCCCTATGGAATGGCTTTTTAAGATGCAGCTAAGTTAATAGGTAAATGGGCCTTTAGGTAATACAATATTTCTTTTCCCCTGCACAAATAGCAATAATATAAACTGCTCGGAAACAATTTGAAAGCATTTTGTGCTGCATTTCATCAATTAGCAAGACTTTGGCTATCTTCAGGTACGGTGAGGCACAATATGCTTTCAACTTCGAACCTCATGTACTATCGAATCATAAAGATATGGCAAATCTCATTTATTATTGCTAGCTATAAAAGTTTATTGTATTATCTTATGAGTGAGTCGTAGTTACAACCGTATAGTCATAGGTCAAGCTCGAGCCAGGAAAAATTTTATTTGGCCATAAATCTTAGAGTAAAACACTATCAAGAAATTGCGTAACAGATAATTTGTAAAATTTCTACGCGATGCAACAAGTTTGAAGTTAACTTATTTCTTAACCTAAAGTGTTGACAGACCACACGTCGATGCGGAATCCACTACAACATTTTATGTTCAGACTCTTTTAGTTCGTAGGTACATGCCCAAGTATTGCCAAAAATTGGTGATATGTATACGTGGGGGCGGGTGTTATAAACGTAACTAATGTGCAGGTACCTGCATTCAGATTTTTTTCGTGTGAATTCGGAAATCAAGTTTTTTAAACCGATCAGTATCTTCTGCGGTTAGTTGAGGTAGATAGAAGTCAATAGTTCTAGTTTTTCGGCTGATTTCGTATGTTTGCTGCTTTTGTTAGTTTATTGCTACGATTTCTTTGTTGCTCGTCTTAAAGGTTCTGATACTTCGTCCCGGTTAGTATATGTTTGTTCGTTTATTATTTTACCGTAAATTTTTTTTATTTCTTAGATATCTATGCTTTGAATCACGTTCCCCGTTCTATATTTACCTTTCATGTAACGACCCATCTCCAAATCCTCAACACTGTCATTTGTCAGTGTCGAACTAGGATCGAATTGAGTGCTTGGAGTATTGTCTATCAACACTTTTACAGCTTTTGTTTAAATCAATATTTTCCTCGCATTCACCCACAATATCTGATACATTAATTCTTGCTGCCATGAACTTGCCATTGTTGTACTTCGACTACAATTAAAGCTTTTAGAATGCAATAAACAAAACATTTATCTGATAGCGTACATATATACATGTAGGTGTTAAGTGCCATATTCTGGCCACACCCAATCCCACTTCCTTCCTTGCTATGTGTTTTTATGTCACTTATCCATAGAGAGTCTATACAAATGCAGCTGCCAGATATCAGCAACAGCTTTGTTTACAGGTGTTATTATTCATCGCATTTAATTATATTATATTTTGTTTGGTTTTATAACAGCGGCCACTGACTGTTTATATTCATCGTACTTAAGTATATTGGTATAATATGTGACAATTTGTTTATTAACGCACTTCGCGATGCTTATCGCCACTTTTAAATCTGCGGGTATTTTATTCCGTTCGTAAGTGATGTGAAATGGCCTCTAGAAAAAGTGAATTTAACATTAATTTGCTTTAATTTAATAGGTTTAACTAACATCGGGCAAACTACTTTAATAATTAGATCAAAGACCCTACTGATAAGTGATGAAGTGCGTACGAAGATGTTGCTAAAATATGAAACTTCGGAATAACAGGCGCGGGCTTGAAGCGTGTTTCTAGGTATTATTCAATCACAACCTACTAAAACCATCAGAAATTGTATATGCCCGCTTTGTAATTAATACAGGCATGCTTAACCAACGAACCGATATCATTTCGTTACGATAGTTAACGTTAATAAACGAAACAAAGTCATTTCGTTTCGTTTATTAACGTTAAGAACGTCAAATTAACGAAATGATTTCGTTTCGTTTTCTGCCATATCAAAACGAAATCAAATCGTTTATGTTGATTATTAATTTCAAACTATGCTGGCAAAGCTGATTGATGGCGGAGTCATTAAAGGTGAAAGCATTAGCTAAGCTGATTGCAACTTTTCTCATGAATTTTGACAGTACGAACATTTCTCAGAGTATTTTTGACATTACCACCAACAAATTACACAAACAAATTACATAGAGTTTGTGTGTGTATGTGCGCTCGTTGTTACCACCTTACGGCTTCACCATGGCTATAGCATTGCCAGCACAATTCAAACATAAAGTATCACGTTTTTGTTAACGTTTTTAACCTTAACGAAAGCTTTTCGTTTCGGTTAAAAACGAGATACAATTTATCTTGATAATTTCTTTATCGATAATATTTCGAAGTGTTTCAACGGAAACGGTGGAAATTTTTTGATAAACGATTAGCTTAACGTTAAGGTGCATCCCTGAATTAATATCTCCGCATGAATGTCTTATTGTAAATAGTATACGGTGTCCACGTTCGAACACAAATTCTGCTACCAATTTTAAAACCAATCTCGTGAGCTTTGGCTTTTATCTTTTCCATTTCTCTTAAAATACTACAAACTCAAATATTTGCTGGTCTTATTACAGTTATTATCTACGACTGAGTTATAGCGCCATATGATTTTTAAAGTATTTTTCAAGGCAGACAACTTTTGTCATAAACAGTCCTGATAGGAATTCATTGGAACTTTTTGCATGGTTCAGTTTCATATTTCCATTTGGTATCCGGGGATATTAAAAATAAATAAATATTAGGCGCGATAGCCTCCGAAGAGATTTTAGGCCGACATTCTTTTCTAATTTGCGTCATGCTTCTTTTAATTTTTCCTACAAATTGGCGGGACGGGACGTATATGTTTTATGCCGACTCCGAACGGCATCTGCAAGGCTTATGAGTTTTCACTTAGAAGCTTTTCATGACAGAAATACACTCGGAGTGCTTGCGAATTCACTTCTTTTCTAATTGAAAAAACTTGTTTCTAAAATTTTGTTGTTGCTTTGCTCGGGGTGTGAACCCAGGGTTTTCGGTGTGGTAGGCGGAGTACGCTACCACCACATCACGGCGACCGCCGGTGATATTAATTTTGTTAAATTAAGACTTTGAGCATCTTATTACCTTAAATGTTTTACCTTAATCGTAAGTTTTATAACCTTGACTAGATTGAAAATGATTTGTTAGAAATTTTACCGCAAATTTAAAGGAAACTCGTGTTTAATAACAAAAATTTGGTACAGTTTTAAGTTTTATTCTACGTTTATATAACGTTTTTTTTATGAGGACATCCTTCTTATTAAAGGTGGTAGTTCGTGGTAAAGAAGAGATAGGTCAATAAACTAAATTTTCCATTTTATCCAATGCTTTTAGCATACATTTTCCTATTGGGTATTACTATTCGGTGTCTGCGCAATTGTGATGTTTGCGAAGTTTATTGTTTTTTCCATTGCCTGCGTCTCTCCAACTCATATATTAACATGGTGATAAGCATTGTGAATGATAACTAAGTGTGATATCTTATCTGTCAAATTCCTGACAGGATGTTCAATATGGCTAATTTTTAGCGTTTTGACAGTGTGTTAAATATGGCGGCGCCTATCTTCAGCGGGTGATAGTAAGATATACAGAATGAGACAGCGATAGTCAAATACAAATCAGAATATGCAGAAGATATCACACTTAGTTATCATTCACAATGGTGATAAGAGTAACTAACTGCCGCTCTTAGTATCGTCCTACTCACTCCCGCTGTCGGCTTTTTTATTGCAATTATGTTTATGAGTTAAACGTATACAAGAGATGTGTTCAAATGTCAGTGATCAGTATCAGCCAAAAAGCATTGTAAATGAGATAATAAGTGTGATAACTTCTGCATAGACGTCAAAGTTACAAATATGTAGAACCGACCAACTAATTTTTAATTGACTATCGTGGTCTCATTTTGTATCTCTTTCTGTCCCCCGCTGAAGATAGCCGGTCGCATGCGCTGCCAAGACCATTGTGGATAAAACAAGTGTGATATCTTATCCGTCAAATGCCTGACAGGATGTTCAATATGGCTACTTTAAAGCGTTTTGGCAGGGTGTTCAATATGGCGGCGCATAAGGCCGGCTATCTTCAGCGGTTGATACAGAATGAGACAGCGATGATCAATAAAAAATCAGGTGATCCATTCTATTTGTAATTTTGACGTCTATGCAGAAGTTATCACACTTCTTTTATACACAATGGCCAAAATGCTAAAAAGTAGTCATCTTGAACATCCTGTCAGGCAGTTGACCGATAGATATCACACTTGTTTTATCCAAAATGGTAAGAAGTGTTAAACTTGACACTTGTTTGTGTGAGTTCCTATTTTTTTTTATTTCCGAATCATTTTTACTACAAATTTTATAGATAGACATGTGTAAATATTTAGCAAAATAAGAAGAAATTTGGATAGCAAATATGCAACAAAAAATTTACAAAAAACGTTTACTTAACTAGTTTTGTTGATTTTTTTTTATTGAGTCAATGTTTTAAATGTATTTTGCTAAAGCAAACACAGAGTTCCCGTTTTTTCTGCACGCTTCTAAACTAATATACACCTTCTTTAGGGAGTCCACTATAACCGCAATCATTTTATGTTTTGTCAATTAAGGGCCAGGTTATGTATAACGCCGTGACATTTTGCATCGCAGTCACTCACATTCACAGTCACCGAAGTGAATGAAGACCCCTTACATTATAGAATTTTGGAGCGCACGTGAAAAATTACTCATTGCGTTATATTTGATTTGCCTCTATGCAAGATTCCCAGAAGAGAGTATAATACAGCACAAAAACGGGTAGAAGTAAAATGAAAACCTTATTTTTGATATTATTCACAAACCTCATTTAATATTCCTGAATACAGCGATATCAGCATAATCTTAACTTAGTTAAACATTAGTTTTCTCTTTATTTTTCAGGTTCGTATTTCCGTACATACATAAACACTTAACTGATGTCTATCATATTTTGCTATCAAATTTATATAACACTTGCGATCGTAAGTATTGAAAGAAAGTAAAATGCACTTAAACGCTGATGAGCTAATTTTCAACGCTTAAATGACGACATTATAACTTTACCAATAGCTTTGAGAGCTTACTCATAAAAATCTCTACAATAAATTGCTTTATTACTTTCCGTCGAATAGCTCTACTCATTACAATGTTCCCTCTGATGTAGGCAAATTTTGATTATTTTGTTGTATTGGGGTGGCCTTTTGTTGTCACAACTCTGCAATATTGCGGCTCTTGTGTCAAATAGTTAGTCACACTCAAAATGTAATTATCATTGCTTCAGTGATTTTTATTAATATTATCGTTTAGATTATCCAACAGATGCATTGCGTCGTAAATATTGGCGCCATCGACACTCGGCCTGCTGTGCCATCAAATTTGTCATAAACAATAAAGCTTAATAAACTTGAGCATCGTCAATGTCGAAGTTATGACATCATCAGGAAAGCATTTCACTCGCAGTCATCATATCCTTCAGTACTGTCGGTCGTGCTTACATATTCTTTTGTTTTTTCCTGGCGTTTTAATTTTGCAAATATTGAGTGATGACTATGAAATTTCAGTATATTCTACGCATCGGATTTGTTCACTCGCAGGAAACTTAATTAATTTCTTGTGGTTGCAACTTTCGAAATATTTACACACAACACCATCTTACATACCAATAATATTGATTACTCGATGCAAAATGAATTGGACACCAAAATTAATATACAAATAATATTTACTGGCATGGAAAGCAGTGTTAAGGGATGCTACACGAACAGCGTGGCCAAATAATATAGTTTTGGGTTACACAAGAATTATGGGGAATTTCTAATAGATGCATGCAGTAAACCACACTATTAAATCGACCCAGGAATTCCTGCAATTAGTTTTCAGTGGCAGGCTTTGACTAAGAGAGCATGATCGTAGATTGCACCATCACGATTTAGATTTGCTGCTAAGATAATCGATTCCAGCATCAGGTTAAAGAAATCGCCTGACAGGAGGTCGCATGTGTCTGAGGCCTCATTTGGTTTAGATTGGCTCGGAGAGTCTCTTCCCAACAGTTAAAGAGCTGATGTTGTTGCTCCATGTCAAAGCCTTGTAAGCTTGGCAGAGAACTCAAATTCAGACACAACAGCATATAGTCTACTCTTTTGCGTGCTGTAAAAAGTCGACAAAAGAATGGTGGTGTCGATTTCCTTATCAGGAATCTTCTATAGGACAGGAGTATGGTGAAGATCTTGTTAGTAGTGGATTTACCAGGTCCTAATAAGGTGCAATAATTTCGTTGACTTCGCGCTTCAGTACCTTGGACATCACACCGCATAGAATTTTATTTGCGATATTATGTAGACTGATACCGCTGTAGTTAGCGCCTTTCTCGTGGATTGGGCAGAGCACACTTAAAGTCCAATCGGGAGGCATGTGATCGTACGACCATATTTGCATTCATTTACCAGCTTTTATACTCCGTGCTCATAGGAGTTCCTTTGCCAGCTTTTATCCTCTGTGTTTAACAGCTAGGCGGGTAGTCCTTTGTAATCCTTATCACTTCGTCATACTCGGGTTACGACACATGTGTTCTGTTATCAGGGGTACGGGTAGGTCATCGCTCTCGCTACTTGCAATGAAGAGAAGTACTCCCTCCACAGCTTAAACTCACTCTGTACACCGGTTTCAAGTCTCCATTACCATTCCTGCAAGATTCTGCCCCAGTCTTGAAACCTTACGTCGTCCGCCGGATTTTTCGGTCGGTAGATGTTTTATGCATTATTGCTATTGCTTGCTATATTCTGAGCTATCGGCCGATTTTTTGATAGGAAACCTTTTGTAGGTTCGGTTACTACAACGTGTTGATTTATTGCCTAAACAACAGGAATTAGAGCTATCTCGCAGGAATAGCATTTGCATCGTTCACAATTTTCAAGCAATCGCTTTCTTTGAAAGTATTGTGCATATATATTTAGGTACAACGGTATGTAGTAAAAATATCTGAATGTGCTCATAGGTGACAATTAGTGTCCCTTACGCGTTGTAATGTATTTATTCACGTGTCAAGTTGCCTTTACCTTGAAGCTTCATCCAATAACGCGCGCACACATGAGTACAAACATTACTAGTTTACCAACATTCATGTCGCATGGAGCCACCTACACTGCTACCAACAAACATAGCCCCACCGGATTAACATAAATAAATCATAGCCCAAATGTGGCAGGAGTGGCCAAATAGGATACCCTAAAGGATATCCCGTTGCACACGGCTTTATATAGTCGCATGGAAAGACAAAGAGCCGTTAGCAACATCCGTTTAAGGTAACATGATGATGAATCACATATCCTTGCCCGCGTATGTATGCGAATATGCCCATGTTAGTGTGTGTGTGGTTTTAATCGAATTACGCTAGCGAGGGTCAAGTTTTCCGCGCCACTAGGACGATAGACATAGTGTGTATGTAGATATACAACAAAATGCGTATGGGTTGTTGATATCCATTTTCTCAACTTTTTTTATTGGATTTATGTGCATTACTTTTCAAAAGCTTGTATTACAGTCTCCTATCAACTTTGCGTACCAACATATTTATTTATAAACGACAAGTAAAACAAGAGTAAACTTTTCTCGTATAGCGCTTTCCTACACTCTCTCCACTTAATCACAATTGCTCACACATCGTCCTTTTGGATTACGTACCCACAACAGGTCGCATGAATAAAATCTGGCGAAAAGCGTTCATATTATTGCATTTATGGTAATTTCAAATCGTTTAAAAAACAAGATGGATTTAAAATGCGTTGTACGCAAATTTTATGCCACTTCCAATACCACTTGAATCCGCATCATAATCACATCGAGCATACGAAGTGAGATTCTTCCTGTAGCGAGTTTTTTCCTTGTTGTACATTTGTGGTGCACCGTTAATAACTTCCGAAAATGCACTTAAAATCGCATACCCATTACAAATGTTTTCACATTTATTCCAGCCTTAAAACCAAACAAAATCCAACAAAATGCTACCAAACAGCCAAACCACTGCTACATTCATAAAATAAAGATACTTTTCGCGGTAATTATTGTAGCAGACATTCCGCGCGCTTAATGCTACATTTGTTCTGCGAATATTTATTTTATGTTAAAATAATTTTTATTGCATTATATGGTGCAACTACAGACAGGTTGTACTTAACAGGCTTCCGTGGTTATAAAAAAGTAAAAGTAAAAAAAAATTACAAAAAAGGTGATTCATTCTGCTCGTCGTTGGCTGATGACGAAACTCTTCGCGCTCCTATTTCTGTTTGTTATTGTTGGAGTGTGCCTCATATCCATGGACTTGTATCCTTGCTATTTTTAAGTATTGTGTTGATTTTTAATTTTATATCTGCAACGTCATCTATTTTATGAACAATGCCAACATTTTCGCCGCCAGAGCAAGTGCAACAACATAGGCGCCATTGCGGTTTTTATTTATACAATGTGTTTAATTTTGCTTTTTTAGTTTCTTCTTTTTTTTCTCTTTCATCTTATTTCTGCAAGTCTACATTTGCAGACAGTTTGGTTATGTGTATTAATATTTATTTTAAGTACTTAAAATACACATGCTTTTTATTACATAATTTTGTCTAGGTTCTGCATAAATTGCCTCATTTCGCAACTTGCCACTACTTGCGTAAACATTTTCGCTTTTTTTTTGATTTTTTTTAAGCTGTGCCACCGAATAATATAAAATTTGTAGTTGTTTGTTTAGCTATTACATTTTTTTATCTTATAGCGTTTTCTTTTCTGAAATAAATTGTTGCCTAAGTAAATGGCAAAGCCTTAATAGACTTACTCCTACCCCAGAAAATTTTCAATATTTACAGTGCATGCAAAGAACATAAATGGCTACCCCGTGTATTAGCTGATTTTCACAAACGCGCTGTCAATGATAATAAAAATTCATTATTTCCTTACTTTCAATTTTCTTCGCTAAAAATTTGTGAAGTTACGAAAATAAATTGTCAGGATCAGCTGTTTTAGCAGAGTTACATTGCCACATCGCCATTTTATGCAGCGTAAAAGGGTAACGCTTTTGCGTTGCGAGCAGGCAACAATTTTCACAAAAGAACAAAATACCCCATAAAGGCGTTACCTGCTTTATAGATTAGAACAAAATATATTTACAACGCTTTCGCGGCGTACAAAAATTGTAACAATTTTTCCAGAAAAGAAAACACTATTATTTTCGTGGGATAGTTTTTCTAATTCTAACGCTCAACGTACTTTGCCAGTGTAAGGTGCATTTACGGTGCAATATATTCCAGAATAATTTAAAAACAACTCCATGGAAATGCACAACTTCCATTCACGCTGTACTTTGGCAGATTTTTATTACTAAATACTAACTGTGGTCTCATATTTGACAGATACTATTTTTTTTTATTTTGACTGGCAAAAAACTTGATTCTGGCGCGGAGAAAGTTCCGATTAAGTAATTTAACTACACCTGAGATGTGCATCCATTCTGAGAGAGCTTTTTTTCCAACGTCCGCCCCTTTTTTTCCATGTCTCTCATTTATTTTGGTTGTAAAAATGACTTTATGTTAAGTAAGATCCAGTAAGTGCCTGCACAGTCCAGGAAAATTGTGGTAGATCTGCGGTCAGAAAATTTCAGTGCAATGCCTTTTCTTCAATACGAATTTAACCATGTATCTTTCTTTAGTCGCCCGTAATTACCTAAGAATTGATCTTATTATGTTGTAATGACACAAAAAACACATTTTGGCTATCTCGGGTTCTTGTAGCGATAAAAATACTCTCCGAATGTTTTGAGGTGTGTTACAGATGTTGATGCTCCTTTCCCTTGAAGCACTGCTACAACAAAAACATGCTCCTTTCCCGCATATAGATCCGATACGTTCCTGTGACAAGCACCGTTAAGGTAGAAGCCCGACCATCTCGAGAACGATTTAATATGGCCACATTGATCGTCATCCCGCCGCACACCCCCTATTTCCGTGAAGATCTTTGAGTTGCCAGAGCCTCGACTGCTAAATAAACAGTACAGCAAACAGCCACAGGTAGGTGAGCTTGACAATTGTGTTGGAGAAGCTATAAATTGCGCTGGCAAGCCCCTAAAAGGGTTGCGCTACAAAACCCCTTGAATAATTTGGGTATTTTAGTCGCCTCTTACGACAGGCCGCGGTTATATTCTAGTCTCACTAACCCGCTGCGGGCGGCGATCTCAGGTGGCATCTGTCGGTGAAATTGCATAGTTTTTTCGAAATATATATATATATATATATATATATATATATATATATATATATATATGTATATATGTTTTGATATTTTCAAATACTCTACTAAGTACAATGGATTAACTACATTCATTGCAATTTTCTCAAATTGTGCATTTGAGTTATACTGCTTATACAGAGCTCCCTCATTTTGATGCATAGGACGCAGTTGGCTATCCACTCTTTGAGCGACTGATGATAAAAATATAGAATATTTGCTTTATATTCTCAACATCTTTGTGATTGGAAGATGACATCTATTATGGGCCTATATTTATAAGTTAGGCTCTTTTCTAAAAAAAAGTCTGTTTTCTCCAGTAATTTTTTATCTTCTTTATGTTTTATTTCTTTTTAACTGCGCCACTTAACACATTCTTAATTTGCGCAATTACTTTCTGATATTTTGTATTCAATGATGATTTTCTGTTTGCTTCCTTTTACTTAAACTTTCTCACTTTTCAGCATATTCACCTATCACTTTTAACATATATTTCCTTTTACCAATATTTTTCCTGTCACTCGTCTCTAGGTTCGTTGCATAAGCAATGAAGTTTTCCACATCCGCGTGCAAAAATCAATATTTTTCCTTATCCACAACACCTGAAATATTTATACAGTGTTTAGTTTATTATTTATATCCAAAATATCATTCATACGCTACTTGTATGTAAGTAAGTATAATTCCAAAGGGAGATAGCTATCTTTCTTTCTCGCTTTGTTCCAGCGACTGGACTCCAACTCCCTTGCGTCCATTTCTCTTTGGTTGTAGTTTGTAAAGTAGGCATAAAAGCGCAGCGAAACGTCAACGTGCCCAGAAATATTGATGAAGATTCATTAATTTTGATTAGCTTCGCCACATTCTGCAATCCATATGACTGTTGTTTTGTTATTTGTATTCATATTCGTCTTGGTTCATTTGTATTGAATCGTATTGTATGATTTTTGTAATGTCAATCGATAATGATATCAATAAATTATTTTAATGTTGACAGCTTTGACCTTTCGCTACTTAAGAAAGCAAATCGATAATTGACATTCAGTGAAATTCTCAATAGGACAAAACACTGCGCAGTACAATGACAATAGGATCTTCTCATGAAAATTAACTTCAGAATTTTAGTTTTTTTTTTGTTTTCTCAAAATGTATTCCATTTTACGTCAAGTCTGGCATCGTCTAATGAAAGTTTGTTATGGGATTTTTTTGACACCAAAACGTTGATATTTTTGATATGTACTAAATTTCGTCAACAATTGCCGTCATCCGGTGGCCAAATCCTGAGCCAGATAAATAATTTTGCATGTAAATGCAACAACAACGATTTGAGCCAGATAAATCCATATAGAAGTCTGGTTCAATTTGTGAGCCAGATAATTTAATATACCTACTTTTTCTAAAATAGATGTCGCTGCTTAGCCTTTCGCCGTATGAGTTAAATGAAAAACAGCGGCGACATCTGCCTATCACATTTCACGTGTGCAAAAATTTCACGACATCTGCTTCTCAAGTCTCTCAATGATCCAAAGCATTCCCGTGAGAATTGAGCGTAAGCCGGAGCTGTAAAACTCACTGAAAGACGGCAAATATCTATCTGGGCCGCGGTGGTAGCGTGCTCCGCCTACCACATCGAAGACCCTGGGTTCAAGTCCCGGGCAAAGCAACATCAAATATTTTGAAACAAGTTTTTTCAATTAGAAAACAGTTTCTTTAAGTGGGGTCGCCCCTCCGCAGTGATTTGGCAAGCACTCGAAGTGCATTTCTGCCATGAAAAGTTTTTCAGTGAAAACTTATCTGCTTTGCAGATGCCGTTCGAAGTCGGCGTAAAACACGTAGTTTCCGTCCCGCCAATTTGTCGGAAAAACTAAAAGAAGCACAACCCAAATTGGAAAAACTCAGCCTGAACCTCTTGGGTGGTATATTGCGCCTTGTATTTAGTTATCAATTTTTTGTATCTATGTGGACGGCGATCGGATTAAGCGAGACTAAGATCTCGGACGAGCTCAGAAAACATTTTCCTTTTAAATTACTCTTACATCACAAATTTTATTTTTGATTTTAAATAACTTATACTTAAAACCATAACCAAACTTAACTTAAACACTTATTTACTAAATTTGCGAGCTGTAAAATTTTAACAAATTTTTGCTTGCTCACCAACAACCGACTTTATTCTTATGTCAACAGTGGTTAGCTTATAAAAATGAGCATGCAAGCCATATGTAAGTAAACATATTTTACTTGTAAAGGAAAGAGTTGAATATCCGAAATGTGTAAGGACATGATGTCATTTCACACATTTTCTAAAGGAAATTGGAAGGAAGAAAGAAAGGGAGGCAATAAACACCCTACACTTTTGTGTTATTCCAGTGAACAAATTTGTTGCATTTGCACTTGCCGTCTTGCATATATAACGAAATTTACCAGCTAAATGCATTGGCAAAGTGCAATATTTGTGGTCTTACAACGAGTCAACCAACAAAACAAAGTTTACACGAAACTCAAGTTTATTTTGACCAAGACTTTTGGGGAGAAGACTTTTGGAGTGTAGAACACAGAGTTGCATTCATTCCGCAAAATTAATCAATGCTTGCATGTACTTTTCTTTTGGATTGGTATGGTTGGTACCACCTGTCAAGGAATTGCTAAATTATTCTAAATAAATTTAATGTTGTAGTTGCAATTAAATAAACTATTTAAAGTTGATTTAACAAATGACAGTAACACGACTTTTAATTTAATTATTGTTGCAAATAAAATATGACCTCTCGTTGTAATTTAAGCAGTATTTTTATGTTAAATTTACATGTTACTTGCTTTTGAAAAACCAGCACTTCACGATGCATTTTTTTTTTTTTTTTTGTAAATCTGACATCTCGTATCAGTTGATTTATTTTTGTGCTTGTAGGTAAGGTTGAACTGGCGGGTCCAGAGCACTTTGACGCAGTACTGTGTGAAATTGTTGCCTTAATTATTAATACCCTAACTATAAATATATATATATATTGAAGCTTACCAATTTTTCTTTATGCAACTTATACGCTATAGAATACCAGCTAAGTCTCTAATAATGGAGCACCCTATAAAAAGGCTTAGAAAAGCGCGGCAAATTTTTTCTCTTCGTAACTTATTAGCGCATAATTTGCGACAAAATACCGACCTGAAAGATTTTTGATCCACCGAAGATGCTTCGCTAACTTCACGTTCATTGTTCAAATAGAACTGGCAACTGTAAATTCATGCCCTAAATCTATTACAAGCCATGCATTAAAAACCACACTTACTTCTCACTTTCGCTACTCAAATGAATACACCGGGAGCCTCTCATGTCTGTAAGCTACTCTGGAACAAGCAACGTGCCGGCGTGTGTAGAGAGTGTCACTCATATCATTTTGCTTGAGATAACGTTGCTTCCGTTTTTCATTTTAGATAGCGCACTTGACTTTTACTTCCACAGCATCTTACTGTTTGATTCCTCTTCAAACATATCCTATTGCTGTCTTTTCCATTTGCCATACACTTTCATTATCTTTTCAAGTTTAAGTATATATCGCACTAGTAAAGTAAACTTAATGTCATTCATAAATCTCAGAAGGAGTCAAAAAATGTCAATCAGGTTGCATAACCCGCCTTACCCGCTTTGTGAATTTCATTAAATAATTGTGCGCTCAGTTTAACAAGTGCTACTTACAGCTTGCCGATTGTTTTACATAGTTCGTCCCTCTACCAAAACTCACATTCATTCCAAGAAAACTTTACACCACAAAACAAATAAAGTGAAAAATTTTTGTAGAAAAGTTAAAAAATGAAAGCTGAACGTAATAAAAACCGCTTCTGGTTGCTATTTTTGTCACATTTGTTGTGCCTTCAGCTCTCATCAAAATCGCATGTGGCGTCAGTCACTTAATGCCTTCTCAGTTTGCTGTCACTTTAAGCTGCTGCTAAGCTAAGTCTATCAACCACAAGTCGCTTGGGTAGTTTATGTCTGCATAATTTCAATGGTTCTATATTTTGTAATGGATTAAATTAGTTTTACAACCAACTGAAGGTTGTTCCTAGAAGTTCTCTGTCTTGGACCATTAATACATTTATTTTGTGCTTGGATATTCCAAGTAAAAAACACACTTAAATAGTTGTTTTATCTTTCAATGTGGTCTCGACGCCGCTATTGGGGTCGCCGATCCATAACTTATGCCAACCACTATCATACCGCCGCCCAGATGTTGTCGTTTTGATATTTTTCGCTAACACTAAAGTTAGTTGGGTCCGAACTGTTGCCGTCTCAATGCTTACAACAGTCCTAGGCCGCCTGAGTTGTTCGCCTACTCCCACGATCGTTTGCCCAGCTGTCACCGACCAGCGATCATCCCACTGTGGCAGTAGTCTCTTTCAACTATGCCAGCGCAACTTGATCTCTCTCCCCCCACTCTTGAAATGGAAAGGTACTGCTCTCCTCACACCTCAATATATGTGTGTGTATTCGATGTTAACACAAAGTGTGTGGGATCTCTGATTGACCCTTATTATTTCTCTTTACCAATCATAAAAGAAAATTTTGTAAAAGTACTACACACCCCAATTTTTATTGATTCCATTGTTAACCCATCATGAAAAAGTATTATTTTAGTAATTCCATCTTCTCGGTATTACCAGCATTTTTATACCATTACGTTAACTATAGGTCTGCGATCTGTCAAATGCAACAAACAAGACAGACCAACAACAAGCAGCC
The DNA here is from genome assembly GCF_040869045.1 of Eurosta solidaginis. NCBI lineage: Eukaryota > Metazoa > Arthropoda > Insecta > Diptera > Tephritidae > Eurosta > Eurosta solidaginis. Next base: position 3,094,624 of record NC_090320.1, on the reverse strand, counting down.
ATGAATCAACCAGAACCAGACTATCGAAGATTAATGACCACTACAAATTCAAAATTGGCTATGGTACAAATAAATGCCAAGACAAATGCAAAAAGGCAACAAAAAGTAAAATTTGACAAATAAGACTGCTAAGCCGACAACGGACAAGGTGGCTTCAGGCTACACAAAAATACGTACAAAGTAAGTTTTGCAATATGGCGCCTAAAGAACAAATTGTTACATGTACCCGAAGCTCATTAACTCAATTACTTAAACGAAAAGAGGACGGAATAAGGAATTATATACAACAAATAAAAAACATGTAAGATGGAGCATAGGAATGAAAGATGAAATTACACTCATTGGAACGTGGCACAAATATGAGCTTACGTGCATTGGCATTTCACCTTTGGCGCCAAAGCCTGCCCGCATACCAAACGTAAACCATATTGCAGTTATATACCAAATATTGGTGGCGACCAACGACCAAAGAAAAGCACGACAGGCAACAATTTATGTACATATATCCATACAGTTACTTAAGAGGCGCGTTCTTGAGATGCCAAGCATTGTTGACACTTTGCGATATATTCACAGAAGACCTGTGATGTGTTCGTTACGAATTCGTACGTTTACCTGATGACACGTGACGTGATGTGAACTTGTTGTTGCCGCCGCCACATATTTACTCTTAGCATTGTTGAGCTACTTACTCGTATTTTACGCGGGTGAACGTGATTGTCAACAAAGTTGAAGTCGAAGCGCCATAACAGTAGGTAGTGACGTGTTGATGCTGCTGTCATCGGTGAAAAGAAGCGCCTGACGTTCGGACACGTACAAATGTCATTTAATTAATTAATCAAATTACTCAAAAAATGCAAGTTCAGCGAAAAATTTACAAGCAGCGAAGGAGTTCATATTGGTTGAGTACTTGAAAGTGGAATGAAGTCATGTGAAATACTCGTACTAAAGTTGAATGAATTGTTACTTGACGTGCTCTCGCATACGAGATCATCAAATAAAATATGAACTTGCCGGAGTTGAAGCTTAATCATGTTTTTATTTTGTTTTCACATCTTTGGTGTTTTGGTTGGTATATCTTAGTTGGCTTGCTGAATCATGCGAGCAAGAAGGGAATTTACCTTATTAACATCTGGTTAAGTAGATTGGAAGTGGTTTCATGGCTCAGCCGGGAAGTTTTTTTATTTAAGATCAGTTCACTTGAAACCTGCGAGCAGCAAATTCAATTATTCCACGTAAAGCTCCAAAATTTATCTGAAGTCTTTGTAAGAAATTAAAAAAGATTTGAAGAGTTAGTCCAAAAGGACTGGAAAACACAAGATAATGTTCTAACGATAAAAGAAATATTCCATGAGGATCTTAGAGGTAATCCACGTTGCTTTGCATTTTCTTTGACATAGTGGGAGCATTTGACAACATAGCCAACAGCGCTTGTCGTGCGCTGGAAAGGAGAGAAGTTCATCGACCTATAAGGATACCCGAAACTTCAATTGGAGATGAAAGATAGAAATTACGACTACAAACGCTGTCCACGAAATGCGGCACTGTCTGCCATCCTTTGGAGCATAATAGTGGACGAAATCTGCAACTACTTTCGGACAATGAATAACGATGGCAGCGATACGCGAGTGACATCGTTATTATTGCAAGAGCCAAGTAAAAATTACTTTTTTCGATTTAATCTACGCGGGCACTAATATTGATGGAATCATGCGCCAAAATAGCATTGAATATCAACTCTACCAAAGGAAAAGCCTTCAGCGGTATTGGAGCAATAGCCTCAAATGGCGTACTGTTGGGGAAGGTGAACGAAGTAAAGTACAGCGGAGTCAGCTTCAATTTCAAGTTCCTATAGAGCAAACTTATTGGTAACGCAGTATTTAAGACAACAAGAGCAATAACGATATGAAGAAGCATCACAGACAAGTCCTGAGAATGTAAATCCAAAATGCTTAGATGGATAAACTACTTCATAGTCAGATCAGATCCAATAGTCGAGCAACTCTGGTAACAGTGTGCAAGTCCCTCACTAAATATTAAAGCCTAAGATTTTTAGCTCGTGCAGGCTGGAAGCCCATTTAGCTGGGTAGCGTACTAATTGTTTTGAAGGACCTCGGTTTTTTACTTAAGTAACTGCCAAAAACGACCACCGTGGTGTGATGGTAGCGTGCTCCGCCTATCACACCGTATGCCCTGGGTTCCCCCGGCAAAGCAACATCAAATTTTAGAAATAAGATTTTTCAATTAGAAGAAATTTTTCTAAGCGGGGTCGCCCCTCGGCAGTGTCTGGCAAGCGCTCCGATTGTATTTCTGCCATGAAAAGCTCTCAGTGAAAACTCATCTGCCTTGCAGATGCCGTTCGGAGTCGGCATAAAACATGTAGGTCCCGTCCGGCCAATTTGTAGGGAAAAATCAAGAGGAGCACGACGCAAATTGGAAGAGAAGCTCGGCCTTAGATCTCTTCGGAGGTTATCGCGCCTTACATTTATTTTTTTATTTAACTGCCAAAAACTCGTGCATAAAGATCGGGAGTGGTGACAAAAGACGCGCTTTGGACATCCCGATATTTTTGGGCGAGTTTTAGCAGTTGTGAGCTTAAGTAAAGAGTTACCCTGTTATATTCTATTCTATGCATCTTTTATTTTCGCCTTGTTTTCCAGTTTGTTTTTTGGCTTTGGTTTCACCGTTACGTTCGACTTCCTTATTTGGTTTTTTCCCCTTTATATCGTTTTATTTATTTTGCATCCAATAGAATATTATACTTACTTACCTTAGTACCCTAAGTACAGACACTTATTGCTGTTGTCACTGCAAATTTCCCTGCCCAATCGTGCCTTGCAAGGAATTCCGGAGTTCGACTGGCCACAGTAAAGCTAACAAAAGACGTGATTTAATTTTAAAATAGCACATTGAACGTGTTGAAAATTTGCAAAGTAATTTTACCTTTTGCGCTGTTGTGAACTGACAATCGATGTTTGACTGACGTGAGCATGCTAATACTTTCATTTCGCAGTAAATACATTCCGATATTTAATAGCTTTCCCACAGTAACTTAGAAGCTTTCTTAGAAGTTGGGCATCATTGTACAAATATTGTATTATTCCTGACATGTCTCAGGCGGCCATAAAAGGTTGTTGGCGTGGGTATATTTCAAATTTTGTTATTTGCCGCCACAACTCTAACTAAGCAAAGTTTAATTAAGTAGGCCAGCGTCCAATTATTCTATTTATTCGATACTCGTTCGAGTCTCCTTTGCTTTAATTTTGATAGACTTTTTTGGTCAGCTGAGCGCGTGATGATTAAACATAAATCAAATTACTGTAAGGAGGAAAAGCAAATTATTGTAACAATTAAAAATAATTGAAGCTCGTCGTGTAGTATGAATTACTTCATTGTCTAGCAGCCCACGCACGTTTTTAATAGATTTTATTTATCATACAGCACGTCATATGACAGATGTTGCGCGTTACTTGGCTGCTGCGTGAGAAAACTGGCTGTGATTACTTCGTGCGGGTTACGCCACGACTACGCATTTCATTCCTGATAAAATTAATTTATGCACAGACTTTCACATACCTTCATATTGAGTTATTCAAGTAGCTCACCAGATTCAAGCGCACTACTCTTTGTCATCGTTAATCATAACATAAATGTTCTGTTTATTTGCTCAAATCTTTCCTAAAATATTTTATTTTTTTTCCATGACGACGACAATCCCTTGGTGTGCAGAGCGAGTAATAAGGAGCGCAGCAGCTCGATCTCATGTAGTCTACCAAATGTCGTGGGCACATGCTGCATATCAAATTGTAAATCTTGCGTATCGCAAAAGTTTTTCTGTTTGGTACTTGGTGTCGTTCTGAAAGAAACAAAAAAGATTCGCTTCTGTTTGTAAATATTTTGCACACATAAAATAAAGTTTTTTATAATTTTTTATTCACATAGGTACTTAAATTTTTTTCCAGCAGCGCTAGTGGCGAGCTTCTAGTCTCATTTCTGTCTTTCGCATACCGCAACAATTCGTAAAACCAGCAGCACTTGATGTGATGTGAATCGCCATTGATGCGCTAAAAATAGCTGGAATAAAATGTGATGCGTGCAAAAAAAACTGACAAAAAATTAAATAAACATAGTTTCAAGATTGCACGTTTGCCGTCAAGCGAAACTAAAAATGCGGCAAATAAAGTTATCTTACCATTTTCTGCCAAATGAGCTGTAGTTACAGTGCTGGGCAAAATATTTTATTTCGTCTAAAAGATTTCTTTGTTTAAACTACTTCAGCTGCAAATTTTTACCTTAGAAGATATGCGAATATTACTCCGAGAACTCTCGCTATTAATTTGATCAGAATTCTGGAGTTTAGTAGCGATCTGCTTACCTTTCTCTCACATGTCTGTTGAAACTGTAGAGACGAGTGCGGGATAAAAAAGTTGAGCACTACCTTTGAAGATACCCTGCTCTGTTCACGACACGGATGGACTTTTTAGCGGAGATTAGTTCTTTGGGCATCGAGGACGTTATGCGCTACATTAGTTCATTCAGTGCCCTGCCTTTTTCGTTTAAAAGAAGTTCGACCCGGGAAGTATGGTATCCATACAGGTGCCCTATTTTCGCAAATATTCCTTAGAGTTAACATACCGAAAGTGTGACATCTTGTCCATCCTCCAGATCAAGCTAGTATTTAAATCAAATCTTATCGAAAGTAGTTTAATTGTCCTTCTTTGTAGAAAAAGGTGAATGAAGTGGGCTTTCGAGTATTTTTTGGTCTTCATATCGGCTGCTGAGTGGAATATCACCCTATCTCGACTGCCGTTTCAAAAACGCCATATCTCAGAAAACGTTCCAATAACGCCCTATTTCTGACTTTGTTTCAAAAACGCCCTATCGCAGAATTCGGTTGAAGAAAGCCCTATCTCAGGTTTTGTTTCAAAAATACCCTATCTGAGTTCAAATTCAATACATTTTGGTATTAGCTGGGTTGTTTATGAAAAAAATTCTCAGACAAGGCGTTCTTAAGCCAAATTCTGAAATAGGGCGTTTTTAAAAAAAAAGTCGGAGTAGAGGGTTATTAAAATTTTTCTGAGATAACTATGGCGTTTTCGAAACGGCAGCCGATATAGTGTGATATTGTACAAAACTCCAGCTTGCTATATATCAAAACGATTACGCTGCCTTGTCATTGCTTTTTTTTAGCACCAAGCTGTACTTTTGCAAAATTAACGTCTATAACCGTTAAACAACCATCAAACAAATTCAAAGTTCAACAAAAAAAAAATAAACTGAAAGACGATACACAACATTTTCAATACCGCATATCCAGAGTTCAGGTACATCAATTGCAAAAATGTATTCTTTATTGGTCATCGATTACTTGAGGTTTTGCTCTTTTCTATTGCCATATTAAACGAAAATTTGCATATCACATAATACCTTTGGTACCTGATTGACCATGCCGATCAAAGAAATACAAAATTATATATTCTTCACGCGTTCATTTGCCATACGAAGGGGTCTTTGAGAGCGCTTCACACATGGCTGACTGAAAAAGATATTACACGCTCAAGTCGTAAATGTACATGACTCACGTAGTGGATATCACATAATTATGTATTAGCATTTAGTATGAGTGCTTTTTTTTTGTTTTAGTGCGGCGTCGAGTTCTTTGCAGCGGCATGTTGCATGCCACAAGGGTGACCATTTTTGCGTTTCTAAGGCAAGGTGCACATGAGGCTGCGCGTCATAGACGCGTATCAAAAACTTTCGTAGATATAGATGTTGCATGCGCGAACTTCAGTGGAAAGCAGCGGAGCGTAACAAAATTCTAGTAGGTCCCTTCCACCACACCACAAATTTTAACACGATTTTTAACATAATTTAAGCACACAAAATACACCGATTGTAGTTTTGGAGTTTAAAAATGTGAATTCTGAACACATTAGCTGAATAAAAAGTGTACAAATAATTGTTAAATAATAAATACATACAGTGGTAGTTTAACAAATTCTGCTGTGGTAAGTGAATGTGACCTACTAGAGGTTTTGTGAAGCTTGCTTCACACTATTTTTCATCCCTGCAATGTCTCTATGTTAATATTGTCTCTGCGCGTATTAGACGCTGCAGGCGAAATCTGTACGCTTTGATGTCGAACACATGCACTTGAATGGAGAGCTGCGTACGAGGCATCAGCTGCATGGAAGCGACAAAGCATGTAGCTAGCTAGGCGTACAGCAATGTTGGTCGCTAGACGTAAATACGCCTAGAAAAAAGCAAGAAGATGTTTGTTTACAATTTTTGGTTTGCAAACTTGTGAAATTTCTTTTTTTCACTTATGCGCGGTGGTGAAAACTTTCCTTTTTAATTTTATACACAATCAACTTTTGTAAAATGGCAATTATATGACAATTATATGGCATAAATTAATTTGTATAATTTTTTTAGAAATATTTTTCTTATCGCAGCGACATTTGGAAGTAGCTACGTATGCAGATCTTGAAGCGTAGACGAATTGTAGTTACATGAAATATCTTGTACGCGTCTATGACGCGTAGCCTCGTCTGCACCTTGCCTAAGGCTTTGTTTTTGTGTGGGTATTTCGTATGCCTTTTTCATTACTTATACTTATTATTTATACTTTGTCTAAAATTTGATTGTTGGCAAGTTTGAAATTTTACAGCCGTGAATCTAAAAAGTTTGAACTGTGCTAAAAGAATTCGAGATTTTAGTAACCGTGAGTACTTTTCTTTTGAATTGGAGTTATTTTAAGCTTTAAGAAGTTCGAAATGCATTCTTTTATCGACCTTTTAGCTCTTATGTTGTCACACGAGAGCCTGAATGAGTCCTGCGTTTTCCAGAAATAAATTGGTTTCATTCACTCCTCTACATCAAGATGGGAAGCAATGTGATTATATCCCGTTCTGAAATATTTTTTATGCACTCCACTCCTACTCGTAGCACATATATAATACAATGAAACTGGGTGACCCATCTGAAATAGGAGTGACGTATATTTGCCTCAGAAATTCAACAGCTTTACGATAAATAATAAAAGAAATCTATAATTAACGTTAGGCGGCAACCCTATTAAAAAATACATCACTTGCACTGATACAAGAAGTGAAACGGAAAATACTTTACAGTTTTGATATCCAAACATGCGTACTCATTTCTTTTATATTTCAAATATGTGGCAACCTTGTAAAGTGGCAAGACCCAAACAAAGAGTCCTAGAATGTAATAAACCATATATATATGTATCCAATTTAATCTAAATCGGTAAGAGTTGTTCCAGAGGTAGGAGCGGATATTTAAAGTTTGATTATATTAGGGCCAAGGTGGCAACCCCACTTCGAAACATTTTTCTTAAAATACAACGTAAAATACTTCTCGTTTGGTACCTATATTGGGCAAAATTTGGTTTTACTTGTAAATTCTGTTAACGCTGTGCATCACTGTTGTATACGTACTTTGTTGCCACTTCTGGAAAATGTACATATGGCACAATTCTACCAACAACAATGATCACTTTAACATCAAGTTCATAGTTAAACGAGTGAAAGACTGTGAACGTAACGTGTGTAGGTACTTCACACGTTCCCCTTAAGCCAAACCCTTCAAACAAAAATTCATTTAACCTTTACCTACCTACCTACCTTTTCAATTCAAGCACTGAAACCCTTTTTCAAATGTAGTAACTCAAATAAGCTATTTCGTATAACCTCATTCGTTTAGTTTTAGCTTTTAACAATAACAGTAGGGGCAACAACAATAGACAATTGAAAAACTTTCCACTTTTAGCAAACACAATACCTACAGCAATGCTCGTGCTTGTACCATAAATGCTGACTTCAAGTTGTTGGAATTGTCCTACAGTAACAACAACAACAACAATTAAACAAATACACGAAATTTAGTAAAAGTTCCTTTTGTTTACATTTCCACTTAAAATCATTCAAGTACACTTCCGCGCGTTGATTTTATTTTTGTTAGTTTGTTTTGTTTGGAAAGTCTGACGACGGACTAAGTGTGGGTCGTCTTTCATTTTCATTTAGCCATTGTAGTGGGTATGTGACACGCGCGATGTTATTCAATGGTCTGAAGTTAATATACAAAAATATGACGAAGTTGTAGTCTGCGGACGAATAGGAATTGCAGAAATTTTTTGGCGTAAATCTAAGGGCAAGAAGAGGCTGTAGTATAGTTAATTCATAAAGTTTGAACAGCAGTAACAAGTGAGTTACCTTATGCAATTCACATAGTTTTGTATTTAAACAAGTCAATCGGTCTTCTGAAGTGAGTGTTTACACATATTGCAGCTGGCCAAAAACAAAGATGAAAATTATCTTTTTCCATATTTGGTAATCCGAATACTGAACAGCTTCCATAATGACTAATATCTCAGCCTGGAACACGGCTCACGATCGCAAAATTCGATCGTTTAGTAAGCAAGAGTATTTCAGAAATAATAAGTTTAAGGACAAACGATCTAGAACATCCTGGCCTTCATGAGAGCTTTTGAAACTCATATCTTACTCTAGATCTCTGTACATTAGGAAAAATATTATTGTAAGGCTACTTATTTCAAAGCACTATGGACTCATTCAGTTTGTGTGGTCCTCACGCACCAGCTAGTTTAACTTACTTATTTCTACGAGTAATCTGAGAAATCGCAAAATTGTGTACACCTGGCCACGAAGCAGCTTGGACAAGACAAGACGCCCGCTAAATAACGTCTTGTGAATGCAGGGACATGGAAACTATTGTTTCTACTATTCCCTTAGTACATTTCCATCCCCTAAAATAAATAAAAGGTATAAGCAACGGCTAAATTGGAATCGTGACATATTATCAAAAATGCGATGGAAAAATTTCAATTTACGCACTTACCTATTTAAATCTTGGTAAATATGCTACTTGATAAGATGATACAGTTTTTTATAATTTTATTATATAGTACTATATTTATGTAGGAACATACAGACAAATGTATAGCGTTGGTGCTGATGCGCCGTTTATTGTATTAAACGACGTATTAAATTTGTACAATAAACGTTAAGAAAATACCACATGCGTAGTGTTTATCTACTAACTTAATTGTCTACGTCGTCATGCATTGATCTACCTCTAGTCTCCGGTACAAATACTATTATATAGAGCAATCCTACAGCAGCAAATGACGTATAGACCCACATGCACGCCGCCAAACCGAAAGATTCCATGAATGGTGGGAAAACTTTTAAAGAAAAGAAACCGAGAAAGCTCAACATTGTAACACAAAAGGATACAGATGATGTATATTGGAACGATTTTCCGTCATCCCTTGTCAAATTTGGATGACGGAAAATCGTTCCAATATACATCATTTATCCACCCTGTCGGAAAATCAACAAAACAAAATAAGTAAAAAGGATGCAGCTTTGCCGCGAATCTGCAATAGTTGAAAAACTGATGATTTGTTGTTCATAAGTGAGAACAACCGAAATTTCGATTGAGTATCAAGATAAGATATTCCGGCGTTCCTATTGAAAAAATATGTTCTTATTACCTTGGATGGCAAAAACTCTACCATTAAAATAGCTGGCATTGGTATAAGTCCCACATTCGCAGTGAGTATAATGCAGGTCATAATTAAAAGTGGCAGCCACGAATGATAAGGTGATAGATCCACATTGGTCTCTTGTGCCACGAATGCATACAAACCGAACGCAGCTAAACAAACGCCCGTCGTTGCTGGCGAGACTATGAGCAGATATTTACGTCCAAAATGATATAAGAAGAACCACCAATCTGAACAACACCAATGAGAATGGTATTTGTATCCGGGTTTATATCGGTTTTGAGGGAGGCAAAAACCGTCGACATATAACTAAGCAATGTATAGCTGCCAGTGAGTAGATTGATGCATATGACCATCAAAGCTATACTTATGGTTTTGATAACACTTTTTGTGACTGAAAATTCATAATAATTTAATTTCGTACTGAATTAGTTTTAAATTTCTTCTCAACTCACAAAAGCCACACCACGTTATCGCATCCTTTAATGCCTTTTGCTCTTTAATCGCACATTTCAATTCCACAAATATCAAGTTGAACCTCTCAATCTCCCATTTACTTGAACCTATATAATTCATATAAAATTTGAGTGACCCCTGCACTTCCTCGTCACGCCCGCAGTGCAAAAGATATGGTGGTGTTTCAGGAAAATGTGTTCCAGTCAACATAAAGATCATAGGCAACAATATCACTCTCAAAGGTATAATGTGATATGGCATATGCGCAGACATTATATAACCAGTGATTACCAACATTAATTGTGAGCGTAAAAAGGGATGCTAGACGACCGCGTATACAATAATACATGCGAAATTAATAATAATAACACAAGTATTTAAAAAAAAATAAATAAAATGATTGTGAAACTAACTTTGGATCAGCGATTTCACCAATGAAAATGGGTATAACCACCCAAGTGCCGCCACTAGTGATACCAGCAGCAAAACCTCCGGCATAAAGATATTCAACAGATGAAGCAAAGTATATGAGCACCCAAAAGTACTGTATTTGGTATTAAATTTAAATTGTATTTTTTTCAAGTTGTGAGTATCTAAGGATTGCCTATTAGATTAACTTATTATATGAGGTATGGCAAGCATGTACATTAGACTGGCCGTAAATTTTTTTTTGGAAAACCTTTAATTTTTTCATCTTAAAATATGAGGTTATGTGTAAAAAGAAACAGTATAATTTTTCAGCTCGATCCGATCATCCCTTAACGTGCCTTGTGAAGGCCAAATTACGTAGAACTTCAAGAAAATTACCATTTTTACGATTTTTAGTGTCATTTTTCACTTTTTTGAAGTTTGTTCAAATGACAAAAGAACAAGTTAAAGAAGTGTAACAAAACATTTGTTTTAATTCACTGTTTTTTTTTATTATTATAGAGTACAAAAAGAAATAAAAGTTGATTACTTATTTAATGAGAGACGATTTGGTGCAAGATGGATAACTTTGCCTATAGTGCTCAACAACTTGCAATAAGTACTGTTTATCTTCTTCATTATAAGTCAGTGATCGATTGAAGTCGGTGATCAATTTCAATGCTCTCTCAGCAGCGTCATTGACTACAGTTAAATGTTGAAAAATTCCTTTTCCTGCCTTATAATTTTCTCTCTCTTGCCATGTGGAAGGATCTGATTGCAAAAAGCTTGTTTCTATTCCTAAACGTGTGAAGAATGCTTTAGTTCTTGGTGAAACAAAACTACTTATATCCTTGCTGTCATAGAGAAGTATATCGGGCATTGTTGCGGTAATTCGTTTTGGAACAGCATTGTCATCTTGGTTTTCTTTATTAATTGCTTTTACCATTTTTTGCTGAATATGCAAGGGAATTTTTTCATCAAAAAATGAAAGGCCAACAGCTTCTTCCGGCAAGTACCATAAATGATTTTTTATTTTTTGTAATAGAGCATTGGAAACTTTTTTATCAAAATAGGCAATCGAATCTTGAATCAGCCTTAGGTCATTATGTGGAGCAGCTATTGGATATACACAACGAAACCAATACGGAAGGTAGGTGCAGACCAGAAAAATACAAATGCTTCGTAGACTCATTTTCTCTGAAGTTGTTAATTTGAATTGGTTGCTAAACAGAAAAATTTTGTAACAATACAGGCACTTCGACATAAACCTTTCGTGCGATGTTGCGCCAGGTGACCGAACTTGTGAAAAACTTGGTACGTCTTCTCCAAGAAAGAGTAGAGATAGTTGTAACAGCTCCTTATAATCAGCACGAATGTGGTGTTGTATTTAACGTAGTTAAGCAGAAATTCTTAAAAGTATCTATTTCTGCTATTGTTAAGACTCGCCGAACTTCTACGTCCGATATTCCACTTTTGAAGGATTTAGGGTTAATATTTTTCCAGTAGCTAGAAAAACGATTGAAAAGTGGAACATCCGGAGCTGATGATTTACCAAAATTCAATTGAAACACTGCTTTTACTAACAGCTCGGTAATATGATGACGACATGGGAAGAAAAGTAGAGTGGGGCCTATTCTTTTTTCAAGCAGGAAAGCAGCTCCATTATTAAGTCCAGTATTAGCAGCCGTTGTATCAAATGATAAAATTTCCACTAATTCTTCGAGTTTCCATGCGCACAAAAAATTATAAATTTCTGCAGATATAGTATCTCCCTTTGAATTTTCCATTTTAGGTATACCTAGCAGTTTCTCCATGTTTTGCCCCGTTACAACGAGAGACAATCGATCCTTTTTTTTCGGTGCCACTGATTTCTAGAAGAAGCTTACCATCCCAGTGAAGGACACACATTTCAGGAATCTAAAGCAGGATAAAAAATCAAACATACTTATAAACGTATTCAGAAATACAAATTTATTACATTTAATCCATCAATAATCTCTTCTGCTTGCTGCGATGAAAATTCTTTCTTATCGAATGTACTGTGGTTCGATTGAGGACTAAATCTTCCATTTTTATCGGCAATTTTCCACCATTAACTTCTTGCAGTTTGTTTACGAAGGTGGAAACCGTTGCACTGACCAAATGCATGGCATCTCTTGTAGAGAGCCTACATTTGTCCATACTCGCAAGCATTCTATCATTAATGAAATTAATTTTTGCGCGATTTGGTTTTGTTAGTTCTAACCTAATGTCAGTATTTTCACTATCAATTATATCAGTAGGCACGTTTTCTTCACCAGGTACACAGTTCATATCACTGTCCTCGGGGAAAGTGCTTCCAAAAGCGTTAGTATTTTCAGCAGCTAGATATATGAAAGTGACTTAAAATTAAAAAAAAAACTGCAAACTTAAACTAAAATGTACTTTCCTTGGATTTGATGCTTTTCAACACGCTTTCTTTCTTCTTCCATTCGTTGTTCCTTGCGTTTTTGTTTTGTAGCCAATACAGTATCAGCACCACACATACTACCTGGACGACCTTTATTCCTTTGAAGCAAAAGAAAATCTTTATCTTCCTACATTTTTATTATATCCAGGGCATTCGGGGCTGCTAAGTCGAATATGTAGTTCTCAATTTTATCTAAAAAGTCTGCTTCATTTTTGCGATACTTTGCATATGGAAATTTGCAATTTTTTTGTAAATTTCTCCATTTCTGGTAAAGTATTTTTAATTTTTTAATACAATTGCCTTCTTTCATTGTAGTATGTTTGCTTTTTTTCCAAAATTCAATCGTGGCACCAATCGTGAATTTCATACTGAATTGCAAACTCATATTTTCCTTGCGCATTTTGTAAAATAATAATTGGAGCACCTGTTTCCCTGATGGCAACTTGGCCCCAGAAATAACACTCACATTTCCCCACTAAAAATATATCTTGCTCAGACCGTAGTCTTTTCTTTGAAATGCCCGCTGACGATTTATAACTCATTTTTTTACCGATTAGTTAATTTTTAGCTTCAAAACAATGCAATGCCACCGACTATATTGCAAATATGGACAAGAAGAACAAGACTTTGTCAGCTGTTTTCCTAATTGCGATGTGTAGTTGGCTTAAAGCGCAATAAAGTAAACACGATTATCTATATATATTATACCTACTTTGAGCTCCACAAGGCACGTTTTAGCATCATCGCATCGGGCTGAAAAATTACACCATTTCTTTTTACTTCTAACCTCATGTTTTAAGAGGAAAAAATTTCATGATTTTCAATATTTATTTTTCTCCATACGAGTTGCGGCCAGGTTTTACGTCCAAAGATGTCCAAAACTGCGCCAAAGCTAAGATTACCCACAACAGTTACCATATAAACAAGTGCGCCTATCCAAGAAGCCTCCACCATAGAGGTGACAAACGGAAGCGGAGTCTTTTCGGGCAATAGGAGTTCTGCCACCATTGGAGCAAACCAACCAAGACCAATGCCATTGCAATATGTGATGATGATGACTAGATAAAAGTAATATTAAGGGTTTTTTTACTACGCGAGCTCGAAAAAAACGCTCCAACTAGCTCAACAATTTCATTATGGCAAAACCATACAGATGGTTACTTTTTTTAGCTGCTTTGACATTTCTACTTCTAGCGCAGTATGTTTTTGACACTCAACCAGAGAATTACAAAAACAAAATACATGAAATGCGTGTGTTTGTTTGTATGTATGTCACCCTGCCGCCACGCTGTTCTTTTGTTATTTTTGTTTATCTGACATTCGTGTGTTCATTTCATTCGCTCGTTCACAATAGTGCCCTATTTTTGAATATGTAACACTATACAACACTATCAATCAGGTCGATAATTACCTAAGTGATTTCAGTTGAAACCGCTTAGCCAACTCAACTCGATTACTTTTTATTGTTGCTTTCCATGCAATTCGGTAAGCTAGCTAGTGTTTTAATTGTAATAGTTTGCAACGAAATACAGCTATTATAAGTTGAAGAAATGTAACTTAATCGGAAACGTACGTCTTCAGTGTACTTTTTCGTTCTGTCGCGTTCGCACATATTCACTGTTTTTTATTATATTTAAATGCTCCCCATTTGCCTAAAACTCACTTAGGGTTGTTTAAAGGTTGCATTTTTGTTCTGATGTTGTTGTTCTTAGGTGTTTTGTATCGTGTAGTTTGCCGTGGGCATTCTATATTATTCATACACCGTTTTATTAATTATTTTATTTACTATCATGTTAAATAAGTATATTCGATTTTGTTCTGTTTCCATTCTGTCTATTAAGAAAGTCCATTGTTTTCATTATCTTACATATACGCAGAACATCTGAAAAAGCTCTGGTACTACCACCAGCTTTTCGTTTATATTTATCACTGTTTTTATTTTTTTTAACTATATGCCAATATAATGTTTTTGCGACTGTTAGTCACGATTATTTCCTTGATTTAGCAGCTAGTAATGTCGGAAATGGCAACCACCGTGGCGTGGTGGTAGCGTGCTCCGCCTATCATACCGAAGATCCTGGATTCACGCCCCGGGCAAAACAACATCGAAAATTTAGAAAAAATGTTTTGTCAGCGGGGTCGCCCCTCGGCAGTGATTTGGCAAATACTCCGAGTGTATTTCTGCCATGAAAAGCTTATCAGAGAAAATTAATCTGCCTTGCAGCTGTCGTTCGGAGTTGGTATATACATGACTTATGTCCGTTCCGTCAATTTGTAGGAAAATTAACAAGAGTTGCATCGTGCTCTGGTAAGAGAGGCTCGGCCTAAATTCTCTTCGGAAGTTATCGCGCCTTGCATTTATTTATTTAATTTCGAAAATCCATGTAGTTCTGAATATTGCCACGTTGTTTGGAAGGTTTTATACAACGTTTTCTAAAAAACTTTACTCACCACTTAATGCCGCGTAAAATTGCCTGCGATATTCACTGCACCCTCCGAGAGAAAATTTAACAGCATGTTTTGTTTTTGTTTACAATTAGGTCACACTTCCCGAAACTATTTTTAAAAGCAGTGTAAGCATTTGTAATCGTTGCATTTATTTAAAAATAATTATTTTCTATATTTTGGTTATTTATTTCAACACAATTTTGGCTTGTAAACTCCATCACAAACGGCGACCCTGGACGACTATAACTAAATTGCCAAATATTCTTACATTTAAAATTTTTTATCTTGTGTAAATACACACCATATGTTATCACAAGGTTCGTGCAAAGATAAATAAACAGAGAAGGTTAATGTCAATGTACACTGCGGGCAATCTTTTACTGAAACATCCACAACTATGGATGCTGCATCAAGTATGAAATAATAAACCTGTTCCATCAATAGATTTTCTGTGGATATCATTTTTGCTGATCGATTACAAAATTATGCTTACCACAAAACTACCAAAAATGCTTATTTCAACTGAGATTGGCATTGTTCCATGCAGAATTCCAAGTAAGTTATCTACGATGGAGCTTGGGAGTTTATAACAGAAGCTGCATTTTTAATAGAACCTTTATTATATGCGTGGATATGGAAGCTATTAGAATTTTGCCCTCTTTATATACCACAAGGTTAGGTTAGGTTGAACTGGCCGGTCCATGAGGACCTCAAATAGACTGATTGAGTACGTACTGTTACCAGAAGTTTGTATTAACGACCAAACTGAAAAACCCTATCAAAAACCAGAACCTATGTTATAAAATAACTCCGTCCTCTTGGCAAATACTAGAAGCTTCCTAGGAATTAAACCAGATCTGACAGCTGTATCACTCCTAGCTGGAGTCTTAGCCTAGGAAGTGCAGGGCACGAGCACAGAACGTACTCGATCGTTTCCTCCTCCAACCCGCACGTCCTACATCTCCTATCACTGACCACTCCTAATTTAAAGGCATGTGACGCCAGAAGGCGGTGTCCAGTCAGAATACCCGTCATGAGTCTAAAGTCCTCTCTTTTTAATGATAGAAGCAACTTTGTTAGTCTAAGGTTGTAAGACCTACACATAATCTTCGACACTTTACAGTCCCGCGCTTGAACCCACGCCTTTCCCGCTTGGTCGATCATGTGCACCTCTCGCTTTCGTGTAATCTCGCCCAGTCTAATTGGGATGTCTACGGAGCAAGCTTCAAGGGATGCGCCCTTATTAGGTAGTTCGTCCGCTTTTCATTCCCATCTATTCCCATATGCCCTGGGACCTAATATAGATGTATGCTTCTCCCTGTCCCGATTCTCTCCAGAGACTGATTACACTCTAACGCGCATTTAGATGCTGCCGAGATTATTGCCTTAATTTCTGCTTGACTGTCAATATAAAAGTTAACACGGTTGCAGCTTAAGATATTCTCTTCCAGGGTTTCTACTGCTTTGGTTACGGCTAATATTTCAGCTTGGAAAACGCTACAGTAATGCGGCAGCCTGTAGGATCTGCATATTTCCGGATCAGCACAGTATACCGCAGGCCCTACTCCTTCCATTACATTGGAACCATCTGTGAACACATGTATCGCCTCGTTCGCCATTTGCGCACCCTTGCGCCAACCGTCCACCTCTAATGTGGCCTTAAGATCTCGCTCGAAGCGCAGATAGGGAATCGGGTAGTCTATTCGTCTTGTGATAGGTAGGCGCTCAAGCTGGCCGAGGCACTATGCCACAAAAAGTAAACAACAAGTTTATTGAACAATAGCTTGTATATTTTATTATTTACTATTATGTAACTAATAGTGCGACATTTTTGATTTCTTCATGTATAAGTAATATATGTATGTATAATTAATTTAAATACTATAACTTATACTTACGAAAAGAATAATTTAGAGATTACTATACTACTTAACATCAACTGAGAAGCAGATTTACATAAGTAGGTTTTTATCTGCAATAATTGTGAAATCTTATAAGCTAGATATTTGCTACTTGATAAGATGATGCACTTAGGCCCACATGTAGAACTGCAAGTTATCTTTTTAACGCAGAGTTAGCTGAAAAAATGTGTTAAGAGGGTATGAGTTTAATAATCCCTCATATCAGGTTAACTCTCTGTTAGAGCAGTTCTGCAAGTGGGCCTTAAGTATTTAAAATTTCATAATGCAGTACTTTAATGTATACTTATTTACGAGTACATATCGAGAGATAAATGGCGTTGAAATGAGTCGTAAATTTTATTAAATGAGGTTCACATGTACCAAGATTCAAACGGAAACGTCATACTTACAATTTATCTACTAAGTCTTTATTTTTCCACGTCGTTATGCATTGCTCTACCTTTAGTCTCCGGTACAAATATCATTACATAAAGCAAGCCCAGAGCAGCAAATGAAGCATAACCCCACATGCACACTGCCAAACCGAATGATTCCAAGAATGGAGGGAAAACTTTCATAGCAAGGAAAGCGACCAAACTTAACATTGTAACGCAGAAAGATACACCTTTTTCTCGAATCTGAAATATTTGAAGTAAAACATAATTGGTTTCAACAATAATGTCGAGATAGACTGAACATGTAAATGTTTGGCTTAAGCTATGTTCGATCTTAAATGTTCGGTTCGGCTTCAGCCGAAGTTCGATTTCCTAACTAAGGCATCATTTTGTTTACCTTCGATGGCAAAAGTTCCACCATTACAATTGCCGGCACGGGTATCAGTCCCACATTCGCAGTGAGTATAATACAGGCCATAATTAGGAATGGCAGCCATGAATTATACACTGATAGATCCACATTGGTCTCTTGCGCGAGGAACGCGTACAAGCCGAATGCAGCTAAAGAAATGCCCGTCGTTGCTGTCGAAACTAATAGCAGGCTTTTACGTCCAAAATGATCAACCAGAATTGTTGCTATATAAGAACCGCCAACTTGTACCATACCAATGAGTATGGTATTCGTATCTGGGTTTATATCGGTTTTAATAGCAGCAAAAACCGTCGACATATAACAAAGCAATGTAAAGCTGCCAGTAAAGATATTAATACACATCACTATCATAGCTGTGCTCATGGCTCTCAAAGCACTTTTTGTGACTGAAAATTTATAGTAATTTTAATTTGACACCGCATTATTTTTTTATTTTTTCTTGACTCACAGAAATCTCGCCATGTTATCGCATCCTTTAATACCTTTTGCTCTTTCATCGCACATTTCAATTCCGTAAATGTCACGTCGAACTTTTCAATCTCCAATTTACTTGAACCTTTATAATTCATATAAAATTTGAGTGACTCTTGCGCTTGCTCCTCATGCCCACGATGCAAAAGATATGATGGAGTTTCGGGAAAATATGTCTCGATTAACAAAAAGATCATAGGCAACAATATCACGGCCATTGGTATGATGTGATATGGCACATGCGCAGAAACTATATAACCTGTCAGCATGCCAGCGTTAAGTGTAAGCGTAAACAGTGATGTAAGACGACCGCGTATACTGCAATAACGCAAACATCATAGTTTATGCATGAGAAAAAATAATATTTAAAGCAAAAATGATTATGAAACTAACTTTGGATCGGCGATTTCACCAATGAATATGGGTATAACAACCCAAGTGCCGCCACCAGTGATGCCAGAAGCGAAACGTCCGGCATAAAGATATTCAACGGATGTAGCAAAGTAGATGAGCGCCCAAAAGCACTGTATTTGGTAACAAATTAAATTTTTATATATTTTAGTTAGTTACGTTGAATAACTGAATTACTTACCATGTGCGGTATGGCAAGCATGTAAATACAGGTTTTCCGTCCAAAGATACCTAAAAATGCGCCAAAACTAAGGTTACCTACAACACCTCCCATACAAACGAGTGCACCGATCCAAGAAGCCTCTTCCACAGAGGCGGAAAAATTAACTGGGGTGTTTTCGGCGGATTGAAGTTTTGTCACCATGGGAGCAAACCAACCAAGACCAATGCCATTGCAATATGTGATGATGGTGACTAGATGAAAGACAGATAATGACAATTTTTGTCTTATGCATTAATGTGATTTGGTGAGAACTATACGGCCAATTAGTGGTTAAGAGCACTCAAGTATTTCAAAATTCCTGCCTCAACCTGTAAATAACTTTAACAAGGGACCTAACCATTGCAAAGGCAAGTCAATACTTCTAGGAAACCAAATAAACTTTTCCAACGCTCTTTATTAATCGGTTATTAGATGAATTGAAATATAAAAAGTAATATAAAAGTGGAGACATCTCTTGGGAATATTCAAAATTAAGAAACCTCAAGAAAAGCTGAACAGTAGATAACCGCAGAAATAATGTCGAAGCAAACATTTAATGTGGAACAGATCGTCGAATTTCATAAGCTTAAGAGAGCTCAAGTCAGAGCTGTTTTGGTTTTGGTTTAATTAATTTTTTTTTAATTAATTCAAAATATTTTCTAAAACTGTTTAATTTTTTGATAGTTGTTGTTTTAGTTGGGATAAACTCTTTTTCACTACAATTAGTTTTACCTTTTAACTCTGTGTTTATCACACACTTTTTTTACCAAAACATTAAAACTTTTAGGTCCACTTGCAGAACGGCAAGTTAACTATTTAACTCAGAGTTAAACTGATACATTTATTAAAAAAAATTTTAAATTAACTCCGAGCTAAAAAAACTGCAAGTGCGCCTTTGTGTTTAAACTGCCAAAATTAAAACAGAAACCTTTTTAAATACTCCGATTTTCAGAACACGTAGAAAACTCCGTAACGGAAAGCACAAAAACGGCACGATTTGTAGAGCAAATGGAAAGGAAGAAAGCGCTCTAAGGAACATTGTTTGTCTTTTGTACATTTTTTAAGTTTTTCTCGGGTTTTACGGGTTTCAACCAATCGATGTTACGAAGCTGTTTTATATAACCCTTTCTTAAAAACTTGGCTCACCACTTAATGCCGCGTAAAATTGTCTGCGATATTCACTGCGCAGTACGCCCTCCGAGAGAGAATTAAACACCATGTTTTTTTTACAATTTGTTCGCACTTTCCGAAACTTCCTTTTAAACTTAGTCTTGTTATTTAAAATCTCCCGCTTGCCATTTAGTTTATTATTTTATAATTTTTTGTTAATTATTTTTTAATATAATTTTGACTTGTAAACTCCATCACTGACGGCTAAACACTGACGGCTAACAAGTAAATTTCCAAATAGTCATACAACTTTATAGACGAATTATTCCGTTTTGTACAATATACGTTTTTCGCTTTAAAATATGCATCTTAATTTGTTTTTATCTTAAATACACATCGCATTTCATCACAAATCCCGTGAAAAGGTAAATATAAAGTAGGACGTTAATAGATATGTATGTAAGTATCAACATACATATTTATTTAGTAAATTTGCTCTTTTATTTGACGAAAAAAGAATGATGTGACGCATACACCAGATTTATTGTGGGAAATGTCAAAAATCTTGAACAAAAATATTTAATATCTGTATTTGTTGTTTGCAAATTAAACAAAGCTTAACAAATGGCGTGTTTAAAGCAAATGAAATTAGCACACATATATTAGCCGTGTTTTTTACACGTAAAAGTCTATACGCTTAAACTTTATATGGACTGCTAAGCATCAAACTTTAAATACACCTCTGAAATTGCTGCGCATAAAATGTGTACTACTAAATTTCAATACGCATTATACTCAGATGTAACTGAAATATGTGTCTTTGTTTCACCCTCTACACTAATTGTATGTATTCTATGTGTGTCCACAATTCATCGCAACTGATTTAGCTATATGTTAGGCCCTATGGCCATCAGAGGGTTGTGTCTCCGCTTTTCGCTACACCCTGTGGCTGTAGCTAGTTATTTAACCACTGCCGCTAGATGGGTCTCCTAAGCATTATCTAAGCGAGGATAGGCGTTTTTTCACGCGCAAACGTAAACGTATACGCGTGTATAAAAAAACACGGCTATTATATCATTTACAAATTGAAAATCATGTAGAGCACATGGGTAGACACCATATTGCACACCCTTTCCGTTATGGTTGGATAGTGTGAAAATCAAATTTGTTTTTATACACAATTTAATATAGTTGAGAACAAACTCTTTCTAAATCAGGTATGTACTAACCTTTAGACGTCCTTATTAAAACTGCTTTTACTAGAAAGCTTTGAGAAACACTTCCCCATTATCTCATTTTTATCTTTTACTAATATACTTTTACATAAGCTTCTGTAGCGCTTCCTGCTTACAGACAAACAAATCATGGGAGACAAAAGTCACTAAACTCAAAAATATAATAACACAGATAATAAATGAACTTTGTTCCTTACAAGTAATATATAAAAAATAAAAAAAAAAGTAATATATACCTTTTTTTAATATAAAGGATTGTGTAGTTAGGCAATTTAAAACTTATATTTGGTAAGACTTAAACAAATAGCCACCAAAATACAATTTAAACCCAATTGCAGAACGGCAAGTTAAAGCTCAGAGTTAACCTGACATGAGTGGTTAAACTCATACATTTTTGACACATTTTTTTAATTACCTCTCAGCTAAAAAAATAACATGCCTTTCTGCAAGTGGGCCGTAGTCGCATATCATCGAGTCTCTCATCATGTCAATACGCATTTAAAAAAACGTTTCCCAATAAATGTGTCAACGGATATAATTTCTTTGATTAGTATTGCTGTGATACATTTTTATTTAAAAATCTTCTTACTTTGTTTATTTTCATTTCAACGGTTGCTATATCCCCTTTCCAAAGCAGTTTTGGTCTGCTTTGACAATTTCAATGGTAGTTTGATCATCTGCTAATTCATATTTCTTCTCTGCTTACCAACCATTTTTCACCATCTGTTGACAAGACATTTGTCAATATTTTACGCTTCCCCCTTCTATTTGACGTTTTAACTCTTTTCGTCGACCTAAAGGCTCTGGCATAACTAACTTTCTTACGAAAGGAGGGGGTGCTTGACCTTGAAGTTTTAGCGTGACCATATTAAATCGTTTCCGAGATAATCATGCTAGTACCTTAATTGCGCTATTTTCCGGACCTTCAACATCGATTAAACTCCCAAAAACCTTCAGGGAGTCTCCCCATCGGTACAAGAAGAATAACAAGTAAGGAAGGCTAAGTTCGGGTGTAACCGAACATTACATACTCAGTTGAGAGCTATGGAGACAAAATAAGGGAAAATCACCATGTAGGAAAATGAAACTAGGGTAACCCTGGAATGTGTTTGTATGACATGTGTATCAAATGGAAGGTATTAGAGTATTTTAAGAGGGAGTGGGCCATAGTTCTATAGGTGGACGCCATTTAGGGATATCGCCATAAAGGTGGACCAGGGCTGACTCTAGAATTTGTTTGTACGATATGGGCATTAAATTAAAGGTATTAATGAGGGTTTGAAAAGGGAGCGGCCCTTAGTTGTATATGTGGAGGCGTTTTCGAGATATCGACCAAAATGTGGACCAGGGTGACCCAGACCATCTGTCGGGTACCGCTAATTTATTTATATATGTAATACCGCTAATTTATTTATATATGTAATACCACGAACAGTATTCCTGCCAAGATTCCAAGGGCTTTTGATTTCGCCCTGCAAAACATTTTCATTTTCTTCTACTTAATATGGTAGGTGTCACACCCATTTTACAAAGTTTTTTTCTAAAGTTATATTTTGCGTCAATAAACCAATCCAATTACCATGTTTCATCCCTTTTTCGTATTTGGTATAGAATTATGGCATTTTTTTTATTTTTCGTAATTTTCGGTATCGAAAAAGTGGGCGTGGTCATAGTCGGATTTCGGCCATTTTTTATACCAAGATAAAGCGAGTTCAGATAATTGCGTGAACTAAATTTAGTTAAGATATATCGATTTTTGCTCGAATTATCGTGTTAACGGCCGAGCGGAAGGACAGACGTTCGACTGTGTATAAAAACTGGGCGTGGCTTTAACCGATTTCGCCCTTTTTCACAGAAAATAGTTATCGTCCTAGAATCTAAGCCCCTACCAAATTTCACAAGGATTGGTACATTTTTGTTCGACTTATGGCATTAAAAGTATCCTAGACAAATTAAATGAAAAAGGGCGGAGCCACGCCCATTTTTAAATTTTCTTTTATTTTTGTATTTTGTTGCACCATATCAATACTGGAGTTGAATGTTGACAAAATTTACTTATATACTGTAAAAATATTAACTTTTTTTTTTAAATTTGACTTAAAAATTTTTTTTTAAAGTGGGCGTGGTCGTTCTCCGATTTTGCAAATCTTTATTAGGTATACATATAGTAATAGGAGTAACGTTCCTGCCAAATTTCATCATGATATCTTCAACGACTGCCAAATTACAGCTTGCAAAACTTCTAAATTACTTTCTTTTAAAAGTGGGCGGTGCCACGCCCATTGTCCAAAATTTTACTAGTTTTCAATTCTGCGTCATAAGTTCAACTCACCTACCAAGTTTCATCGCTTTGGTAATGAATTATCGCTTTTTCGAATTTTTCGATATCGAAAAAGTGGGCGTGGTTATAGTCCGATATCGTTCATTTAAAATAGCGATCTGAGGTGAGTGCCCAGAAACCTACATACCAAATTTCATAAAGATACCTCAAAATTTACTCAAGTTATCGTGTTAACGGACCGAAGGACGGATGGACGGACATGGCTCAATCAAATTTTTTTCGATAGTGATGATTTTGATATATGGAAGTCTATATCTATCTCGATGCCTTTATACCTGTACAACCAACAGTTATCCGATCAAAGTTAATATACTCTGTGAGCTGCTCAACTGAGTAAAAAGAGTGTGTTGGCAGAGAACGCGTAGTGTATCAAGTCTGTCTACCCAGCCTAGAGTAATGAAGAACCAAAATACTTGTTGCATTGAATCAGATAAATTATGTTTGTTTTATGTTATGCCAGTTTATTTTGCTTAGAGCAAGTTTATTACTTGAAGTCTTCTTTAAATTCATTTTATTCTATAATTTCAAAATTAACTTAGCCAGCCAGACATAACAAAAAAGTATCTTTGTCTCTGAAATAATTGTGAAATCTTATAATAATGTTATATATGCTACTGGATAAGATAATAAACTTATTTATAATTTTATAATGCAGAGCTTTAAAGTATATTCATGTACATACCGACAAAAGTTTGGTGTTGCAGTGAGTATCGTAAATTTATATTAAATGTAGTACAAATGTATGTATGAAAAATTAAATAAAAAACGCCATATCTATTATTTATCTACTAAGTCTCTACTTCTCCACGTCGCTATGCATTGATCTACCTCTAGTCTCCGGTACAAATATCATTACATAAAGCAATCCCAGAGCAGCAAATGACGCATAACCCCACATGCACGCCGCCAAACCGAAGGACTGCAAAGCTGGTGGGAAAATTTTCACAGCAAGGAAAGCGAGAAGGCTCAGCATTGTAACGCAAAAAGTTACAGCTTTTTCGCGAATCTGGAATAATGAAACACAAAAAGATTTGTGTATTAATAAAAATATTTGATTTTGGTAATAATGCCGAAAATAACCGAGCTTTCTTTTTGCTTTGGCTTGAACAATGTTCGTTTTAGCTTTGGCCACGCAAAAGACAAAACTTGACTGAATAGTTTGTTAATAAAATCTAAAAGTTTGTGAAATTTACTGACTTCTTGTTGTTTATGTCTTTGAGAAATTGACACTTTAGTTTCATATCAAAGTTCGGTTCCCTAATGATGGCATAATTTTGTTTACCTTCGATGGCAAAAGTTCCACCATTACAATGGCCGGTACGGGTATGAGTCCCACATTCGCAGTGAGTATAATACAGGCCATAATTAAAAATGGCAGCCATGAATGATATGCCGATAAATCCACACTGGTCTCTTGTGCGACGAATGAATACAAACCGAACGCAGCTAACGAAATACCCATCGTTGCTGTCGAAACTAATAGCAGGCTTTTGCGTCCAAAATGATCAACCAAAATTGTTGCTATATAAGCACCGAAGACTTGAATAACACCAATGCATATGGTATTCGTATCCGGATTTATATCTGATTTGATGGCGGCAAAAACCGTTGACATATAACTCAGCAGTGTATAACTGCCAGTGCACAAACTAATGCACATCACTATTATAGCAATGCTCATGGCTTTCAAAGCACTTCTTGTAACTGAAAATTTATAACAATTTTTAATTCACATAGAATTATCGATAGTTGATCTTTCTCTAAACTCACAAAAGTCACGCCACGTTATCGCATCCTTTAATACCTTTTGCTCTTTAATCGCACATTTCAATTCCGCAAATGTCAAATTGAACTTTTCAATCTCCAATTTACGTGAACCTTTATAATTCATATAAAATTTTAGTGACTCTTGCGCTTGCTCTTCACGCCCACGATGTAAAAGATATGATGGTGTTTCAGGAAAATATGTTTCCGTAAACAAAAAGATCAAAGGCAACAATATCACGACCAATGGTATGATGTGATATGGCACATGCGCAGAAACTATATAACCAGTCAGCATTCCCGCGTTAAGTGTGAGCGTAAACAGTGATGTAAGACGACCGCGTATACTGCAAAGCACAAAAAAGTAGTAAACATTTTTTACATAAATCTGATTATGAAACTAACTTTGGATCAGCGATTTCACCAATAAAAATTGGTATAACAATCCAGGTACCGCCACCAGTCATGCCAGAAGCGAAACGTCCAGCATAAAGATATTCAACGGATGTAGCAAAGTAGATTAGCGCCCAAAAGCACTGTATTTAGTATGAAGTAGAAATGTTGTGTTTCGTTAAATTGTCGTTCAATAATTGCGTAAGAGAGTAAGTTACCATGTGCGGTATGGCAAGCATGTAAATACTGGCTTTACGTCCATAGATATCCAAAATTGTGCCAAAACCAAGATTGCCCACAACACCTCCCATACAAACAAGTGCGCCGATCCAAGAAGCCTCCTCCACAGAGGCGAAGAAGGGAAGCGGCGTGCTTGCGGGAGATTGAAGTTTCTCCACCATGGGAGAAAACCAACCAAGCCCAATGCCATTGCAGTATGTGATGATGGTGACTAGATGAAAGATATTATAAGAATGTGTTTGTTTCTGTCATATTAAAGAGCATATTGTTTAATTTTGAGAGGTTTTGGAACACTACATGATACCGAAGATGCGAGCTCTAAAGGAAGTTTAAGTTTAGATCAAGTCAAAGGGGATTTGCTCAGAACCCATTACAGTCACGCATTCAGCAATGTCACTTAATAAAAAACGCTAGCTTATCCACAATTCTACCAGTTGAGATGGGATATATAGCAGATACCTAATCAACAATGGCATTATATTATGAAATTGTGAATATTTTATATAAAAATACCAATCTACATAATTTAAAAATGAAAACTGAATTTTTTTCAATTATGAAGAAAAAATAAGCATAATCACGTTTAGTATTGGATCTATGTATCTATTTTGGGATCAGAATTTGGGCTCAGAACACGTTAAGCTTTTAAAACTAGGACGAGGGGCTTTTTTGGTTTTTATTTATTTTTATATATATTTTTATTTTAAATATTTGAATTTTTTTCTGGCTCTACCTGTTTGTGCAGGAAATTCATTTAAAGCATTTCCGCTTTTTATAGTTATTAAAAAATTTCGGAACAAATTCGTTTTGCACTTTCTGAATTTTGATAATTGTCGTGCTTGTTCTTTATTGACTGTGATTGGGAGTGCCAGCGCTGTACAGACCATTTTTTTATTTTTTGAGTACCGTTAACAACGTTTTTTATTATGATACATATTTTCTTAAGAACTTCGCTTACCACTCAACGCTGCGTATAGTTGTCTGCGATATTCACTACGGAATACGCCCTCCAAGAGGAAGTTGAACAGCATTTTTGTTTTTGTTTACAACTAGTTCACACTTTGCAAAACTTGTTTCAGTCTTATTATTTAGAGTCTCTCACTTTTCACTTAGCTAATTATTTTATAATTTTTTGTTAATTATTTTAATAAAAATTTGACTTGTAAACTCCATGACTGGCAGCGAAGCACTGACGACTGACAACTAAATTGCCGTATAGTCATTCAACTTTATAGATAAATTGTACCCTTTTTGTACACAAATCGTTCTTTCACTGTAAAATATGCATCTTAATTTGTTTTTATCTAAAACACACATGGCAATTCATTACAAAGCCGCGGAAATGGTAAATATATACAATAGGACCTTAATAGATGTATATCAACTTAAAAATAAAGAGACAAGAGACACATGCTTTTACATCAGATTTATTGGGGAATAATAAAGTCTTCAACAAATTGTTTTTTGTTTGTCTTTTGCAAAATAAATAAAGCTTAACAAAAGGTAGATGAAAAGCAAATAAAATTTGCACGCCGTGAGCATACTTGTATATATTAAAATTTATTAACGGTTAATCGCAGGAAATGAAATTTACATTGTCATGCGTTTTAAAATAACCCTAGACGGGGCCATAATCACTGAATCAAAATGGATCATAACAAGTGTTATATCTAAAACACTTAAGCTTAATTATTAATTATCGATGTATGTAAGTTGTAGTCTCATCACTTCCCCGTCATTCGCTAAATATTTTAGCTCGTGCAGAAAATAGGATCAAACACCGTATAGAACACCGCTTTACCAAGGTTAGAGATGCATCAAATTTTTTTAATATACATACTATGTACTGAATTAACGGACAAACTATTATTTTTAATTAAGTGCCGTTTTTTGTTATGTATTAAGGAAATGAAAACTGATCACCTTATTCAAAAAAAAAAAAAAAATAAGTTTTAGGAATCTCATAAAATTGGAGATCTATATGGAAATGTTCTTTGAAAACGCTTTATAATGCTTTGCCAGGGAAAAATTTTTTTGAGCTTTTCGGTGTATGTAAGTTTTTTTAAGGTTTTGTGACTTGACGTGGTAGACGTAGAGGGTATAAATTAATAATGATAAGTAGTGGTTGATTACTTCAAATCTACAAGATATCTTCTTTTTATCACAAAAGTTGCTGCATAACCTTCTAATTTAGATTAACAATTTGGTCCGGTTTCCAGCTTATCTTCTCCAGAAGTGAAACAGGAGCGGAGAGATTCTAAAAAAGTTTGTTTATTGTGAATTTCCTTGAAATTTGGTACATGGATACTACCATGACTAGCTTATTATTTGTGAAACTTTTCGTTTCAGGAAGTATACCAGGCACCGACGTATTCCATAAAATCTAATTTAGGGTGCGATTTACTTGAAATTCGGTACGAAGTTATTATTTGAGATACTTTACGTTCCGAAAAGTGGACCAGGGGGCGACTTTTTGCAATTTATCGTATTATGTTGCGTTTTGCTTGAGACTTGTGTAGCTTTGAGAAACTTTTATTTCCGGAAAGTGGACCAGTGGCTGACCTTTTCAAAAAAATGTATTTATGGTGCGATTGGAGGAGAGTGGACCATGGTTCCAGTGATTTGTTTGAAATTTATTATTAAGGCAGCCCTTCGAATAGGCTAATCTAATATATAAAAACGAATGTAAAATATGTTGGTAACTTCCCAATCAAGATCGTAGCAAATTTAAAATACATTTTTTTATATCAAGCCCTGACAGCCATTTTAGTGTAAGCAAAAAAAAACAACTTTACCTGGGGAGGTGTTTAAAGTGGCATAATATAGTTCCAAGGAAAAGTTTTACATTATGTTACTTTACATGAGGTGGGATAATCCCAAATTGTTTTCTTGGAATCTTGCTCATTGGAAATATGGGGTGGCATCTTCAAAACCTGCTCTGAGAAACTTAATTTTTTATTGGTGACGCCAAATTTGCTGTTAGAGTCCAATAATACATTTGGAAATTTTTAGTTTGTCATTAAAATGTTATAATCCCGCAGCACATTGTTCACGAACATAATTATGATGTGTATCTTGTTGTACAAGAACAAAACTGAGTTAAATATTGGAGACAAAGTAAAAACTAACTGTTAACGCTTTTCAATCGAAATTTGACTATTACACGTAAATATAAATTTGATTAATCCATACAAGTTTCGTAAAGTATGAAAACTTCAACTTGGCCATTCAACTCATGCAATCAATTTAGATAAAAGCTACCTAAAACAAATAAACTCTCTAGTTGATAATAATTTAACCCATCAAAGTGTTTAAATTACGGTCACATACATGTTAATGTAAATACATACAAAAGTACTAAGGATGTGTTTAAACTGAATGGGTCCTTTTATGCTACGATGTATAGCAGTACACTTACACACAAACGTGCGTTTCTAACAATGATGGTAAACAAATATTTAGAAGCTTTATTTAGAGTTTGGCAGCTGTGGCTTTCAAATTTTTAGTTTACGTAATTTTCATTACGTAATTTACATATACATATGTTTCGTACAATAAGCTGTATGACACTACAACGGTACATCTTACCTTTATAAAACTTTCTCTTCCTTACTGAATAATTTTGGTTGGGAATATATTTTCCTTGCTTTTATATTTAATCAGATGCATGCATTCAAATTTAAGTTGGGTCAAATCGATTCCCATGAAATCCGAACGGTGTACACTAGGGTGGGTCAAATTCATTGTTGAAAAGGCACATCCAGTTTCTGAATCTATGGGTCATACTGAGTAATATTGTCCATGGGTGGATTGGGATATAAAATTTTCTAACAAAATTACGGAGGCTCGAAATTCATTTCAGACCAATGGTCCCATGGACAATATTACTCAGTATGACCCATAGATTCATAAACTGGATGTGCACCTGAAGTTTTTTCCCCATTTTTCCCCATACAATTTGACCCGCCCTAGTGTACACATATCATGTTCGTCTACAAAAGCGACTATTCTGTTTGTAAACCCATCTTTCCAATTTAGAGTGTTCTTAGGCTTATGCTGTTCTAACTTTTCAATTGTACAAGTACAAATAATAGGGACAGGTGGTAGTGATTGATGAATTGATATTTTATTATACTATCACAAAACAATTTTAGGAAAGGAGAAATCCTTATACACATAAATACATTATATGTCGGTTTCAAATACTAGCACCGAGTTGTGTTAGGCTGCGTGGAATTTTTTAAATTTTTTTGCTTTGAAAAATTAGCTAGGCTTATGATGAACAAATTTGGACTATTTTCTGAACCGGACGATACAAATATTTAATACCCAACACATATCTTGTATTTTTTATATGACCCCCAAAAACTTCGCATTATCTCAAATCTTTAATTCCCCGATGTTCTGAAATCTTAAGTACAGTTATTGTACTTCTTAAAGAGTTCCTATATGCGTGAAACAACGTTGAAACTTAAAAATCACCAAGTCTTAGCCTTAATTTGAACTAAAGTGTAAACTGTTTATTGCGTTAGTCTTAAAGTAAATAATTTTTTTTTTCTTCAAACCTCTATCATTTCTAGCTTCTACTAGTAAATGCGTAATTTTGTTTGTTATTTGTAATTTAATAAAATTATTTGTAGAACTATCCTTTTTTCCCGTTTTTTACGTAGACGGAACGCATATGCGAGTTTCGCCTCACATTACCTTCCCATTACACACACGTCAAAGTAATAGCTAAAGCAATGCAGGGATGCACCTTAACGTTAAGATAATCGTTTATCAAAAAATTTCCACCGTTTCCGTTGAAACACTTCGAAATATTATCGATAAAGATATTATCAAGATAAATTGTATCTCGTTTTTAACCGAAACGAAAAGCTTTCGTTAACGTTAAAAACGTAATCAAAAACGTGATACTTTATGTTTGAATTGTGCTGGCAATGCTATAGCCATGGTGAAGCCGTAAGCTGCTAACAGCGAGCGAACATACACACACAAACTCCATGTAATTTTTTTGTGTAATTCGTTGGTGGTAATGTCAAAAATACTCTGAGAAATGTTCGTACTGTCAAAATTCATGAGAAAAGTTGCAATCAGCTTGGCTAATGCTTTCACCTTTAATGACTCCGCCATCAATCAGCTTTGCCAGCATAGTTTGAAATTAATAATCAACATAAACGATTTGATTTCGTTTTGATATGGCAGAAAACAAAACAAAATCATTTCGTTAATTTGACGTTCTTAACGTTAATAAACGAAACAAAGTCATTTAATTATCGTAACGAAATGATATCGGTTCGTTGGTTAAGCATGCCTGAAGCAATGTGAGATTAACACAGCAAGAATAAAGCAAATCAACAAAATTAATATGATAAGGCAACGTCAGTTGCACTGCAGTGCTTTATTGGCAACAGCGTATGCCATAATTATTTAGCCGCAAAACTTTCCACCAAACCAAAAATAAAAATCAAGCACACAATAACTCATACAAACATCTTTAAAGATGGTGTATTTATAAAGCTTACTGTGCGCTTACCTTTTCTATTCACAAAAAAAAAGTCAACAAAAAGAAAGTAAGTATAAATGAAAAGAATTTATGAGCTTAGAGTAGGAACATAGATGGCTAGGAAGCTAAGAAAAGTTCTATTATAAAGTGTATAAATAAGTAAAATATCATTCGTGTATACGAGGTGCGTCTAAATTAAATGATGAGCCTGAGGTTGAGTATTTTTTTCCATCAAGGCGCTACTTGAAAACGCATCCACTTTCTAATGTTGGGACTGAGAAAACTCAGCTCGTCGTGCTTTCCTCAATACTTCTACTTCGGGTGGATCGAAAAAGGTGTGGCATAAGTCCCATTTTGCTAGTTTCAATGCAGTCATTGAGATTATAGTAATACAGTGTTTCAAATAGAACTATCCCAGTTTAAAAAAAAAATTACTAAAATATTACTTGTGGCTGTTTTTCCTCTTTAAATGTAGCAGATGAGAACATGCCATTAGCTATCTTGATGGGGAATCTCTAACATATGCATATCTCTCATCTCTTCTAAAGTTGTTATTCAGCTATGCTCTGATCCTACTATTAAGATACAAGACCACGACCTTCGAAAATCAGTGATAAGTGTACGGCTAGTACCCTCAGAAATTCTGTTGAGACTAGCTGTCATAACGTTCTTACAACAGTACCGTCTTATTTTATAAAATTCGCCCAAAATAAGGAACTACATATATGCGTATATGGATCATTACGGTGCTTACTGGTAATTGCACGGGTAAGGGGACATGGCTCTGCCATGTGACCGCAGGATAAGTCGTGTAGTCATCGACGTTTATTTTAACTTTACTACAGTAACAGAATTCTATGAATTCTGTAAAAAAAACTTTCCAAAATGTTAAAAACTCAAGACAAATATGCACACGCTTTCATGCTTACATATAAATCATAAATATGCCCGTGCCTTAATACAAAATACACTTATGAAACACGCTGTCAACCGCACAGCGCTTACTCTAAGGAGTTTTCAGTAATGCAGTGAATTTCTTTGCTCTCCTTCATGCGACAAAAAAAGGACTGCATTGAAATTTCAAAATAATAAAAATATGAAGTTTGCGGAAGATGATGATAATGTTCGCATACTTTAAGTGTAAAGTATTCGTAAAGAACTTAAGAAGATGCGCCGCTGCCTTGTCCTTAACATAGTAACATAAAGACATAAAAAAAATTATAGTAATATGAAAAGTATGTTGGCAGCAAAAAGAAAAAAATATAAAAATTGTACGACGATGTCACAAACAGCGCAAACTGAAACATAACTTACATAATGCCAGGCAGGTGAGTTGAGTTCGAGAAGCTGACTGAATTCTCTGATAGTCAACTTGCATAAAAGCATCATAAAAAATTTAAAAAACAACACGAGAGTAAGCTGAGGTTATCATAACCATTTTTCAAGTTATTCCGAAGCTATTACATAACATTTGTATGGTGGTGGTTCCTGGTGATTTTCACAATTTCTGAATAAATACGATGAATAGCGTTGTTGTAATGGTTGCTGGATAAAATCATTTGGTAATTTTTAACATTGTGTATGTGTTACAAAATTTGAATTATTTTAATGCAGTACTAAATACAAATTACATGAAAATTTCTCAGTTAGCTCAAAAGGTGTACGCAATTTCTGAAATTGAATTGGCAAAGACTAAGAATATACTGAATATCTTAAAATTTTCAAATATTAGAGGTAACAAATAGCTAGGTTGGCAACAGAGCCACAAAGAACCTTAGAAATGTGCATATTCACGAATTCAGAACAAAAACGACGAATCTCGATAGACATTACACTGAGTAGTGTGGGTTCGGACTCAAACATTGATTTTATAAAAAAAGTTGTATAAATATTTTGGCGGCCACCGTGGTGTGATGGTAGCGTGCTCCGCCTACCACACCGTATGCCCTTGGCTCACACCCCGGGCAAAGCAACATCAAAATTTTAGAAATAAGGTTTTTCAATTAGAAGAAAATTTTTCTAAGCGCGGTAGCCCCTCGGCAGTGTTTGGCAAGCGCTCCAGGTGTATTTCTGCCATGAAAAGCTCTCAGTGAAAACTCATCTGCCTTGCAGATGCCGTTCGAAGTCGGCATAAAACATGTAGGTCCCGCCCGGCCAATTTGTAGGGAAAATCAAGAGGAGCACGAGGCAAATTGGAAGAGAAGCTCGGCCTTAGATCTCTTCGGAGGTTATCGCGCCTTACATTTATTTATTTTTTTAATATTTTGGAAACATTTTTTCAAAAATCAAAATTTATTCGAAAACACCCTGTACAGTCGGAAAAATAAACACAAATACCCCACGAAAATGTATAGAAGACATATATGCACATCTCGCCCAAAAAAACCTACGACTACCATAACGAAAACATTACACAAAGTAACGAGTGACGTCTCTTATTATATTTATCCTCTGTGGATATGGTGTTCTTGAACCGAACTCTGAAATAGGGTACCAAAAAAAAAAAAAAAAAAAAAAATGAGGTAGAGCTTTGTTCAAAAAATCGCTTTAGCGCTTTTAAAATGTTTGATAAAGTAGCACGATTTCGAAACGGTTGCCGAGATAGGGCCATATTCTACTCAGAAGTTCATATATAATTCTTGTGGCAAGCTGTTGTTCTCTATAGATTTTGAAACTAATCATCAGATTTGTTACAAATTTGCTTATTTCTTATTCATCGTATTCTTTGCTTTAAAATTGGTATGTTGGGATAGTTATTCAGGAAGTGGGCAAGGAACACACTTATTTGGAGAACGGAGAGGAAGAAGGCGACGATGAGGGTGATGGTGAGAAGAAATGGGCTGGAAGAAAGGTCGAAAGGAAAGAAAATGGTATAAGTTGTATACAGTGAAGCAAAAGGAGAAAATATAGAAGTTGAGGGAAAATTAAAGAAAATTGGTAATGGAAGAGGAAGGGAAAGCCGAGAGGGAAAGAATATTTTTCTGAGCTGCTGAACTCTGTTCTATAATGAAGCAAAGGGCCCTTATCTCAGATCTAAGAAGTGTACTCAAATTAGGCATAATTTCGACCTCCACCCTATTTTAACTTCAAGCCTGAACACAGTCTCGATAATTTTAATCGGATTTTGTATATAAAATCGTAGCTTTTCTTATATAATGCTAGTAGTACTTGATTGTAAAGAGTCGTTAATCTTAAGAAAATATCATCCGTCTTGCATATCTTAATGGGATCATATTTTTTTCCTTAAACCACAGTATTTATACCTAATGCCTTCATATAAAATTTAAGTTAAAAGCTTTTAGTTTGATATAAATTTAAATACATAAATGGGCAATTCACAGAGTGCAAATTTTTCAAAAATGTATAAAATGTTCTTTCGCATAAAAGGTATTTGCAAATATGCGTAGACACAAGAGACATTTACTGAACAACTTTTTATTTTTCTTCCAAAAGGGCTTAGGTACTCCTTAATATAAACGTTTCTACATGATTTTCGTTCGAAAATCACTCCGGCTTTCTATAATGTTGCACCCAACTAAAGATTGGCGTTCAAGATTTTTTTTAAAGAAATGAATGCTGTACGAAATATTTGTTTTCAGTATACCAAGTTACTTCTATAGTTATTTTATTTACTGGCCTTATTAAAAAATATTGAAGTATCCGAGTGAAACGGTACGATAAGGACTCTTCTAGTTATGTAGAATGCGTAAATTTAAAATTATTTAACGATACAATTTTTGGAATATTTTTACTAATCCAATTTTTTAATATTACAATTGATTGGTTTTTTTGGAATTGATTCTTTCATTTCTAAGTTATGTTACGTTGTGCTATGTTATTTTATGGTATTTTTAAAATAATTTTGAGACTTATTTATTGAAATATTTTTAGTAGCCAACTTTATTAAATTTTCGAAATTTTTTCTTTCTATTCTATGTTATATAATTTTATGTCAGGTTGTGCTACGTTATGGTATGCTATATAATTTCATGTAGCTTTAGCTTGAGTTAAGCTGTGCTTTGCTATGTAATGCTGTGCTACTTTATTTTTAGTTATGTAGAGATATTTTAGACTCTGTAATTCTAAGTTATGTTTTGCAGTGTCATGATCCTTTTTTACTAACGTTT
This sequence comes from Eurosta solidaginis, assembly GCF_040869045.1. Lineage (NCBI taxonomy): Eukaryota > Metazoa > Arthropoda > Insecta > Diptera > Tephritidae > Eurosta > Eurosta solidaginis. Next base: position 3,058,784 of record NC_090320.1, on the reverse strand, counting down.
CTGAAAAAGTCGAATGTATCTTAAAATGTAAATACATACGTACGTAAATTAAAATCCATTTTCCAGTTATATAAGTACTGGCATATTTTCTTTGCACATTCAGCATATAAAAAACGAAATCTGACGGTCCAATTACATTAATTGAAGCGTACCTGATGTAGCACCCAGGGCACTCACCAAAACAGTAGTCTCATTTATTGCCAAACAAAAAATGTGAATGTATTTATGTACATACATACACGATTACATAGGAGTATTCACTTATGTATAAACCTTTCTATTTAATATGGATTGTGAAGTATGAGTGCATGTTTTCTATATTTTATCTAAACCAGATATTTTGGTTTGTTCACAATGTGGTGGCTGCCGAATTTGCAGAGGTGGAGTGCCTCGCCACTGGCGCCACTTCAATTTAGTTCACTCAAATTTTGACTTCCTTTTATATATAAAAGTGCCACAAAAAGTTAGTCATATGGATGTTGTTGGATAGCGCAAGCAAATTTGGTCGAAATCCATCATGGTACTGAAGCTGTGTGAGTGTGGGTGGGTGGTGAGCATTTGTGTTGAAATCAATTCAGAACTTAATAGAAATACAGCCAAAATATTTTTTTTTTTTTGTGAATTGAATTTATTGAGTAATTTTTTTTTTTAAATACTGTATTCAATTCTTTTACGCTTTGATTTCTTGAAATTCAGTTAAAAATGTCCCATTCTATTTGATATATTAATATGTATACTGAATTTTTTATTTGTTATTTTTTAAATTAGTTTCATCCGGTTTTTGAAAAATTAAAATATATTTTTTTAATAAATGTTTTTTATTATATTTCTTTTATTTTTTTTTTTTATTTTTATGATTATGTTATACAGCATTTTGTTTTTATTAAATCTTAAATCTATTTTATAAACTTAACTAGTCATTACAACCGTGAATTGATTTCATTTACACCCGTGCGCAAGCAAGTTTTGCTCCTTTAACATTTTTTACGGGATTTCTGGCTCTGGTATTTCGGTGACGTTTACGTAGATGATGCCGATTTTGGGGCCTCCTGTCAAAGAATCGTATTGAGAAAATTCCTCTTCAAACATATCCGCTTTTTTTCGTTTTCGTCCTGGAGCCTGGCATCGAACCTGGATAAGCTCGCATGGCAGTCAGTCGCACTAACCATTGCGCTACGATGGCCCCATTCGCTGCGCACACGAAATGGCTACATAGCTGAAAACACAAGTTGTTTTGAGTAGATAGCATTGTTGTTTGTGTATCTGTAGCAAGTACCTTAGGGATGCTTTTTGTATAAATGTATGTACTATTAATGGTGCATTGAAAGAAGAATAGGCTATGAAAGGAAATTTAAGAACATAACAAAAGCATTAGAGATGACAATTCTGGTGTTTGTGAACACTTACAGCATTTTAAAATCCTACAAGTGAACATTTTTTCTATTCCTCCATTGCCATACCTACCTGTCAAAATATAGCTGACAGAGAGTTAGAATGGTTGTCGCGAACAGCAAGAGAATGGAAGAAATACTTGTTTTTGTTTTTAGCTCGCGGTTGATAAATTGAATTGCCATGAATTGCCCATTTATGTTTCAAACCAAAATTTCTTGCAAATTTGTCTGCAGAAAATCAGACTACATATTATTATTCCTTTCTTAAATCTAGATCAAGGAGAATTCTGTACAGGTGGTGTTATCACATCAGCTGATTGCTTCTTCTTGATAATTTTCCATACAAAGCCTTGTACAACAAAATGTCAGTTAATCGAAATCTATGAAAATATTATTTTGACTTGGCATTCATCTGCACGGCGAATTGATTGAATTCGCTTTGCCACCACCTGGTATAGATTCGCCTTGAAACTAAATAATAAAATGTGAGCAGCCAATTTTCAGCAAACAATTTAAAAAATGTTAATAATGCAATATACCGTCTACAAAAATGTTTGAAAAACACAATTATTTAAGTATTCGAACAGCGATTCAACAGGTGATCCAGGCTGTTTTCTATTGTGAACGTTTTATTTTTTTTTTTTTTCAAATATTCGCCACTTGTATGAATTCACAATGATATACAGAATTGATTAGGAATGGAAAATTTTTCAAGTGCTTTGTATCTATCTGCCATGTGCTAGATTTTGAGATTGAGAAAATTTCTGGAGCTCAATTTAAAAACCTGTTCTGCGAGGGAATTCTTGTTTTGGGAAACGCTTTAATGTAAAAAAAATACAAACAAAAAATGTTTCCCTTCATCGTTTCACAGAACCAGAGCTTCTCCTTGATTTCCCCAAATCGTTAAATTTTTTGGATTTTGATCTGAGTAAAATCGAACGTTGACATGCAATAATGTCAACGGAATTAAAATTAATTGACATTTATTATCTTTTTAAGCAGACGGATTAATCTCTTCAAAATAATGTACTTGTTCCAACACCCAGTTTTGCGTTTTGTAGTGTAATTTGTAATTTCCGAGCGTTAAGTTTCAAATTATTAAGGTAAGCTTGGATTGACAATTAACTAACAAGAGAAACTCTTTTATATTAAAAATTTTTTGTTTCAGACTTTTCTTTACATTCACTTTTAACATTTTTTTACTTCCAGCCCGATTCAATCATCTTTCCATTTTTCAATTGTGTCTCCGATTGTTGATCCGACTGCTTTACCACTCACTTTTGCCATTTTCCAAAAGTATGTTGTGACGTTAATTAGAAATTTTTTTGTTATCTCCTGAAGTCCACCATCGTTGAGTATTTCGAGGTAACGAACAGCTGACACACCAGTCTCCTTTTCATCATTTAGTAGGAAAACGCTGTCTTTGAACTGAAAAAGTTTAGAAACGAGGGACAGTACAGAGTAGTGAAGTGCTTGAGTTTGACTTAAATTCAAAGAGAAATGACATTTAAAAGCGTAAATAACGAGTATTGAATTAATTTAATCTCAGTCAAGTTCAATGAACTTAAAATTTTTTTTTTTAGATTTCATGATACTGCTTGGACCAGATGTAGCCTGTGTTGGTCATTACTTTGTACAATCTTTCTTTATGAGCAGCATTTAAATTAGATAGCATTACTTTTTATTCTAGTTTGAATTAAATCGACTGTTAGTATTTAAGGTTTTTTCTGTTTCAATAAAACTTTTGTTTAACCCAATTTTTTACTCACCTCAACGAATATGTCGCGCCACATTTTCTCCTTCTCTTGCACCGTCTGCAATGCAATGGCCCTTTGCAATCGCTGGGTATACTTATTTATGTCTTGCACACGTTTTGCTGTTGGCGGTAAAAATTCTTTAACTTTACTGTAATAATCAATTTGTGATTGAAACAAAGCGTTTAGAAAGTTTATCGTTTCTTTTAAGGCTTCGCGTTCAAACGCTTCACGCGTAACGCTGCTAATAATACTGTCCCCTAAAAAGTTTCCATTCGCTTTATCAGTTTCGGAGGATTCATCACTTTCAGCATTGCGTGTCACGCGTGCTATGTACGCTTGCGATAGATGCTGTATTGCAAACAAAAAACAACAAATATAATTAAATAAAATTTAAATTTAGTCAAATAAATTTACTATCAAATTTGTACCTCTGTACTTAGCAAACACGTCAAAACTAAAATTACAAGTTTCTGCATTATATTTATTTTCAATACACTTCAGGAATATATTTTATAATTTTTTTTAATCTTTAGTTTTAAAAATGCTTGCGCCACCTCTCACTATTAGATTGATACTAAAGATTTATGAAAGTAAATACTTTTGATGAGCAAATTGCAAGATTAAATATTGACCGCGCTAACGGCTTATCGACCCATTTGTAATAAAGCTAATTAAAGATGTTGGTACCGAAAAGTTTATGATTTAGTTACTTCAATATATGAAGCCTAATTATAGTTTTTTACTAAAATTTAATTTCGCTTTTGAGCTTGGCGACAGCTTTTTTCGACTACTTTACTTCAAACTATATGAAGACGCGTTCTCAAGATGAGTTTTTGCATGGGGTTTCTCGAGGTTTTCATTCGAATACCTTATCAACAACGGATCCAAACTCATCTAATAAAAATACTTTACAAAACTCGGAATTCGCACATTTTAGCAAATGAGTAGGTTTTAAGCTGAAAAAGCATGGGTATGATTTTGTGAGCATAGAAATAATTAAGAAAATTTTCATAGATTTGTGTAATTTACCTTAAAAAAAAATTTTAAATAAAACTTAAAGTTTCGAACCGACGTCATTCGCATCGTAGTCGAGGGCTCTAAACAAACTAAATTTTCCATAGATCAGAAATCGAAAGTTTGGGTTTTCATATTTTATATTTAACATATATTTGATAAATATGCTATCAACTAAAAAAAAAACTGCTACTAGCTTAAAGGAGCTTCGACTTCGAATATGCCACGTCTCCCCGCTATCTCACATGAAAACTCTATAGCACAAACGTAAGCAAATTGACAGGAAACGGGTTCTTCCGAAGGAACTATTTCGCAATAGATTCAACGTAGTCCGTTAAATACAATGAAATAGATACTAAAAAAAGCCAAGTTCTTCAGAGCGCAATCTCAAGGAATCCGAAATCTGGCATCGAAACTCGAAATGGGTTTTGTATTACAATCTGTGGGAGAAGGATAGGGTTTGGAATCAACCAAATAGTACCAACAAAGGAACTGCAACTAAACTGTAAATATTTACACTAGTTTGGAGCTATCGAAAGAGTACCAATAAAAGGAATAGATCTATTCTAACGATTTTTTACTAGTTAGCATCTATCGAAAAAGTATCTATAAAAGAACTAGTTCTAATGTGGAAAGTTGTACTTAGTTCGAAACTAGAGCATGGCAAAATTCCACCGTCTAGGACATCGCCATGTTAAATTCGCCAGTTGAATGCATTCGAAAGGGATAAAGGGCGAACTAGTAATGGTTCCGAATGCACTAGAAACGCCCTAGTTTTGAGCTAGAGATTTTCTCTACATGGATAAGCTAGGACAAACCGGAAAATATTTTCGAAAATATGCAATTACCTGAAATATTTAAAAGTGGAGTTTTTTTTAGTGTAATTGATTTTTCTTTAGTAGCATAAATGCGAATTCAGTATAGGAAGATGACATGTAATCAGCAGAACGCTTTGTTGTTGTGAAAACAAATAAAGCGAATTTTCTGGTAATTTGGCTTTCTGCGGCGAAATGGGTCTTAGCTTGCTTTGCTATCATTTCATGTAGATTCGCTTTAGATAGCTTAAAGTTTTGCATTTTTACCTCTCGCCATGAATGCGGAACACACACATTTGGCTTTGCCAAATCCCGAATTCACGGGACAGCACCCACATAAATAGTCCTACTCGCAGGGTGGTGGGGCTCTCAACTGATAACGAGATCTTAAATTGCTCATGTTGAGCATACATGAAGAGCAGGGTTAGTTAATAAAAAAAACTTATTTCGTTCTGCAGCTGGAGCGTCACGGTAACCGGATTTTGTGGAAACACTCATTTGAAATTTCAGCAAAACTAATAATATTTGAAAATAGCTAAAAACTACACAGTTTTTAAAATAACAAAAAAATGGAAATAATTTTATTCGAAAAAATAATAATAAATAAAATTGCAGGGACACTCGTGTTTGTACGGGAAACGTACGAAATTAAATTTTAAAATTTGGTTTTCCCATATCCCATATTGAAAAATTGATGCAGTGGCTATCTACGGCATTGTTTATACATGTAAATTTACATACTACAGGCAGTGGCTTAGTCTAAGAAAGTTTGCAACTCATGTGACTTACCTATGTACTTGTTCACACTGAGTATTAACTCTGGCTCACAGTTAATGTGTATGTAATAAATCCTTCAAGACAATACAGTCATGAGATACTAAGAAGGCATATTTTAAAAATATTGAATAGCAATGCAGTCTGCCGCAAACAAAATCTGTATAAGAGTTGATTGAGCTTTCAAGTTGATAAAAAATCTGGCGCCAATATATATATATCTTTGGCTCAAAACAAATTTAGTAATAATACCATTTTATTGTGCGATTTGCTCTTATCATAGTTGTCACCTTCTTGTCACACAGCACCGAAGCTGATTATTCAATTATTTATTATATACCTTAACCCTTATACCTTGCACTTCATCGTTTGGTAGATCATCGGCGCATGACTATCGTTTTTCTTTGATTTGAAGAATGTCAGGCATTGAACCCTTTGAACACAATCATGCTGTATACAATAATAAAGCATTTTTATTTCATTTATTTGTTCCTTTCTTCTGCGATAATAACTTTCCATTATATGCTCACTGTAAAACATTTTAGTACACATATCCTTATAAATTTCGCAAGCGCAAATAATTCTATCAAAAGCTATTTTTCACCCACATTGTCTACTTAGTCCTTTTCATTATGTTGTGTTTCGAACATCATACTCATGTCACTAGTCGTTGAACATGTCCTGCTATAAGCCCCTTTGTTGATAAAAATGTATGCGAGAATTTGCGCATATGTTCCACCTTTCTCTATCCAAAATAAAATTGCTTAATGGAAAAGGGTAAAATGGGAAAAATACAAGCGAACAGTTGAAGCATTTCAATGAATAACAAATGTATGGTATTTAGAAGGACATGAAGTTGACAAAGTTTTACAATACAACGGGGTTTAAAATGTTTTTATACTCAGTTGAGCAGAGCTCACAGAGTATATTAAGTTTGATTGGATAACGGTTGGTTGTACATATATAAAGGAATCGAGATAGATATAGACTTCCATATATCAAAATAATCAGGATCGAAAAAAAATTTGATTGAGCCATGTCCGTCCGTCCGTCCGTCCGTTAACACGATAACTTGAGTAAATTTTGAGGTATCTTGATGAAATTTGGTATGTAGATTCCTGAGCACTCATCTCAGATCGCTATTTAAAATGAACGATATCGGACTATAACCACGCCCACTTTTTCGATATCGAAAATTTCGAAACATCGAAAAAGTGCGATAATTCATTACAAAAGACAGACAAAACGACGAAACTTGGTAGATGAGTTGAACTTATGACGCAAAATATAAAATTAGTAAAATTTTGGACATTGGGCGTGGCACCGCCCACTTTTTAAAGAAGGTAATTTAAAACTTTTGCAAGCTGTAATTTGGCAGTCGTTGAAGATATCATGATGAAATTTGGCAGAAACGTTACTCCTATTACTGTATATACGCTTAATAAAAATTAGCAAAATCGGAGAAGGGCCACGCCCACTTTTAAAAAAAAATTTTTTTAAAGTAAAATTTTAACGAAAAATTTAATATCTTTACAGTATATAAGTAAATTATGTCAAGATTCAACTCCAGTAATGATATGGTGCAACAAAATACAAAAATAAAAGAAAATTTAAAAATGGGCGTGGCTCCGCCCTTTTTCATTTGATTTGTCTAGGATACTTTTAATGCCATAAATCGAACAAAAATTAACCAATCCTTTTGAAATTTGGTAGGGGCATAGATTTTATGGCGTTAACTGGTTTCTGTGAAAATGGGCGAAATCGGTTGATGCCACGCCCAGTTTTTATACACAGTCGTCCGTCTGTCCTTCCGCATGGCCGTTAACACGATAACTTGAGCAAAAATCGATATATCTTTACTAAACTCAGTTCACGTACTTACCTGAACCCACTTTACCTTGGTATGAAAAATGAACGAAATCCGACTATGACCACGCCCACTTTTTCGATATCGAAAATTGCGAAAAATTAAAAAAATGACATAATTCTATACCAAATACGAAAAAAGGGATGAAACATGGTAAGGTAATTGGATTGTTTTATTGACGCGAAATATAACTTTAGAAAAAACTTTATAAAATGGTTGTGACACCTACCATATTAAGTAGAAGAAAATGAAAAAGTTCTGCAGGGCAAAATAAAACACCCTTAAAATTTTGCCAGGTATTACATATATAAATAAATTAGCGGTATCCAACCGATAATGTTCTGGGTCACCCTAGTCCACATTTTGGTCGATATCTGGAAAACTCCTTCACATATACAACTACCACCACTCCCTTTTAAAACTCTCATTAATACCTTTAATTTGATACCCATATCGTACAAACTCATTCTAGAGTCACCCCTGGTCCACCTTTATGGCGATATCTCGAAAAGGCGTCCACCTATAGAACTAAGCCCCACACCCTTTTAAAATACTCATTAACACCTTTCTTTCGATACCCATATTGTATAAACAAATTCTAGGGTCACCCCTGCTCCACCTTTATGGCGATATCTCGAAAATGCGACCACCTATACAACAACCACCACTCCCTTTTAAAACCCTCATTAATACCTTTAATTTGATACCCATATCGTACAAACACATTCTAGAGTCACCCCTGGTCCACCTTTGTGGCGATATTCCGAAAAGGTGTCCACCTATAGAACTAAGCCCCACACCCTTTTAAAATACTCATTAACACCTTTCTTTTGATACCCATATTGTACAAACAAATTCTAAGGTCACCCCTGGTCCACCTTTATGGCGATATCTCGAAACGGCGTCCACCTATGGAACTAAGGATTACTCCCTTTTAAAATACTCATTAACACCTTTCTTTTGATACCCATATTGTACAAACAAATTCTAGGGTCACCCCTGGTCCACCTTTATGGCGATATCTCGAAAATGCGACCACCTATACAACAACCACCACTCCCTTTTAAAACCCTCATTAATACCTTTAATTTGATACCCATATCGTACAAACACATTCTAGAGTCACCCCTGGTCCACCTTTGTGGCGATATTCCGAAAAGGTGTCCACCTATAGAACTAAGCGCCACACCCTTTTAAAATACTCATTAACACCTTTCTTTTGATACCCATATTGTACAAACAAATTCTAAGGTCACCCCTGGTCCACCTTTATGGCGATATCTCGAAACGGCGTCCACCTATGGAACTAAGGATTACTCCCTTTTAAAATACTCATTAACACCTTTCTTTTGATACCCATATTGTACAAACAAATTCTAGGGTCACCCCTGGTCCACCTTTATGGCGATATCTCGAAACGGCGTCCACCTATGGAACTAAGGATTACTCCCTTTTAAAATACTCATTAATACCTTTAATTTGATATCCATATCGTACAAACGCATTCTAGAGTCACCCCTGGTCCACCTTTATGGCGATATTTCGAAAAGGCGACCACCTATACAACAACCACCACTCCCTTTTAAAATCCTCATTAATACCTTTAATTTGATATCCATATCGTACAAACACATTCTAGAGTCACCCCTGGTCCACTTTTATGGCGATATTTCGAAACGGCATCCACCTATAGAACTAAGGCCCACTCCCTTTTAAAATACTCATTAACACCATTCGTTTGATGCCCATATTGTACAAACAAATTCTAGGGTCACCCCTGGTCCACCTTTATGGCGATATCTCGAAACGGCGTCCACCTATGGAACTAAGGATTACTCCCTTTTAAAATACTCATTAACACCTTTCTTTTGATACCCATATTGTACAAACAAATTCTAGGGTCACCCCTGGTCCACCTTTATGGCGATATCTCGAAACGGCGTCCACCTATGGAACTAAGGATTACTCCCTTTTAAAATACTCATTAATACCTTTAATTTGATATCCATATCGTACAAACGCATTCTAGAGTCACCCCTGGTCCACCTTTATGACGATATCTCGAAACGGCGTCCACCTATAGAACTAAGGCCCACTCCCTTTTAAAATACTCATTAACACCTTTCGTTTGATGCCCATATTGTGCAAACGCATTCTAGAGTCACCCCTGGTCCATCTTTACGGCGATATCTCGAAAAGGCGTCCATCTATAGAACTTAGGTCCACGCCCTTTTAAAATACTCATTAATACCTTTCATTTGATACCCATATCGTACAAACGCATTCTAGAGTCAACCCTGATCCACCCTTATGGCTATATCCCTAAATGGCGTCCACCTATAGAACTATGGCGCACTCCCTCATAAAATACTCTTTAATGCCTTTCATTTGATACACATGTCATACAAACACATTCCAGGGTTTCCCTCGGTTCATTTTCCTACATGGTTATTTTCCCGTATGTTGTCACCATAGCTCTCAACTGAGTATGTAATGTTCGGTTACACCCGAACTTAACCTTCCTTACTTGTTCTTTATTATTATTTTGTTCTTCTTACATTTCCAATTTTATTACTTCATAGTCATTGTCACTTTTGAAAATAAATGTAGTTTGGTGAACATTTGGAAAAAAAGTGTTACGGCGTAAAATCTTTGATAATTTTAGGCACGTGCAAAGCCTGATTTCACTTTAAATGATATAAGCAATTTAATAAAACTTCAAAGGCTTTCTATGTATTTCGTTATTGCTACGGATTTGTTTATTTTTTATTTTTTTATTTTCTTTATAGCATTCCTACCCGCTATTAATTCGCACCGCTCTAACGGAGTATTTTTTTAATATACCTCACTTTCAATATTTTTCTTATAGTATAAACCTAATTTATAAAAGTTCAAAAACGTTTGGAATAATTTTTGAAATCTTTTCAAGACTTTCAAAAAGAAACCAATAATGCTGTTTTGTAGCCCAACGACGAAGTGTAAGGCGAATCCTGTATCTTTAGCAGGCGAGGCTCTTGCGACCTCAAGTTCTTCATCGAATGGGGAAGGCTGGGGCGTTATGGCCTAGAAGGATCAATGTCGTTATATTAAATCGTTCCTCAAATGGTCGGGCTTGTAATTTATAGGTGCTTGTAACCGGAACGTACCGGCTCTATATCAAGCAAAGGACCATCAACAGCCATAACACTCGCCAGCACCTTCGGGCTGTGTCTTTATCTCTATAACAACAATAATCGGGTTTAAATAGACTTTTAGTCGCAACAAAATTGCATTAGTGGTTTTTTTATTTAAAAAAACATTCTTCGAACCGTTTTTAAGCTTTTATAAGATAGGCTCTTAGAGTTATGTATACTGATATCAGCTAAGATTGTATATGAAAAATATTGAAATTGATACGACATTAAAAAACATTCTGGTAAAGCGGCGCGGCGTGCAAGAAACTTTTTAAGCGTTTATGGGTACAAGGATTCATGAAATACCATCTATTTTTTCATAACTCTATTATGAGTGTTCGTAAAGAAGTATAATCGAAGACATACTCGTACTTAAGTAGTTTTAAAGCGAACAGTCGATTTCAATACTGCAACACATTTTTCTCGTGTGACCTAATTATCATGTTGGGTCGTGGGCGAGTTAACGTCGATTCACTTACGGAATCATAATTAACTTGGGAATTAACCGTCAGTAGGCCCAATAATGTTGCATTTGCAAAAATTTAAAAAATAAGAGGAATTTAGATGGCAACACTGTCGAAAATAATCCTTTATTTTCTGTTTTAAACTTTAAATTAACTATTGATTTCAAGTTCAATCAATGCCAGTCGCCTAAGTACGTTTTATTATTACTATATTCTGTTTTGTTTAGCAAAATCCTAAATTCTTCATTAGTTTTGATTCAATTCGGTGTCTAGGTAACCAGAATCAGCTGATGCTGGATCGACATATAGTGTGTGGTGTGTGTTACCAAAAAATCGGGTGAATATGTAACCAAATAGAAAACATATATGTAATACTTCTATATCACTACTACTGAACTGTAGTATATTTCAACAAGCCGTCTTGCTTCTATCAATATGGTACATTAGGCTATTTCGTTCTCCAAATGAAAAAGTAAGCTTTTGTTTTCCATTAGTATTATAAAATTTTTATTGTTTTAAGAACTCTGCAGAATAGCATTACCGATTTGTGCTGAGTGTGCAGATATACGTATATAAATGAGCCCTTAGTGACCAAAAAGCGCCAAAAAAAGCAAATAATGCCAACTGACAACTACGTATTTCTCACGAAAAAGAGTATGTTAAAAAAAAAATTTACAAACTTGATATTATTTCAACACCAATAGCAGCCAGCCCAGTACTCATATTTTGTTTACTTCATCAAAAATTTACTTCATTAAAAAACTCAAAATAAGTAAAATTTTGCAAAACTCGTTTGTTCAAGCTAATTCATATTAAATTATTTTTGAAAACGTTTAAAGAAATGCTTGTTGGGATGTATGTATGTATAAGTATTTTTTTATACATGTATATTTGAATTTTTTTCGTTTCAAAAATATAAATTCTTCGCCTTGTTTTTTTTCCTATTTATGTAAATAATATACTTTGTATGGCTGCAGCCAATGTTCAAATAATAAATACATCAAGCCTTTTATTGTATTTTGTATTTGTTGGCCTTTTCATTGTTTAATCGACTAAACTGAGATTTTATAAAAATTAGTATGCAGAAGTTGGGTAAAGGGGATAGTGACCCGTTGTGATCCCTTTAATACTTTTTTTACACACGCTACTACAATTCACTAACACTAACAAAGCCCGCGCATGCGCAGAACATACATTTGCACAGTTTCAGCAAATAATGATTGACAGAAAATTTGCACATTAGGAAGATAGGAAGGTATTGATATAGAAGTATTATATATATGCTAGAAAACCAAATTAAGTACGACCTCCAAAAGCTAGCTTAATGGGCTCAAAAATGTTTTAAAGCTGCATCTTGTTTTGTTGAAATCCGAACAGTCACAGGGAAGGGGCTCTAACTTTTATATCTTCTCATTGCCTTTCTTGTTAAAGCTCCTACGGCATTTTGAAATATTACCTTAGCTTATTTAAAAATATTATAGCATACATTTAGGAGCTCTTTTTCAATCTGGAAAAATATTGTAAAATTTTCAGTTACACAGTTTCAGCTTTCTGAATACGCCAATTTGTAGAAAACCCGAAAAAGCATAACAAATTAAATTGGAAACGAAGGTCGGCTTTACTTAGCTCAGCGGTATATCGCGCTATGTTATTATTACTATTATTATTAGATGTGAATTTGTTATCCATGAGTGTGATCTACACTCCATACACTTAATAATAAGTTGGCTGTTATAATTTTCAATTAGACAATTTAATAACTTTAAATTGAATTTAAAACATAATAATCTCAGCATTAAATTAAATTCGCCAATGAAACGCACAACATTTTACCTAAAAAACAACTCGTTAAACATTTATACGGCGCCAATATGTATGCTACATTTATGCATATGTCACACGTATATATAAACATGTCGCGCTAAATCAATTTCAATTCAATCCGATTATGCGTTTATTTCTGTGCAAATAATTAAAACTGTAGCATTGGGGATTAATGAAAATAAAAATAATATATATACATATGTACACACACATACGCACATATGTAATAATATTGAATGAATGATAGCTTGTTTTGATTATGCATGGCCAGGGGCGATTGCGCCTGTGCTTATGCAATAAAAATTCATTTCAAGCGAAAAATTACAGCGCACATAAGCCATCAAAGGTGCTGATCAAATTTGACTGACCGCAGTTTACAATGCCAGGACTGGTAAATGGCAGAATATTATATTTTGTTTTTTGGTGGCAATCTGCCGGCATATACGTCACAAACGATTAACACGTATTCATGTGCACTCAGCTGTTTGTGAAATTATTTTTAAGTCTGGTCAGGTAAATTAAATGTCGTTGAAGCTTGTATATATAGCATTGTATTTGTGTTAATGTGTACGATGTAAGTTGCGGAATGTTTTTTAAGCGGGAGTCATTGGTGCCGTATGTCGTATCGCTGTAGTCGTATCCCTAACGTAATCAGCTGTTTATCGTTACGACGGTAAACCAAAAACCAATTGGTTGGCTACGATACGGTTACGACCTTAGCGGCACCAATAATCGATTGCATTGATTCTCATAAGGTTGGTCGAATCAGCTGTTATAAGGTTACTGATACGATTACCGATAAAGCACCAATGTCTGCAGCTTTAACCGCCTAAAAGTTTTTATGAAATTACGAAGAGTGGAAAGGTTACAGTCTGAACATGGTTGCCATATTTCTATGATTTTATTTGGCGACCAGTTGATTTATTTATTTAATATTTTTCTATTAAATGCACAAATTCCTACACTTAACAACTTTGCTTGTTTTAGACGCTTGCCAACTATGTTTATGAAAAGAAAACTAAGTTCATTCAAAAATTTTGTAATAATTCTTTCATTCGCGGACGCGTTTTGCTAACTCTTACCACACCAGTACAATGAACCTCAAGATTTTACAATAATCTTTCAGTGTTTTCTTGACGTTAGCGCTGATGTGACTGATTACCAGCTACCTTATTTTGATACTTGGTGATAGTAACTAGAAATTGCATGTCTATATTTAAGTTTTGCTTTAAGAAACATATTCGACGTAAGAAATAATATAAAATGAAAAGCAGGAGCTGAAATGATAAATGAAATCAATGGCGATGCTTTACAGTGAAGACTTAATTGAGTATATTATAGCACATATTTTGAGCCTATTGCAGTGGCGGCCATATTGTGCTTTCAAATTCACAGTTTCTGAAACTGTTTTAACGCAGTTAACGCCGCACTATGAAGTAAGAGGGGGACTGAACCGAGCTATGGTGTTTGCTATCATCTTTTGCTGCGCTATCAATGTAACCTTTTTTTTTTTGTGGGTATGGATAAAAGAAATGGAAAGTAGCTTCTACGAAGCTGCTGATTACTTAACACTCCTTTGGGCCGCTCAGCATTTTTTCTCAGCATATTTCTTTAAGGCTATATTTGCAAAAAAAAAGTTTCGAAGTCAACTTCTGCAACTAAACCCTCGCGAGTTCTCGCCTAATTCAAATTTCTGTGTACCTCTTCTTTGTTTCAGACGGTAATGACTGCCGCAATGTATTCGACTAAGAATTTTTGATCAGGAGTTCAAGACTGAACATTTCATCGAAGCTACCAACAAGGATTGATCCTTGCGCTGCCCCGCATGTGACTTTCATAGTTCGCAGGCCATCTAAGGTCTGGTATATACATACATAAGTATGCGATCTCTAAGATAGATTTAGAATCCTTGCGTAAAACTTTTAACATCTACTAACTATGTGAAGTCCCAGTCTATTCTCTATTTTTCGTTTATTTTTAACATAAAATTTATAGCACTTAATTCGATATCAACCTAATCATTTCTTTATTTCTACTTTCATTACAGGTATGTCCCACTTCAATTATTCACATATATGTATGTATACCACGCCCGGCAGTATTTGCAGGTAATACACACAAATACATACCAATGTAATAACATCATTCGGTCGATAATCAAATTGACCACAAATTAATTGTTGTCTGCTTTTAGGCGGTCTACCACTAAATACGACATTAGCACGACATTAAATGAATAATATGTAAAAGTGATACTCTAAATCATCTATTTGGTTTATGGCCCAATTAAAACTTTTTCCAAAATGTACATTTTGCCAAAACTGCGTGTAAAATTCTAAACAAATATTTATTTATTTATTTCATTGTACATTCGCTTCAGCTACATAAATAAATGTTAATGAAAGCAACAAATGCAAAAATATAGCAATTTTCGATGTCTGTCTCCATTTGAGCGCGACAATTTCAAATATTAAATGCATACATTCATTAAACAATAGCAACAACAATAAAAACTTTAAAAATGTACCTAAAATATGTGCACTTTGCAAGCTACTATAAATGTTCACTTAGCTCATACATTGCCTTGTTCACTCCTTTCACCCCTTGCAAAATAAACCGATTGTTATTTAATTTTTGCTGTCACATCCTGCTACATATCCTTTTTTTGTGGAGATAACCTCTCATCCATGCCAGCTTTGTTTATTTAACTTAGAATTGCAATTGGTACACTGCGGTGGAATTGAATTTCCAGCTTGGATTCATTGGTGGCTCCATTCAGTCCCCTGCTGATAACCGTATTTGGTATCTGCTTATTATTTGGTAAATTTACATTTGCTACTGGCCACACCTAACAAGGCCAATATCGGCGATTGTGTGGCACTCGACGTGTTTACATCGAGCTTCATACTGGCACTCTGCTTATTTTGTTGTTGTTTTTTTTTTTTTGCTGCAGATTTTAGTTCCTGGGAATATGCATGCATTTGATAAAAATGCTGAAAGGGAAAATAACACCCACTTTGATTTTCTGTTGGCACTGTTTCTATTAAGATTCGTTCGATCGCACTGTGAGAAATTATGTAGGTATATACATAGTACAACTAACTAGTAGTAGCGTGGTAGTATATCATTATCAACCGAGGTTTGTCGGCTCACACGTCAAATTTTGCCAATTTGTTTATTTTTTACTATTTTAAGGACTTGTTCATTTTCATAAATTTTTTAAATTTCTGTAAGATTGCAATTTAAAAAAAAATGGGATCCGAACATACCTTCCGTTCTAAAATTAAATAACATTCCAAAGAACTGACTGTTAAATAACTGACAAAAAAATTGAGAGTAGTTTTGAGGAATTTTAGCTGCAGAATGTACAATTGTAAATTTTTTTTTTACCCAGCCTACATTTTTTGCATTAAATGCATCAAAGACTGTGATTTCGAGTCGTATATGACGCAGCGAGCGCTTTCCTATGAACCTTGATCTAGTCATGGCAGAAGGTTTAATGGCGCATGAAAAAAGGACCTATTCCGTAAAAGAGTTGGGGTGTCAAAAACGAGTTATCGTGGAAACTAATTTCGTTACCGTAAGCACAGCCTGACCAGAAAATCGTTAAATTTCAGGCTGGGTGTACATCCACTTGTTTTTACCTTCCTTCGCTCTGCACCATCTCCCTTTGCACTTTTTGCATTCTGTATTTGTTAATCTGATTTGCATGTGGTATTATGGCTTATGGCAAACAATGTCTATGCGCCTAAAAGTATGTACTGGCTTACACTCAGCACGTGCATGGGGGTTAGTGGTTTTCTGAAATCGCGATAAACTGTATTATACCTTACTGGCATGCGTTGACTGTCGGTATTTATTTGAACATACTATTATACCATGTGAAATGTACTTGAAAACATAAAATTACTGGTTTTGTGGTAATAGGTAATGTTGTTGTGGCTAATTTTGCTTTAAACCGGTTAGCGTATGCGAAGCCTATATATAGTGTATGTACTTAGGTACACCCTGAACGGGGTGCTGGGCAAATTTTAGTGTAGAAAGTTTGCATAAAGTGACAGTTTAGAGTTAGCTTGAAGGCGAAAATGATGTAGCAAATCACTTAACGGGAAATTTCAGTAGATGCCGCTTCGGAGAAAGTATTTCTACAAAGAATGTGGAAATAACAAACAAATTTTCAGCCTTGAAGTATGCAACAAAATTTCTATGCCTTATTTAATTTGCTTTTTATTGATTTATTATTAGTTATTTTATAACATTAGATCTGGTTTTCAGTGTGGTCGTTGAGCAAACTAGTGGCAACACTATAGACTCCATCAGTCTATATGAGATACTCATGGACCGGCTGTTCCAACCTAACTCTCATTTTCTCTGCAAACGGCCATTGCTGGTATGTCAGTTTAATTCATATAAATAAATAAATGCAAGGCGCGATAACTTACGTAGAGATTTTAGGCCGAGCTTCTCTTCCAATTTGCCTCGTGCTACTTTTATTTTTTCCCACAAATTGGCGGGACGGGACCTACATGTTTTATACCGACTCCGAACGGCATCTGCAAGGCAGATGAATTTTCACTGAGATGCTTTTCATTGCGAAAATAAACTTGGATTGTTTGCCAAATCACTGCCAAGAAGCGACCCCTCTTAGGAAAACTTTTTTCTAAATTTTCGACGTTGCTTTGACCGTGAATTGGACCCACTATCTTCGATGTGATAGGTAATATAACTTTGTAAGAAACAATAGATCAATACGAGGATGATTAAAACATTTGTACTCTTTTTTTCTCCCAGTCTTTTCACGTTCGCTGTGCAAGGATTTTGATTTTAGAGCACCCTAATTGCAATGTTTAGGCGCATATGTTTGTAAAATATTTTATTTTTAATCATCCGAAGTATGATGCTGTTCGTTGTACCCAAAAATTATACTAAATGACCTCTTCTATAGGTTTACAGTTCCCCTGTGATAACAGTACCTTCTCGTATTCTCTTATTTTTACTGCAATTTATTTTACTTTATTATTTTAAATGAACACAGAGTCATCTTCTCATTTAACTTCGTAACTTTTCCACTCACCTCACACCCTAAAAACCATTTATCTTTACTGCAATTTACGGCACATGATAAATGATATATCGACTATAAACATAACCTCAACAACTGTATTACTAACATTGGCATTCACTTGTGTTTCTTCTTAAGCTTGTATGCATAATATACCCCCTCCCACAACTTTTCTTCCACGTACATAAATAAATATGTATATCTAGCTTGTTTAATAAATTCTATGCCATTTTTCTTGTTCGCACTCAACACTTTTGCGCCTGAAAATACGCACCATTGAACTTATTCCTGGCACAAACCGAACTTAAGTTTGCTAGTTTTATCGCTGGTTACCCCCCGCTACTGTATTTTATTGTTATAGTCATTTCTTCTTCATCGTTTAACACTTGCACTTGTATAGGATTTATTTATTTTGTTGTTTGCTCTGTGCACGATATGTGAGTGCATGCTTTTAGGCGCAATACTAAACACAAATTACACTCCAATCACAAGCACTTTCATTGCGCACAAAACAAATGAATAAAAGGGAAAAAGTAGAAACAAATAAGCAACAAAAAATTGAAATGAAAGTAAATGAAAATCAAAATGTTATGCAAAGCGGAAGTAGGCTTACAAGTGGAATTACCTCGCGGAAATGTACAACTTAGTTCGCGGCAATGCATTTACATAAATGCAAGAACTTGTGTACGAGTAGAGTGCCTTGCCCCCGCCTCCCCTTGTCCTCACTTTTTCTTCTGTATTACAAATTCTGATTAATTGAATTTTCATTGTCGCATATACATAAAGTCGTAATTGGGTAGGGCAGGGGTAATTCGAATTACGTAGCTCATGCGCCACTCTCAGTCTCAGATTGTCTGTCAGCTCGTTCGGTTATTTGGTTGTGTGCCTGTCTATGAATCCCTTTACATGCATGCCTTTCATTAATTAAATTGCAATATAAACATTGTTAAGCATGCATTTAAGTTGTTTTTGTATATTGTAGACAAGCGCCTCAACAATTCAAAAACCAAAAACTGAACTCGAAAGTTTTGTACAAATTGATTTATGACCTTTTCGGCATATCGATTATTTTCATTACAACTTCATTTAATTAAACAAATAGTTTGAAATGGAATTGCTGAGGATATAGAAGTTTGTTTTGAGTACTTTGCCGTTGTAAATGTAAGAAATGAGACAGTGTTGGAAGGGGGAATTGAATGTTTATAAAACGCGTAAAAAACAAGTACTTTGTGTCTGGGTCTAGATTTTCTGTGCCACTTCGCTGGTGGGTTTCCTTGCCTATCTAATACTCTGTGCAACAATTTGAGAATAATTGTTTTGGAAGGACATAATTCCAATTCTGACCGAAATCTGGCAAACGCTCAAACATTTTTTCAATTCTTTGGCCAAATGATTATTTGCCGTGACCGTTTTAAACGTCCAAACAAGAACTTAGAATATATGTTAAAGCGATTTTCGCCTTTGGGCCGACATGGAAAAATTTCACGGATTATATTTTTTGTGAAACGTTTTAACCCTTGAGCTCTGTCGTGAAGGGTTCTTTTAGGTACATTTCGATGTCGTTCGATCTTCAATCTTGTAGGACCGAGAGAAATATTGGCTCACTTAATTTCTGAGATGTAATGGGGCACGATTCCTACTCTGCATTTAAAGTATTTGTCAGTCTAATTTTTCTTCAGAAACTTTGCTATTATACTAAGAAAGAAACCTACTGGTAAGTGAATTTAAAAGAAAAATATATGTATGTCTGAATGAACCTAAAGATACTATTCGACGGTGGGTTGAAGTACTATAGCACCAAAACGTACCGAAAGGTAATTAAACAATTAAAGCATACGCTAAACAAATAGTTACTGCTTAACAGCTTTTCCGCGCCCTGAAGTATACTACATTAAATTTATATTAAGGGCACACATTAATCACACGCACCACTCAAATGTCGCTTACAGCAACCAAACACAAAACATGAGAGTACCACTTTCTCGAGTGCTTGCATTGTGAAAAGCTTTTTCCATTCAATTCGCTATTTTCTTGTATGTAAAAAGCCGCTACCAACTACACTCAAATACAGTCAACCACATGCGACCAACCAACATCTTGACAATCTCAACACTTGCTACGCAATGTAAATGTTACGCATTTTAACCTGTGCGCCATGTCATGTCATATTGGGCTATGTATGTGTGATTGTATCTGCACTTAAAACAATCAAACGGCATAATTGACTGTGGCCGGGAGTACAATTGTTTGCATTGGGTTAGTTATACTGCGCCGCACGGCTGTTGTTGCGGTTTTTATGTTGTTCACTTATCGTGATATGGAAGGAGTGATGGTGGATCGTTTGTTTGACGTTGTCATTGTCAGTGATAGTGTTTGTTGTTTTTGTTTTTTTGTTGCTTTTATTGTACGCATTGATGTGACTGCTATTATATGCATATGTCTGAACAGAAGTCTGCAGTCGTCATTAGCGTAGTGTACACCCACTTTTCGTCTGCCTGTTTAACTGAAACATTGCAACCCTTTTGCTCACCTCATTAGTCTCACTGCGCGTATACACAAGCTAGCAGCTTTAGGGTTCAGTTGCCTGTGTATTGGTATGAGTGATTATAGCTTTTATTTAAATTGACATTTGCTCGCTTCAATGTATATCCATGTAGGAAATTGCATGTGTATGTGCAGGTGGGTGTAAGTTTACATATTATATGCGAATATATATGGGTGCACTTATTATACCCCTTGTCCTGTCTATACGTTCTCTTATATAGAGACCTATTTGCTGTACTGCGCCATATTAAGTAAACAAACAGCTCATACATAAATTATTTGCTGTCCTCGCACTTCGTCTTAAAAGCAAAAAGGTTAATAAGAAGTGAAGTTCTTACTAAAGTGATTGCCATCAAGTAAGTAATCACTTGATATGCATTATAGCCTATCTTATGGCGAGGGAAGCTCGTACTATCGTTGTAAACACACACAGCCACAAAGCTCAAGTTTACGCGAAAGTTCAAGTTGGTGAGATTAGAAAAAATTCACGAATCACAAGTCCCGAATTGAACGTTTATGGCATGTCGTCTTTGTTCAACATCATTTCGCGCTTAATTTAATATGCAAATGTAATTTAAAAGTATTATTACAACGCCTAAGTGTAGACTTTCTCGAATGCGCTTTTGCTTTTTTCACTGTGAAGTTTAATTTTTAACAGCCAGCTCAATAGGTGGCATACTTGCCAACCGTCGGCCTATTCTAGCTAGCAAACTTAATGAACTCAGTATGGTGTGAAATATTTGTAAATTCCACTTTGATGTTCAGTAGCACATTTTCGAATTTACATAAATTTTAAGCAGCATTTTTAACCCGTTTTCTTCTTTTTGCGATGACACATGAAAAATTTAAAACCATATTTAAAGCGGCTAATAGTATGCTTGTACTATCTGACAGGGTGTTCAAGATGGCATTGTGACAGCATTTTGACAGGTTGTTCAATATGTTGACACATCCGAGCTGCTATCTTTCACACGTGAAGGAAAGACGCAAGATAAGACCAAGAGAACTGCTTGAATAAAGCTGATTGTGAACAAAGGCAGAGATACGGAGAAGATCTAAAAAAGTCAAAACTTTGGCCGCCTCTGCCTTAGATATCAGGAACATATGGAAGAAGTCCAAAATTAATCGGGATAAGGGCAGTTTTCTCATGTAGTCTTCAACGGTATATTCCTCCGATAAAAACATTTTTTGTGTTTACAGGGAGGGTAAACGCGGCCGTGCGTGCACGTTACAACCACACCTAAGCTCCTGGGTTGAATCCCCGCGTAAAGCAGCATCAACAACTTAGAAACGCTTTTCTAAGCGCATTCTTCCATCGGCAGTGGTTCGACAAACATTCCGAGTGTATTTTTGTCATGAACAGCTTCTCTATGAAAATGCACCTGCCTTGCAGCTGTCGTGCCGAGTCGGTGTAAGAGAAATTTGAAATAACATCTCGGTCTAAATCTCCACCCAGGTAAATCGTGCCAGGTATTTATTTTTCTTATTTATTTAGGGGTCGACATATCATTCCGATAAAAAAAAATTTTGTGACCAATATTTGTGTATATACATACATTTTAAAGTTTACAACTGATATTTCTTTTGGCAACAAAATCTTAAACATTTTTATTAAAAGGGTCGTTCCACGCCATATGTCCCACTTTTAAAAGATAAAAAGTGCCTAAGCAATTAAAAATTGCCAATGTTCAGAAATCTTAAAAATAAAATAAGTGGAAAAATTCTATTCATAAAATCTGTAATTTTTAAATTAAATGAATTTATCAAACTAATGGAAGTATGCAAAAAAAATTACCGATATTAGATTCTCTGTTTTGGAAAAAGTTTTAACAGCTTTTTACAGTAATTAAAAGAAAACATATATTTTTCTATTAATGATGGTTGAGCACCCAAAGTTTATAGCTTGCTTTATAAGTAAAAATCATTTAAATCGATTGAGTTCTGGCCGATTTGACATGGAATAACTCTTCAAAATTTCTTCAGTAAAACTACGTCATTAATAAATAAATGCATTGCAGCGAGTGGCAACAAATATTGCTATGGCAGAGTCAAATTTCATGGCACATTGCCAAGTGGGAATATGAGCAACTGTACAATTCCGTTGCGCACAGTATTGCCCTCGAATTATAGTGGCGAGTATTTAAAAGGCAGTTTAAAGCAAAATAAATTTAATTTTTCCTAGCTTTGCTCAGTTCTTTTAGGTATGCGGCTTGAATAAATTTATATATCAATTAGACGTGGATAGGTTGGATTCAGCTGCAATATTTTTGCTCTCCGCTGTATGTATGGATGTAAATAAATTTACATCAATATTCATGTATTCATAGCATGGCGTCTGCGTCTGAGTGTTTCTATTTTGTTGCAGTTTAAAAAAAAATCGATCAAAAAATATAAATATTGTGCAGAATATTTGCATACACTTTTTGCGAAGCACTAGGAAAATAGCCAATGCAACAACAACAAAATGACAACATGCAATGACAGCTGCAGCCAGAGTGGAGTAATGATTTTAACAGCATGCTGCTACTGTATGAATTTTTGTACTTTGTGATGAGCAACGCTTCTGCCACGCTTTTACTCCACACTCGTTCAACTTTCTATCATTCGACAATTTTTCCTACTAACTTTACATTCAACAATAAATGGAATGTGTAGCAGATTTGGGGGACAAAAATCAAAACAAACAAGTAAGGAAGGTTAAGTTCGGGTGTAACCGAACATTACATACTCAGTTGAGAGCTATGGTGACAACATAAGGGAAAATAACCATGTAGGAAAATGAACCGAGGGAAACCCTGGAATGTGTATCAAATGAAAGGCGTTAAAGAGTATTTTATGAGGGAGTGGGCCATAGATCTATAGGTGGATGCCATTTAGGGATATAGCCATAAAGGTGGATCAGGGTTGACTCTAGAATGCGTTTGTACGATATGGGTTTCAAATGAAAGGTGTTAATGAGTATTTTAAAAGGGAGTAATCCTTAGTTCCATAGGTGGACGCCATTTCGAGATATCGCCACAAAGGTGGACCAGGGGTGACCCTAGAATTTGTTTGTACAATATGGGTATCAAAAAAAAGGTGTTAATGAGTATTTTAAAAGGGAGTAATCCTTAGTTCCATAGGTGGACGCCGTTTCGAGATATCGCCATAAGGTGGACCAGGGGTGACCCTAGAATTTGTTTGTACAATATGGGCATCAAACGAAAGGTGTTAATGAGTATTTTAAAAGGGAGTGGGCTTTAGTTCTATAGGTGGACGCCGTTTCGAAATATCGCCCTAAAGGTGGACCAGGGGTGGCTCTAGAATATGTTTGTACGATATGGGTATCAAATTAAAGGTATTAATAAGGGTTTTAAAAGGGAGTGGTGGTTGTTGTATAGGTGGTCGCCTTTTCGAGATATCGCCATAAAGGTGGACCAGGGGTGACTATAGAACGCGTTTGCACGATATGGGTATCAAATGAAAGGTGCTAATGAGTATTTTAAAAGGGAGTAATCCTTAGTTCCATAGGTGGACGCGGTTTCGATATATCGCCATAAAGGTGGACCAGGGGTAACCCTAGAATTTGTTTGTACAATATGGGTATCAAAAGAAAGGTGTTTATGAGTATTTTAAAAGGGAGTAATCCTTAGTTCCATATGTGGACGCCGTTTCGAGATATCGCCATAAAGGTGGAGCAGGGGTGACCCTAGAATTTGTTTGTACAATATGGGTATCAAAAGAAAGGTGTTAATGAGTATTTTAAAAGGGAGTGGGCCTTCGTTCTATAGGTGTTCGCCTTTTCGAGATATCGCCATAAAGGTGGACCAGGGGTGACTTTAGAATATGTTTTTACGATATGGGTATCAAATGAAAGGTGTTAATGAGTATTTTAAAAGGGCGTGGGGCTTAGTTCTATAGGTGGACGCCTTTTCGAGATATCGCCATAAAGGTGGACCAGGGGTGACTCTAGAATGAGTTTGTACGATATGGGTATCAAATTAAAGGTATTAATGAGAGTTTTAAAAGGGAGTGGTGTGAAGGCGTTTTCCAGATATCGACCAAAATGTGGACCAGGGTGACCCAGAACATCATCTGTTGGATACAGCTAATTTATTTATATATGTAATGCCTGCCAAGATTTTAAGGGTTTTTTATTTCGCCCTGTAGAACTTTTTCATTTTCTTCTACTTAATATGGTAGGTGTCACAACCATTTTATAAAGTTTTTTCTAAAGTTATATTTCGCGTCAATAAAACAATCCAATTACCTTACCATGTTTCATGCTTTTTTTCGTATTTGGTATAGAATTATGGCATTTTTTCATTTTTTGTAATTTTCGATATCGAAAAAGTGGGCGTGGTCATAGTCGGATTTCGTTCATTTTTCATACCAAGATAAAGTGAGTTCAAGTAAGCACGTGAACTAAGTTCATTAAAGATATGTCGATTTTTGCCCAAATTATCGTGTTAACGGCCATGCGGAAGGACAGACGGACGCCTGTGTATAAAAACTGGGCGTGGCATCAACCGATTTCGCCCATTTTCACAGAAAACAGTTAATGTCATAAAATCTATGCCCCTACCAAATTTCAAAAGGATTGGTTAATTTTTGTTCGACTTATGGCGTTAAAAGTATCCTAGACAAATTAAATGAAAATGGGCGGAGCCACGCCCATTTTGAAATTTTCTTTTATTTTTGTATTTTGTTGCACCATATCATTACTGGAGTTGAATGTTGACATAATTTACTTATATACTGTAATGATATTAAATTTTTTGTTAAAATTTTACTTTAAAAAATTTTTTTTTTAAAGTGGGCGTGGTCCTTCTCCGATTTTGCTAATTTTTATTAGGCGTACATATAGTAATAGAAGTAACGTTCCTGCCAAATTTCATCAAGATATCTTCAACGACTGCCAAATTACAGCTTGCAAAACTTTTAAATTACCTTCTTTTAAAAGTGGGCGGTGCCACTCCCATTGTCCAAAATTTTACTAATTTTCTATTCTGCGTCATAAGTTCAACTCATCTACCAAGTTTCGTCGCTTTAGCTGTCTTTTGTAATGAATTATCGCACTTTTTCGGTTTTTCGAAATTTTCGATATCGAAAAAGTGGGCGTGGTTATAGTCCGATATCGTTCATTTTAAATAGAGATGTGTACTCAGGAACCTGCATACCAAATTTCATCAAGATACCTCAAAATTTACTCAAGTTATCGTGTTAACGGACGGACGGACATGGCTCAATCAAATTTTTTTTCGATCCTGATTATTTTGATATATAGAAGTCTATATCTATCTCGATTCCTTTATATATGTACAACCAACCGTTATCCAATCAAACTTAATATACTCTGTGAGCTCTGCTCAACTGAGTATAAAAATCTTAATAAACAACAATGTCATCGTCAACATTGCAGATGTTGCACCTCACTTGACAATGCAACACAGCAGAAAAGACAACTATGAAAAGTAACGATGACAAAATTGGAGCAGATTTAGAACGTTGATCTCTTCGTTCAACTTCCTAGCCCTTTACCGATTCTTTTTACGTTACTTGGTTGTGTCTATCTTTTCAACTTCATTGCCAGTTGCTCATGCAGCATATATGATTTTTTTTTTTGTTGTTGGTATGTGACATTTAGTTATACATTTTATGTTGGCCATCGCACAATTTGCTGCACATCACAATGTTGCGGTTTTTGCTGCAGTACAACAAGCGGAAATGAAATGACATGCAAGCATATTTTTACAAATTTACTTTTGTTTACATAAACATATTAAGACAAACAATAAAAGGCAACGAAAACTCTCCATTTAGATACAAAATACTTTATTTAAACTAGTTGCAATCTTTTGACATAGTTTTCAATGCGTTTCCTGTAAAAAAATCTGCAAATAATTTTAGTTACTCGTATCTACCAACTTTATTTCGGCTATTAAATTACTCCACTGTCCGCCGCTCATTATTTTTTTATTTCTAGAGTAAATCGAAACAAATTTCCTGAAACAAAATAGCTTAAAAAGTAAGATACATATTTATTCCTTATAAATTTTATAATAAAATAAAATAAAACAGAAAAAATTGTGTAACTAACGCGATTCTGAATCTCGGACATGGGACTAGAGTAACCTAAAGATTACAAAATTTTCATTATATAATGAAACTAAAAACTTCGTAAAAGTAAACTTCATAATTTTGTGGTGGGCTAGTAAATATATCTACAATTATAAATAAAGAGTCTAAGTGGATATTATCGCGTAACACATCGATGAAAATTGTATAATCCTTGGCACATTTACATAATTTAAACTTTACAAGGACCATGGATAAAAGTTTTAACATGTAGACCAAAATTTGCAGACGTTGTGTTCGATACATTGACTTCAATAGTCTTCGTTTCCGGCCTTATGATATAAGATCTCATTATGGATGACAGCCTTCAGTTTTCAGACTATTTCGACTATCCCCTACGTTATGGTATTAGAACACCCGATCATTTGTTCGACTGTCTTGAGAAAGCTTTTGCTTTACCACTTTGCGAAGGACAAAGCCTCACCTGGTAAATATATGTGCCTAGGTATTCACATTTGTAAAGGGAGCCGTAACGCGTAGGTGATATTTAAACTTGGTTGACAGCTATAATTAATGTGATTCACTCCAAGGGTCTAGTTTTGGATAGGGCCGCCAACCGGGAGACTTGCGTGTTGAAGGATGAAGTGTGAAAATCAAAATTAACATTTCAGACGCTATTGTATAGTTTCGCCAATAAACAACAGATGTTTGAATGTAAGCCCAAGTGATTTTTAAAACCCTTCTCATACGTACATATATCGTCAACTTAAGTATGAGGTAAGAATCATTACAGCAGAAATCATTAAGGCAGTGATTATGCCCCTAGAACCTACTAAAGTATTTTGCATCACTAATTTCCCTTATTCTTTCAGCCAATCGCAATATAAAATTAAAAAAAAAACCGGCACCTTTTTTGGGTATTTTGCTTTTTTTAACAACTTGAGGACAATTTGAAAACATGTTCGCCTTCGGTCATTTTATTTGAATTCATTGTTCATTATTAATTTTTTGAAAAAAATATGCAAATTTATTATATACTAGCAGACCCGGCAGACGTTGTTCTGCCCTAAATTTGGCCTATCTGCATACATTTTAATACGCTTTTTCCGTCGAACTCTGCCCTACCCCTCTACACTTTTTCCTAATCTCTTTATTCACTCCGCCCTCCATCCTTTTCGCTTCATCTCCATCTTCGTCTCATTCTATCTCTTTCTCAGTCTAATTCTCTCTTTTCTCTTCTCTCAAGTTTTTCTCCTTCTTGCCAGTCCCAGAGGGTGGTATGTATTTTGTTCCAGTTGCATTCCGAGTCTCAGTCCCAGTCCCACTCGGGGTCTCAGTCTCAGTCCCAGTCCTAGTCCTAATCCCAGTCCCAGTCCGTCTATTATACTTCCCGGAAAAAGGCATCGTAAATATTAATATAGACAAATTTATATACGAAATTTCAGGCAAATCGAATAGGACTTATGCAAATAAGTATGTGGGTATTATTAATTCATGTCTTTTTTTCGGCTTCGCATGCATATTTATCAGTTTTGCCAGGTTGATGCAACCAAATCGAATATCACAATGAATTTCAGAGCTCTCAGCAACAGCTTTCATTTGATATCCATAATACACACACATTCTAGCGGTATCCGGGTCCATGGTTTGGCCTATATTTCGAGACCCTAGTCACTCAGGGGTGTAAAACTTACTCTGTAACAGCATCAATTTGATACCCATAATATAAAAACACATCCTAGGTGTATCCGGGTCCATGTTTTGGCCTATATCTCGAGACCGTAGTCACCCAGCGGGGTTAAACTTACTCTGTACTAAAGCATCAATCAACAGCTTCAATTTCATACTCATAATGTAAAAACATATTCTAGGTGTATCCGGGTCCACGTTTTGGGCTATATATCGAGACCCTATCCTCCCAGTTGTATGAAAATTATCCTTTACTATAGCACTCATCAACAGCTTTCATTTGATATCCATATTGTATAAACACATTATAGGGGTACCCGGGTCCACGTTTTGGGCTATATCTCGAGACCCTAGCCTCCAAGCTGTATGAAAGTTATCCTGTACTATAGCACTCATCAACAGCTTTCATTTGATATCCATATTGTATAAACACATTCTAGGGGTACCCGGGTCCACGTATTGGGCTATATCTCGAGACCCTATCCTCCCAATTTTATGATAATTATCCTGTACTATAGCACTCATCAACAGTTTTCATTTGATATCCATATTGTATAAACACATTCTAGGGGTACCCGGGTCCACGTTTTGGGCTATATCTCGAGACCCTATCCTCCCAGTTGTATGAAAATTATCCTGTACTATAGCACTCATCAACAGTTTTCATTTGATATCCATATTGTATAAACACATTCTAGCGGTACCCGGGTCCATGTTTTGGGCTATATCTCGAGACCCTAGCCTCCCAGTTGTATGAAAATTATCCGGTACTATAGCACTCATCAACAGCTTTCATTTGACATCCATATTGTATAAACACATTCTAGGGGTATCCTGGTCCACGTTTTGGCCTATATCTCGAGACCCTAGTCACCCAGGGGTATGGAAATTATCCTGTACTATAGCACATCAACAGTTTTCATTTGATATCCATATTGTATAAACACATTCTGGGGGTATCCGGGTCCACGTTTTGATCTCAAGACTCTAGACACGTAGCGAAAAAAAGGTAGACGTTGGCCGATTCTCAGACCTACCCAATATGCTCACAAAATTTCATGAGAATCGGTTCAGCCGTTTCGGAGGAGTTCAGCCTCTAAAACCGTGCCAGAAGAATTTTATATATTAGATTAGAACACTCACAGATATAAAGTGCTAATTTTCTTCGCTCTCCCCGCCACCATAAAATGTTTCACCTGCGAGTGTTCTTCCGAGGACTTTTAATAAGTCGAAGTAAATTTTTTATTTTTATTTTTTTGTAATGGTCAAATAAAATACATGCAAAATAATGGATTAGATAAGCTAAACACCGTTTGGTAGGATATTAACCACAGTTTCATTTTAACATTGCATTTTAATTTTATTAACATTTTTGAAATGGTGGGATGGCATAAAACTAAATAAAAATGGTTTTTAAATTTCTAAAAACATACAGAATGAGATAATTCAGGAGCACAGTTCTAATTTTATAAGCTATGTTAAAGTAAAATGGTAAATATTAAGTAAAGAATCAAATTAAATAATAATATGAAACGTTTTGAAGTCTATAAAACAATATTAAACATTTTCTTTTGGACAGTTTTTGTCTAAATAATCTATAAACTTTTTCTTCGATGTGTTTCGTGACGGCAAGTTTTTGTAATGTTGCACCACTGCATGCAATATAAATTGCTTTTGTTCTTCCTGATGAGTTAGAGCTGTATTAAAACGGGTTATTAGTGCTGTGCCACGTTCTGCTATATCATTTACTACTATTAATTTTGATACTAAAGTTTTTGCTAATATGTAGTTTTCATTTTCACGCCAAGTGCTTGGATCTATTCTTAAGTAATCCGTGTTGATATTAGTCACGCTTTTCGAGTGAAGTATCAAAAAAGAAATATGTTTGGCTCGTAATGAAATCGCATAGTTCTGAAATATAGATCGACTCTTTTTGGATTATCAGGATGGCCGTTTATTTTTATAGTCGCTAAACTAATATTTTTTTTATTTTATTATAGCTATTATAATTTAGGAGGATAATTCTTTCAATGCCGTCACGTCTTTTCACTGGAATTTCGAATTTTTCATATAAATTGATTAGTTTTTCTGCCAAAAATAAAGCCCTGTCTTTTGCACTTTTTCTTTTGTTTTGCATTAAATAACAAAATACACACAACACCTCTCTTCTGCTGGGAAGCGCATCTGGCTTCAAGAATTTATTTTTCTTTCCTATGTAGAACAATTTGTTTATTTAAGTATTTTCTTATATTTACTTAGTTTCAAAGACTTACCAATTAAGAACATGTTTCTAGATTTGCTTTCCATTGTGCTGCCATATCCTTTGTGCCCTTTGTGACAATTTAGTGCCGGTTTACTGGCAAAGATAGCTTATTTAATAAATTATTTTTTAAGAATTCGTAAAAAAATCTTTGACTTATGAAGTCCTTAAAAGGACACTCGCTGGTAAAAAATTTATATAGGCAATTTACTCCTGATACCATTCTAAATAAAAGTCTTTATGTTATTATTTCTCCATAAAATACTTGTTTACGAGATGTTACCCAATAACGAAATATATGTACAATTTTTAGTGCGTTTTTAGCCTTTATGACAAAAGCGCATGGAATATTTTCACTACAGATTTTTTTATAGATCTTGTCTTTTATGTGGAGCGAAGAGGATTAGAACTTTACCCCTGAATTACCTCATTCTGTATATTTTTACAAATTTAAAAACCGTTTTTACTTACTTTTACGGCATCCCACCATGCGAAAATGTTAATAAAATTAAAATGCAATGTTAAAATGAAACTGTGGTTAATATCCTACCAAACGGTGTATATTAGGGCGGGTCGATTTAAAAATCGCTCATTGCTCTGTGAAAATCGTATTCTAGGGATCAAAATAAGAAACTTTGCCGAAGGAATCAAACCTCTAAAACGAATTCTGGTGTCCCCCAATTTGGGTCGAACTTTTGGGTAGGGGCAAATTTTGAAAAATCCCATTTTGACCCATTTAGAGTGCTCCAATCGAGTCCAAATGTATGACCGACCCCCACTAACTTTGGAGGCCCGACCCACCGATGCCAGTGGCACACCCCCTGGAACCCCCCTGGGGGTTCACCATACAAACATTTCAAAAAAATCGCCGGTTTTGCACTTTACATGAAAAAATCAGCTAAATGGCTATTTTTTTCTTTATTTTTATTTATTTATTTATAATAATATTTATTACTTATTTATAATAATATCTATTTTTTCTCTTAAGAAATTTATTTAGTCAGAACATATGTAAATGAAAAAATTAATTTAAGTGAGTTATCGAAAAGAAACTAAAAAAAATTATTGTTTGAAGTCTTTTTTACTTTCAAGTCTGGGCAATTTCGCACGGCTCTCTAATGTCGTCACCATAACAGCCTCTACATTTTCCGGTATAAACTGTTTGGAAACGCTAGCTAGCAATTGAACATGTCGTTCCGTTCCTTGTATGTGTGATGGAATTTTTGGATCATTAAACGGTGGATCATCTTAATTTAAATATTCTTTCAATGTATCGTTCCCAATGCTGATGCTACTCTGTCAGGCACACCAAATCTGTCACATACCAAGGCAAAGTTAAAACAATCGTATCTCTCTGTGTATTGTGAATTTGTGCTTCTATCCATATCTTCTTGAACCGGTGGCGGTGCGTATGTTGAATCATCGGGATCTTGGTATGTTGGCATTGATGACATAGACTTTGCTCCTTGCTCTTCTGTTTCCATCATAAATGCATCCATTGTTAGTCTTCTCTGATTATGTTGATCGTGCATGAACTCTTTGAGGCGTTGGGGAACCCAGCCGCATGCACATGGAGCTGCCTTCAAATCGCATTTACATGTTCCAATGTAAAAAAAATGTTTCCAGAGATTTTACATACTCTGTTTCTTCTCTTGATTTGCTCTTGATACTTGTCAAGCAATTTATTCAATTTATTAAATACACTTTTTTCAGCATTATTTCCATACCAAGTTTTTCCCAAATTCCAATCAACTTATCTTGTACTTGAATAGTGAATGATTTATGGGAAAACTTTTTTTGTTCTGTTTTAGCACGCTCGCTTAAGTAAAAATAATATCTCAAGATATCCAGATGGGTTGGTAAATTAAGATCAGTTAAATCAGTAGATACACCAAAAACAATAACATCATGCTTGGGTATATGCCTCATTGGGTTTTCGATAGTTGTTGATGAAGTTGCTTCATCTTGCGGTGTAGTGGATGGTGGATTCATTGTAAACTTTTTGATTTGGAATGGTCACTTCACTTATTATTTTTTTTGAAATATTTTTTTATCTGAAATTAGCACTTCACACTTTGAGTTCTTCACAACGACTTAATGCATTCACAAAAACTGTTGCGTTATATATGGTATACGAGACGAGGTAATAAGAATGAAATGGTAATTTCAATTCTACCTGCTGTGTCTTGTGGTGGCTTAAAAAAAACAACACAAGCAATTTTACGACATGCAAATGCATCACAGTGATGCCTTGGTTTTAAAAGGGTTGTAAAAACGCTAATTTCTAATAATTTTTTTTAATTTCTTTTCTATTACTAAGTTAAATTCATTTTTTCATTTACATATGTTCTGACTAAATAAATTTCTAAAGAGAAAAATAAACTCCAAAAAGAAAAAAACATAGGCATTTTGCTGATTTTTTCATGTAAAGTGCAAAACCGGCGATTTTTTGAAATGTTTGTTTGGGGAACCCTCAGGGGGGTTCCAGGGGGTGTGCCACTGGAATCGGTGGGTCGGGCCTCCAAAGTTAGTGGGGGTCGGTCATACATTTGGACTCGATTGGAGCACTCTAAATGGGTCAAAGTGGGATTTTTCAAAATTTGCCCCTACCCAAAAGTTCGACCCAAATTGGGAGACACCAGAATTCGTTTTAGAGGTATGGTTCCTTCGGCAAAGTTTCTTATTTTGATCCCTAGAATATGATTTTCACAGAGAAATGGGCGATTTTTTTGCCTCCCCACAAATCTACCCGGCCTAGTGTATATCTTATCTAATCCATTATTTTGCATGTATTTTATTTGACCATTACAAAAAAATAAAAAATTTACTTCGACTAATTAAAAGTCCTTGAAAGGACACTCGCAGGTAAAACATTTATATGGGTGATTTACTCCTGACTCTAATCTAAATAAAAGTCTCCTAAAATTACTGGTTTACGAGACATTAGCCAATAAAGACATATACAATTTTTTAGTGCATTTTTAGCCTTCAGGTAAAATTTCCATGGAATTTGTTCACTACAGATGGCCAGATTTTTTTACAGATCTTATTTTTTATCCCCATTCTTTCAGAAAATGGATGGGGAGTGAAATTATTTGATACTTTTGCAAATCCCATACATTCTGTGGGTGTTCTATTATACATATGTAACTGTTCTTTTGGTGTTTTGTTTTAATAACTTGGTGAATTGGGTGATGCAAAGTCCGTGTTAAGCTGACATCGAAAGCGCCTGTTTTTTTAAATAACTTTTGAACAGTTAGAAAGAGTTAAATTTCGCAAATTAGTTTCTTATAACTGGCAGTGATGTGCATCCGTTGATACCGCTTTCGACCATATGCGACCAATTTTCGACAGGAACAAATAATTGGCCTAAACGAGTAGAAAATATAGTAACGAGCCGAACGCCGCTGCCGCCGCGCCGATTTTTTTGACATTTGGCGGCGGCGTGCGAAAAACGACCAAAATCGGTGGCGGCGGCGGCGTATGTCTCTAGTAGCAACTAGTGATCGGGATTGCTACTGCTCGCACGTCGGGAATTGTTGCTCCTAGAAACAGCCGAAAAAACTGAAGGCGTCCTCTGGTGCGATCAACAGTAAGCCAGCATTGACGCTAATCGTTAAAACTGTGCCACGAGAGTCATGACTTTAAGTAGATAATTGATATCAACCGTAAGTCGCCTTTGTGCGTGACCAGCATGTAGCCACAAATGATTTAAAGAAATCGTGCCGACGACGGGTATTAGAGTTAGCCCAGAGCATCTCCTTCGGTGAAAATACGCTACAAAAGTGTGACCATTTTAAGCATTTCTCTCCGCAAGAAGCTACTCCCAAATTTTTTTAAACGATCCGCGAGATTTTGAGGCAAAAACCGCGAATATTTCCGAAATGGCCAAAACGTCGATTTCCTTAAATACATATAATATAAACAAAACCTTTCCAAATATTATTTTTTATTTTCGCCTTACAAGTCTCCCAGATACTCACTCGCAAGTTAATTATATTGTTCCAGATCGTCAAACATACCGTTCACGTCAGCAGTATATTTCCATATTCATTAGTTGTGGACAATGTGATACTCTGAAGTCCAGAGTTGAAGCTCCCTAAAGCCACATAGTAGAAGAATTTTTTCTTGTACCCTTATATACTTATAAAATAAATGTTAAATATGAAAAAACAAACTGTCGGTTTTTGAACTAGTTACTGATTTCCCTTTATCGTAGTCATACAAAACTGTTTACTGACAAATGTCTACACAAACAAATCCTCCAGACGTATGTAGAGGTTCCTATGTATCTCCGTGTTTGAATTTCCACGCAATTTCAATATTTATGAATGTTTGTATCGGCCGTACAGGGCTGGCACCTCTACAGCAACAACGTTCTTGTTAGGCATCGATTTTGAATTGTAAACAAAACCGTCGCGCGTTTTCTTTGTTTCACAAAAATTTGAGTAATGGATTTATATGTGTGTGCGCATATGTGTCCCGTCTGTGTGATTGTTTGTTTTCGTTTAACAGTTCTAGCTTGCTGTGTTATGATCACTTTGACAGCAGCTAAATATATGCCCGGGTAGCTCAGTCGGTAGAGCATTGGACTTTTAATCCAAGGGTCCAGGGTTCAAGTCCCTGCTCGGGCGAAATTATTTTTTTTTAATTTAATACTAATTATTAATTATTTAAAAACTTAAAACTCAAATTTTCACATTATGAACTAAATTTATTTCCTATATTCGATATTTACTACCTCTATATTTCAAGTATGTATATAAGTCTGTATATACCGGCCGTTTTAAGGTGAACAACTTCTAAGATAGCGCTTACATCTACCGCTTTTGTACAAGTAAAGACATACCTACCTATAACGTTTTTGAATTGCACCTCCTTAGCAAATAGAGCAAAACTACTCGCGAGTCAAGCCAATGAGCTCCAGGCAAATGCAACATTGTTGTGGCAAATATGCATTTTTGTTGTAAAATTCTTCATTTCTGCCCTAAATTAACCATGGTTTGTTCGTCTGCTTGTTTTATTGCTTTTACTCTGACGTGTCTGACATTTGTTTATTTTAAATTATTGTTGTTATGTTATGTTTGGTTTTACTGGTCTATAAATAATTAATTATTATGTTAATTTGTTGTCCTCAAGACCAAATTTTTTATTTTTGTAAAATGTATATTTATTTTATTTTATTGAATACAACAAATTAATATAATAATTAAATTACAGACCAGTAGAAGCAAACATAACATTAAATACTTTCAGTCTACGGAAAAAGCACCCTGGAATTCTAACAAAAGCGAGAACTTAAAGAAAAACCATATGGGGCTGCAACAAAAATCCTCGTCTAATGAGATAATAGCACGTGATTGGTGCACTCAATTGACGGTGGTAAAGAATAAAAACAACAAACAGTAGAAAACGAGTTATAAATAGAAACTTGCAAAGTGCATTGATGGCCTGATGCGCTAAACGGGTCGTATTAACGTGGCAGACACACTATAGCAAACAACAATATTATATATTAAACAATTTATACCTCATTTATTGGCAATTTATTACCGCAAAAAAAATTTAAAGCCGCATCCGGTTCCGATAAAAGTGAGTGTATGCTAGCTTAAGTCTCAAGCCAGCAGACACTTCGTGAAAACACGACCTACAGCTTCCGAAGAACTTGAATAATTTATATTACACTAAAAGACCCGGCAGACGTCCTGCCCTAAATTTGGCTGCATACATTTTAATAAGCTTTTTCCGTCTGACTCTGCCCTCCCCCCTCTTCACTTTTTCCTAATCCTTTTATTCACTCCTCCCTCCGTCTTTTTCGCTTCATCTATCTCCATCTTCGTCTCATTCTATCTCTTTCTCAATCTCCTTCTCCTTCTCTTTTTTCTCTTCTCTCAATTTCTTCTCATTCTTCTGCATCCCTTATTGCCTGTCCCAGAAGGTGGTATGTATTTTATTCCAGTCCCAGTCTCAGTCCCAGTCCTAGTCCTAATCCCAGTCCCAGTCCGTCTCTGGATAATATATTACTCTGTACTAAAGCACTCATCAACAGCTTTCATTTGATATCCATATTGTATAAACACTGTCTAGACATTCACTGGCCCACGTCTTGGCCTATATCTCGAGACCCTAGTCACCCAGTGGTATGAAAATTACCCTCTGCTAAAGCACTCATCCACAGCTTTCATTTGATATCCATATTCTATAAACACACTCTAGGGGTACCCGGGTCCACGTTTTGGCCTATATCTCGAGACCCTAGTCACCCAGTGGTATGAAAATTACCCTCTGCTAAAGCACTCATCCACATCTTTCATTTGATATCCATATTCTATAAACACACTCTTAGGGGTACCCGGGTCCACGTTTTGGCCTATATCTCGAGACCCTAGTCACCCAGGGGTATGAAAATTACCCTCTACTAAAGCACTCATCAACAGCTTTCATTTGATATCCATATTCTATAAACACACTCTAGGGGTACCCGGGTCCACGTTTTGGCCTATATCTCGAGAACCTAGTCACCCAGGGTTATGAAAATTACCCTCTACTAAAGCACTCATAAACAGCTTTCATTTGATATCCATATCCTATAAACACACTCTAGGGGTACCCGGGTCCACGTTTTGGCCTATATCTCGAGACCCTAGTCACCCAGGGGTATGAAAATTACCCTCTACTAAAGCACTCATCAACAGCTTTCATTTGATATCCATATTCTATAAGCACACTCTAGGGGTACCCGGGTCCACGTTTTGGCCTATATCTCGAGACCCTAGTCACCCAGGAGTATGAAAATTACCCTCTAATAAAGCACTCATCAACAGCTTTCATTTGATATCCATATTCAATAAACACACTCTAGGGGTACCCGGGTCCACGTTTTGGCCTATATCTCGAGACCCTAGTCACCCAGGGGTATGAAAATTACCCTCTACTAAAGCACTCATCAACAGCTTTCATTTTATATCCATATTCTATAAACACACTCTAGGGGTACCCAGGTCCACGTTTTGGCCTATATATCGAGACCCTAGTCACCCAGTCACCTATCCTATATTTCAAGTTAGATCAAACTACACACGGGGTGCAAAACAAAATCAAAATCGGTTCAGTAGTTTAGGAGTCCATTGGCCTCAATTGTGTGACGTGTTTTTTATATATTAAGATTTATTGGAAATTTATTACCGCAAAAAAAAAATGTAGCTTTTAATTTTTATGTTAACAAGTAAGGAAGGATAAGTTCGGGTGTAGCCGAACATTACAAACTCAGCTGAGAGCTTTGGAGACAAAATAACGGAAAATCACCATGTAGGATAATAAACCTAGAGTAACCCTGGAATGTGTATGTATGACATGGGTATCAAATGGAAGGTATTAAAGAGTATTTTAAAAGGGATTGGGCCATAGTTCCCACCTATGGGCGCCTTTCCGAGAAATCGCAATAAAGGTGGACCAGGGGTGACTCTAGAATGTGTTTGTACGATATGGGTATCAAATGAAAGGTGGTAATGAGTATTTTAAAAGGGAGTGGCCCTTAGTTGTATATATGAAGGCGTTTTCGAGATATCGACTAAAATGTGGACCAGGGTGACCCAGAACATCATCTGTTGGATACCGCTAATTTATTTATATATGTAATACCACAAACAATCTTCCTGTCATGATTCCAAAGGCTTTTGATTTCGCCCTGCAGAACTTTTTCATTTTCTTCTACTTAATATGGTAGGTGTCACACCCATTTTACAAAGTTTTTTCTAAAGTTATATTTTGCTTCAAAAAACCAATCTGATCACCATGTTTCATCCCTTTTTTTCGTATTTGGTATAGAATTATGGCTTTTTTTAATTTTTCGATATCGAAAAAATGGGCGTGGTCATGGTCGGATTTCGCCCATTTTTAATACCTAGTTAAAGTGAGTTCAGATAAGTACGTGAACTAAGTTTAGTAAAGATATTAGATTTTTGCCCAAGTTATTGTTCAATTAACCATAACTTTTCGAAAAAAATTTATAATTAAGCTCTCAATATCTTAAGAGAGTTTTTAAATGATATGATTAGAAAAAAAATTTTTTTCGCCGCACCCTATAACAGAAAGACCTACGAAATACAAAATTCTCTCTGATTTTTGAAAGATAGAAGACCGACATGTATTTTATAAACAGTTATAGTAGCAAACGTATCCTTTTGTGTAAACACATAAACAATCAACACATTGATGCAACTAAATTTACGCATTACTTGAATCATTTGTAGCAAGTATGCGCGCTAACATGTAAATTATACATATGTATGTATGTTCATACGTATTTTCGCGAAGTGTCTGCTGGCTTCAGACTTAGGTAAAGCCCCGTCATATAAGCAGTTTTTCATATACATGCGTTTTTCTCAATCTTGTGCATATTTTTATGGGGAACGGTAGATTGAGCGACACTGGCGCTATCTGACATGAAAAAGTAGCTAACTTGCAAACTTTTGTTTCAAACAAAGCATAAGAAGAAGCATTTAACATTTGCTTTGGCTAAGGGTGCTGGCACACTTTGCAAGTAAACTTATTCTTCCCACTCGTTGGTAACTTTTCTAACATTTTTCACAGTTGAACACTGCAATTTAACAGATGAATAGGATACAAAATATGTTAGAAAGTATATTTCCTGTATAGTGAGAATGCTTATGACAGTGATTTGCAAATTTTTGAATGTGAATGGGCAAGGCGAAATAAACTACAATTGCCAAGTCTGAAGTTCCTTCATATTTATAAACGCAACATCTTGGTTGGTTGTGGCGATGTTACTGGAATGCATAAGCTTGTGTAAAAGACATCTACATATGTATATTAAACATTTCATTTTGGCGCGGCCTTTAAGCTAGCAGATACTCACTTTTCTCGAAACCGGACGCAGCTTTAAATTTTTTTTTTTTTTGTAAATATTAATATGTATTTATTTCTTAAATTTAAGGCGATAATTAATATTCATCTTAGATGTTAGATTTCCATAAGTTGATGTACTTTAAGAGACAATAGTCTCATATGTGCAAAATTAATGAAATAAACTTGAAACTTGAAATTACCAATAAATGTAATATAAATTATTCAAGTCGTTCGGAAGCTGTAGGTCGTGTTTTCACGAAGTGTCTGCTGGCTTGAGACTTAAGCTAGCAGACACTCACTTTTATCGGAACCAGACGCGGCTTTAAGTTTTTTTTTGCGGTAATAAATTGCCAATAAATGAGGTATAAACTATTTAATATATAATATTGTTGTTTGCTATAGTGTGTCTGCCACCTTAATACGACCGCGCTAAACGTCAGGCCTTCAATGTGTGGATCGCTGATGATAAACCGTTATGGGTTTTGAAATAGTTGGCTATACGGTCTATGAACTTGTTTTTTCTAATTTACTCGTTTTCTTTGTATAATAATTTGATATAATATAACATGTAAAATATACATTTTACAAAAATAACAAACTTGGTCTTGAAGACAACAAATTAATATAATAATAGCTGCGTTTTTTTTTACATCTAAAAACGTTTACGCTTAAACTTTATATGGACTGCTAAGCGTCAAACTTTAAATGCACCTCTGAAATTGCTGCGCATAAAATTAGTACTACTAAATTTCAATACGCATTATAGGTAACTGAAATATGTGTCTATGATTCACCTCTTAAAATGGTGCGTGAACACAATTCATCGCAACTGATTCGCGTAAACGTATACACGTTTAAAAAAACACGGCTAATTATTGTTGTTATAACATCCCGCCGTGTAATGATATTTCTGCTTTCTGCTTTACCTCCAATTTTCTAAAATTGTGCTAGTTTTATACCTCTATTTGCTATATTTATCTCAGCTATTTGTTGTTGTGTGGTTAATAGATGCGCTAAAAAAGATCTCACAAAGTCGCATGTAGGAGCAGTATTGTGAACGGAAATATGTATAAAAATAAATTTTTGCCGTATGTGTTTTTTTTTTTTCATTTTCTTTTAGAACTTGTTTACAACCATTATGAATGTGACTGTTCAGGCTTTTCTAGGAGAAATAGAATTCGCAGTGGTAGTTTTTAAACAAATCTATTTATTTACCTATACTACTTAGCAGAGAATGCTTCAATTCGTTTAAACTGAATACGCAAAACAAAATGAAATAAAAATAGTAGAGAACTTAATAATACACAAATCAAGCCTTACTTGTATTGCAAATTACAGTCGCGCTTCAGCGCATCTTCAAATGCTTATCAATGCATAACGATATCTGGAAAGCGCGTTGGGCTCGTGTATCACACTTCACATACGCACGACATGCAATAAAATAATGCAGTGCATTGAAAAAGTATGAAAGAAATGGTAGGAGCAACCCTACATCTTAGGTTTTAGTTACGGTACAAGTTTTTGGAGTTGTACTTGCTCTTCGTCAAAACAATCGACTAACAACTACGCAGGCAATGATAAATATTGAAAAATGATTTTAGTATTTTTATTAAAAGCGAGTTAAAAGATTTGAACGATAGTTTATTTTCAGAAGACACAAAAGCAATGTTGAAAAATCTGCAAAAAATTGGGTTGGAATTAGGACTGTTGTTAATGTTGTAGCGACAAATACGCTCCCTGAAGGTTTTGAGGAGTGTTATCGTTGTTGATCGTCCTTTGCCGGATATAGATCCGGTACGATTTCTACACGGAATGCAATCGACCAACTGTCATTATTCGAATACTGACAATAACATAAACTGAAATTTTTTTTATAAAATTTCGAAAAATGAAAAAATGCCATAATTCTATACCAAATACGAAAAAAGGGTTGAAACATGGTGATTGAATTGGTTTTTGTCACAAAATATAACTTTAGAAAAAACTTTGTAAAATGGATGGGACATATTAAATAGAAAAAAATGAAAAAGTTCTGCAGGGTGAAATCAAAAGCCCTTGGAATCATGGCAGGAATTCTGTTCGTGGTATTACATATATAAATAAATTAGCGGTACCCGGCAGATGATGTTCTGGGTCAACCTGGTCCACATTTTGGTCGATATTGCGAAAACGCCTTCACATATACAACTACCACCCCTCCCTTTTAAAACCCTCATTAGTACCTTTAATTTGATACCCATATCGTACAAACACATTATAGAGTCACCCCTGGCCCACCTTTATGGCGATACCTTAATACTTATTATCACCTTGGCCCAAGTATAATTGTACTACTACCAACATAGTCTAATAAAGACCATTTTGCA
Organism: Eurosta solidaginis; assembly: GCF_040869045.1. Taxonomy (NCBI): domain Eukaryota; kingdom Metazoa; phylum Arthropoda; class Insecta; order Diptera; family Tephritidae; genus Eurosta; species Eurosta solidaginis. The sequence continues at coordinate 3,016,859 of NC_090320.1, read as the reverse complement.
ATACAGAATATTGGAGTTATTTATTCCACAGTTTAGCGATACGAACGTTAGTAGAAGGTTGCAAATAAGCAGAATTTCCCGAAATTCGTTAGTTACAATTGGTGTCAGTAGAGGAATTGTTGAATAAATTCCAGAGTTGCAAAGTACAACAAGGACATGGCAAAGTGGAGTGAATTGAAGATCCAGCAACTGAAGAAGGATTTGGAGAGCCGTGGATTGAATACAACCGGCAATAAACTCGAACTTTAGGCACGACTATGAGAGGCAATGGAAGCAGAAGGAATTAACGTGGAAGAGTATGTCTTTCATCTTGATGGCGATGAGACAACAAAATTGGAGGAGAAAAATGAAACACCGCAGACAATGGCGAACACAGACCTGAACATGATATTGGCTGCAATATCGGCACAAATGTCCGAGATGTCATCACAAATATCCACCAACATGTCATCGCAACTGGAATCACAGGAGACACGTTTAACATCCAAGATGGAAACTCAACTGGAATCATAGAATACATATATGGCATCCCAACTGGAATCACAGGAGGCACGTATATCTGAAATGTCGGCACAAATTTCAGCGCAGATATCATCTCAGATCTCTACACAACTTGAAGAGCAGGAAGTCCGTATATCATCTAAGCTGGAAGCGCACATGGAAGAGAAAGTAACCCAGTTTCATGAAGGGTTCAGTGGCCGACAGGAAAAAATCGAGGCTGAGGTAGAAGCTTTAAAAGGCCGTATACAGGAGCTGCAACTAAATCGCCCAGCAGTTTCAGCGAGTAATCCAAAGGTAAAAACACCATCCTTTGACAGTTCTGTTCCTTTCCAGGTATTCAAGCTTCAATTTGAGAAGACGTCAGCAGTGAACAACTGGAATGCGGAAGATAAAGTTGCTGCACTGTTCGTGGCATTGAAAGGGCCTGCAGCTGAAATCTTACAGACTATTCCAGAGTACGGGCGGAACAGTTATGAAGCATTGATGGCCGCTGTCGAGAGACGTTACGGAAGCGAGCATAGGAACCAGATATGCCAAATTAAGATGCAAAACCGTTACCAGAAGGCGAATGCAGGAATTTGCGTAGGATGTTGAAAGATTGGCTCATCTCGCAAATGCAGACGCACCCGTGGAATACACCGAAAGGGTAAAAATTCAAAACTTTATAAATGGAATACGGGACGTCGAAACCAAGCGAGCCACATACGCAAACCCAAAGCCAACATTCGCAGAAACGGTATCACATGCATTGACTCAGGAAACTGCCTCACTATTGAGTAAACCAGCATACAAAGCTCATCGTGTGGAAGTGGAAAGGCCAGATTAGGTAGACGGAATTTTGGAAGCTTTAAAGGGAACGCAACAGAAGAATAATGATGCAATGAAATGCTTTAAGTGTGGGAAGTCAGGGCACATTGCACGTCATTGCAGCACCGGTCCTGGTAGTTCCAACTTGGCTGGTCGTAAACGCAAAACTGGAGGAAATAACCAAGAGCGAGTAGGATGTAAAGATCGAGAACTTGCCCCAGCTATTGAATGTCCTGTGATATCTATCTCGCAAATTGGAAGAAAATTGAGCAGTCTTACCGTCAACGGAAATCTGGATAGCAAAGAATGTGTACTGACTGTAGATACGGGCGCAACTCATTCCCTTATCCGATCTGATTTGGTCAACAGGTGAGTAAAGCCACTACCAGTAGCAAAATTTCGTACGGTCACTGGCGGGTATAACCAAGTCCAGTGAGAAGTGATATGTGAAGTCTTAATTGGAAAGGTCACGATTCTACACAAATTCGTTGTGGCAGAGATAGTTGATGAAGTCATATTGGGAGTGGACTTCTTAGTTGACCATGACATCAGGATCGATATGCAGAGAAGGATTATACACTATAAGAACCAGGATGTACCACTCAACTTCATTTTGGAGAAAGGGTTCAGCAGTAAGTGAGTGCTGGTGGAGGCGATTCGACAAAGACCACCAAAGTCAAAGGGTGAAGGAACGAATGGGCCAAACAAAGCAAAATCAAAGATACCTGCGAGAGAAACACTGGCATTGACAAAACCAAATGGACGCACTAAAACGAAGGAAAGATTTCCCTGAAGAATGCAAGGGTAGTTTCAAGCCAGGGCGCACTACTGTTGTGAACCATCAAGACAAAGTCATTCCGTCAAGATCTGGCTCTGCGAAGTAGTCCAGTGGCCAAACAACTGAGTGTGAGACAACGAACTAGGATAGTGAGCATTAAGATGAACCACAGGTACGACAAGAAGAACAATTCGGAAGGGTTCTTGGAGGGAGATTTGGTACTGTTTTACAACCCTCACCGGCGGAAATGTGTTCCATCCAAATTTTGGTGCTGTTGGAAAGGCACGTACAAAGTTGTGAAGAGGATCATACAAACCATTGGGAAACCACGAAATAGAAGGGTGGTTCATTTGAAGAGGCTAGCAGCGGTTAGATGGAGAGATTTGTCTGATCGGGACGATCAGACTTAGGTGGAGGGCAGTGTGACGAATATTAGTGTCACTAAGTGATACTCACATCACTAATCTGATACTAAGTAAATAAAGCCACAACAACAATAAAGTAAGCTGTCACTCTTGGTACGTAAACAAATCAATCATCATTTACACACATTTCTATGTGAAAATGTAAAAATCAAAGTTTAGCAAGAATATGTCTTTATATGAGGAAACATTTTTCGCTGATTTTTGTCCATTTATATAAAGGAAGTGCTTAAAATTTTTTTATTTTATTTTATTTTTTTTTAAAAAAGTTGCTCAAAATAGGGTCAATAGCCAAATTCAGCATTTGAAGTGAAATTTCCTTGCGCTGCCTTATAATGGTTATAAAATGCATTCTGCCGAACTATGGTACATACATAACTTTTCATAGATAAATTTGCGCTAAACTATTATGATTGTTATTGTTATTCGTCCTGGCAGATTATTTGGACCCGTTCGCTTGCAACTGGTTGACTGAATGTACATACATACGCATGTATATTTTGCTACTTTTTATAACATTTTTTTTTGCAGTGTTTTTGGTTTTTCCAACTTCTTCTCTAAGCTGGAATTTTGTTTTTTTTTTAATTTTTATACATTTTTGTACCTCAATTTTTCGCGTGTATGTCTCTTTTCGAAGATTTTTTCCTTAGGAGTGGTTGTATGTAATTTGAAAGCTGGAATTGTTTCAAGGCTGGGGTAGCTTTCAGGGTATCCAGTATAGACTAGAGGCTAACATACATGATCAGTGTTTGATGTCATGTGTATTCGGCAAGCTGTGTTCTATAGTAGTCCTGCTCATTGTTGCTTCTGCCCGGGCGTCACATGTTGCCTGGGAATTATTTTCGGACACTCCTTGTCAATTTTGTTTTATAAACAAACCGATGTCGCCGTTGCGCTACCTCCGGTGTTCTATTCGTTATATTTGCTGGCCAATTCAGAGTATTTTTTCAGTCGGACTCTGTTGGAGACAAGGAGGTCACTAACCAACGGTTGTAACAGCGCCAAGTTTCTTGATGAACAAATTTGTGATCAGCGGGGGGTTTGTATGGGATAAGGAAGAATAGGTCTACTAGCATAAGATTTGAAGTAGAGACGGTTTGTCAAAGTGGAAGAGCTTGTAATGCAACTGAGAGGAAACGGAATTAAATTTTTTAGAATTAAAAGCTTAGCATATAAAATAAGTTATATTTTTTATTTCTATTTTAATTCTCTGTTCACTCTTAATCTAGCATTTTGTTACAAAATTCTTATTTAAATTTAGGATAACGTGCAAAACAACCAGTCGCACACAATTTACTAATCCCTTTTCCCCTCGAATATCTCTTATCGTCTTACATAAATAAAAGGTTTTGCATGCTAGAACTCCTTCAGCATTGACACTTTACGGACTTCAACGGCCACTTAGTCGTCCTAATCTCTGCTGCCACTTGGCTTTCATAGTTTTCCAAAGCATCGGCTGCGCAAAAAAAACCTTCGATGTGCCAGCTGTGCTACGCAGACACCCCAAACAGTTGCGTTAACTTTGAAACTGTGAATTTTCCCCATTTATTAAACTCCTTTTGTGTATGTAAGTACGCATGTGTGTGTGGGTATGTGTTCAAGCGTTTCTAACTTGTAATTTTATTAATTTAACATTGTGCACGTTACAGCGACATAATTCAACGCAAAATGTCTCGCTAACGCTAAAATGAGCCTTTACTTACTACAACTTTATGGTTGCCACTTGCATCCTTTCTTAGCCGGGCTCAAAGTATGATAGAACTTCTTCGTTTGTTTGCTTATAAACTTTTATGTCACTTTAAATGCTGCTGCGCTCTTACTCACCTGTCACATTTGCAGCGGAAAAGTCCTTCCCTTTAACTCATTTTTTTTACCTCACCTATAAAGTCTTACTTTCGTTGCTTGTTTGCAAAGCTCTCGAAAAGGGGTGCTGTTCCGCTTTGGCCCTGTAAGCTTCGCTCATTACGTTCGTTGTTCGCCCTGCGGATGTTGACAGCTACAAATAAAGTTTGTAACTTAAAACTTTTGTCACTGATTTGCCGTACAATTATTTTCCATCCCAATTGCGAAGTGATAAATTAAAGCGAAGGTTTTATGGCAGATGGTACGGAATTGTTTTAAAATTCTTCTCATGTTCTTTCTCTCATAACCTTTTCATTTTTAGCAGCTAAAAACTTTAAGGGCCGTTTGAGTGCATAATTTTTATTAAGAAAGCCTAATCTAATAAAATACTTCCCGATCGTATACATTCAAGTGCATATTTTATTAAGATACATCTTATAAGTTAAAAGTTTTGGAAATTTTCGAAAGCCGATAAATTAAAACGAAATATTTTTCCAGAAAGTTTGGAATTTGGGCGAAATAACTACATATCGCTCATATCCCTGAATAAATCGTTCTAATAAATGCAAAACATGTTAGGAAATAAGTCTAAAACTGTAAAGACTAGGTTCCGATGGGAACTTTAACTCTTAGAGAGGAATACTAGTATCAAGATAGGGGGAGAATATCTTGATCGAAATTTTAATGGGTCATAAACATGCTTTTTTATGAGTCACTGACCGGAATCGCATGCATTCCGGCAGTATAATCTTATGGGCCAGGCATCGAGCTGATTGGAATCCGGTGCATTCCAACAACACAAGTCGTGTTACTTTTTTATGCCTTGTGATGGCGTATCCTCATTACACTACTCTTAGCTCTGCCGGATTCCCATGACATGGTGATTGGAATCTTGTTGCATTCCAACAACACGATTGGAATCCACTGCATTGCGAAATCATGCTGAACGGAATCTGATGAATTCCTCCAGTTAAGATCTCGCTATAAGATCTTATTTCTGCTCATATTTCTTATTATTATATTCTGAAATTAAACTGTAATGTTCAATTGTTTGTAATATAACATTGTTGAAATCTCGATATATCGTAAATTTTAACTTTTGAGTTGTATATTTATATATCTTTTATATTATGCACTCGACCATTTCAAGTTTGTCGTCGACTTTAAATAATAAATAAATAAATATGCTCCAGCTAGCCATCTGGTCTATCGAGGTGTCTTAAGCTAGCTCAACCTTTCCAGCACAATTAAAAAACGAGATCGTACTAAATTGCACAATATTTAATGCTAATTTAATACGAGTTAATTAAATTTATTACACTTGTATTTTGAAAAATGTTTAAGGCTGGTTGACTTCTTCAGAATCTTAAATTTAATAATTTATAGATATAAGGCTTTGGCACAAAGACCTCGTAATTAAAAAGAAACTCAAAAGTCGTGATCAACGACTGTCATAACTCCAGGGTGATCATGTCGCTGTGCAACGCAGAAAAACCGCCCAGCATCGGAAGAAAAGTTTATCGTCGAAAAGCAAATCAGAAAACAGGCACCAAATAATTTACTGTGCAGGTCTTCTGCATCTGCCCCCTGAGAGAAATCTTAGATCTGAAGATGTAATCCAGCATATAATGCATTGTTCTCACCCGCAGCACAGTGGTCTCTCCAATACTCAAAGCGCAATGTCCATGATTCGTATTCATATGAATGGGTGGTTTTGATGGTTCATAAATATGTTTGTCTGATTTCAATCCGCAATTTCCTACTATGTCTAAAGTAGTTTTTATTGTTGTATCGATAATAATAAAATTATTAAAAAATAACTTTTAGGCTTCCGATACACATTTAGCACACTCTTGGTTCAAAAAACTTTGCAGCCCTTTTATGTGAATTGAAGTATTTTTATGAGCAATCAATAGTAAAAATGGCGAGAAACTTTTGAGCCACTGCCAAAAACCTAATGATGTAACAAATTTTATGATATTTTAAACTACCGTTCAAATGCTTTTTCGCAGCTTTTCGCTTACGACGCTTTCTTCCCTCAAATTATGTAGTATCAGCTTTGCTTAAATTGTTAAATTACCATGTAAACCAACTGGTAAGTACCTAAACGATTATCCTTGCCACACATGCCGCACACCACAGACGCCCCCTAATGGCTTTACTAAAAACAAAAAATATTCGTGAAAAGCATAGACAATAACAGCTTCTTGTCCTGGTTTCATTTCGAACAAGTGCGAGTATGTCACCGATGCATCATGCATGCTTCCTACACATGCTTTGGTGGCTCGTACCAATTTTAATATCAACCATATGAAAGAATTCAGACACATACATATCAACTGTGCGTAATATGATGATGTCCTTAAATACCTAATACCATAAGCGCATACCAAACATAAATGTATAGTATTTCCGTAACTTTGAATGCACGAGCCAAATGAAGAGCAAGGCTACAAAAAATAAATACATAAAAGTAATCATGTACTTACAAGTGCATCAAATTAAAAGCAAAAAAATCAAAGAGTCCTTAAAGCACAAAAAAGGATATAAGCACTTGTTAGCAGGCGGTTCAAATAAAAAATCCATACGAATACAAAAATTCTATAAGACAAGCTGTAGGTGGGTGGATAAGCGTTGGTGAAGAATGAATAAAAAAAAAATGGAAACACTTGTGCCAGTTGGCTGGATACTTGGGCACATGTTCACACAGCTCACCGCTCAATGTACAAAAAAGCGAGCGTTGAGGACTAGCCCAACCCCATATAAACGGATTTGTAGTATGTAGAGCGTAAGGAGTGCCATTGGCTGGCGCCGATTTAGTTAAATGTAGGGTAACGTTCAATTAAATTAAATATCGGTGTGCGTGTTTCCCTATGGGTGTGTGGGTGGCGTGCGCTTTAAGGGCGGTGAACCATTGACTTTGGAGTTGTTGTGTGCCTGAAAGGTTTGCTTGCTATTTAAATGCAATTTGAATTGTTGCATTTTTTCGTTCGACACGCGATTACAAAACTCATCCTCTTTCGAGCATATCTAAGTACAAAATACAAGAACTCGTGCTTGTTGTCAATATTTGTTTAGAATATTTATTCAGTTCTTTGAATGCGTTTATTGTGTGGCCACGTGACCATTGTAAGGTGTTTTATTCAGAATACTCTTTACAGTGGGGAGCTTACAATGGAACCCTGCTCTGTTAAGCATTTCGTAAAAAAAATAGGTCAAACAAACAAAGGTAAAATATTTCTAGCTCACCTTCAGATAACTTCGTTTGGTTTGATTGAAATTCTAAAATTTTATTTATATATATATTTTTTATTATTTATATTATTATTTTTACTAAACCATCGATAACTTTAGATTAAATTACATTTTCTTTCTTAATTTACAGGTAAGATGATCTAACTCGTCAAATTTCTGAAAAGTGCCTGGTAAATATTTTTAGTTTTTAACACGTAAAATTTTCAATAAGCTACACGTTTTTCTTAAACGCAAATTTTTTTGAATCCCATACTTTAACAAGTGTGAATGGAACATTAACTTACATAAGTGCTTTATGAGAAAGGTGCTTGCAACATGTTTTCAACGCATTTCGGCTAGTAATTTAGACTTAATTGCAATATATATTTTTTAAGTATCTGTAACACTCTGTGGCCTTTCTGCTTCTATTTCGGAGCTCGTTTTCTGCGTGCCGTACGTAACTGAACAAAGTTTCAGGCAGGCATATACGCGATATGCAGTGCTGTCCTTTGCAATAGAGCACAGGGTGTTCGAGTTCTAGAAATGACTACTCGAGCAAAGTATCGAGCATTTACACGTAGCTAGTCCTATCGGCACAGCATCCGATTTTTGAGACAAATATTTTTTTTATAGCCTCCAATATTGAAACCCAATTCTTCAAAAAAGGTGGACCAAACTCTTAACTCTAAAGACTCAATAGGGCGACCTTAAAATACCGCGCTTGCACACTGCAATTGGAAGTATCAAAGGAGATAAGGGGGTGAGATATGACGCCGAAAAATTTGGTATGAATTTGGTGTTACATAGGTTGAAGCGGCTCGTTGCATCGCGTTGCGTTACACATTATATGCAGCTTCGTTATAGTCCTAACTCTCCTCTAAGTCAGTGCTGGTCTTCCCATTATCTGCTAGCAAATACGAGTGTCTATTTTTTCTCTGGAATACTTCAAGGGCTAACCCATATTCTCTCGATACCGAACATAATTCCCATGCATCAAAACATGATTCAATTGCCTAGTCCGTCTATCTAAAAAAGCATTTTTTGACAAGACAATACAACATTAGATTAGATAAATTAATTTCACAAAACTAAATGACTGGCAAAAAAGTATTTAAATAAAATTTCGTATCTTTGCTGCGTTCCTTAAAAAATAATAATTCAATATAAACCTGGAAAATAAGAAAACGACTCCGGAAAGTTTTTCTCGTCTGCATATAAAGGAAGATTCTAGTATTTGCCAAGAGGACGGAGTTATTTTATAACATAGGTCCTGGTGTTTGATAGGCGTTTTCAGTTTGGTCGTTAAAACAAACTTCTGGTAACACTACGGCCTTATTCAGTCTATGTGAGGTCCTCATGGACCGGCCCGTTCAACCTAACCTAACCTAACCTGCATATAAATTTATATAATGAAGAGCAAATACTGCCTGTATAAATTTATTTCAACTCGCGCTGAATTAATTGTGGTAAAGAAATGTTTACTTTTATTTGTCTTGTTTGCTTCACCCTGTATATCGGCACTCTTAATACTACAATTACCGCTACACAAAAGTTTGTTTGACTTCAGGCAATGCAATTTACTACTCGTGCATCTAATCTTCCATTCTGTCTACAATCGCTACTTGACTAATTGTCATTTTCTTAATTACCAAGTCAACTTAGCCCCTGCAAGACCAGTAGAAGTCGACCAGCAACAAACCAGCAACTAACGCCCGGCGCTATTCAAACGAGTCATAATTTGTATGTTTGTTTACTTAGCCAATAGCCCACAGCAAGCATATAGTTTGAAGATTTTTGTATTGTCATTGAGGCAGACAATATTTCCAAGTAGCGACTTTTTTTAATTCACCCAAGTATGCTTATCCACATCTTTTGTTTGTATAAACACCACTAAATTTAATGAACAATTTGGTCATTGGTAACAAAACAATTCGCATTCTATCTTATCAGAATTGCATCAGAAATATTGCAACAATTCGATTAGCAACCAAGCTCTAAATCCATTGTAATTGTTACGTTAACTGAGACAAAGCAACAATTGCTCTTTGATGTGGAAAAGCGCCTTAAGTATTGCATGCGGATATGTGCTTAGGCTGTTCCAAAAGATTTCATAGACAAACTAGAACGTCTTTTCCTAAAAAAATCATTTGACTACATAACCTTTTACAAATATTTGTATATGCTCATATATATTAAGCCAATATGATTGACTTACCGCTTTTGTTCTTCATAACCACTAACTAAGTTAACTGTTGATTAGTCTTCTTCAAACTGTCCGAAAAATTTCTCATCGGTTCTAATAAGCTTTCAAAACCACAAAATATCATTGTTGACCGAAAAGTGCAGTTAGTTCTTATCAAGCATTTGTATTTATTATTATTAATTTTTACTATAAATATTTATGTATATATTGCAAAAAAGATAAGTTTAGGTAGGTAGGTTGAACTGGCCGGTCCATGAGGACCTCACATAGACTGATTGAGTCCGTAGTGTTACCAGAAGTTTGTTTTAACGACCAAACTGAAAAACCCTATCAAAAACCAGGACCTATGTTATAAAATAACTCCGTCCTCTTGGCAAATACTAGAAGCTTCCTAGGACTTAAGCCACTTGCTGCTTCTAGATCTGACAGCTGTATCACTCCTAATAGCTGGAGTCTTAGCCTGGCAAGTGCAGGGCACGAGCACAGAACGTGCTCGATCGTTTCCTCCTCCAACCCGCACTTCCTACACCTGCTATCACTGACCAAGCCTAATTTAAAGGCATGTGACGCCAGAAGGCAGTGTCCAGTCAGAATACCCGTCATGAGTCTACAGTCCTCTCTTTTTAATGATAGAAGCAACTGTGTTAGTCTAAGGTTGTAAGACCTACACATAATCTTCGACACTTTACAGCCCCGCGCTTGAACCCACGCCTTTTCTGCTTGGTCGATCATGTGCACCTCTCGCCTTCGCTTAATCTCGCCCAATCTAATTGGGACGTCTACGGAGCAAGCTTCAAGGGATGCGCCCTTTTTAGCTAATTCGTCCGCTTTTTCATTCCCATCTATTCCCATATGCCCTGGGACCCAATATAGATGTATGCTTCTCCCTGCCCGATTCTCTCCAGAGACTGCTTACACTCTAACACGCATTTAGATGCTGTGCTATGCGAGATTATTGCCTTAATTGCTGCTTGACTGTCAATATAAAAGTTAACACGGTTGCAGCTTAAGCTATTCTCTTCCAGGGTTTCTACTGCTTTGGTTACGGCTAATATTTCCGCTTGGAAAACGCTACAGTAATCCGGCAGCCTGTAGGATCTGCTTAATTCCGGATCAGCGCAGTATACCGCAGACCCTACTCCTTCCACTATTTTGGAACCATCGGTGTACACATGTATCGCCTCGTCCGCCATTTGCGCACCCTTGCGCCAACCGTCCACCTCTATTGTGGCCTTAAGATCTCCCTCAAAGTGCAGGTAGGGAATCATGTAGTCTGTTCGTCTTGTGACTGAGGACGCTATACTACTATGGCCATATGGTCGGCGCTCAAGCTGCCCCGAAGCATCGAGCCTGGTTGCGGTCGTTAACGCTTTGTTCTTTGCTACCAGGTCTACAGGTGGAATGTGCAGAATGGCATACAGTGCAGCCGTCGGGGTTGTTTTCAGGGCTCCCGTAATGCAAAGCATCGATAGTCTGCATACCCCCTCTAATTTTTTGAGGTATGTTGTTTTTTGTGTGGCTTTCCACCAAACAAGAACTCCATAGTATAGAATAGGGCTTACAATCGCTGTAAAAACCCAATGAGAAAGAGAGGGCGATAGGCCCCACGTACACCCCAGCATTCTTTTACATGCATAGAGTGCCGTTGAGGCCTTCTTGACCCTCTCCTCCACGTTGAGCTTCCATGACAGCTTACTGTCTAGGATGATTCCTAGATATTTTGTGCAAGGTTTCTCCTGTAAGGTCACCGCTCCTAACTTAGGCCTGGTCCAATTTGGGACCTTGTACCTCTTTGTAAACAAGACCATATCCGTCTTCTCCGCATTGACTTTCAGCCCGACATTAGATGCCCAGGTATGCATATCCCGAAGCGCCCGATCCATCAAAGAACTAATCGTTGGAAGGCATTTTCCACTTATGACAATTGCAACGTCATCTGCGTAAGCCGTAAGTTTTACGGGTCCCTCATCGAATTGCCTGAGCAGTTGGTTGATGACCAGTGTCCACAGCAGAGGTGATAGCACCCCTCCCTGCGGCGTGCCCCTGTCCACTGATTTCGTGGCCTCGTACAATCCCCATTGTGATGTAATCTTCCTGCAATTTAACATGCAGCCGATCCATCTGATTAAGGCAGGATGTACTTTAATGTAATTAAGACCATCCATAATCGCCCATTTTGCAACATTATTGAAAGCCCCGGCAATGTCCAAGAAGACTCCTAGAGCATACTCCTTATATTCCAGGGATTTCTCTATGCTTATTACCACCCTATGCAATGCGGTGTCTACCGACTTGCCTTTGGTGTACGCATGCTGTGTTGTGGAGAGCAGCTTTTCATCCACGTTGGACTTTATGTACACATCTATCAGCCTCTCAAAGGTTTTGAGCAGAAGTGATGTTAAGCTAATGGGTCTATAGTCTTTGGGATACACGTGACCGATTTTCCCCGCCTTTGGTAGAAAAGCTACACGAGCAGTTCTCCAAGAGTGCGGTACATGATTCAGTCTTATGCACCCATCGAATATTATTTGAAGCCATTCCACGACCGCCCTACTTGAGACTTGTAGCATGGCCGGGAATATACCATCTGGGCCCGGCGATTTAAACTTAGATAAAGATAAGTTTACAACTAGAACTTTCCGCAGACAAAGCGAATTAGTCTAAAAACGCCATTACAAATCCAAAGCTTTGAAGAATAGCTTAGTGTCTGAATATTACCTGTTGTTGTTGTTGTTGGTGTTGTTGTAGCAGTGCTTCGTCCCATCCAATAGGTGCGACCGATCAAAAATTGTCATCGATATGCTCTAACGGGAGTCCAAGGAACCTTGTAGGGGGTGGAGGAAACTTAACAGGGGTGGACCATAATGAGAGGGGTGTTAGAGGCGTTGGTTCCACATTACAGCTAAAGAGATGGTTGGTGTCATGTGGGACACATTACAAGCGGGGCATACATTTTGTATGTCGGGGTTGATTCTGGATAGGTAAGAGTTTAACCTGTTACAGTATCCAGATCGAAGTTGAGCTAGAGGGACTCGCGTTTCCCTGGGCAGTGTGCGTTCCTCTTTCGCAAGTTTTGGGTACTGTTATTTGAGTACTGGATTCACCGGGCAATTCCTGGTATAAAGGTCCGACGCCTGTTTGTGGACTCCACCTAGGACCTGCTTGTGTTTTTTTGCTTCATACGGCTGAGTTCTCAGGTGCCGTATTTCCTCATAATGCTTACGGAGATGACTCCTTAAGCCCATGGGCGGTTTTGGCTCATCAATCAGAGGTCTGTTGGGCTGCCCTGGTTTCTGGGTATTCAACAGGAACTCTTTGGTTAGCATCTCATTTCTCTCCCTGATGGGGAGTATTCTCGTCTCATTATGTAGATGGTGTTCTGGGGACATAAGAAGACAACCGATGGCGGTTCTGAGAGCAGTATTTTGGCAGGCCTGTAGCTTATTCCTTATACTCTGGATTTTCGGTACAATTGCGGCTGCATACTCATCAAAATGTAGATCCTGATCAAACGTCACACACAAGATTTTGGTGTGTAGGACAGTCGGTAGCGTAGTGCCATCGACGTGGATGTTCAAAATGGTCGACATTTGGGACGTCCATGTTTTAAACAAGGTCGCGTAGGATTTAGTCGGTGATAATGCCAGGTTTCGCGAGGTAAAAAAACTGGAGATCTCAGGGAGGTAGCCCTTTATTCTGTTGCAAAGCTCATCGATCTGTGGGCCTGGACCTGTGGCCATTATTGTGCAATCATCGGCGTAAGAAACGATAGTAACTCCTTCTGGTGGCGAAGGTAGCTTTTTTGTGTAGAAGTTAAACAAAAGTGGGGATAGGACACCACCCTGTGGCACCTCTTGTTTAATTATTCTTGGTTTTGATGTTTCGTTTCTAAATTGCACCGGTGCATGCCGACCACCCAGATAATTTGCGGTCCACTTTTTAAGACTTGGGGAAGGGTAAAACCTTCCAGGTCTTGCAGTAACGTGCCATGGTTGACCGTATCAAAAGCTTTTGATAGGTCTAGCGCAACGAGCACTGTTCTATGGTGGGGTTTGGATTTAAACCGCAATTTATCTGGGTGGCATTTAGCGCGGTGGTGGTGCTATGGAGTTTTCTAAAGCCATGCTGAATTTGCTTTGAAGTAGGGGAGCAAAATGGCTTCAAGCGTCTTGGCTACTGGCGATAGGAGATATACCGGGCGATATGACTCTCCTATGTTAGCTGGTTTCCCAGGTGTTTACGCGGCGTAGGCTGCCACTCGCCCCATCTCCCCCTTGTACATACGTATATCGATGAATTTATATATATTCCGTATCTTGTACTGTATTTTATTATGGAATTGTATTAGAGTGAATTACCCGCATAATCCATGAATTGTATTTACCCTTTAAATTCCCTATTGGGAACACTAATGGACGTGTGGCAGCCTCCACCGCGAAAATCCACCAAATGTAATTCGCCGCAAGGACAGGATGGCGATCTGGCATGATCGCCATCTGTCAAAAAAAAACCACCACCTTTTTGGCCATTGCTTAATTTTCTTAGCTTGTTGTAAATTGCAAATTTTCATTTTGTGCTCTGCAAATCCCCGGTTTTATTTTCTTTTATATTATTATAATCAAAAAAGTATTGTAATTCGACAATCCGCAGTTTATAATAAATCTAGCGCAAATACGCAAAGTTGTTATCTGATTTCTGTATCGAAAAGGTTCTCCGCAAACGATTGATTCTAGAATACATAGCTCCATAAAAGTGTTTAAGACAAACCAGTACCGAGCAAAATAAATAATTGTTGTTTCCGTTAAGTGCCATAAATTGGGGCAACCTACAAAGTGCTGAGTGTATTCATATACGAAGTACCTACAAAATCTTCAAAGCAGATCAATAAAGAGTTCAAATCAAGCTGTAAGCGAAAGTCACGCATCGCTAACCAGGATAAATCGACGCATTCAACACAGCGCCAGCGAAGTGTCCGCGTAGCAGCACAACACCACCAGACCATCATCACCAACCATTTACACAAAGCGGCAATCCACCGAAATACCCGGGTAAGTCTCGAGTAACTAATGGTCCTTCGTCGCCATTGACGGAACCAGCGTTTTTCAATAATATAAAAAACACGTACATACATTACGTATATCCCCCGACTAAAATTTGGTGGCTCCCGCCAAATCCAAATTTCTCCCGCCAGAATTATAATTTCCCGCCAAAAATACATCTATATATATATATATATATACAGTATCACCCCCATATACACCTGTACGTAAAAGCGGTGCATTAAAAAATTTCGAGGCAAATCCCACACACACTTGCACAAAGTTAGCTCATTGCCCTGTAATACTTGAGTCCCTTGCGGTATAAATTAAATACATATCTCCACATTTACATTGTTGACGATACCCATACCCAGCAAAAAATTCGGCCACTTTCACATAGTCTGAAATACCCAGCAGCAAATTCTGCAGGTCATCCCAACTGGTCTCAGACTACTCCCAATTAATCTAACTGGTCCTAACCTACCCACTCTTGACCGATAGGAAAGCTTCTGCCTTTGGTATTCCCTCATAAATAAACACCAGGCAGTCCCAAAAAATTCCCAAAATAGCTAAAGTAAAACTAAGCAAGTCCTTTTTTAGAATGGCTACCGTGGTCGAAAATAAATTTATATCCGAAACGGATCTCTTTTCGGATTACTGCGCTCGGTTCGGCACAACCGAGATCCAAGATAACACCGAAGCATCCCTAAAAATAAAAGATAAAAATATAGATGTGTTCTGGGAAAGGGTACAGAGCGCATATGACGCCGTCGTAGAGTCAGATGACAACGACCTTCCCGAAAACTTTAAGGCCTCAGCCTTCAATAAATACCGCGCCTGTCTTATAGCATATGAAGACACAAAGGCAAGAATAGGCGATCAGCTCCAGCTAAGGGTACTAAGCAATACCGTCCCCACTACAACTACCACTCCCCAAGAAAGTTCCGGGATGCACCTCAAGGTACCCGCCTGTGACACCGAAGTATTTTACGGGAGTTATGATCAATGGCCGTCCTTCCGTGACATGTTCACGGCGGTCTATATCAACCACCCCAAACTCTCGAGCGCCCAAAAACTGTACCACCTCAGGTACAAAACCCAAGGAAAAGCCGGCCAGATAGTAAAACAATTTCCACTGAGTGATGACAACTTTGCTCTGGCTTGGGAAGCTCTTAAATCCCGTTATGAAAATAAAAGAGTCCTGGTCGACAACCAAATCAAAGCCCTCATGACCCTCAAGCCCATTCCGACTGAAAACAGCGAAGACATCCAGCGATTGCAATCCTCCGTTAATAACTGTCTCCAGATATTAGCAACCCAACAAGTCTCGACAGACAGTTGGGACCCCATATTAATATATCTGGTAACCTCAAAACTGCCGGAAAATACAGTTGCGCTTTGGGAGCAATCTTTAAGCTCCAGAAGAGACCTACCGAACTGGTCCCAAATGGATCAGTTTTTGACTACTCGCTACGAGATAGTGGAAAGGGTGGATCAATGGCGAAGCACCTTGGCCATTTTCTATTTTTCGGGAATGATAAAGGTGGAAAGAGACAGGTTGAAGACATGTGCTAAATATTTGAAACCCTCTTTCCCTAGGCTTTTAAGCATCGGCATGGCTATCCCGTCTGGACCCACTGCTTTGGATAGTTTAGCATGACCGATGGTATCCTCAACCTCTTTGGCGGTGATGGTAATTGGAGACACGCTGAATTTATATTTATGTGCACGTCTGTTGGCCCTCCGTCTATCTTGGTCGACCGTAGAATGCATTATAAATTGACGGCAGAAAGCGCTCGCGCATTTTTTCGCATCCGACAGCACTTTATCGCCAAAGGCGATGGAAATTGTGTCATTGTGCTTAGACGGATTCGTTAGGGACTTTACGGTGGACCAAAGTTCACCTACACCGGCAGAGAGGTTACAACCGCTTAGGTGCTCCTCCCATTTCGCCCGCTTGTGTTCATCCACAAGCAATCTGATGCGTTGGTTTATATCCCTTATTTCGGGGTCGCCGGGATGTTGTTGTTGTAGCAGTGGTTACAGAAATGACAGTCCTTGGTCGGGAAAAATCCCGAAACGCTCCGGTACATAGAACCGACTGTTTTGGGAAGCGGGGTCGCCGGGGATCGAGCTGTCTTATAAGGTCACGTTCTCTCGCTGAATTTGCGGCCTCCGCCGGAAAGTGAGGCCGAATTTCGTGAATTCTACCGACGGGAATGAAGCGAGCCGATGAAGCGAGCCGATCCGGAGTCAATGACCTTGCGGAAAGCACGCTCCCCTTGGCGAGCATCAGTCGAGATGGGGAGGGCAGTTAAGCGGTTGTCTGTAAAGGATTTGTATTCGTCCCACTTTCCTTTTTTAAAGTTTATGAAAGTGCGTTTTTCCGTGACGATGAAGTCGGCGGTGCGCTCGAGCGAAATAAGTATAGGCAGGTGGTCGAATGTCATTGTTACCATCGGCTGCCAGTTGACGCAGTTTACGAGTCCTGCGCTCACGAATGATATATCCGGCGAACTGTGACAGCTTCCTACCTTACGTGTGGGGGCGTCTCCCTTTAATGTGCAGAACGTCGTTTCTTCAATTTGATCCGCCAGCATCTCACCCCTACTGTCTGCCTGCAAGTTTGAATGCCATAGATCGTGATGGGCATTGAAATCGCCTAAGATAATGTGATTATTGCCAGTGAGTAGGGCGGTATATTATGAATATTACCTCGACGCGGCTTTCATGTATCTATTTACGAACTGAACTGCGATGATTTTAAGTTTTTAGTTCAGGTTTGAATTTTACGTCACTTTAGGATAGGATGGAATATCTTAATTGTTATTCCATACAGCGACATTATCAAAAATGTTTCTTGATGTGCCAGTCGCTTTTTCGACCATTGGAAATCATTTTTCCACCTGATCCTTTCAGCGGAGTGGGGACCGCCGTTTTTCTTTGCTTGCATAGGCAACTTCGGACAACTTTTTCCATTCGCATAACATGGGTAGGCCAGTGTAGTCGCTGTATTTTAATTCATTGGATCATGTTAATGTCTGCATAAAGCGTATACAACTCATCCTTAAATTTTCTTGTATACTTGTCGTCACCAACGCGTAGAGATTCGTAAATCTTTCGAAGAACTTTTCTCTCGAACACTTCTAGGTCCGTCTCATCTGATGTTGTCTGCGCACATGCTTCTTCTGGGACTTGGAGAGCATTATTTTCGTTTGCCTTACTTAGTCAAAATTAGCAGTTTTTTTGTAACTGTGATTCTTCTCAGATTTCTATGCTGGAATTGTTGCTTGTGTTAATTTTGGTTCCCAAATAAACGAAGCACTTTACCATTTAGAAATTGTGGCTACCAACAGCGTTGATGAGAGAGATACTGAGAGATGAGAGCTGATACTTCGTTTTTCGGATTGCTCGTAGACAGACACCCGCTTGCAGCCGCATCTTATGGTGGTCAGACGTTGCCGACCCTCCAGCGATTAAGTCGGATACTGATTGTACTGGTGTGCGATACAACTCTTCTAAAGGGTTGTCAGGGCAAATCATAGCTTCTCTAACCCAATTGTCAACCTCCCCTACCCGTGGCGAATACGATTTATTTAGCAGGCGAGATTTTGGCGACTCCAAGCTCCTCATTGGGGGGTTGGGTGACCTAGAAGGTTCAGCGGGGTTAATTCAAATCGTTCCCACGTTAGTTATGCTAGTGCCTCAATGGTGCTACTTTCCGGAATCTACCGGATCAATATCCGGCAAAGCACCACCAACATCAACAAAATTACCGGAAAGCTTCGGCGAGTCTCCTAATCGTAGAAGAAGAACGTACTGATTTTGTCTTGCCAAGTTTTCGCCTTCACACATTTTCTCAGGTTGCAGTGAGCTTCGTGAACCGTATGTAAAAGTCTCAACCCCGACACTTGCATGGAATTCTACAAAACGCTCCAACCTCCAATTGTTATTGTTTTACTAGACCGTTTGCTCTCGTTTCTCTCCACCTTCACTCTTGATAGTGCTTCTTATTGAAAGCCGTTGTATTTTCTATTCGGCATTCATTTTTCTTCTTCCCTTCCTTGCTTTTAGTTGTGTGCAATTTTCTTAATTGCATGTGGGTTTGGTTGGGTTTTAGTTTCATGACAACAAAGTCGTTACTTTCGTAGAACAGCATGTTGTAAATATATCGAGATGGCAACAACTGTGATTAGATAAGCGGTTCAAAAGTTTTAAGATAATTGATAAATGCAATTACTGGATCTCATAAGAAAATGCAATATGCATTTTGAAAACAATGAAGTGTAAATTCATGGAAAATGGTCAGAATTCAATAAATGTAATGAATAAATGTTTTAAAGACAAATTTGTGGAAATTACTGATAGCAAAGAAATTTAATTCCAATCAAATAATATCAAGAAATGTACTGCGATACAATTTATTATATAAAATCATTATTTATTTAAAATCATTAAAAAAAACTAGTCGGTGCAATGTGTTCTGTGCCCTTTATTTAGTTAAATACAAATAATCAAATATCTGGCTTTCAATTAAAACACTAAATAATTAAATCATAATACACCACAAGATTCAAGTCATTCCACTTTTTCTCTCTCTCACCTCATTTGTGAGAATGTTATTTATAAATCATATGTACACACGTATGTATAGCCAATCTGCTATATTTTTTTTCGTACCTTTATTTTTCTTTTTCTTCCCTCTCACAATTTCTCAATATTCACGCTCTCATCGCATTTCGTAGCATTTTGTGTGTGTTTTATCGCAGAAACTGCCAGCTGCCAGCTGCCAGCTCATCGCTGTGTTGTGTAGCACATTTGGCAATCGTTTCATATATGTCAGGATGGCCGAGCGGTCTAAGGCGCCAGACTCAAGTGTAAATACTTGCCTGTGTAGTCACGGGTTGTGAAGCAGAGCGTTCTGGTCCTCTCTGAGGGCGTGGGTTCGAATCCCACTTCTGACAATAATTTTTTTGTTTTTGAGTTTTTTTTTTTTAATTTCAATTAATTAATTTTTTATGATTTAATTACCAAATTTTTTAGTCTGATTTAATAATTTTTTATTTTGCTAATTTTACTTAATTCGTGTTTTGTGCCGATTTATTCATAAAATTTCATGAATCGCTTATTTAGTTCTTAATAAGTGCATATGTATGTGTTAATTTATTTTATTTATTAAAAAAATGAATAAACAACAATTAAAAAATGCCACTAAAAGCAGCTAAAATCGCCTCGGCAGTCAATCATCTGCCTACACTTGCTTTTTACAAATAAAGACAAATCCCCCGAAGCCACAATAATATATAAAGGTAAACCTTTTTATATTATAAATAACAATTTATTTAAAAAAAAGCAAAAAATTGCAAATTGAAAACATCCAAATACAATAGAAGCAGGTAGCTTTGTTTGAAAAAATCATTTATAAGCCCTTCATCTCCCTCTCTACCGTCAATAAATTTCAATTCGTTATGCATATGATATTATTATTATTTTTTCTTTGCAACTTTAATAAAGCTTTATTAAAAACTCATCAACAACAACGCGGATTCACCAGGTTTCATAAAATAAAAATAAAAATCATACATACATACTAGCGATGCCAATCCGGGATCCCGGATATAAAAAAATGTACTTATCAGGATCTAATATAGAAACCATAGAATTCATTTTAAAAATGTATGCAAAATTCGCAAAATTGCTCAGATTTTTATAAAAATTCTTAAGTTTTTTCTCAGAATTTTTTTGAGTATGCAGTTTTGTTGCCCATTTAATTCTAGTATAATGGGGTGTTACTCTTAAATTCGTAAAAAGTTTCCCTGATTTTTGGCAATTTTTTCTGACGAACTTAAGTATTTTAAGCACACTCCAAAATATTCTAAAAATACTGAGAAGAAACCTAAGAATTTTGGTCAAAATACATTATTTTATAAGAAATTAGTCAAAATAATTTTTCTGAACTAAAGTTGGTCAAAATTGCAAAATAATGGTTGCACTTAAAGCAACTTCGGTGAGGTATATAACATTAAAAAAATACAATGAATTTTTGAGCATGAAGTAGTTTCAACTACCAACAAAAAGTAATACTAAATAAGTTATTTATGATTTATAACTTTCTATTTATGTATAATATTTTTTTTTGACCAATGAAATACATTTAAAGTAAATAAAAAATCTAAGTGATAATCCAATTCCTGGCTATTTATTTTTAAGTTAGACAGTGTCACAAATTATTTCTTCAGTTTTTTTCAAGCAAACCTGCTCGAAATAATGAGTACCCAAATCCCGGGGCTAATCCCGGGATCCCGGGATTGTAAAGTAAATCCCGGAAAAAACCCAAAAAATTGGCATCCCTAATACATACCTATGTGGGTAAAAAACAAAACGCTACAAAAATTGTTCACATTGTTTCCACGTTTTTGTCACAGTCAGATCCCCTCTACCTCAAAACGTGGAGAATATTTATGGAATTTAATAAAAATATCAATAAAAATTGCAATTGTGGCCACAATCTGTTGTATTCAATTTAGAGAATGTTGATTATTTATTTAGTAATACCTTTACAAATTTGAACTATCGCTCGTAGTTGGTTAATAATTTTTTTATGGTAACGAAACATTTTCATCGTTTGTCTGAATACGAATAATGCCATAGTCAAAAAAGAAATAGTTATTTATAGCAAATTTAAGCAGATCTCTTTTTCTTAAGCTTTTAGAATGACGTCTTACTACGAAAAGCCACCATTACCTTTGCTTTTCGAACCATTATGTGGACCTGATAAAGGCTACCACGCCCTTTATGTCATACTCACTGGTCTGTAGCAGAGCTCCGGACGGTTGCTGATAATGTAAAATTAAAAAATAACAATAAAAAAAAATGTGTATGTTGCTTCGGCCGGGACTTCAACCCAGCACATTCAGTGTGAAAAGCGGATCACGCTACCACAGCGGCTTGCTGGTCACATCTGCCCTTACACAAAAAACAAGCGACAGTGTTGACATCACTCCGAAACTGTAATACTGTTCAATTTTGCCAAAATTTTTCACATTGCACTTTTTATACTCAGTTGAGCAGAGCTCACAGAGTATATTAAGTTTGATTGGATAACGGTTGGTTGTACATATATAAAGGAATTGAGATAGATATAGACTTCCATATATCAAAATAATCAGGATCGAAAAAAAATTTGATTGAGCCATGTCCGTCCGTCCGTCCGTCCGTCCGTCCGTCCGTCCGTCCGTCCGTCCGTCCGTTAACACGATAACTTGAGTAAATTTTGAGGTATCTTGATGAAATTTGGTATGTAGATTCCTGAGCACTCATCTCAGATCGCTATTTAAAATGAACGATATCGGACTATAACCACGCCCACTTTTTCGATATCGAAAATTTCGAAAAACCGAAAAAGTGCGATAATTCATTACAAAAGACAGATAAAGCGACGAAACTTGTTAGATGAGTTGAACTTATGACGCAGAATAGAAAATTAGTAAAATTTTGGACAATGGGCGTGGCACCGCCCACTTTTAAAAGAAGGTAATTTAGAAGTTTTGCAAGCTGTAATTTGGCAGTCGTTGAAGATATCATGATGAACTTTGGCAGGAACGTTACTGCTATTACTATATGTGCGCTCAATAAAAATTAGCAAAATCGGAGAAGGACCACGCCTACTTTAAAAAAAAAAATTTTTTTAAAGTAAAATTTTAACAAAATCTTTACAGTATATAAGTAAATTATGTCAACATTCAACTCCAGTAATGATATGGTGCAACAAAATACAAAAATAAAAGAAAATTTCAAAATGGGCGTGGCTCCGCCCTTTTTCATTTAATTTGTCTAGGATACTTTTAACGCCATAATTCGAACAAAAACTAACCAATCCTTTTGAAATTTGGTATGGGAATAGATTTTATAACGTTAACTGTTTCCTGTGAAAATGGGCGAAATCGGTTTATGCCACGCCCAGTTTTTATACACAGTCGTCCGTCTGTCCTTCCGCATGGCCGTTAACACGATAACTTGAGCAAAAATCGGCATATCTTAAATGAACTTAGTTCACGTGCTTACTTGAACTCACTTTATCTTGGTATGAAAAATGAACGAAATCCGACTATGACCACGCCCACTATTTCGATATCGAAAATTACGAAAAATGAAAAAAATGCCATAATTTTATACCAAATACGAAAAAAGGGATGAAACATGGTAAGGTAATTGGATTGTTTTATTGACGCGAAATATAACTTTAGAAAAAACTTTATAAAATGGTTGTGACACCTACCATATTAAGTAGAAGAAAATTAAAA
Organism: Eurosta solidaginis; assembly: GCF_040869045.1. NCBI lineage: Eukaryota > Metazoa > Arthropoda > Insecta > Diptera > Tephritidae > Eurosta > Eurosta solidaginis. Next base: position 2,993,730 of record NC_090320.1, on the reverse strand, counting down.
AAGTTCTGCAGGGCGAAATAAAAAACCCTTAAAATCTTGGCAGGTACTACATATATAAATAAATTAGCGGTATCCAACAGATGATGTTCTGGGTCACCCTGGTCCACATTTTGGTCGATATCTGGAAAATGCCTTCACATATACAACTACCACCACTCACTTTTAAAACTCTCAATAATACCTTTAATTTGATACCCATATCGTACAAACTTATTCTAGAGTCACCCCTGGTCCACCTTTATGGCGATATCTCGAAAAGGCGTCCACCTATAGAACTAAGTCCCACGCCCTTTTAAAATACTCATTAAAACATTTCATTTGATACCCATATCGTACAAACATATTCTAAAGTCACCCCTGGTCCACCTTTATGGCGATATCTCGAAAAGGCGAACACCTATAGAACGAAGGCCACTCCCTTTTAAAAATACTCATTAACACCTTTCATTTGATACCCATATCGTACAAACAAAGTCTAGAGTCACCCCTGGTCCACCTTTATTGCGATACCTCGAAAAGGCGTACACCTATAGAACTAAGGCCCACTCCCTTTTAAAATACTCATAAACACCTTTCATTTGATACCCATATCGTACAAACGCATTCTAGAGTCACCCCTGGTCCACCTTTATGGCGATATCTCGAAAAGGCGACCACCTATACAACAACCACCACTCCCTTTTAAAACCCTCATAAATACCTTTAATTTGATACCCATATCGTACAAACACATTCTAGAGTCACCCCTGGTCCACCTTTTTGGCGATATTTCGAAACGGCATCCACCTATAGAACTAAGGCCCACTCCCTTTTAAAATACTCATTAACACCATTCGTTTGATGCCCATATTGAACAAACAAATTCTAGGGTCACCCCTGGTCCACCTTTATAGCGATATCTCGAAACGGCGTCCACCTATGGAACTAAGGATTACTCCCTTTTAAAATACTCATTAACACCTTTCATTTGATACCCATATCGTACAAACGCATTCTAGAGTCACCCCTGGTCCACCTTTATGGCGATATCTCGAAAAGGCGACCACCTATACAACAACCACCACTCCCTTTTAAAACCCTCATTAATACCTATAATTTGATACCCATATCGTACAAACACATTCTAGAGTCACCCCTGGTCCACCTTTGTGGCGATATCTCGAAACGGCGTCCACCTATGGAACTAAGGATTACTCCCTTTTAAAATAATCATTAACACCTTTCATTTGATACCCATATCGTACAAACGCATTCTAGAGTCAACCCTGATCCACCTTTATGGCTATATCCCTAAATGGCGTCCACCTATAGAACTATGGCCCACTCCCTCATAAAATACTCTTTAATGCCTTTCATTTGATACACATGTCATACAAACATATTCCAGGTTTTCCCTCGGTTCATTTTCCTACATGGTTATTTTCCCTTATGTTGTCACCATAGCTCTCAACTGAGTATGTAATGTTCGGTTACACCCGAACTTAACCTTCCTTACTTGTTCGAAGTTAAGTTTGAAAGTACACCAAAAATAGTTTTGATATTACTCCGAAAAGCGCAAACAGTGCACTTTATTTTTTTATGTGTTGTTATTCAGCACTTTTCTTTGCGTGGGTTCAGCTTTTTAGAAGTTATTTTAACCTAACTTCCTCAAAAGCAGGCATGCTTAACGAACGAAACGATATCATTTCGTTACGATAATCAACGCTAATAAACGAAACGAAGTCACTTCGTTTCGTTTATTAACGTTAAGAACGTCAAATTAACGTTAATTTGACGATCTTAACGTTAATAAACGAAACGAAGTGACTTCGTTTCGTTTATTAGCGTTGATTATCGTAACGAAATGATATCGTTTCGTTCGTTAAGCATGCCTGCTCAAAAGTATCCCCTTTACTTGGGTTGTCAGACCGGATAATTCGGATATTTTAATACCAGATTACATTTTTGCCAAGCGTTGCCCAGTCACAAAGATAGAGAACTTCAAATTATTATTACTATCAGGCAGTACTAATTTTGCATGAATTTCAGATTTCAGCAAAAAAAACCCGTAATATCAAAAACTTACGCTTCTGGCGAACATTAAGTAAAGACAGAACCTTTCGTTTAGAATTAATTGAAGGCTTTTTTTTTATTCGTATCAAATGTCGCGTATATATGTATGACCATTTCGTAAGAGGAGTTCAGTACAAAGCAGATGATAAAATAACATTTGTCCACCACGTTTGGCTTCCTATTTTCCCGTTTCAAAACTCGACTGCAAGTTTCGATATCAGCGACATAAAAACTCGTTTTTAGATAAAGTTAAATTTGCAAAGAATGGATTTAAATAACTAATGTCATTTTGAATTTTATGAACCTACCAGCATGTTTCTATTCTATTCCGCAGTACAGATGAATCTAGTCGATCCCAAGGCATAGGAAGAGGCGGTTGAGCACGTTCTGTGTTCGTGTCCTGCACTTGCCAGGTCTAGGTTCCAACTATTAGGGACGGCAGAGTTTCCAGGTCTCGAGGTAGCAATTGAGCTAGGTTCTAGAAAACTTCTAGTATTTACAAAAGAGGACGGAGTTATTCTAAAACATAAATGCTGGAAACTGATTGAGGTTCTTACGTTTGGACGTCAAACAAATTTGGGTAACACTATGGGCATATTCAGTCTAAGTGAGTTCTTATTTTTCGGTCATCTTTAAAACAAAGTACCTATTATATGCAAAACTACTTAATAAAGTATGAAAAAATGTGAACATACCAAAAATACTTGAAGCAAATATTGACACTTCCAATACTATGATTAGATATTTATTTCAGGCATATTAAACTGTAGATGACTAAATACAACGAAAGGAAAACATTGAATACCAATTTTTTAATATATTAGGGTAGTTAAGTTTCTTTACGAATAATATTTGCATACATATGCCATGTTATGTCAAACTCCGTGATTGATCTTCCTTAAAATTTCTACATCGAGTTAGAAGACCACAAAATTATATCGATTAACTGTAATTTCAATATATCGAATCATGTTGCCAATGCGGCTTTTTTAAGGATAAATCCACAAAAGGTGGGATATTCTAGGCTATCTTTTGAAACCGAACCACAGCGAGGAAACAAGCATTATTATTTTTTTTTTTTTTGGAGTTTATCAGCTTGAAGATTTCTTTTACGATAATTAATTTTTTTCTAAGCGTGGACCAACAGAAAAGGGCTGGGTTGTCCTAGGCTTGTCTTGAGCAAACGAACCACAGAGTTTTTAATAAAAAATTCACGTTTTGTGGTGCCAGCTTCACACAGCTTGAACATTTTATTACGTAAATTTTTTTTTTATCAAAGGGTAAGCTAGCGAAAATGAGTGGGCTATCCTGGACTAACCTTGGGCAAACGAGCCATAGTATTAAAACAATAATTTGTTCCTGTTTTTCGGGGGTTTTCAAACCAACGACATAGTTTTGTAAAAAAAAATCGTATACTACATACTTACTATACTAGGTTCGTATAGATCAAGTAGAATAAGGCGATAAACAATTCCTACTTTCAGATTAACATATTTTTAAAGGGATTTTTTTGTGTAGTCTGCCCCCTTCTACTATTACCATGCCATGAAAATTTTCCCACCCTAATACAGATATGTATTTAATTTGAATTTTTAATTTCTTTTAAAAGAATTTTTGATTTCTTTTTTTTGTTTTAATAAAAATTTTTGTTCACTGATTGCTTAACTTGCAAAACGAGCTTTTACAACAACAAATTGAATATATTTGATTATAATGTTCATTAATAATAATTTGCATATCATAGCAATTAAGATGAGAAAATAAAATCCAAGATGTTAATAAATAAATTGCTGTATTTAAGTTGTCAAATTAAGTCATGTTATGTACAACACATGTAGTTGCTGCGTTTTATTTTGTTTGGTGTGAGGGAACAAGTTACCAAAACTGGCTGCGAAATTGTTCGTAGTTAGAGTGTTTCCAAATTTGGAGTTGATCTGTGAATGGTGATCGAGTCACAAAATAACAGTACGTGCGCAGTATTTGTTTGTATGTGGCTTTGTATAAATATAATAAGCACTGTGTGGGCGCGGAGTAGGGTGTGGTCGTGTATTGCTTATGTACAACCTGACAGCCAATATGGCGGCACGCGGTCACTTGTCAATGAACTTGAACTTTTTGTTATAAATTTTTTCTGCATGATGCCAATGAACAAAAAGCAGTTGGACGAGGTTTGGCATATGAACAAAAAATATCAAAAGACACGTACGATAAAAAATAATTCAAGGTGTTTTGTTATGTAGGTTTACTATATTTTTAGCCAGTAATGGGTTAAGAAAAATAAAATGCGATCGTTTTCATAAAATTGTATTAACTAATAATATTTTATAAACTCAAAAACTTAATATATTTTGTGCCATTTCAAATGCAATTCGCGTTTATCATTTTCTAACTACTCGCAATTTTACCGCATTTTTCAATAAATTATTTGCTTTTTCTCTGTTTAACATTTTAATTAGCCGCTATAAACAAGTCACAAATGTTGAAGTTACTGGCATAAAATACAATTTAGAAAAATTATGCAACAGAGAATAAAAAAAATAAATCGAAGTCAAACCGGTTTTCACAGCAAAAAGTTAACTTGTATCGAGTGAGTTTGTTCTGAGTAAAAATAAATAAAGAAGTGCTAAAGAATGAAAAAAGTGATTCATTTCTATTGCTATTGCTATGTATTGAATTGAAGTTCAATTACCTGTTGCTCAGACAGAAATAAATATGTAATTAGCATATACAACTCAACAGAGGCAGAAGTGGGGCAAATTTAATGGCGCTGCACAAAGTTATGGTTCTTTTCAACAGTTTTGTGACCCAATATCCAATAAGGCGACACTGATCAACGAGTCTTTTTAAATCCCTCCAACGAGATATTTAGCGGCTTAGTTTCGACTCTGCATTCTACAATAACGCTGATTGTTTGAAATTTATATTATTTTTGTTGTGTTTATTTCAAGAACATAACCATAAATGAAAGCTTAAGGGTCAGTTATACTTACATAGCATAGCAGGGCACAGCAACATTGCTCTCACAAACAATATCAGTTCAATGGGATTTGCGTGTACTTGATTAAGGCCGTGGCACAATGACATTTTTCATAAAGATGCGCTTAACACAAGCTTATGCATTCCATAACATCGCCACAACCAACCAAGATGATGCGTTTGTAAATATGAAAGAACTTTAGACTTGGAAATTGAAGTTTATTTCGCCTTGCCCATTCACATAAAAAATTTCGCAAAGCACTGGTATAAACATTATCCCTATACAACAAAGATACTTGCTAATATATTTTGCGTCGTATTCATTTGTTATATTACAGTTTTTACTTGGGAAAAATGTTAGAAAATTTACCAACCAGTGGGAAAAATAATTTCACTTGCAAAGTGTGTCAACACCCTTAACCAAAACAAATGTCACATTCTTGTTCTTATGCTTTGCTTGTAACAAAATTTGGGAGATGGCTACTTTTCAATATCAGATGACGCCAGTGTCGCTCATTCTACCGTTCTCCATAAAAATACGCGCAATCTACTCATAATGCATAATCATGTGTTAAACTCATCTATATGAAAAAGTGCTTATGTGTCGGGGCTTTTAGACTACGCAGTGCATTGCACTGCATTGCATGCAAGTCTGTTGAATTTTGATTTCAATGTATGCGCTATGCGCGCGACTCTCACTATTCGTGCTGTTAACATTGTTATTGCAAAGAGTGGAAAAATTAGCATCACTCTCAGAGTAGAACATATTGGTTGCTTGTATTTGTGTATCTTTTACATACTAACTTTATTTGTGTGTGAGTTTGCCCTTGTCAGCGATAGTCTATGTACGCTACGTAAAATATAATCAGATCTATATTTGACATGCTATGTTCTGTTTTGTTATGCAATGCGCTGTAAGTATAATTAGACCTTTACGATTTCTTCTCGAGCACAAGCAAGAATTTCAATGCTCGAGAGTATCTGGAAATATTTTCGCGCGAGCTTCTCGACACTCAATTTATTCGCTGAATTGGCAGTAGTCTATGCATTTCGTTGTTTTCTACTTGTGGTGTTCGCTTGTGTGGAAATTTTCATAAGCTCTATATGAAACAGCCAATGCATCGATTAAATTGAATTCGAGAAACTCGCGAGAAGCCGAGACTTGCAAGAAATCTCTTCTCGAACAAATTCGAGAAATCGTAAGCTCTTCCAGAAATCTTCGCTTTAGCCTCCGAGTAGTAGAATTTGAACACAGATTGTTCCACTCGATTTGTTTTATATACGTGAGACTTAATGAATCTATATATCCCAAAAATTTTGGTTAACTCTAGAGCTTACGATTTCTTCTCGAACACAAGCGAGACTTTCGAGACCCGAGAAATCGAGAACTCGACTTCTCGCGAGATTCTCGTGTCTCGAAGTACTCGTAAACTTCGCGATCTTCTCGACATTCTTACTTAATCGCTGTATGGACAGTATTTGTACACCTGTTTTTTTTTTTTTTTACTTGTGAATTTTTTGTTGTTTATATTGCTTCCAATGACATTTAACTCAAAACATATTTATTATACATATAATTTTGTTCGCGATATTTTATTTTTCAACGAGACATCAAGAACACTGCTTCTCGCGAGATTCTCGAATCTCGAATTACTCGTAAGGCTGGCGAGATTCTCTAATCTCGAATTACTCGTAATACTCGCGATCTTCTCGACTTTCAATTCAGTGGCTGCATTGGCAATATTCTATACATTTCGGGGGTTTTACTTGTGGTTTTGCGGACATTTTGGCTTGTGCTCCAGACGAAATCATAAGCTCTACATAAAACAGCCAATGAAACGATTGAATTCAATGTCGAGAAGCTCGCGAGCCTTACGAGTAATTCGAGATTCGAGAATCTCGCGAGAAGGCGAGACTCACGAGAAATCTTTTCTCGAACATGTTCGAGAAATCGTAGGCTCTAGCTAACTCATTTTGCTGGTCGGTTTGTTTAAAATAAGGATTTGTCGTTCACTTGAAGCTTCCTTTTTGGAATTACATGTTAGAAATTTTTTTTAAACCAAGCTAAGTTATTTTTCAGAAAACTTCAGTGAATTCCAAACAAAAAAAGTTTGACATTTTCAAAAATTTTAAATTTTTTTCGAAAATGGGTTCCAAATTGTTTTGCGTAGTTTCGTGGTTACAAAATTCATAGAAGTTTTTTATTTAAGTTTGGAAAACAAAAATCACCACCAAAATTACTTTTTCACTGCTGTATGTATGAACAAGAATGAGGCACTTTTAGCCTTTTAAAATAGTGCCTGAAAAACAACGAACACATAACGAGATTCGGCCTATTATTAAACAAAATTCTTATATGTATGTTTCAGCAATAAATTTATGTGCTGGAATCTAGTCACTAAACATTTGCCTAAATTATTACACAATCAGATTTAATCACCGTCATTCGCTCAAATGTATGCCCAGCAGTGCGTGATTAACTACAATTCATCATAACAAAAACTGCTTTCAATAAAATATAATCTCACCAACATATCTTGGATTTACAAGCATTTTATTAACTTTGCAACACCTTTGGAACCACCTCCAGATTGCCAGCTCACGCAATAAGCATATTTGTCTACATCAAACCAACAAAAGTAAAGGCCACTCTTTATTTTATCAACGTGCAAGTTCATCGCTTTTATTGTCCTTAATTGCCCATCATATTTTTGTCTAACTTCCTGCCGGTGTCTTTATACAAAAGTACGTTCAGTCATTTGTTTCAATGGCCGTCTGTCTAAAGCGCTTTCTCTTGCTACAACAAGCTCTCATTGCCAGTTTTCAACCCAAGTCACACTCAACCTTATATTGTGTGTGTGTGTGGGTATCGTGAAAGGACACCCATTAACGCATGCTGAGTCATAAGTTATGCGCTATTTTCTTACCTACCCTCGCAATGGATCTCAATTCCAAAAGTTCTTATTCGCGCTGAGCCATTTGTTCGTGTCCTTTGCAGCGTTGTAACAGCCTTAATACAATATTTTCAATTGTAACGATTGCCTATATGTATGTCTATGCGTAGTAGCGTAAATTTTCTGGATTTTTGCTTCCTTACAATGTCGACAGTAAGCTTTCCTGTTTCCGGTGTTGCCAATTCAACTCGTTTAAACGCGACCCATCACAACATATTTTTTTCACTATTCCATTGCGCCTGCCCTCGATCTATTTGCTAGTATTGTGTGTATGTATTTGTGTTCGACGTCAACTTTGCGTTCATCCTTCTGTTTTTGTTTGCTATACTTGCTTTACTCATCCTGCCTATCAATGACAATTTTCGCCCATTATACCTACTCATAACCGTTCCTTGCTGCACTTGCTGTCACCGCTGTCCTTCATCAGTCGGAAGTTTAAATGTCATATAGGCTGGTATGCTAGCTATTCAGCTTTGTGGTTGCATTAGTAGTCTGAATAGTCCATTATATTCCAATGCTGTTGCGGGTAAGGTTATTATAGTTTATTCAGTTATTATGTTGTCGCTCTGTCAGTACGTCAGTCCGTTTATTAGTCGGTTTGTTTGTTACGCCTGTCTATTTATGCTATCATTATCATTTTCCGCTTTATATTCTGTTCAACTAAATTCAAGTCACGCTAATGTATGACACTTTGTTGTATATATTTAGTTTTGTCATAAAGGCACCAACAAAGAACAGCGAGTTTAATCCTTTGCATAACCAGTGATTTAAAGCTTCGCACAAAACGATATATCCCCTAAACAGTTATGTGTTTTGTTGTTATGTGATGCTTTTATAAAAATAACTTTTATTTGTTGTCATCTTTTCTCAATAAGGCAGTGATTATTTGAACTTGTGGGGTTAGACTTCACTCCTTCATCTAGTCATGTATGGCGCTGGGGATTTACCGACTCGAGAATTCAATGTTAAAGATTTTTCATCTACCAGATAATCCTCTTACTTTTGCTCTAAATTATTTTCTCTCACATGTCTTGCCAATGTCTTATTTGGGTATTATATAAAGTAATGGTGCTATAGAGTTTGTATAGAATGAATAAGAATAACTTCGAAGATTTTTTGGTGAAGAAACTCTAATGACGGAACAGCGTGATGAACAGAACAGAATCAAACTCTGCAAGGCTGAAAATAGTACCAGTGATGCCATAGAAACAGGAATAGAATTCCACGAAACGAGTTCGATTCTTCCATTTTTTTCCTCATTCGAGCGAGAATTTCAATTCGACTTTAACTGAAAAACATGCCTTAACTGTACCCGACGCCATATCGGGCCTATTACTTTCTAAATTTACAGAAGTCTGATTTAAAGTGCTGGAACTCCACTTATTTTCTATCCTCTACGATGAACTTGCAGAATTTTGTGTAATTTTTTATGTTTTTATGATTCTCTGAACCTAAGCATTTACAATTTGCCACACTCAAAGCTTACATCGTATATCATAATGAATGTTTTGAGATCATCTTCCTCTGGCATCAGCCATTGCCCTAACTCTTTCATTTAAAAACTTAAAAACGGTTATTTTTGTGTTCAACTGATCAATAAAAAAGCATAGATTTTGAAATATACCACTTTTTGTTCAGTAAGGCTGTCGACATCCCTTGTATCCCACCAACAAATTTTTTGTTAAAAAAAGTTTACAAAAAGGCGAAAATCCCTCGGTTTGGCATCATTGACTAGAACATCAAAAATTTATCAAACAAAACCAAGAGCTTTCAGCATGCTCCACTTCAATATTTCTGTCAAGATTTTCGGCTACAGATTTTCAGCCATAGCAGTTTTAAAAATCCAAGTGGGAGCTGATTCGTGCAACCTGTTTCTACCAGCCAACAGTTAGCAAATTATATGGGTCTGAGCCCGGGCTCACGTATTTTAGAATCTTAACCCACGGCGCTGAAACCGACTATCAATACCAGCATTGTTTTAGTGGACCATTAGGGGTACGGTTGCAAGGTTTATATGTATATATTTCACTTGGTTCAGACTGAGAAGCAACTACCTGGGTAGATCCGAAGTATCACGAAAGCAATTAATAGGACGTAGGGAGGAAGAGGACAGGCGGTTATCTATTTTTTATGGAAATTTGCTATGGACAATAAAGGTAGTCAAAGAGCTGTCGATTTTTTATCGACGCGCTATCTATTTGTTATCGGAAAGTCGTCGACTAGTTGTCGTTATGTTGTCAAAAAGTTATCAATTTGTTATCGGATTGTTACCAACTTGTTATCGAAATTATATCGATTTGTTATCGAAAAGTTATATCGATCTATAACCAAAAAATGTACCCATTATTTATTGAAGGGTTAACGATATGTTATCGGAATAGACCGATTTGTTAACCACGACTCGTCGGTTTGTTACGAAACAGATTCCGATAAAAGTGCAAGATAAAATCGATAACACATGTGCACAAGGCAATAACAAATCGATAACTCGACGATAAAAAATCGCTTTCAATAAAAATAAGGAATAAAATAAAAAAACGTGTTGGTATCGGTTCATAGAGATAAGAAGCTTACGAAGCTCTTCTCAAAAAGCCAGAAGTTATTGGTTACTTGCCGGTTTGGAATCTGATTTTTAGAATAAATATATTCCTATTTTGTTCTAGAACAGCTCTGTATTTCGATCTAAATAACCTTTAGAACTCTAAAGCCAATTTCATATATGTACATTAGGGTGGGTAGATTTGTATGGACGAAAGTTAACCGATATCGCGCCATTGATTTTCGATAGGATTTGGGCTCAGGAAAACAAGTTCCACTACGCATACCCAAAAAAATAATTTTCGAGCCTGCGAAATTTCATTTTTTTGACTTTTTCGACTTTGATTTTTAAGATTTTTTTCATAACCTACAAAAAAAATTTTCATATTTATACCGACCCAAAAATGTCCTCTAAAAACGTTGGCGATAACAGTTTTCTGAAAAAAAAAATATTTTTTTTTTTTTGCCAACGTTTTTAGCGGACATTTTTGGGTCGGACAGGGTATACATGAAAATTTTACAATCAAATTAAAATTTTTTTAGCAGGTCGTCAAAAAAACCTTAAAAATCAAAGACGAAAAAATGAAATTTCGCAGGCTCGAAAATTATTTTTTTTTGGTATGCGTAGTGAACCTTTTTTTGCCTGAGCCCAAATCCTATCGAAAATCAATGGCGCGATATCGGTTAATAAATCGACCCAGTCTAATGTACATACATAGTTTTCTTTGCTAAACGAGTTTTACTTAAGTATGCTTCTCGATTTGTTGAGCTATCGAAAAAAATCTGTGAAAACAACTCCAGAGCCCAAAAGGGCATACGAAAGAGTTATACAGCTTCTTTAGACCAAAAAATGACATATTCTTTTCTGAAAGTAGGATTTACAACAACCAAGTTACAATAAAAAAGATACAAATTTTTTGGCTGATTTGCTAGAATAGAAACAAGTAAGGAAGGCTAAGTTCGGGTGTAACCGAACATTACATACTGAGCTGAGAGCTTTTGAGACAAAATCAAGGGAAAATCACCATGTAGGAAAATGAAACTAGGGTAACCCTGGAATGTGTTTGTATGACATGTGTATCAAATGGTGTTAATGAGTATTTTCAAAGGGCGTGGTTCATTTTAAATAGCGATCTGAGATGAGTGCCCAGGAACCAACATACCAAATTTCATCAAGATACCTCAAAATTTACTCAAGTTATCGTGTTAACGGACAGAAGGACGGTCGGACATGGCGCAATCAAATTTTTTTTCGATACTGATGATTTTGATATATAGAAGTCTATATCTATCTCGATTCCTTTATACCTGTACAACCAACCGTTATCCAATCAAAGTTAATATACTCTGTGAGCTCTGATCAACTGAGTATAAAATGAAAAACATTTTTGGCTGATTTCCTAGAATAGAAAAAATAAAAATGCGAGACCTCACATTAGCTTTAATATTAGGAGCGTTTATTTGAAACTTTTTGTTTAGAATAGAGAACAAAACAGTCTAGAGAGCAGCATCCCGAAATTGAGTTAAGAGTAAAGCTTTTTTCTGCAATTTTAAATATTTTTTGCTCTGGGTGCTGGTGCACCTTTACCGCATTAATTTCATCCTTGAATATTGCAACGTAATCTACTGAACCGACATAACCGTTTGCTTTACACCTATCCATTATTAAATATTTAACAAATTCTTCTCAAGTATAATTTTGACTTATACCACAAATATATTAATATTCAGCAACAACAGAGATACAATACAAGTGCACATCTTCAAGTCTTTCTGAGCTTTTCTACTTAGAATTTAGAAAGTTATGCACTTGTGGGTATGAAATTTCATTGCCAATGTGGTTTTAGCTTAAAATGCTTCACAAGATTTTGCTGAAAAGTATCTATGCAGTAGGAGCTAATTTATTTAATACCTTTGGTGTCGAGTTTGCAACATAGAATGTGAAACATGCAACAACAACAATATACATAAAAGTTAATACGGCAAGATTGCATATGGGCAACTTTTGCTATTTAAAGCAAGTCATTATCACTTTCGAAGCACTTTTGAAGCGTTAAAACGATCTCTCCCACACAAGTATGAAAGCCTTCTGCAACCTTAACCTTCTCCCGTAGCGCGCAGACCACACTCTCAAGTTTAGTCTAATACGTGTTTTTTTTTGCAATTTGCTGACATTCATCTTTTAGCTTTCTCCCTTCGTGTAGCTTTTTTTGTCGTTACTTTTTAAGCAGTTTATTGCCACTTTATGTTTTTTTTTGTTTACTCATTTTTTATTTTGCACAGCCACTCATATTTCAACATGCATGGTTGCTCCGTATAAATGCATATGTACATACATACTTACTGTCGATTGTATAGAAAAGTTGTCACCCTCTTTGTAGGGTTTTCTGTTACCTCTTTTATATTACCGCCAAACACCTCGTCAAGTGCTCAAGCTATCGTAAAATGATTTTTGTTTTGCTTTACTTAGACCAGATACAAATGCAGATATATTTAAATATACATAAGTATCTGCGTAAGCGTTAATACTTTCTATTGTAAGTTTTGTAGTGCTACTATTTATATGATTTTTATTTTAATCCAATTATTGTGTTGACAGTTTTGTGACACAAACAGTTGCATATGCGCCAAGTAATACCACTAACTTACTTGCGTGGCTGGGGTGAACATAATGGGGTTTTACTGTAAGTGAGTGCACGAGCTTAAGTTGTCGGTAAAGAGTTATAATCTTATTTAATACCTAGAAATAAGGAGGTATTGAAAAAAAATGAACTAAATACTGAAAGCTGAATTTACATAACTATTTATTACTACTTGGAGATCTTTCTTTGGCCACGGAACACTGCGGTGATTAAAAGTCATGCTAAATATGTTTATGATATACAACTTAGCCCATAAATCGCGTTGCAGCCCTAACCGAAGTAGCTTCGGTAGTAGTCCATAACTTCCATCATCATCATACCATTCCTTGTCTATATTGAAATCAATTTTGTTTTGCTCCAAATGTCATCGGAATTATTTCATTACCGATTACGAGAAGTTAAAATCACCGTGTATATTTTCCGAGCTTCTAGCCCCTAGGGCTAAGTACTTGTGATATTTTTTTTTTTTAAGTACAAAGATAGCTACTTAGCAAGTAATTCTCATGTCTCTTCATCGTCTCATATGACCATTTAATGCAGTGTCAAGCAGTCATATTTTTTCCTTCTCAGATATCTAGTGCTGTTCTTGCCTTTAAGCCTTAGCGTAATTGAGCATAAAATGTGAAAACGTGTCACCGCAACAGCGCCAAATCGGAAAGCGTTTGAGCGGCTCGGCATAAAAGTGTAGTAACGTAAATTCTCATTAAGTTAATAGTGTAGAAGGAATATAAGAAAATAAGCGGTATTAGAAACAATCTTTACGTTTTTTGCGTTAAGTCAAAAATGAAGGCGAACGCAACTGTATAGGGATATGTCAACATAGTTCAACATAATGCGAAGAAACGAACGATTCATTGCGGGGAGTTTGCTGGAGCGAGAAAATTGCTTACGTTTCTATTGAAGTCTCGAAAAGATAATACAATCAATAAGCTCGACACAAGTTCTCCGCCGATCGTATTATAATCTCTGTGTTGTGACTTAATGTGGCTTTAACGTAAGAATTCGACTTTTTAATAATAAGTCGACGTCAACCTCTTAACATTGAATCTGCATAGGACAATATTGACGTCGTCACATAAACCACGCCTTTGTCAAGAATTGAACTTAGCGTTAACAAAATATTGGTTGCAGTTTTCAATTCAATTTTAAATTGTATAAAAATTTAAAACCACATTTAATTCAATTATTTACATACATTTTTATTACCTTTCGTTGTAGGGCTTTCAAACTCCTCATATCCATCTCCAGTTTTGTATTGCTTTTTCAAAAGCAGAGTAAATTCCACAATTTTTAAGTAGCCCATTAATAAAATCCGCACATGCATTTTTTGCCTGCCGTTATGTTTATAATGTTTCATTTGTCATTTATGCGACACATAAATTTTGGCTTAACGGATTTTTAACAGGATCTTCCCCACATAACGTCAACCTACACTCGCCACTCGTATGCTACAGTAAGAGTATTTATAAAAAGATTTACTTTTTCTATGAGACCGTGCTTATGAGCACAGAAAAATCGTAAAATCAGCAATTGTTGTAAATAAATTTATGCTTCTGCGTGCAAAAACTGAAATTTATGACCAGAGAAGAGAGAACGTCATGTCCATTTTTTTTTTTTTAAATTTCATATTTTGCGCGAGCACATTGGACTAAATGCGTAAGGGAAATGGGGCTATGGGGAGATGGACTTAGGTGGTATATGGTGTCTTTGTAGTAAAAAGTAGGAAGAGGAAGCAAATCATAGTCGTGTGTTGCAGATTAGAATGACTTTAATTGTAAAATTTCTTAAGTGCGTAGGCAATTAAGTATAAAATATCGCAAACATGATTTAGTTAATTGTGTGCAAAAATCATTATAAAAACTGAGCAGGGCAGAATGCAGCAGACACTGTAAACTAAAAATAGTGTGCCTCAATTATGCAAAATTTCATTTCACATAGATAATTGTTATACTTTTTGGGGAGAGGTAACACCCAAATCATCGTGCCTGATCAAAGAAACTTCTACTTTTGCTCCATTTTTATAATTTCATCTTTATTTCTAAATGTTAGCCAAATTGAATCATGAATCCAGTATGTTTAAGATCATTTCTAACCAGACTAATGGCACCAAAACGTAAGCCAAAGAAAATGAGGAGAAGAGGAAATATTGATAAATGTAAAGGAACATCTTGGGTAGAAAAACTGTCTTTAGCTTTCCACGGAACACATGTGTTTTTGCCTAATTACCACGCGAAGCAACAGTGGGTCCGTTAGAGGGTATTAGTGACAATTTCGGAGTAGTCGCACAACAACAACATAGAAAAACATACTAGAACCCCATCCCCTTTTGAAAACTTCGGCACCCCGGAAGCGCTTTAGCTTCAGAGCGGTGTTTCATACTTCTTCTTTTTAAGCGCCTTCTATTGTTCCTGTTTCCTGGTCCCGATATTTTGCTCTGAGTGTGGGCTCTACGAAGTTACTGATTTGCTGCCGCTCTTCTGGGCCGATTAACATCTTTATTACGTTATCGACCGTGATGTTCCCGCCCTTTTGTCGGCTGTCTCCGAGCATTTTTCCGTTCCACGGAACACATTTTAGTACCACAAATGCGCTTTTTATTATTGAACCAACAGCAATAAACATCACAGGTTCTTGACAAAGGAGCTTTTAGAACTGTGCAATGCATGTAGAGTATGGCGTAACACAAGATTCTTGGTCTGGAAGGACCTGTTTGCCACACCGTTCTTAGCAAGATCAGCTTCTGCAGAGATCCCAGCTTACTCACGGCCAAACATGAAAATATCGCCTTCCGCAACTTCTTCACAAATATAGCTCACAGTGATTTGGAAGTGGAAACGATAAATTTAGTTTTGAAAAGTCAGATCTTTAATTATTTTAATAGCTTGTAGTGATCAGTATACTAAGATGCTTATACTACTTATCCAGTCTTCGCTTTTTGAGTCCAATAATAAAGTATTAAGGTTATTATCTGCAGGATTGTTAGGGAATACCTGTTCAAAGATCATGATAGGAATTCAATAGTTTCTGTAATACACTAGTTCCCCGAACACTCTGTCCTACAATACGACTCCAAACTCAAGCTCCTAGAACCATAATATGACTCCCAGAGAGGTCCCATACCGCGAGACCTCGGCCTAAATTGCTTTGGAGGTAAATCGTCTAAAAATTTCCATGAACCTGTTAAAATAAGTTTTAAATTTAGGGGCGGTCTTTTCAAATTTTTTTCGAATGGGAGCCAAGCTAGAAAAGTGCCTTACTTATCTTAGTATTAGATACTTACCACAATTATCCATATTTTGTAAGTGGCAATAATATTTTAAATTGGAAATTGTACTTACTACTTGAATCTAAAAAATTATCGCTTTAAGCGCATTTTATTTTATTATTTGGTGCGAGGATACTTTTTTCGCTTCAAAATTATGTGTACACTTAAAACAGCAAACGATATTAAATTTCCATCCCTCGAGCAAAATAAATCCATCTACATACTTTAATTACCTACTCCGGCAAAGAAATCCAATACTAAGTCTGGCCGAGTGCTTGGCTCATACATTTTTGCACGCGCAGCATCTTGAACCATAATCCTGGTCATATTTCTTTTAGCCACACAGTTTTTTTTCAAATCTCTCAAGTGCGTAGCGTTTCAGTGTGCTGTAAGAAAAAAATTTAAACAATCTTATTTCATTGCTTTTAAGCATTTAATATCATCTTTTTGCGTTATTTTTATTGTACAATTTTCTTGCTTGTTTATGGCTGAATAACTCTGCTTTTGCTTTCTTCATTTCACACCAACCGCCAACCTCTGACACGTGAAATATTTTCAATTTCCTGCCTGTTTCGTGTTTTCATCCTTTGCGGGTGTTGTTTTTTTCACTACATCGCCGGCGCTTCGTTTCCGTTTCCGCTAATCAAAATTTCAACAATTGAATCGTATTGCATAGATACAGGCGCTTATGCTTGGTCAACCGAACAACGCAGAGCGTGCATACATTACGCCTATGTGTCATCACTTTGGCCAGATGCTGGGGGTGTTTGCACTAAAATAGAAATAAAGTGCAAGAAATAATAGAAGTAATTCTTTCTAGTAAAAAAATCAATAAAACTCATTTTATTTTTATATGAGAAAAAAGTAGTATGTGTTCCCCATCTATAGCGCTATAATTGTGCCGGTTTTGCTTTCAAGTTGCTTATTGTCCTTGATGCGCTTGATTATTAATATTCACGCATAAATATTTCTACACCAACATCCGCTAAGAGAGGGTCGCTTGTTTGGGGGTCGAGGCTGACTCAACAAACATAGTCATCATTTCTGCAAACACATATACACACACAGCAAATACACTCATCTAAACAAATATCGCTTGTCTACTTTCATTCAATCCTGACACTCGCAGCCATTCATTCTTTCAGCCGCACAGCTTCATTGCCAACTGACCAACAATTGACTGTAGCAAACAACCCGTACAATTGTACACTCATCATGGTAATTCTCTCTAGACCGTAACGAGTTCTAGCTCATGATTTGTTGTATACTTTTGTTGTTTTTGTTACCGGAACGCAATTAAGTAGGAAAGTTGGCAAATTGGGCTATCTTGTAAGCACTTCACTGGAACATCATCTATCTGCTTTCATATATCTTCCACTTTAAGTTTTCAATGGATTTAAATGCTTGTAAGCCCAACCAGCATTGAAATATGGATATGGCAAAAGGAAATTATAGTTGAAGATTCGCTTTCGGTTTACTGAATCCAATAATACTTGACTTTCGGAATACTTATCCTTTCCGGGCTGCGTTGCACAAGACTAAAAAGCAAATGCAAGGACTACTCGTTTTCGAATTCGCTTGCTTGCTGGGTATGGATTTAAAGTTCTGTTCATGTATAAGTATTTGCATATGTGTATGTGCCTATTTATTCATTCTCGTACCTGCTGTTGACAGTTGGTTTTTAGAATTGCCTGCTATTTATGTTATTGCCGCATTGTTGTTGCCATTTTATTTACCATAAAGCTGGTCGGGCTGGGTCGGTGCGGTACTGTGCTTAAGAAGGGTACTTAATGACCTTTGATGGGCGTGGTATTGTAAGCTGTAAATAAAGTTTATTGTGAAATATATGTTGGGGAAAATGAGATGTGAACTTTTAACTGCTTTACGTGGGATTATTCTCTCAAACACATCGCATTTAAAGAAGACCTTGCCAAGGAAACAGAAATATATTTTTCACACTAAAAAATTACAAATTTTTACCGAGCGCTCTTATACCGTCTTCGAGTTGCATCTATCGTGTTTTTAATCATATCGTCCTAAGAACTAAACCTAAGCCCCGCGGCATCGAAAATGTGGCAAGAATTTGAAGATCTCGCGATTTTTGAGGAATAGCGGCGTCTGTGACTATGTTTTCTTAGTTGCAGCGATTTGTATCAGTGACCGCTATTGAACAGTCATAGAAGAGCTCTAGAGAAGAGCTCTAGACAACAGTTCACAATCACGTTTTCCAAGAAACGCACTCTCACACCTAATCACGGTAGATAAATTAATAACTGTGATAAAATGTATTAGCATAAGCATTTATACAAATAATCACGCTCATGTCTTACTGCAAGATCTAGTAGTAGATTGTTGCTGCTAGCAAAGCAAATTTGCACAGCCAAATGCAGTTTCCCTGCAAAAATCGCTAGTACTCCACGCATGCAGGTATGGAGTACTCGCTATAGACTAAGCGAGTGCTCCAAAATTAACCACAATTCATACAAAAAATATGGTCCAATTAACGTTGCGATATCCTAGGACTGAACCATATACTCCAGCTCAGCATTACTTCGGAGTAATCCATGGAGTACTCCAGTATGACACAAGTGGACCACATGATCCAACGATTTTTGCGGGGTTACTGCGACAAATAGTGCGGCTCAGGCGCAGCACAGGCTCGTTGGCATATATATATTATTTCAGCTAATTGTTAGTGTGACGAAAGCTGCGCTTGGGTTTTCGACTGCCAATATTGGCAACAGTTAATTCGAATGACTCGGTCACGGTTACTTCTTCGCTGCTTTTAACTGTGATCATTTAGTCGTTGTGAAAAAACGCAGGTACACGAATATTTGCTACCTCTAAACGTTTACTGTGAAGAATCGGTTTAACAGGAAATGTGGTGCTTTTTTAAACAATGCATATTTTTAGGCAGTCATTTTACCTACCGAATCTTACCCATAGTTAATTCCAGTATCCGGTGATGCCCGTATAAAGGAAGCAATAACAATCGTTGTGGAAGTTTTTTAAGCATAATTTTGCGAACGCAGTTTTGGGCAGTTCCCGGTATAAATATTTGTGACTTTGTACTTTTTGGAATCGTTATTTCTGTGTGATTTCTAAAAATACCTTTAATAATGTTTTTGGTTTATTACTTAAAGTTAAATCTAAAGAACGGTATAAATACAAGATCACAGCTTTACCTGGGGCTATGATATTTATCGAACCTTTTATTTAAATGCATCTAGGCGATATTACATAATTAGATCTATAGAGCTTAAAAAAGTCGATAAAAATACTTTAATGTTTTTTTGACCATTAATGGGTTGTTTTTGGAACCCAAATGTAAAAACACAAAATTTCCCAGAAATCTAATCAATCAATGTTTTCTATTTCCATTCACACTCATATATTGAACTTAATGATGTCCATTGGGATCTTCTTTGAATGGTTTCCACTCGATTGCCTTTTGTTCTGGCTATCTGATGACGCTATCCATCGCCACTGTTACCTAAATTACTTGAATTTACACAAATGGCACAGCGACTGAACATTCAAAATAGGAACTACATACAACAAGAGGTACAAAAAAGTCCCCCAAGGGACTAAACGTGAAAAAAATTAGTTTATACACTGCAGTATTTTGCTTCAAAGTTTTTAAGGATATTTCATTCATGATTAACTGAAAGGATGTATTACGAAAGGCGTACACGCTATTGTGAAAAATGTCTCAGACTTACACGCTATTGTATTGTTAGTAGTATGCAATTACAACAAAAAATACAATAATAGCACACACAAGTGCATATAAAAATTACAATATGCAGTTGAAGTATGTAAGGATGTAATGACAAAGGCTCAACTACGGCAACAGGATGTCATTTGTGGCAAAAGCGTATCGAACAATCATTGGCAACTTAAACATTAAGGTCTCTTAAGCTAGCCCAACCTTTTCAGCCCAATCAAAAAACGAGACCGTACTAAATAGCACAACATTTATTACTAATTTAGTACCGATTAATTAAATTTATTACCCTTGTATTTTAAAAAATATCGAGGGTTGGGCTAGCTTAAGTTTAAGCCAGCCCAACCCATATGCACAATCAAAAAACGAGACCGTACTAAATTGCACAACATTTATTACTAATTTAGTACCGATTAATTAAATTGATTACCCTTGTATTTTAAAAAATATCGAGCTTAAATTTAAGCCAACCCAACCCATATGCACAATCAAAAAACGAGACCGTACTAAACTACAAAACATTTATTACTAATTTAGTACCGGTTAATTAAATTTATTACCCTTGTATTTTAAAAAATACCGATGCACAATCAAAAAACGAGACCGTACTAAACTGCAAAATATTTATTACTAATTTAGTACCGGTTAATTAAATTTATTACCCTTGTATTTTAAAAAATATCGATGCACAATCAAAAAACGAGACCGTACTAAACTGCAAAACATTTATTACTAATTTAGTACCGGTTAATTAAATTTATTACCCTTGTATTTTAAAAAATATCGAGGGTTGGGCTAGCTTAAATTTAATTTAGTACGGTCTCGTTTTTTGATTGTGCATCGATATTTTTTAAAATACAAGGGTAATAAATTTAATTAATCGGTACTAAATTAGTAATAAATGTTGTGCAATTTAGTACGGTCTCGTTTTTTGATTGTGCATATGGGTTGGGCTGGCTTAAACTTAAGCTAGCCCAACCCTCGATATTTTTTAAAATAGAAGGGTAATAAATTTAATTAACCGGTACTAAATTAGTAATAAATGTTTTGCAGTTTAGTACGGTCTCGTTTTTTGATTGTGCATATGGGTTGGGTTGGCTTAAACTTAAGCTAGCCCAACCCTCGATATTTTTTAAAATACAAGGGTAATAAATTTAATTAACCGGTACTAAATTAGTAATAAATGTTTTGCAGTTTAGTACGGTCTCGTTTTTTGATTGTGCATATGGGTTGGGTTGGCTTAAACTTAAGCTAGCCCAACCCTCGATATTTTTTAAAATACAAGGGTAATAAATTTAATTAATCGGTACTAAATTAGTAATAAATGTTGTGCAATTTAGTACGGTCTCGTTTTTTGATTGTGCATATGGGTTGGGCTGGCTTAAACTTAAGCTAGCCCAACCCTCGATATTTTTTAAAATACAAGGGTAATAAATTTAATTAATCGGTACTAAATTAGTAATAAATGTTGTGCAATTTAGTACGGTCTCGTTTTTTGATTGTGCATATGGGTTGGGCTGGCTTAAACTTAAGCTAGCCCAACCCTCGATATTTTTGAAAATACAAGGGTAATAAATTTAATTAATCGGTACTAAATTAGTAATAAATGTTGTGCAATTTAGTACGGTCTCGTTTTTTGATTGTGCATATGGGTTGGGCTGGCTTAAACTTAAGCTAGCCCAACCCTCGATATTTTTTAAAATACAAGGGTAATAAATTTAATTAACCGGTACTAAATTAGTAATAAATGTTTTGCAGTTTAGTACGGTCTCGTTTTTTGATTAAGCATATGGGTTGGGTTGGCTTAAACTTAAGCTAGCCCAACCCTCGATATTTTTTAAAATACAAGGGTAATAAATTTAATTAACCGGTACTAAATTAGTAATAAATATTTTGCAGTTTAGTACGGTCTCGTTTTTTGATTGTGCATATAGGTTGGGCTGGCTTAAACTTAAGCTAGCCCAACCCTCGATATTTTTTAAAATACAAGGGTAATAAATTTAATTAGCCGGTACTAAATTAGTAATAAATGTTTTGCAGTTTAGTACGGTCTCGTTTTTTGATTGTGCATATGGGTTGGGTTGGCTTAAACTTAAGCTAGCCCAACCCTCGATATTTTTTAAAATACAAGGGTAATAAATTTAATTAACCGGTACTAAATTAGTAATAAATGTTGAGCAGTTTAGTACGGTCTCGTTTTTTGATTGTGCATATGGGTTGGGCTGGCTTAAACTTAAGCTAGCCCAACCCTCGATATTTTTTAAAATACAAGAGTAATCAATTTAATTAATCGGTACTAAATTAGTAATAAATGTTGTGCAATTTAGTACAGTCTCGTTTTTTGATTGTGCATATGGGTTGGGCTGGCTTAAACTTAAGCTAGCCCAACCCTCGATATTTTTTAAAATACAAGGGTAATAAATTTAATTACTCGGTACTAAATTAGTAATAAATGTTGTGCAATTTAGTACGGTCTCGTTTTTTGATTGTGCATATGGGTTGGGCTGGCTTAAACTTAAGCTAGCCCAACCCTCGATATTTTTTAAAATACAAGGGTAATCAATTTAATTAATCGGTACTAAATTAGTAATAAATGTTGTGCAATTTAGTACAGTCTCGTTTTTTGATTATGCATATGGGTTGGGCTGGCTTAAACTTAAGCTAGCCCAACCCTCGATATTTTTTAAAATACAAGGGTAATAAATTTAATTAATCGGTACTAAATTAGTAATAAATGTTGTGCAATTTAGTACGGTCTCGTTTTTTGATTGGGCTGAAAAGGTTGGGCTAGCTTAAGAGACCTTAAACATTACAATAACAAAAACGAAGTAAAAGAGCAAGTTTTGTGTAATATGGTGAAGCAGTACAAGTGTTCCGATGCATACATCAGTGATGGGCAAGTCTTGAGAGGATAGAGAGCACATAAATGCTACAAAGAGCCACAAAAAAAAAGGACACGAATAAAGTAAAATAAGGCAAAATAAAACTAAGGAAAAAAATAATAACAAACGTAAAATAAAATGAAAGTACGTATAAAGTAAAATTAATTAAAATAATGTAAAATGTAATAAAAAAATTAAAAAAAAAAACAAATAATAAGCGTAAATAATATAATATAAGATGAAATCGAATAAAATAAAATAAAATAAAAATACAGAAGAAGATCAAAAAGGAAATAATAATTATAAAAAACTAAATACAAATCCATTAAAAAATCAATAAGGAAAATAAAAGAAAATGAAGAAAAATTTAGTAGAATAATATAAATTAAAAGTAAATAAAGAAGAGCAAATAAAATAAAAGAAAGAGAAATAAACCAAAATAAAATATAGAAAAACAAATTAAATTAGAACAATAATAAAATAAAAAATAAAGTAAAACACAATGCAAAACAATAAAGTTTCAAAAATAAATAAAATTAAATTAAATAAAAGAATCAAGCCTTACTTCCCATTCAAAATGAACAAAACGCTTTTCGACAACAGGAAATAAGGCCCGCGAATTTGGATTGAGTGTGGGAGTGGGACTCAAATTGGTAGTAACATCCCGCTCGGAAGTTGGTGGTGAGAGTGAAATAGAGTATGTGAGAGAGCAACGGGAATAGAAAGGAAGCATGGAAGATAGGGAAGAAGGGAAACGGGAGTTTAGGTTAGGTTAAAGTGTCTAGCTCGTGATGACCACACATAGACTGAATAAGTCCATAGTGTTACCAGAAGTTTGTTTAACGACCAAAGTGAAAAACCCTATCAAAAGCCGGGACATATGTTATAAAACAGATCCGTCATCTTTGCAAATACTAGGAGCTTCCTAGGACCTATGCCATTTGTTGCTTCTACATCTGATAGCTTTATCACTCCTAACAGCTGGAGTCTTAGCCTGGCAAGCGCAGGGTACGAGCACAAAATGTGCTCAATCGTTTCCTCCTTCAAGCCACACTTCCTACATTTGCTATCACTGACCAAGCCTAATTTAAAGGCATGTGACGCCAGAAGGCAGTTTCCAGTCAGACACAGTCCTCTCTTTTTAATGATAGGAGTAACTTTGTTAGTCTAAGGTTTTAAGGCCTACACATAATCATCGACACTTTACAGCCCCGCGCTTGGTCGATCGTGTGCAACTCTAGCTTTCTCTTAATCTCACCTATCCTAATTGGGACATCTAGGGAGCAAGCTTCGAGGTATGCGTCCTTTTTAGCTAGTTCATCCGTTTTTTCATTCCTATCTATTCCCATATACCCTGGGAGCCAAAATAGATGTATGCTTCTACCTATCCCGATTTTTTCAAAAGATTTCTTATACTCTAACACACTTTTAGATGCTGTGCTAAACGATATTATTGCCTTGACTGCTGTCTCTGCTGACCTCTAATTTTTTGAGGTGGGTTCTAATTTGGTTAAGGGGAAATGGAAGAGAGTGATAAAAAGGAAGGAAGGACCATGCTTCAAATGGAGGGAAGCTGACTTTCGGTCATGCCAGTAGATAATAAATTGGCATTTTACCCAAAGAGCAAGGTGTGCCCACCGTTAGTATATACTACTCAACAACGTATCATAGGTGCCTAGAATATTGGTAAGCATCGGAGTTAATGTATGTATGTACTATATAAATACAAATGTATGTGAGTGTAAATTGATATAGCAGCTGGGTGACATTGTTCTCTTGTTTCGCTCTATCGACTCAAGCGAACACATACATCCTTTTGTACGTGTTGCTCATATCCTTGTAACAATATAATACCCTGTGTGAGCTGCTGTTTGTTGTTGCTGTTGAAACAAATTTGCATTAACACGTTATACTCGTAGTAACTACTCTTGCGTATGAATCTCAAAGATGAAGAAGAGTCAATGCATACAATGGACTAGCGCTTGGCAGGATATACTGAGGTAAAAATACACATACGCGCACACATACAAAGTGGTTTTATGCTGCCACAGGTGCAACAAACAAGTTTATTGTATACTTACTAGTACATCGTCTATGAATGTAAATCTGTTGGTATTTTATGTGATTTTAATATGAATTTTCAACTATATTCCAATTTAAATTCATACACAATGCAGCTACATTGAGCCACGATGGAGTATTGGCAAACTGCTAGAACTGCTCGAAAGGCATCTCACATATGCTGGCAGGGCTGTGGAAGTGTGCTGAGGAAATAATGAATTTATATTTTGTATACAAACATATTGTTATTGTGGCAAAAAGCAAGAATTTTATGCAGCAAATTTCGTATTGCTGTTGAATGCAGATAATAATTTTTCGACTTTCATCACATAAAAGTTGATGGGATTAAGTAATTTTTCGACAATTATGTTTGTTAAGGGCAAATAAAGTAGGAGAATGCAAAAGGGCAAGCTCCGGTCTACATAAAATCTTTAATAAGTATTTATGAGGGTTGGGCTTTTAAGAAATATTTCGGAGTTGCTGATTTTATTAAAATTATTTTAATGACATCAAATCTTACAGCATAAAAATTGTAGATTGCCATCGCTACAAAATTATTTAAATTAACTTATTAAACAGAATATTTCAATTACTTGTTGTAACTAATTAAAAAGGATTTGTACTTGCTTAAAATAAATGTGTTTCACATTTTTATCATCATTCTTGATTAACCACTTGCCCGCCCATTACACCACTCGCCCACTTTATTTGTTATCTCACTCACATTATTTGGTTTAAAGGCATTCAGTCAAGCAGACAGTATTTAGAAACTTTATAAATTAAGTTTTCCTTTCAAACATTTGTTGTAACTTTTTAATTTTTTTCTCATCAACTCATCCCTTGCTGACTTTTTGCGCAACCACGAACTCGCAACGTTGTCTCGCCATCAAAGGTTACTAAAATTCATCAAAAAGTTGTTATTATCTTCAAAAAAAAAATAATAATAACTTTCAGCAAAGCGCTTAAAATCTTTTGGAGCGCTGCTTACAAAACTATAGCTAACTATAAGCCACTTCAGTAGATTGTTATTAGTTGAGTTAAAACAAAAAGGCCAACCAACCAATTTTATCTTAGCGACTACCAAAAGGCGCACGCGATTTTCAAACTCATCACGTGACTGCAAATCGTTGATAGCATTCGCAGTTGTCACCACAGTTTGGCATAGGAATTGTTCAAAGTTGGCAATTTGAACTTAGTTGCCATTTCGTTCTCCTCAAGGATTTAGGGCAGCGTGGCGTATAAGTAATTTAGTAGTTAAAAAGTTTAATTTCTACACGCCGGAAATGTGAGTACGTATGAGATGACTGTAACGGTAGTACAGCTAGTACCGACATTTGACAGCCTATCCGAGTATAAGCATAAAAAAATATATTTTTTAATTTTTGTTTAGCCCGTTCTAAAAGTTTTAGCAACTGCTCTTTCCATTATTTGGAAAAGAAAAATAATTTCTGTAGAAGCCAAGAATGACGTTGTGTAATTATTCTCTAACTACTACTGTTGCTTTTCCTTTAAACACACCTTTGTCGTTTATGGGGGTACAACAGAATCCAAAATCACGCAATCCTGCAAAGCATAATCCAGACATGAAAAAATCCTGGAGCAAAATCCCGACCAAATCTGAACAATATTGAAAAAATATATATTTATTTCAGTTTTCTCCCATCGACGCCTCGGATGAGATCTCTTTTTTCAATTACGACCCCGGCAAACTTTTATGATTTAAGAACAAGTACCTAAAATGTCCGGGTTCTCGAAAATTCCCAATACGCAACAAATTCATGTGCTCGTAGAGACATATGTGGACTTCACCGCCATACAGAAAAAACGAACGTCCTGGCTGTGGTCAGAGGCGACTAAAATGCAAAGATCCAGGGGTTTGAAGGTAAAAAAAAAATAACAAACAGGTTAGGTCCTAGAAAACTTTAAGTTTCGTCAAGCAGACGGAGTTATTTTATAACATAAGTCTTGGTACCTAATTTTGGGGTTTTGCGGTTGGTTGCCCAACAAATTCTTGTAACACCGTGGTCATGTTCAGTCTATATGAGGCCTTTATTGACTGGTCAGATGAAACTAACCTAGTCAGGTCATATCCGACTGCCCACAGCCACAACACTATACTAAACCTTCGGAGAGTGTGCTTGCGGGTGCAACAAAAACAAGGGGCCATTGTAAATTCTTCCATAATGGCCATATGTGGCGAAGAACAAGTCGGAGTCACGGTATTTTCAAGATAAAAGTTATTAGCGCCCATGTACCAATAGATGATTCGGCTGACTTGGATAAGGACTTCTTGTATGAGAAACTAGTACAGTCATACGATGTCTGCCTTTATATCAAAGACATGCTTCGTGGTTTTAGGGCCAGAGACGGCAAGAAAGTACAAAAATTCAGCCTCCGCCACAATATAACATTTACTAACTGGTTAGGGTTGAGTGACTTTGCTGCCTTCTCGGTCTAAAACACGAAACCAAATCGATCATGTCAAGATCCACGGCAGTTGTAGCTCCAGTGTCGTGCCTGTGCGTACTTTACGAGATCCAAACATCGACTTGGATCGTTGCTTGTGGAAGCTGGAGGTAAAAGAAGTTGGGATGGCTCCTTGAGTATTGGAGGCAAAATATCTATTATCCTGTCCATCGCTGGCTGGAAATGGATCAAACCGCTCCGTCGCGGTAAGAAATCCTACCGACAACAATATCTGAAAACAGATAATGGAAAAGACATCCACTGAGTTGGGAGAGGCGGTTAGAAGCCAATTAACCATAATAAAGTGTATAAAATTAATTTTCAAAAGTTTATAAAGGTTTTGGAAATATGGTGATGGTTTACAAGCTTATTACAGAATTTCAAGCTTTCTTCAGCGAGTATAAAGAGGATTAATGGAACCTTTTTGAGTACTCATGAAAATAATAATAGTCTGAATTTCGAAGGTTGTAAGTTTTTAAAGGAGAAGAGACACTATTAAGAGACCCACCACTAAGTATTCCGATATAATGAGGATGACGAACTGAGTGAATTTATCCATGTCCATCCGTCTATCTGCTTGAATGCCAACTCCCCTAAATCTCTTAATAATCTTGATGGAATTCGGTGGTATATTTTGATGTCCGATTAGACATTTGTCGAAACAGACCAGACCAGAACATAGTTCTTTTTCTTTTTATAGTTCCTTTTAAAAACAAAATTTTCAAAAAACCCTATCCAATGCAATAATGTTGTCACAGATAACTAAGCAAACAGTGAAAAAACTGTAAAAAGGTTAATTATTATTTTCAGAAAATTTTTAGACATTTTGAGTGCAAACCTCATTTGCGAAAGTCAATGAAGGCCTAAATCGAAAAACACAATAAACAAAATTTTACTAATTGGCTGGAAATAATTCACAATTGTAGTTCATGTAGTCAGCTCAGCATTTTGTATTGTTTGCATACCCCATTCCTTGCACCAACGCTTTCGTGGGTAGAAATACTGTTCGCTGTCACAATCAACTTTCTCAACTTACATCCCTTTTTCCTTCTTTCCACTAATTTCCCATTACAAACAACATTAAGGGAGTAACTTAATATTGTTTGCTTTTCGTCAGGGTCGCCTCTTTTCTTCGCACGAAACAGTCAATAGCGCAATATTTTTTTAATTTTTCTGTCAACATAATGACGCGAGATTTTAAATAGACCGAAAAAAGAGTTGGTAAATCACAAAATGTCGCGTCAGCGAATAAAGTAAACTTATATTCAAGTTTTAACTTATTTTTCTGTTGTTGGCTCGTGATACAATTTTGTGCTTTACTTTTTGTTAGCGGCCGCAAATGAAAGAATAACAACTTGACTTGATGAAATTTTTGATTTCATAACAACAACAACAACGATGCACCGAATCATTATTATTATTACATATTTTGAAAATCAACAAAGAGCCCAACAGCAGTGAAAAATGATAACAAAACTACGTAAACAGCAAGTTTATATGCGAATTCAACGCGGATTTACTGCTGTTATGACTTGCAATTTTAATAAAGCAAAGCATACTTCAGGGCGCAAGAACCAGCAAGTTCACTCGAGGTACGCATGTGTGCTGTGTAAGAGAATGCGCGTTGGCGCCAAGACTGCTGAAATCAAGCGTTGGTAATTTTTAAACATGTCGATGTCTGATGTTCTTTATATATTATTTTGTTTACTCTACCTCCTTGCTAGTCTGCTTGTTTTGTTTGTTTTCGTTAAAGTTTATCCACTGAGTTGTGCAACCGCCCTTTGAATGGTAAACAACAACAACATTATTGCATTGCTGCACGAAACATCGTTGTTAGTTTGTTTGTTTAAAATCTTATTAAAATATAAGTAGCTATAATTTTTTTATTGCAAATGTTATTGTAGCAGTCTTTATTAGTTGTGCAAAAAATGTTTGTGTTTATATTTTCTTTGGAATATTATACTTTTTTATGTTTGCTATTTTTGGCGCTCGAGTAAGTGGAAGTTATAGTTGGCATTAAAACAGCAATCACATGAGTAGCAGAAATTGTTTAATGTTGTTCTTAAAGGAGCCGAAATTCTTGCAACTTTTGTTTACGTTATTAAAATCGATGTGTTCAAATGGAGTCACAAATATGTTTCATGTTCTACTCCAAAAATGTTTTTGATTTATACGGACCACCCTTATGTACCTACAAATGCTTCCTAATAAGCATTTGAGTTTGAGTTGCATTAGAGCCCAAGTTGAGAACTAATATTTTCCCAAATCTCAAACTTGCTTTTTCAGCAGCCACTCAATTTGAGAATAATGACGTTCTGAAAAAAAGGCCTATCGAAAAATATGAAGTTTCTCAAAGTGAGAAAAAAAGTTCTCGCCTTGTACTTAAATGTCGTTTCCTAATTGAATCCCCATTTGTTTTCTATGATGGAGATTAACCCAAAAACTATAAAATTCTCAAAGATTGGAGAAACAATTTTTCCAATATTTGTTGGTCATACTTCTGATTGTCCATACAAAAAACTTTCACTATTCCAGACCTTCGGGACTTCATATAATATCGATACCGTATTTATGTCCGGCATATATTCTTTCTTTCGTGCGAATAATAGGTTCATGCCAAATTTATTGAAGATTTATGGACTTAGGTTGAAAAAGCCATAGTCAATTTGTGACACTTGCCTAATTGGCGCTTAACCGTTTAAATGATTATGGCCATTCAACAAGGTGCGCAGGCGCCAATTGGTCACACCAAGAGAGTTTAAATCGTTTTCCACCAGGTCCTTCCAGCGGAGTGGGGGCCGCCCTCTTCCTCTGCTTCCATAGGCGGGTTCCAATAAAAATACTTTCATAGCCGGAGTGTCATCTTTTATTCGCCTAGCCAGCGTAGCCGCTGCGTTTTAATTCGCTGGACTAACAGCATACATATTTAGCTCTTGCGTCCTGGATCTGTGCTCATTTCAAGGTCTTAATATCAACTCAAACCACCATCTTTTAGTAGTCAAAATACCTAAACGCCTCTGTGCAGCGAAAAGTTGTTTCCACGATTTGTAGTTGATAAAATCCCAAATCAACTCTTGCCAATGACCAATGATAACAATGGCTAATCTAACGCTGTATCCCATCTAAAGAAAAACTGTAGAAATGAGGAAAGGTGCTCCACGTCAGGAACGAAGTAGACTTACCGCCGATCCAGATTGAAAACTAGCGCAGCCATATCATCACACAAAACTATAAGAGAGAAGGAGAAACAGACGGTTAAGGGGCTTATGTTATCCGCGAAGTAATGCATGCCGTTGTTGGAGGAAATCAGAAGATTCGAGGGGTTCGAAATCGTTTCCGCGGCAGTTGGGTAGTACTAGCCCTTGCTTATACCGGATTCATTTCCAGCAAAGAAGTGCCCTTATACGTAATATTGCCATAAATCTTCGTGGTTACCGCAACAACAAAAATATAGGAGAGACTCTTTGAAAAAGCAAAATCTGGTATATGACAGGAGGTTCAATATAGTAAGTTTACTCTTTTTGCTATACGACAAATACTCGTGGAACACGCATCGATTGTCGATAATGTGGAAATATGGCTCTTAAAATGTCCCACTTGACTTCCTTCAGAGTTCTCATCAAACTAACAAACTCCAAACGTCATCAAAACAAGCTTTATTATAAAAACTTCCTTGACACCATGCAGTAATATTGAAGTAATGAAACTGCACTTAACTTCAACTTTCTTACGACATCATTTAAAGCGCTCCAATTTTCACGCTGCATACCTCTACACGCTATTCCCCCTCCCTCGCTCGTTTGAATGTGTTTCTCTTAGCACTTGTGGCACAATAAAGTCTACGCCACATCGCCATCATAAATATTCAACGCGCATTTCATCATCCATATGCGCCGCTCTGTGCTGTGCTTTACTGCTGTTGCTGCTGCTTCTATTCGCTCGTCAGTTACTTTGATGGCATAGACGACAACACCAACAATAACTGCATATTTATCAGAGGATGATGTCGGTTAATGTTGCCAATTACTTGATGGTTTTGTTTGTTGGTTAGGTGTTCTTGTGTGCGATGTGAATGAATGAGGTGAATGAATGAATGTTTGGTTGTGGGGCGTTGTTTTGGTTTATTACAATAATGGAATGTTTGTATAGCAAATAAGTATAAATACTTATTATAAGCACTTTGATGTTGTAACTGCATACTTGGCCTTAAGGTTAATTTAGGGGGTATTTTAATGTTACACGTTAGTTATATAGTTAAATCAATAGTTTCTGTAATGACTTCAGTGAATAACTTAAATTAGTTAAAGCAGCTTTTTTATGTATAAGATTTGGATGTGACTTCTTATCTTTTAATAAACAAACCTTGAGGCAGGATTATTTTATTTTAAATTTTTGGTCCTTTGAGGATTCAAAAGCTGCTAAGTAGATTGACCTATGATTTTATTAAACCCACCAACTGTTGTTGTTTGTTAGCCCCTTTTGATTTGCCCAGATCATAGGTTCAAATAAATAGTTAAAAATACTTTTTTGTCATTATTATTGCTATGGAATCCTTTTTTTTAATTTGCTAAAATTTTGAAATCGGAATAGAAGACAACACATTTATACGCATATATACATTTCGATGGTTGCTGAACCTGTACTCATCACGAACCTTTAAGCTCCGCTGTGGCAACCCTTCGACTATGACAGTGGTTATTAGTTGTAAGGTTAATTTCTGCTTCTATTCTTTTTGTTGCCAATACATCTTTCACAGTGTTGCGATATCCATCGCCAAGCCATTTTGAACGTTGGGCTAATTAACAAAAAAAAAAAAACAAGTAAGGACGGGACTTCATACCTTTCATGAATGGGGCTGAACAATAATCTTATCCCGTTCGTAATCTCCAAATAATCGGATGTATAAGATAAGAAATATATAGTGAACAGATGTACATACCTAAACGATTTTTAAGATAAATATAAAATAAAACAAGTAAGGAAGGTTAAGTTCGGGTGTAACCGAACATTACATACTCAGTTGAGAGCTATGGTGACAACATAAGGGAAAATAACCATGTAGGAAAATGAACCGAGGGAAACCCTGGAATGTGTTTGTATGACATGTGTATCAAATGAAAGGCATTGAAGAGTATTTTATGAGGGAGTGCGCCATAGTTCTATAGGTGGACGCCATTTAGGGATATAGCCATAAAGGTGGATCAGGGTTGACTCTAGAATGCGTTTGTACGATATGGGCATTAAACGAAAGGTGTTAATGAGTATTTTAAAAGGGAGTAATCCTTAGTTCCATAGGTGGACGCCGTTTCGAGATATCGCCATAAAGGTGGACCAGGGGTGACCCTAGAATTTGTTTGTACAATATGGGTATCAAAAGAAAGGTGTTAATGAGTATTTTAAAAGGGTGTGGGGCTTAGTTCTATAGGTGGACGCCTCTTCGAAATATCGCCATAAAGGTGGACCAGGGGTGACTCTAGAATGTGTTTGTACGATATGGGTATCAAATTAAAGGTATTAATGAGGGTTTTAAAAGGGAGTGGTGGTTGTTGTATAGGTGGTCGCATTTTCGAGATATCGCCATAAAGGTGGACCAGGGGTGACCCTAGAATTTGTTTGTACAATATGGGCATCAAAAGAAAGGTGATAATGAGTATTTTAAAAGGGAGTATTCCTTAGTTCCATAGGTGGACGCCGTTTCGAGATATCGCCATAAAGGTGGAGCAGGGGTGACCCTAGAATTTGTTTGTACAATATGGGTATCAAAAGAAAGGTGTTAATGAGTATTTTAAAAGGGTGTGGGGCTTAGTTCTATAGGTGGACGCCTTTTCGAGATATCGCCATAAAGGTGGACCAGGGGTGACTCTAGAATGAGTTTGTACGATATGGGTATCAAATTAAAGGTATTAATGAGAGTTTTAAAAGGGAGTGGTGGTAGTTGTATATGTGAAGGCGTTTTCCAGATATCGACCAAAATGTGGACTAGGGTGACCCAGAACATTATCGGTTGGATACCGCTAATTTATTTATATATGTAATACCTGGCAAGATTTTAAGGGTGTTTTATTTCGCCCTGCAGAACTTTTTCATTTTCTTCTACTTAATATGGTAGGTGTCACAAGCATTTTATAAAGTTTTTTCTAAAGTTATATTTCGCGTCAATAAAACAATCCAATTACCTTACCATGTTTCATCCCTTTTTTCGTATTTGGTATAGAATTATGGCATTTTTTTCATTTTTCGCAATTTTCGATATCGAAAAAGTGGGCGTGGTCATAGTCGGATTTCGTTCATTTTTCATACCAAGGTAAAGTGGGTTCAGATAAGTGCGTGAACTGAGTTTAGTAAAGATATATCGATTTTTGCTCAAGTTATCGTGTTAACGGCCATGCGGAAGGACAGACGGACGACTGTGTATAAAAACTGGGCGTGGCATCAACCGATTTTGCCCATTTTCACAGAAAACAGTTAACGCCATAAAATCTAAGCCCCTACCAAATTTCAAAAGGATTGGTTAATTTTTGTTCGATTTATTACATTAAAAGTATCCTAGACAAATTAAATAAAAAAGGGCGGAGCCACGCCCATTTTTAAATTTTCTTTTATTTTTGTATTTTGTTGCACCATATCATTACTGGAGTTGAATCTTGACATAATTTACTTATATACTGTAAAGATATTAAATTTTTTGTTAAAATTTTACTTTAAAATTTTTTTTTTTTAAAAGTGGGCGTGGTCCTTCTCCGATTTTGCTAATTTTTATTAAGCGTACATACAGTAATAAGAGTAACGTTCCTGCCAAATTTCATCATGATATCTTCAACGACTGCCAAATTACAGCTTGCAAAAGTTTTAAATTACCTTCTTTAAAAAGTGGGCGGTGCCACGCCCATTGTCCAAAATTTTACTAATTTTATATTTTGCGTCATAAGTTCAACTCATCTCCCAAGTATCGTCGCTTTATCGGTCTTTTGTAATGAATTATCGCACTTTTTCGGTTTTTCGAAATTTTCGATATCGAAAAAGTGGGCGTGGTTATAGTCCGATATCGTTCATTTTAAATAGCGATCTGAGATGAGTGCTCAGGAACCTACATACCAAATTTCATCAAGATACCTCAAAATTTACTCAAGTTATCGTGTTAACGGACGGACGGACGGACGGACATGGCTCAATCAAATTTTTTTTCGATCCTGATTATTTTGATATATGGAAGTCTATATCTATCTCGATTCCTTTATATATGTACAACCAACCGTTATCCAATCAAACTTAATATACTCTGTGAGCTCTGCTCAACTGAGTATAAAAATGGCAAAAAACCCCCTTATCTGAACGATCGGTTGTATGGGATAGGTATATACTATATATATATATATCTCCGATCGAAGTGATTTTTTCAGGAAATCTTCTACGATATATTAGAATAAATATCACCAAGTTTAACGTTTTTATATTGGATCAAAGTGATTTTTTCAGAAAATCTATGATATTTTAAAATATATATCACCGAGTTTCACGTTTATACTTTCTAAATTGCAGCAGGAATGACCAAAATTGTCTTATCTGGACGATCGGTTGTATGGGAGATATATGTTATAGTAGTCCGATCCTACCGAATATAATATAATACAAAAATACATCCTTGTGCCAAATTTCATTGAGATATCTCAAAATTTGAGGGACTAGTTTACGTACAACCAGACAGACGGACGGACAGACGGACATGGCTATATCAACTCAGGTCATCGCCCTGATCAATTCGGTATACTTAATGGTGAGTCTATCTTCTATATTTCTCAACGTTACAAACATCGGACCAAAGTTAATATACCATTTCATGTTCATGAAAGGTATAAAAAAATGCACTAAGAAAAAATATAACATAACAATAATAGAGACAAAAAACTATGGTTAAGGCATTGAGCTCGTATTCGAACCAATAAAATCCACTAACTTTACGACTTTGAGAACTTTAATATCTACTTTAATTATAATCAATCTACAAAATTTTAATTTTGGTTTCCACATCACGTACCTTCAATTGCTCTTAGTGCGCTATTAAATTTTTTCCAGCCAAAGATCTTAAATTTAGTTTCTTTTTGTCGTAGGAGCCCAAATGCTGCGCCACTTTTGAGTATAACAATTTGCCGTTTTTGGTTGCCGCTTTTCAATGCACCTGAAGTTATTTTACTTGTTTCTACTTGTTTTTCCTTTTAATTTGTTTTTTTTCTGTATTTCTTTCTTTAGTCTCCTAAGGGTTCCTTCGTATTCTTTTACCATTTTGCTAGTTTTCTGTATCTGTTTTCTATTTCTTTATTTTATTTTTTGTGCATCATTTTTATATCGTTTTCATTTGGGCTTGCTGAAAATTTAATGATATTGCCGTTCCTGTACTTTCGCGTGAATTAAATTTAATTATTACAACTCACGTGTTTTACATGTCATTTGGTTAAGTGCCGAAATTCAAAAGCCTTACAATTTCGAAAAATATTATTGGGATGAAGTTTTTGGGATTGTGCCTACGGTGCAGGTGTTTTCATGAAAAGTTTTAACTTAGTAACAAAAAGCGGCCCATCACTCCTGTAAACACGTCGTACAAATAATTCAGGTATTGCAAGCCACTCATGGAAGCAAACGGCACTCTAGAATTGTAGCATTATTTCTTAATAAGCTTTATACAAAACTAGATGTAACTAATTTTATGAATAAGTTATTCTAAAAATCCATTTTAGAGAATTATAACTCGTGATTAACACTACCCCATCCCTATGCCCGCTATTTTTCCCTGCACTACTCCCTATCCTTCACCCTTCCCTCTTCTTTTCTTCTTCTTCTGAACTTCTCCCTTCCTTTTGCACATAACCAACCCCCTCATACATACGAGTCTAAGCCCGGAAGGAAAAGTATCCCAAATATTAACTTATTCGAAAGGATACCTAAATAATACATTTCAAGGAAATACTGCCATGAATAAGGTTTTTTGGAAAATTTCGGCCTCAAGACCATTTTCCGGAAAGAAAACTTGCTCACATATTTACCTAGTAAAAGATGGCGCCTGCTCCAAATTAAAATCAAAATTAGGTTTTTAAAAACGGTCGGCGCCTGGTCCACTTCCCGGAACGAAAAGTTTCTCAAATATTAACCTTTACCTTTACTCTTTACTAAAACTTAACTGGCACAGTCTTCAGATTGCTAGGGAGCTGTCCTGAAAATGTAATCAAAATCGAGCATAGTTGGTTCCGGAGAGCGTAAATTGCACACAATTTTTTGTATAGATATAGATTTAGGAAAGGCTTTCCAGCTAGAATACTCACATGTAAGGCAATTATCCTTAAGCGCTTCATCTTAATCAAGTTTTTTTTAGGCATAAAGATATGACGGAGTCTACAAAACACTTATTGTAGTCAGAACACACTAGAATGGCAGAGTATCGCTTATAATGATTGAAAGGGTACAGTATAGAACGGAAAAAATGTTGTACTAATAAGAAGGAGCGATCTATATTACTAGCTTTGACTTCTGTATCAGGCTGAAAATTCACTTTATCAGGCTTGAAGTCGCATTTATTCACAAAATCCATCTCTGCTATTTTCTGTCAAATTAACTCATCGTACATCATTAAAAATCCATTAAATATTTTGCCTCATTTCCTTCACTCTCCTCACATTCGTACTGTAAAGTCCTTGCTAGTATTCGCTGACCATCAATTTTTTGTTTAACATTTTCTACTCAATTGTGATCTGCTTTGTTAATGTTGTTACCAGTTGCGTCTACTCAATTGCATTTTGCATTCGAATGCACTCGAAATATTTACTTGATTGTATTTTAGCTACGACAGACAATTGTCACTTTAGAACTTACTTAAATAAATAAATAAATGTAAGGCGCGATAACCTCCGAAGAGATCTAAGGCCGAGCTTCTCTTCCAATTTGCGTCGTGCTCCTCTTGATTTTCCCTACAAATTAGCCGAACGGGACCTACATGTTTTATGCCGACTCCGAACGGCATCTGCAAGGCAGATGAGTTTTCACTGACAGCTTTTCATGGCAGAAATACACCCGGAGCGCTTGTCAAACACTGCCGAGGGGAGACCCTCTTTAGAAAGATTTTCTTCTAATTGAAAAACCTTATTTCTAAAATTTTGATATTGCTTTGCCCGGGGTGTGAACCCACGGCATACGGTGTGGTAGGCGGAGCACGCTACCATCACACCACGGTGGCCGTTACTTATGTACATTTTTAACAACATTTACTTTGAAAAACACTTTATTTGATTGCTACGGAAGTTCAATAATGTTTTGACTGCTCTTCGAATTTATTTCAGTTTTCTTTTAATTTATTGATGTAAGCTTTGAGGTAATTATACCTTTTTTTAAACGACTGAAAAGTAAGTTTGAACATTTTTTGGTTAATAAAAGCTCATTTTTGACATACATGTGTATGTTTTATTAAATTTTAATGAATTATAGACGCCTTGTTATAACTTATATTTAATTACACTATTTTATTGCTCATAAAAAACTAAATAAGAATAACCATTTACTGGTGGTTTCTATAACTATTTTAGCGCTGACAAAGGCTTTCTTCGGACATCTATTAGAAATTTGTTATCCTCGAGTTGAGAATCGAATGCGGGTCTCTAAGAACTGCTATGTTACGAATCTGATGTTGTAGAGTTCAATTTTTCACTCACGGGGGAAAAATTCGTAATAGCCGAAATACAACGATTTTCATGAGTACCTTCGGCATGAAATAGTTAATAAGTCGGGCAGTATTTGCTAAAATCTTTTAAGATTTTCTGTAATTAGCATATATTTTATGTGTAGTGGTCAAGTAGTTTTGACATTTCATTTATCTCTGTGTTCTCTATGAAGCGGCGTCGCTTCCCTGCAAGATCAAATTCAGCAATGCATCAGAAGAAAATTTTTTAAAATTGACATGTTCGATTTCAACATGCAGTTAAGTTAAAGGGAGTACAATAAGCAAGAGAAAAAGACCCATTGTGCTCAAATAGAATTGCAAATTTCATTCAAAAAGCTTATAAATACAGTCACTGTTATCCCTGGTAATTTACCGACTGCGTTCGTACAGGGTCGTTCAAGAAATAATGTGACGCACATATGTATATTTCTTAGCGAAACCAGGGCTTTCCTCTGCACGTCTGTAAAAAAAATCTTAAGAAAAAGGTAATAAAAAGCGTTTAACATTTCTTGAGAGGTGAAAAATACTTCACAATCAAATTTTTTCTTGATCGTTCTTATATGAACTTTTCATTTTTTTTTGATGTGGTTATAAGCTATAATAACAAAAACATGAATGGGCTAAATAATAATCTGGTGAAATTAGAAAAACTTTTAAAATCCGAACTATCGTTGTATATATTATTTCTACCACTCTTTGACGATTTGTTCATACAACAATGTATGCCATATACAGTGGGGCCACAAAATTAGAAACCATTTATATTTAGAGAGTATTCATAACCTACTTAATAATAATTCAAGTTTAATATTAATGCAGCAGTTGATCAAGTTCTTTGTTTTGATTTATTTTTTCCTAAAGTTTTTAAAAAATGCTACAAGAATAATCTAAACTTTATTGTACGCTGAAATTTGATGCTAAAATATTTAATGAAAAAAGCGAAGGGAAAAAGCTAAATTTCAACACCCTGTATCATCGTAATCCTTTCATATCTTTGTACCTCACAATGACAAAAGATCCACCAACTGTGTGGGATTATGGAGATATCAAGTTTTTCGAGCGGGCACACTTGGCGTGAAAAGCCCCATACTAAAACATTCATATACTTTTCCGTTCATCTTTCATTCGCTGGTATTCGAGATATTTAATTGTGTCACTCTTTTAATCCCTAATTTCCTTCTGCCCCAATTAGCACTCACCCACATAAATTTCGTCTGTTATAAGCGCTTATCCATTCTCCTTGACGAACCTAATGGCTTAGAAAAAATGTAACGCAATTACAAAAATCCATTTCCATATTTCCACTTGCGCTCCATTTTCAAAATTACTATCGAGCGCCTACGTTTGCACCTTACATAAATTTGCATGTTCGTGTACTTCAGCGGTGCATTCTTTTCCTTCTCATTCATTTCTCCCTTCACTAATTTTACGAAAAGCGAACGTGCACAAAAGCCTTTGCTCACACATTCATTCCAATATTTCTAACAAAAATGCTATAGTATTTGGGAGTCCCTTAACTGTCGACCTGAATTTTAAAAAATTTTGTAGAGTTTTTTTCGCATAAAAACGTGGACGCAATACTCAACCTGCCTCAATGAAATCTATTGAATCGATTTTTTACTTAAAACAACTCTCAACAACCAGAAAACAATTGCGAAAACGGCAGCGGTAGAACGCAACAGCAAACAGTTTGCACGCTGCCTTGCTTGTGGCCTCAAAATCCATCCACCTCCTATCCCTTTAATTTAACCATCTCCGTTGCATTATTTTTTGCTATACACTCAATCGTTTGAAAGGTTTGCTGTAGTTGCCATGGCCAGTCAAGCTGTCAGCTCAAACAAATTCTTCTATTTTTATGTAACGCAATTTTGTTACTTCTTTCTTTGCTCAACGAATTTTTGTTGCTCGATTTTTCAATCAATCCATCAGCTTGTGATTCGATGAAAGTTTGTTTTGTTTGGCGGACAACACTTTTAGATTTTGCAGCAAATTCAGCAGCGCTTCGTTTTGAATTGCTTGTTGGCGTGCTATGAATTGATAATCGCACGAAAAAAAAGGAGATCGAATCAAATATCCAAGTTTATATAAATACTTGCGTAACGTTGGGTGGGAGTATCTTTGACAAGAAGAGCGAGCGTATCCTTTGAGTTGCGCAAATATCTGCACGTATTTCGCTATTGCTGGGTGTGTTTCCTTAAGTATTCACTTATTCGCAGTTGGTGTTTTTGTCGTTTTTATATATACAGGCACTCCTTTGGTTTTGGCTGTCGTATCTTTATTCTTTGGTGTCTGCCTTTATGTATATTAATAGCTTATAAATTTTTAACAAAGTATAGAAACGTGTCCGTTTAGTCAAGAAATTAATAAAATGAACATAATATTAAGTGGCTATTGTGTTGAAGTATTCGCACTTTTTATTTGTGTAAGCGTTCGATTGTTTTGCGCTTCTAGGTTGAAGCATTTGGTGAAGTGTATGATGTTCAACCATAAGTTTTTTATTTTTTTTATTGTTGCTTTGCCTTAAAAAGGTATTTCTCGTTGTTTCAGCGTTCATTTTTTAGCAAATCATCTGATCTCTCATCCTGGATATATCCAGGTAGATGAACCTAGCTAGAGAGCTAGATTTTTACTATATAATGCGTCAAGCACATAGCACATCTTGCGTAAAACTTAAGTCGTTCTAAGGCACAAAGATAAGCACACAGAATCTTCTCTTGTCAACATACATACATTAATACATATGTACATAGAAAGCTCTCGATAGTTAAAATTTTAGCTAACAGAAATTCAGTAAAATTTATCGGATAGTTAATTCAACTGGGTTTTTCTGAGCCATTTTTTCTAGCCATTTCAACAGAAACAAGTAAGGACGGGACTGTCTTCGGCTGTGCCGAAGACTTCATACCTTTCATGAATGGGGCTGAACAATAATCTTATCCCATTCGTAATCTCCAAATAATGCGCTGTATAAGATAAGAAATATATAATGAACAGATGTACATACCTAAACGATTTTAAGATAAATATAAAAAAATAGCAAAAAACCCCCTTATCTGAACGATCGGTTGTATGGGATATATATTATATATAGCTCTCATCAAAATGATTTTTTCTATGATATATTAGAATATATATCACCAAGTTTCACATTTTTATATTGGAAACTAAGGGAAAAATGGCCAAAAATCTTTCTATCTGAACGATCGGTTGTATGGGATATAACTATATATAGCTCCGATCAAAGTGATTTTTTCAGGGTATCTTCTATGATATATTAAAATATATATCAACGAGTTACGTCTTTATACTTTCTAAATTGCGGCAGGAATGACCAAAATCGTCTTATGTGAACGATCGGTTGTATGGGAGATATATGTTATAGTGATCGTATCCTACCGGATCCGACAAATGTCTAATATAACACAAAAATACATCCTTGTGCCAAATTTCATTGATATATCTCAAAATTTGAGGGACTAGTTTGCATTCAAACAGACAGACGGACGGACGGACAGACGGACATGGCTATATCAACTCAGTTCGTCGCCCTGATCAATTCGGTATACTTAATGGTAAGTCTATCTTCTATATTTCTTAACGTTACAAACATCGGACGAAAGTTAATATACCATTTCGTGTTCATGAAAGGTACAAAACGATCGGTCTCAAGCTAACAATATTCTGTAAAAATGACAGATTTTCAATCATCAATTTTATCATCATTTCAACAATGTTGGTAATACGCATACTTCTGGATATAAAAACATCTGACTGATTTTTTTACCTCCGAGGAGATTTAGGCTGAGCTTCGCTTCCATTTTGCGTCGTGCTCCTATTTAATTGTTCCTGCAAATTGGCGGGTAGGTAGCTAGTTGTTGTCGCGATAAAAATACTTCCCGAAGGTTGTGGGAAGTGTTATCAACGTTGATGGTCCTTTGCCGGATATAGATCCGGTACACTCCGGTGCCAAGCACCATTGAGTTACTAGCCCGACCCACCCTAGAACAACTTAATATGACCACATTCTAGGCCATCTTCCCACCTTTCCCCCAGTGCCATGAGGAGCTTGGGTATGTCAGAGCCTCGCCAGCTTAATGTGTGTATGATTCATATATGTAACAGGATTCTCCCCATAATTGGGTTGCAGAATCTGTGAAGCTATTAAGCTTTGTATTGCGCTTATCTACCCTTGAATCCCTTTCACTCACCCAGCTATAAGTTGTAGTTGTATATGCTTAAAAGAAATACACTCACGCTGGCTCGCAGCGCATGCATTTTCTATGACAACTTTCTATCCAGTATAATCTTCCATTTTTAAAAACTGTACACAGGGCACCCCTAATCAATCGTGGCCTGAATTAAATGACCTTGTATTTTATCTTGTTTATATTCTTTTACAGAGAGTTCTTAGCAAGTGGTCATTTGCGTCCACGATCCTGAGCTGGTGAGCAAGTACACGATGCTCTGGTTATTAGGTGTCCTATACAGCGTTTTAGGGGAGCTATATTATTACCCGTTGTAAGCCATCCCTGTAGTAAGAGCTAACTAAAACCAACAGACTTGATGATAAGAGGGGAAAGTATCGTTCCCGTGCCAGCCCTACAACTACCAGAAGGTACAAGTACCAAAGCATACCAGATTGATTTCCGTTAAAGGATACCCCCTTAAGCTTCGAAACTTTTTTTCTGTAACATCAACATTTAGTAACAAAATTGTACACTCTTAACATAAAAGCGAACGTAATCAACTGAAATTCACGTAACATCTTCCACTCATTTTAATGGGATGCAATCTACAATAACAACCACCACAATATTTACCATTGCATGGCAATACAACTACTTTAACAACGAATATATACCATTCGTACTACTAAACTTTCGTAAGCCACAACATTTGTCAATGCATGCATAACGAATGAGCTTTTATTACAACCGGCAAAGTTTCTCATTAAATAGTTATACCGAGGTTACGAGCTCGCCTCATACAAATGCGGCTATGTCTCGAGTAGCATCGAAGCCCACATTTACTCGTACATATATAGATACATTCGTATGCCATTTTGACAAGCCACCAAACCCGCAAAATGCACAAGAAAGTAAATATCAAAATGCTGTAACCCAAAGAACAACAAATTCAAATTACGATAACCAACCAAGCAAACAAGTCAAGTACGCACGCCTGTAAGTATGCAATGACATTCCAGGCGAAATTCGCTAATGTCGCATTATCCAGTGACTGTTGGGAAATGCTTTCACGCGCATCTCACACAAAAGCACAGATGACGTCAACATGAAATAATTTTTATATAATTTCTGTTCTTGTGTCCCTCGTGCACTAACACTTTTTGATGCTAAGATTCTTAGAAGCATATTAGACCACAAGAATTGCTTTGACATTAAAATATTTGCTGCATCTTTTACAAAATTATGCAGTAAAATTCCTTTAATGCTGCCAACAACGTTCTTATAACAAACATATGTACACAAATTTGTATGTAATTAAGCTTTCAACTTGGTTTATTTGCGTGTATGCATTCACTAACCGATTGCGCAAAAATCACACCAATGTCACCGTTGAGTTTCCGCCCATTAATTTATAGCATACTTTTGGGCGCTCACGCTAGTTGTGGCATATAAATGTGCATACTCTCACACAAATATCAATATTTGGCTTGCATAGAGCCTGAGTGGCAATTGTGGTCGGTAATTATATTGTACTTGCGCTAGTTTGACTCTAATTGGGTTGAGATATAAGTAGATTTGAGTGCTCAGTCGTAAAACGTAATACGTTAGTACATAAAATACTCAAAGCAGGTAGTAAAAAGTAGTAAGCGTTGAAATGGTTACAAGTGCAATTAAAGTTTGGCTATGTAAAAGTAAATAAAATAAACTGAATTGCGTTACCTTGGTTGTGCTAATTAGTTAAAGATTGTGTTGATAGAGAAATTCTGAATTTCATACATAAATGGAATGGATAAAAGTAGAACTTGAAAAGCATTATTCACTAAAATTACGAAAAGGACCCTTAACGTAATTAGGTACGAAAAAAAAGATGAGCTCATTAGTTATGATAAAGTTAGATAATTAAGAGATGGCTGGCATATGCCCAAAATACCTAGCAGGGAGACCTTTTTACGAATATTTATTTGTTTGTAAATAACTCTGTTTAGGGTAGATATAATCCAGCTTGTATGCTGTAATTGGGAATCGTAATTTTCATTACTGATTGGCTGACTTAATATAAATGCAATTAGACAAAACGAGAGAGAGGTAGTCAGTGTAAGTGTACATAAACCAAATTAAAAAGAATCAAAAAGGTTAATTGGGATAATGGATATAAAGAGCAGACAGAAAAGAGAAGATAAGCGGAATGGAAAGAAGAAGAAGTAGGAAAGGGAAAAAAAGAAAAAAAAAAGAGAGTCAAGAAAACGTGAAAGCAAATTTCAAAGCTAATTCGAATACAAATTCACTATTGAATTCGAAGTTATATCTGAGAGCAGACTCCAAAGCGAATAC
The DNA here is from genome assembly GCF_040869045.1 of Eurosta solidaginis. Taxonomy (NCBI): domain Eukaryota; kingdom Metazoa; phylum Arthropoda; class Insecta; order Diptera; family Tephritidae; genus Eurosta; species Eurosta solidaginis. Next base: position 2,948,947 of record NC_090320.1, on the reverse strand, counting down.
ATGCAACATATGGCTGACTTCGGATTTTGGAAATAGCTTTCGCTTGAACTAAAGGCTGTCCATTTTCGCCTAGAAATGTATTTCGTAAATTAATTTCATTTCGGACGAAAAAAAATTTACCTTCGAATAAAACTCTAACTAGTACTGATTCCGTTTCAACCAGAAAAAGTTGATATTATAGTTTCTAAGAGCGCCTTTTGCTCCGTTTAAGTTTCGCATTGGAAAAATTGTTTCTTTTTACGGAGGGCTTCGATCGTCTTGTACTGTTGCAGAGAGGCAATTGACAAACGGTGGGGTTCTCACCAATGGTGATATAATGATTATATGGTGGTCAAGTCTCTTCTCTTCTGTACAATTCTGGTCTAGTGGACAGCATTAGACACTTCCACCACGGTTAAAGTTATGAAAGCGGTGTAGTAATTGACGTATTCTAGAACTCTGACCACCAACGACTTTATCCTGACAACACAGACTGCTGTACGCCGGCTTCCGCTCCTGTTGCCAGACTCACCACCTCTTTTTCCGTATGGGAGGATATTAAAATATATACTCAACTAGCCAGGCGGCTTTCAAAACACTAAGCTCTGTCACCGCGAGCTGGAGCGCTGTCAGGGTTCAATTGGACGGTCAATAAAAACCTTGCATATACTAAATGTGTTCGTAATGTTTTTTCTGGGTGCCAGGTCGTAAGAAAATGTCTGGCTGTTGATTTCTTGGCGCAAGCAGGCACTTACGAATCGTAGGTGGCTGCCTATAGAAACTTTGAGATTGCGCTAACCATTTCCTTCTGTATAGTGCACACCTCAGTATCCGGTACAGCCCTTCTGTGTTGGACATTCATATGAAGAACGAAGAGATGGAATAATTCAGTCACTTTATGTTCAGCTGTTCAGTCTTTGAAAATGCAAATAAACTGGTAGCGACGTATTTGACTCCTGGGGGAAAATATATACAAGACTTATGTTCGCTTGATAATTGAAAACCAGTAACACCGTCAGAGAATGGCCCGGACAGTGAGCTATCCTTAAACCGCGTAGCTGCCGCCCAACCTAACCTAATCTAGAAACAATTTGCAGAAAAAACAAATTTCTAGAGTAAGATGTGGCCCCTAAAAGTATGCTACTTTTATACTCTACCTAAGATAACCGTTTGGGGGGTTTGGACACATTTTCTTAAAGACTCGAGTGAATTCTAGAGGAAACTCGAAAAATAAATTAGTTGAGCCATGATCTTACTATAGGCCAACCGGGCGTTAACGTCCCAGTGGCATTGTTTGCCTTCCTGAACCAACCAAATTTACAGCAAGTATTCTTACGTCTGTCATTACCGAGCACTGTGCTATCGATGCCCCATCAATCTGGAATATGAGACATGCAATATCTGCTTTTGAAAAGAATTCGGAACTATTTTTAAAGTTTGATTTAAACGTCAAACTTTAGTGATAAAATTAGCCATACATTTTAAAATGGTCTAAGTCAATAATCTAAAAAATGACTACTATATTTTTCAAACAAAGGAAGAGCCCTTTCTAAATAATGAACTCATTAGGAACCGGGAACTTTATTAAAATATTATGAATGATAGGAAAATCGCACAGACTGCTTTAAGGAATTTAACCCTTTAATATCATATATACACTAAGTTTTCGAATAGTTTTTATCCAATGCAACATTATAAATATTTACTTTGGAATTCTTTTGCCATTTTTATTACACCCATCACACATGTTATTAGACAGATGTCGCCCTTTGCAATAAAATTTAGAAGTAAAATCAAATTGATGTTGCAACTGAAATTTTTTCGCCACAAAACTCCCACAGCAACTACACCGAATTCACTATTTTCCATAACTCCTTTACTACGTTTTGGTAACAAAAAGTATTTTATTATGTGCACTTGTAGAAGAACACAATCATATGTGTGGTGGTGCATTAGGGTGGTGCAAGTTCCTTAGAAACGTTAATATAATACTATGAAATTGTTAATTTCAATATGCATAATATAATAACTGCTTCGTAAAAAAATGTTAACTTTTTAGTGAGCGGTTCACAAAACCATACCTCTGTATATAGACTAATATTCCTCTTTTTCAGAGATTTTTCTAAAACACTCTATATGAGAGTTTGTTCAAAAAATGTTCCTGAAATCCATTGGACAACACCTTGCGCCTTGCCAAGGTAATCTGTTTTTATTCCTTATTGATGGCCGCCATGGTGTAGGGGTAGCGTGAGACACCGAATATCCTGGGTTTATGCCCCGGGCAAAGCAACATCAAAATTTTAGAAACAAGTTTTTTTCAATTAGAAGAAAGTTTTTCTAAGCGGGTTCGCCCCTCGGCAACGATTTGGCAAGCACTCCGAGTGTATTTGTGCCATGAAAAGCTTCTCAGTGAAAACTCATATGCCTTGCAGATACCGTTAGTAATCAGCATAAAATATGCAGGTCCTGTCCTGCCAATTCGTAGGAAAAATTAAAAGAAGCACGACACAAATTGAAAGGGAAGCTCTGCCTAAAATATCTTCCGAGGTTATCCTATCTCCATAAAAATGAAGTAGTGATGAAGAGTGATTTTAACTCTGCGAAAGAGAGTTTTTACGTAGGCTCTGATATACATATAGCCCGCACATACCCTAATATTCGAAATACAATACGTACACTGGCTTCACTCATACTTTTTCACGACCAGTCAAACAGAAAATGTTGCCTTTCTTTTTTGAGGGTCAAAGTTTCAAGTTTACAAAACAAATTGCCATAAATTTTCAAAATGTCCCTTGGAGGTTATTGTCGAAGGGGTTGCAAGTATTGTGCAAGGGATTATGCAATGGGGTTGAGAGATGAATCAATACACTTTTGGGGAGTATTGTGTGCGCGATATTTTTTTACATTCGTTTTCTGCGACAAGGAACGGAGGAATTACCTAGATGTATGTATTGTTATTTGTATGTAATTGAATATGTATTGAACTCGCTTATTTCATTGTCGTAGAAAGTCAGAAGCAGTAAATTCAATTTTTGTCGATAAATGCATACATTTCTGCAATTTTCCATCATTTAAGTACTTTTCTTCTGTTACTTCAGTTTTTTTTTCTCTTATAATAAAGTACTTGTATGATTTTACGGCGGTTTTATGTATTAAAATTTTAGCCATTGAGTGTACTCAATTCAATAGTTTTTTGGGCATACATATTTAGATATATGTATGTGTACATTTGTACTTAAAGGCATAAATCAGTGGACAGTTGTTGACGTCCACTTGCGAATTTCCTTTATGCTTTCTCAAGTTTTTACAAAACTCTCAAGTGCTTCGTGCAAAAATGTATTGAAAAATTGCGAATTTTACCTATGGAGTAATATTGGGAGAACACTCAAGTTCATGAGGCGTTCAAAAGATCTGCAAAGGGAGGAGCTACCATTTCATAGGACATCATAATTTTAAAAGTGTCAGTTGAAAGCACTGCACGCAGTCACAATTGGAGCTAGTACCGTCTCCTTATGCGATAATACAGCGCCAGTTCGGAACTAATGTGTTTCTTTGCAGGGAATGTACTCCATTTTTATAAGATTTTTGTGAGAATACAGTTACGCTTTTCGTGATGCGTGCAAAATTTTGAGGATTTGTGTTGTTGGGGTAAATTTATTATTTGTTTGTGCCAATATTCATTGCTTGCCTTTAGGAATGCTAAAATCGATAAATAAAATCTTAATGCAATTTGAAAAACCTTTTTTATAAATGCAAATACAAATCAAATTTTAAAAAATTTTAAATTTTAATTTCTTTTAATTCTTCTTTGCAGGTATGTACCAACGTATTTTGGCTGCCCTAAAATGTATGTAAGTATTTTGGAGAATTTGTTTACTATCCAAATTTCTTCTATATTGAAGTAAAATTTACCTAAGGTGAATACAGACAACGCTTTGTTCTATAAAGATTTACCTAAATGCGTAACTCGTAGGCTCGTTCTACTCCCCGTGAAACCCTTTTAGTTTCAAAGATAGAAGTCGCGAGGTTCAACACACCTTACTGTCTTACTTACTTGTTTAAATTTCGCACTCAAAAGATTCGACTGTGCACATTTTTTTGTTTACATCGGTCGGATGGTAATATTCAGCATAGAGAATTCAGGAACATGAGAGTTATATGTATTTTCCTATGTTACTTTCCTTAACTTTATTTTTAAATAATCTTACTTACTTAATTTACGCTTAACCGTTCAAACGGTTATGGCCGTCCAACAAGGCGCGTCAGTCGCTTCTTCGCTCTGCCAACTGGCGCCAGTTGGTCACACCAAGGGAGTTTAAATCGTTCTGCATCTGCATGTGTATATTTCAAAATAATATTTCTGGTTTCCCAGGAGCAACAAAAACTGGTGCACCTCATTGCTTTATTCCAAAAGATTAAGTAGCCGCAGTAAGTTTATTAAAACTTCCAAATATCTCTGATCTAATAAAGGAAGTAACGACAAGACACATATACGAAGATCTTCCTTATCTTTAATTACCGCTCAGCCACCGATTTGTAACAGTCCACACCATCTATCCCTGTATCGCGATAACTGACGCCATTTGGGAGTACTAAAGGAGATCAAATCTTCCTTCACCTGCCTCTCCGAACAAAGTGGAAGTTTCCCTCTTCCACTGCTTCCAAACTCCTGTGTCGATTGAAATACTTTCTTGGCCTGAGCGTCTTCATCCCTTCTTCTAACATTACCTAGCCAGCGAAGCATTTTGCAATATCTTCATATCTACGCAAAGCCAATTAAGCTCATCCTTATAAAAATAAATAATAAATACTTGCAGCTTTTTACCTCCTAGGGGATTTAGGCCGAGCTTCATTCCAATTTACTTCGAGTGCCTCTACAATTTTCCCTACAAATTTGTGTTTTATGCCGACTCCGCGCGGACAGACCAATTTTCACTAATAAGCTTTTCATGGGAGAAATACACTTGGAATGTTTGCAAAGCACCATCCAGGGGCGACCCCGGTTAGAAATCCTTAATCGAATGTGCTATTACTTAATTCATATCAATTTCTAATACTTAACCGGCTTAGAGATGCTAACCAACCCTGATTTTTTCCTTTCCCCCATTTATCGCGTATGCTTGTGAGAGATTAATATTTCAATTTGAAAGCCTTACGGAAATTCAATGTCTTCAACAAAGAAAACAAAAAAGAATAAAAATACTAAAGCAAGCTAAACAAAAAAAGCAGACACTTTTATTGGATCATAAGTTATTGTCACTAAGTATTTACTAGATACACTCTAGACTACTAAATTTCCTACTGCCAGTTCATGCAATGCTGGAACTCCCTTTGCAGTTTAAAGCTATGCACGTGTGCATGTAGATGGATTCAATAAATTTGCATATATTTTCAATGTTCGAAAAATGTCCTTTCGATGTACCTCCGCATATATGAAAATTTACGCGCCACAAGTAGTGAGAATAAAGTAGTTTTTTCACCTGCCTTAAATTGGCATTTGCCGGCTTTTGTATTCGTGACAAATGAAAAAGAAAGTGGAATTTGTTGTAGGCGTTTATTTGTTACAGAAAAAAATTAGAAATTTTTAAGAGAGGGTAGGGGATCTCTACATTGATTATACTCAGCTGAGCAGAGCTCACAGAGTATATTAACTTTGTTCGCATAACGGTAATCCGTAACGGCATAAACTAATCGATATAGATATAGACTTCTGTATATCAAAATGATCTGGGCGAAAAAAGAAATTCATTTAGCCATGTCCGTCCGTCCGCAAACACGATAACTTGAGTAAATTTTGAGGTATCTTGATGAAATTTGGTATGTAGGTTTCTGGGCACTCATCTCAGATCGCTATTTAAAATGAACGAAATCGGACCATAACCACGCCCACTATTTCGATATCGAAAATTTGGAAAAACCGAAAAAGTGCGATAATTCATTACCAAAGTCGACAAAAGCGATGAAACTTGGTAGGTGAGTTGAACTTATGACGCAAAATAGAAAATTAGTAAAATTTTTGAAAACGGGCGTGGCACCGCCCACTTTTAAAAGAAGGTAATTTCAAAGTTTTGCAAGCTGTAATTTGGCACTCGTTGAAGATATCATAATGAAATTTGGCAGGAACGTTACTCCTATTACTATATGTGTGCTAAGTAAAAATTAGCAAAATCGGATGACGAACACGCCCACATAAAACAAAAAAAAATGTTCAAAGTCAAATTTTAACAAAAAATTTAATATCTTTACAGTATATAAGTAAATTATGTCAACATTCAACTCCAGTAATGATATGGTGCAACAAAATACAAAAATAAAAGAAAATTTCAAAATGGGCGTGGCTCCGCCCTTTTTCATTTAATTCGTCTCGAATACTTTTAATGTCATAAGTCGAACAAAAATTCACCAATCCTTGTGAAATTTGGTAGGGACATATGACGTTAACTGTCTTCTGTGAAAATGGGCGAAATCGGTTGAAGCCACGCCCAGTTTTTATACATAGTCGTCCGTCTGTCCTTCCTCTCGGCCGTTAACATGATAACTTTAGCAAAAACCGATATATTTTTACTAAACTTAGTTCACGTACTTATCTGAACACACTTTATCTTGGTATAAAATATGGCCGATCTCCGACTATGACCACGCCCACTTTTCCGATATCGAAAACTACGAAAAATGAAAAAAATGCCATAATTCTGTACCAAATATGAAAAAAGAGATGGAACATGGTAATTGGATTGGTTTATTGACGCAAAATATAACTTTAGAAAAACTTTTTAAAATGGGTGTATTAAGTAGAAGAAAATGAAAAAGTTCTGCAGGGCGAAATCAAAAGCCCTTGGAATCTTGGCAGGAATACTGTTCGAGGTACGACATATATAAATAAACTAGCAGACCCGGCAGACGTTGTTCTGCCCTAAATTTGCCCTATCTGCATACCTTTTAATAAGCTTTTTCCTTCTAACTCTGCCCTACCCGTCTACACTTTTTCCTAATCTTTTTATTCACTCCTCCCTCCGTCTTTTTCGCTTCATCTCCATCTTCGTCTCATTCTATCTCTTTCTCAGTCTCCTCTATTTTCTCTTCTCTCAAGCTTTTCTCCTTTCTCTTCATCTCGTATTGCCAGTCCCAGAGGGTGGTATGTATTTTGTTCGAGTCCCATTCCGAGTCTCAGTCCCAGTCCCACTCCGAGTCTCAGTCTCAGTCCCAGTCCTAGTCCTAATCCCAGTCCCAGTCCGTCTCTGGTATACTTCCCGGAAAAAAGCAAGGTAAATACTAATATAGGCAAATTTATATACGAAATTTCAGGCAAATCGAATAGGACGTATGTAAATAGGTATGTGGGTATTATTAATTCTTGTCTTTATTTCGACTTCGCATGCATATTTATCAGATTCGCCAGGTTGATGCGACTAAATCGAATATCACAATGAACTTTAGAGCTCTCAGCAACAGCTTTCATTTGATATCCATAATACACACATTTTAGGGGTATCCGGGTCCATGTTTTGGCCTATATCTCGAGGCCCTAGTCACTCAGCGGTGTAAAACTTACTCTGTATTATAGCACACATCAACAGTTTCAATTTGATACCCATAATATGAAAACACATTCGAGGTGTATCCGGGTCAATGTTTTGGCCTATATCTCGAGACCGTAGTCACCCAGCGGTGTAAAACTTACTCTGTACTAAAGCACACATCAACGGCTTCAATTTGATACCCATAATGTAAAAACATATTCTACGTGTATCCGGGTCCACGTTTTGGGCTGTATCTCGAGACCTTATCCTCCCAGTTGTATGAAAATTATCCTGTACTATAGCACTCATCAACAGTTTTCATTTGATATCCATATTGTATAACACATTCTAGGGGTACCCGGGTCCACGTGTTGGGCTTTATCTCGAGACCCTAGCCTCCCAGTTGTATAAAAATTATCCTGTACTATAGCACTCATCAACAGCTTTCATTTGGTATCCATATTGTGCAAACACATTCTAGGGGTACACGGGTCCACGTTTGGCCTATATCTCCAGACCCTAGCCTCCCAGTTGTATGAAAATTATCCTGTACTATTGCACCCATCAACAACTTTCATTTGATATCCATATTGTATAAACACATTCTAGGGCTACCCGGATCCACGTTTTGGGCTATATCTCGAGACCCTAGCCTCCCAGTTGTATGAAAATTATCCTGTACTATAGCACTCATCAACAGGTTTCATTTGATATCCATATTGTATAACACATTCTAGGGGTACCCGGGTCCACGTTTTGGGCTATATCTCGAGACCCTAGCCTCCCAGTTGTATAAAAATTTTCCTGTACTATAGCACTCATCAACAACTTTCATTTGATATCCATATTGTATAAACACATTCTAGGGGTACCCGGGTCCACGTTTTGGGCTATATCTCGAGACCCTAGCCTCCCAGTTGTATGAAAATTATCCTGTACTATAGCACTCATCAACAGGTTTCATTTGATATCCATATTGTATAACACATTCTAGGGGTACCCGGGTCCACGTTTTGGGCTATATCTCGAGACCCTAGCCTCTCAGTTGTATGAAAATTATCCTGTACTATAGCACTCATCAGCAGCTTTCATTTGATATCCATATTGTATAAACACATTCTAGGGGTACCCGGGTCCACGTTTTGATCTCAAGACCCTAGACACGTAGCGAAAAAAAGGTAGACGTTGGCCGATTCTCAGACCTACCCAATATGCTCACAAAATTTCATGAGAAGCGGTTCAGCCGTTTCGGAGGAGTTCAGCCTCTAAAACCGTGACAGAAGAATTTTATATATTAGATTAGCGGTACCCGACAGAAGATGTTCTGGGTCACCCTGGTCCACATTTTGGTCGATATCTCGAAAACGCCTTCACATATACAACTAAGGGCTACTCCCTTTTAAAACCCTCATTAATACTTTTAATTTTATACCCACATTCTAGAGTCACCCCTCGTCCACCTATAGAACTAAGGCCCACTACGTTTTAAATAATCATTAACTCCTTTCATTTGATACACATGTCATACAAACACATTCCACCTTAGGTTCATTTTGCTAAATGGTGATTTTCCCTTATTTTGTCTCCAAAGCTCTCAGCTGAGTATGTAATGTTCGGTTACACCCGAACTTAGCCTTCCTTACTTGTTTTTTTTTGTATTTATTTTTGTACTATGCACTGTGGGTAAAGCTCGCTGAAAATGAATGTCGATCAATTGCTTTTTCGTTTGCGTTGAGTGTGCTCCCAAGAGAAGTCAACGCAATTGAAGGCTGATATACGTGATAATTCTACCGAAATAGATTTATCAGCTGTTGCGAGCTAGTTTGAGCCAAAGTCATGTGTTTATGTGCCATTGAGAGCCATGGGCGTTGGTGTCCATGGTTTAAACCATTTTATAGTTTTTTGTCAATTTCGTTTTCTATAATTGTATTCAAATATTGTTTCACCGTTATTTTCTTGTCAATCGAGCGCTATCATTGCTGTCAAATAAAAACGAGCTTGCCAAGAACAGCACGTTAATGTGTATGGCAATTAATTTCAATTTAGTGACGCGACGCAAATTTTGAGGAACAGAAAAAAAAACGCAAGCAAACTACAATTTGAATTCGTTTTTCTTTTCAACAATTTTTTTTTTTTCATCCTTGTCGAAGTCAAAGTTCAACTGCAAATAAATATTCATTTCATTTCCTTGACTTTTGCAATACTCAGACGTCTCAACCAACTATAAACGCTTACTAAAGCGATTCGGCGTGGCGGTGTAAATTTATGTCTTAAGTGGCAATGGCGGACGGCTCTCATTTTCTAACAATTTTGCACCGGATATCGTAGTCGTCGCAAAAGACTGTCTATTTGTCTATGCTGGCGGGAATGAAAACAACTGTTCATGAGTTGGATACTGCAACGCACTGTTTTATCCATTCAACTGGCTGAGACTACGACAAAGGTTGTGTAACTCTGCTCAGTGTTGGTTTATTGCGTTGATACAAAGGGTGATACAAAAGTTCGTAACATCGCAGCTCAATGACTCCGCTCACCTAACCAAATGGAGAAAATACATAATACGCTAAAATTTTTGCAAAATTACCCTAAGAAAATAGCTGTTTTCGAAGCCATAAATAAGCTAGCAATGCCATAATATTGTAACGAATTCTGGGTATTTCTGATAGTTATACTCCCTCTGCTAACGCTCGAATCGCTAAACTGTTGAATAAATCACTCCAACATTCAGTATTGCAAACTGGACTTTATTTAGATTACTTTGGGAGTAGTACTTCACAATTATACTTCACAACCAGTAGCGTGCTTAAATCAAAACTGATTAGTCATTTCTTAGCTTGCTCTGCTTTTATACTCTCTGTTGCCTCGTCCGCATATTTGTACTAAGGCTCTAGACGTTTGGCCTTCCAGAGCTGTTGTATCTCCTGCTTGGTAATTGAGCTCTACGCGTGTGTGAGTAACATCTTCGGCTGATGACTACATATATGTGTGTGAGATATCTCTTCGTCGCCTTCTATGTATGTGTATAAATGATGATTGATGTGTTCATGTACACAAGTGTAGCTCGCTTTAATGTTTTTGTTGTTGTGCCTTTATTTACTAACAGCTTAGTGATGTTAAAATTCGCCACAATATTAAGAAAAGTCTGAAATTACGCCGACTTTGATGAATATGGAGCGGTTTATGATTCTTTTTACATTTTGGAGTCATATGGGAACCTTGCTCTAAGACTTATTTAAAGCTTTTCCAGACGATTTGTTGACTCGCTTTTAAATAATTCAGATATGTCACTGTTGAAAGAACTTAACTCAAAGTTGAAATTACTACTTTCCAAAATGTTCATAAAATAAAAAAGAGGCCTCCGTCACTTTGGAAAAAGCAGAACGCCTTTTATACTCTCTACGTTGTTAATTTAAATACTATTTTATTCTCTCTATTGAGGGGCGCTGCGGCTGTGATTAGTCGGGAAAATTGCTTGGTGCAGTTGCGCTTACAGATTGCACTAGCTCCACCGCTGACTTCATATCGTTAACACAAAAAATAAAGCGGCAATACCCAGTCCTCGTAGCAGCTAATAAAATATACGTTGGCGGGCGGCACTTAAGGATGAGCTCATTCTATTTTCACTGTAATGCAATCCTTGTATTTCTTTGCACTTAACTTTTCTTTGTCCTGGGATTTCTTTGACTGTACTTTTTTTAATTCGTTTGCCATCGCATTATTTCCCAAGTTTTCTTATTTTCGCTATTATTCTTTAATTCCATTTTTTTGTGATTTGCGTTTGTTACGCACAAACAAATTGATTCCTTTCGCCTTTTAGATTTCCTCTAACTCTTGAAAAACGTAATTTTTCATTTGACTAATTTAGTCTGTCTCTTGAAATTTTCTTGCTATCTTCCATTGGGCTCTACAGATACTTACTTACCTTCAGTTTAAACACCCTCTTACAGCCGAGAAGTTTTGGAAATTGCAAAAATCCAGCGGATTTGTCAACATTCATACCACTTTCCGCATTGTTGATTCCTAATCTCAGTCGTTTCATGTCTCTTACCTCGTATGCCAGTGTGTAGCTCATAATTGCCTTTCTTAGTCGGCTTCTTGAACGCCTTCAATAAATAGAAGTTCTATTAAGACAAGGTGTGGGTGCTGTTTGCATTTGTGTCTGCTCTATGCTTTTGCAATTCTTAAATTGCAGGTATTAAAATGCCTCAAACCAATATTTCTCATATTTTTACTTACCCCCACATTTTATGCTCGTACTAATCCATGTGCATATTTTCAACTTTTTCTCCAACATACAGAAAATATTTCCATCAGCGTTATTTTAAAAATTTAATGGATACTTGTATGTATATCAGCTTACTCATATTCATACATCCAAATATTTGGCAGAACTTTTACTTTCATTCATTCAAAGTTTTCATTTTACCGCCAGACATTTTTCCCCCATGCCGTATTATAGCCCCATTTACTTATCCACTGCCCCATCTAGTTTGACTTCCTGCATGGAAATAATTTCATTTATTTTCCCTCTTTTTAAGTTGTCCTCAGGCTTAAATTGGCTAACAGCTTGTTAACATTTTACTCATGATTTGACATATGCATTCAGTTTTTGTGAATTGTAACTTATAGTTGGAAAGTTTCCATTATGAAAAGTTTAAGAAGTGGCTAATATTGGTGTGAGAATTCCTAAAAACAATTCAGCTTTTTTTTTTAATAAGAAATATAAAGAAGTTACATTTTATAAATTGCCATAGAATCAGGTGCGGTTAGTGAGGATTATTTATTTATTTTATTATTTTATTTTTTTTTTTTTCAAGCCTTCTAGATATTTTTAATCACTTTTCCGAAGTATGTATATGTAACCCAAATTTTGAAATACCCGAACCTTTGTGTTCTAACTCTTGCCAACGAGTTGTTCTTTAGACTAAATTAGCAATTGAAAAGTGAAGTCCTCTCTCAATGAACAAAATCACGCTCTACAAGTCGCTCATTATACCTGCCCTGATGTATGGCTTGGAATCATGGACGGTGTCGAGAGAAGATGAGACGGCTCTTGAAGTATTCGAGAGAAAAGTTCTTCGGAAGGTATATGGTCCTGTCCGTCATGCCGACGGCGCGTAACAAAGGAAGTAAAATGATAAGCTGTATAAGCTTTACGCAGATATGGCTACTAAAAACCCTAAGACTTCGCTGGTTAGGTCATGTTATGCGAATGGACGAAGACGCTCTGGCCAAGAAAGTATTGCAGTCGATTTCGCAGTTTGAAGCAGAGGAAGGGGGAGACTTCCACTAAGTTGGGAGAGGCAGGTGGAGGGTGACTTGACCTCCCTTGGTGCTCAAAATTGGCGTCATTTATAGCGAAGCAGGGATAGCTGGTGTGATTTGCTACGAAACGACACATGTCTTAGGCACTTAAGCACCAATTACTGATGATGTGGTGTTGTTTGCGTGAGGTCTTCAATTAGCATTGCACTTATTTCGATTCCACTGACTCGTTCCTTCTATTTAAAAGCATATAAAAAAGGACCAATTGCTATAAAAAGTTAAAACGAAAATTCGGGCCGGTGGCTTGAAAACGCGTCGTTTCCAACCTCACATGCTTTGCGCAGCGTAGTTCTAATTGTTCTGTGATAAATGTGCGTCTGTGGCAAAAATATTCATTTAAGTAAGAACGCATATCGTCGTCTGTTACTTTTGTGGCTGATTTTTCGTGCACGGCTTTATGGGGTGGAGTTAGTCTTCCTGGGTTCTATGCAGTAAATTGATTTTTGCGTTGATACATCTACAGTAGCGATTCTAGTTAAGCGGTTGACCGCCCAATAAAAAAATTCAGAAAAAACCACTCCAGCCTTCCTTTGGGCCTCATTGCAAATTCCTGAAACATATTTCCTTACGAAACACAGATGATTACATAATGTCTCGTTATATGCATCGCATTTAAACCTAATCTTTCAAAATACTTAAAAATTTAGTGTCGTAGTTAGTGAACTATTTAGTTCTTTGAGGTAGTTCATTCAGTAACCATATTCTCCACAAAGCACACAAAACTAATATTTTTTTTTTGTCTCACGTCGCATCTGCCCCCAAGTTGTGGAGTAGCTTTAAACTTTTGGTGTGTAGCTCGATTGCAAGATTCCATCCATTTAACGAGTTTTTTATTTAAGATATTGATCAGTTCGCCACCTGGCGTAATTTCAGGAAGACTTTTGTCGCTCCCTTTTCTCGTACCGCCGCTTTTGGTAGTTCCTCGCCGAATAAGTAGCGAAATATGTCGTTTGCCAGCGGTAACTGATTAAAACAGGTTAAAACCCATTTTCTTAGAACTAAAAAATATGTGTAGCTTAATACTCGACTTTCTTTAAATTAATCTCTTTATCTTTTAAATACCCTTGAAATAAAATACTGCCTTTTTCTAATTATTTTGTTAAAAGCATTCATTGGCCTTAGCAAATAATTTAATAGCCAAAAATTTGCCCTTGGCAACAACAACTTGTCTTTGTCATTACGATTCAACTCCAATTTCCATGAAATATTTCACACCTGAATGCACTTCACACAGATTCACGGTTCACAAGTGTGCTAGAGCATGTCTGGAGATATCCTTCTGTTTCTGCTACATGCCAGCGGCTATTTCACTGTGTGCTTTATGCACTTACCTTTACTTTTTTTTTTTAGTACTTCTAAAGAGAAATCAAAAAAGTCAAGAAGGGCAATTGGCGTACAATTTCTTTAAGAAATGGGGAAATTTGAGATTCTAAGTATGAGGAACAGCGCTAAGCTTTGTCAATAATTGAAAATTAGAAGAAAAATAATGTTAAGAAATAGAGCTAATAAAATGCACACAAATACTCCTCCCAATGCAGGAAAAATATAAAAAAAGATAATAAAGCTTTGTATTATGACATTTCTATGAAAAATGGTTTTGCCTAATTTTTTCAACATTTTTTACCAACTTTGTGCAACTAGTCGCATATCCCGTATCATGTTTGCCTTTTTAATTAATGTATAATTTCATCCATGGTTTGTCCAACTCCATTTCCATTTCCATCTGCATCTCGACTCTTTTTCCTCTTCTTTCCTTGCCAATTAATCGTACAAATGGAGTTTCCATCACTTATGTATCGGTGCGGAATAAACTTATCTGTCAAAACAAAGCACTGGATAAGGCGTTCTATGCAAATCCGTCCCTAAACCAGGTTAGTGAAACTTCACTTGAAACTATTTAAGATAAACAATTACTTGTGCAGTTCAGTCTGAATTATTTGAAAATACACTCCTGCATCCTGAAACAGAGCTTGAGTACCAAGTAATCGTGAAATTCGATGTGTAAACATTCGGATGTACGTCAAGAAAACAATTTTTTTTTTTTTTGAAGTTTACTAGAGCCCACCTAGGCGTTTGTAGTAGACAGCGAATTGTTATCGTCGAACTATCAGTTTGTTATCGGCTTGTTATAGCCGGGCTAAAGATGAGTCAGCGATCTGAAGTTTCATCGGGTATAGTTTTCATAACAAACCGATGAGTCGTCGTTAACAAATCTAAAACACGCCGATAAAAAATTGGTAACTGTTCGATATCAAATAGATAATTTGTTGATAGCAAATCGATATATTTTCGATCACATTGATACTAAGTCGATAACATTTCGATCACTTTTTGATAACAAATCGTTTAGCTTTGGTAACAAACCAAGAATTCGTCGATAAAAACTCAGTAACTTATTAGTTTTGTTATCGATAGAAAATTTATATCACTTCGATAACACGACACCCGTTTTCGTTTTCGGCTACGTTTTGACTTCTAATATCTTTTTCCTTCTGCATTTTAAATTGTGATATCCTGTATCTAACAAATTGTGAATTACCTTTGTTACTTCTACCTTAACTTTGTTGTGGAACCTTAAGTAAAACAACGCATTCATTGCTGACACTTTCTCTATATACATTATGTATTTAGGTAGAACGCTTTCTTACGTAGCTTCGCCTGATAGATGACTTTAATGTATTACCACAAGTATATCTTGCTATACAAAGTTTGCGGAATTTAAAGCGAGGTAAAAAGTTAGGATCTGGTTAACTCATGGCGCTGTCAAAGCGTCAAAGTAGAACAGCGCTGCTACAAACACAAACATTAAATTGAAATTCAGCAATTGCCAATATATGCTCATGCACCTACGAAATATTTATAGAACACATAAGCACAGATCAGAACGAAAAATGACACTGACGGTGACGTAACGCCGAAACCGGCTTGTCTCCAAATTTTATTTGACAAGGGATGACGGAAAATCGTTCCAATATACATCGACGCGGCAAGCGTACTATGCAAATCCCATATTACTGATTAAATATTTGAAAAACGAGTCCGCATTGGGTTAAATGTCATTTGGGCTTAAGTGCTTAATGTGAGGGTTTTCCTATTGGGTATGGTGCTATATTCCACATTCCACACATAGCAAAGTCTGAAACCTGAGCTGCTCTCCACATTTTCATACAGGCTAATAAATAAACTAAAAATAAATGCTCGGCATCACCCTGTGTGCTCAGTTTTTGGTTTGGTTGTTGCGTTTGCTAATTTAATTTTTCGTGGTGAAAAAATTTATTTCTTCCTTCGTTACTCGCATACGGACAAAGATTTTAAAACTGCTCTTTCATATAATAACAGCTAATGTCAATTTTTCAGGTAAATGTTTAAAATTATTTTAATCAAAGATTTTGAAAAATTTGTATCCTCTTTGTTCTAACTACGAAATATACATAGAACAAAAGACACACTTTAGTTGTTTTTACAAAACGCTTTTTTAATTTTTGAAATGGCAATTTAACTTTGATTGTTATTCTATAATTTTATTTCTTGCTTTTTTTTTAACATAGGACATTAGTACAAACGCAATAAAAGAGTTTCTTGCAGCTGAACTTTATTTTAGTTATTCTTACAAATCAAAATGTAACTATTTAAACAACTTAAGGGGTTTTTCTCAAGCAAAATTTTAGTTGGTTGTTATCACAAATTTAAGAAAGGGGAAAGCGGACGTTGTCTCTGTGCTTTTCATTTGAGTACAAGTCACAGTGAAGTTGTGTGATAATAGATTTAAGTTGGCAGAACAATTCATTTTGATCATACTCGACTTTGGCTGTTATAGCTTGTGGTACAGATATGAAAATATAGAAACCAAAATAGATTTAGAACCAAAATTTCGATTCGGAATGCCTAAGTTCAAGGCCAGGGAGGAGCAACATCAAAATATTAAGAAAAAAAGTTGTCTCGTTTAGAAAAAAAAAATGTCTAAGCGGGGTCGTCCGGAGTTTGCCAATCGCTCCGAGTGTACTTCTGTCATGAAAAGCTTCTCAGCGAAAATTCATCTTCATCATAAGCTTGCAGCTGGCATTCAGAGTCGGCACAAAACATTCAGTCCCGTCCCTCTAATTTGTAGAAAAAGTTAATTCCTTTTTATAGGTTAACTTATATAAAAAATAAAAACAAATGTAAGGCGCGATAACCTCCGAAGAGATCTAAGGCCGAGCTTCTCTTCCAATTTGCGTCGTGCTCCTCTTGATTTTCCCTACAAATTGGCCGGACGGGACCTACATGATTTTATGCCGACTCCGAACGGCATCTGCAAGGCAGATGAGTTTTCACTGAGAGCTTTTCATGGCAGAAATACACCCGGAGCGCTTGCCAAACGCTGCCGAGGGGCGACCACGCTTAGAAAAATTTTCTTCTAATTGAAAAACCTTAATTCTAAAATTTTTGATGTTGCTTTTCCGGGGTTTGAACCCAGAGCATCCGGTGTGGTAGGCGGAGCACGCTACCATCACACCACGGTGGCCGCCAGGTTAACTTATATCCATTAAATTAAAACAAGAAAATGTTAAAATTTTTAAGTTTTTATTAAAAAGTATGAAAAATGTATACAGCCTGAGTTGATGTGTGGATTCTTCCGACCAAAAGTTTTTAAGTTTAGTCCTTTCATCACAGTACATCCTTTGCTATGGCCTCTGCTGGTATGCATTCTTCTTGATTCTCTTGACTACCACCGCCACCGCCAAGAATCAAAGCAAGTAGATCACTTAAAGTAGCATCACCGATCTTATCATTCACCAAAGGGACCACAAATTTATTAGACAACTGTTCCATTTCTTTTGTATTCTCATTAACAACCATCAAAATCCACTCCTCAACAATTTCATTCAATTTTTTGTTAACAATTTTCATTGAAGATAAATTCTCAATTTCGGATTTCGCATCACCAATAGTGGCGCTCACTTTCAACTCCTTCAAGCGCAATTTACTAAGCATACTATATTTGGCTGAGCCGACAACAGTCAGATCCTCAATGGCTAATTTTGCGCGTCCATTAAGGCCCAATTTCCATTTATTGTTGCCAGTATTCATATTCATATTGTATTTGGTATCGAAATGCATCTTAGGCCATTTGAATTCGAAAGTGATTTTACTTAGGATGACATTTATTCTAAGATTCACAATATCAAAATCATCCAAACCATAAAGAATAAAATCATTGATTTCGCCACCTATAGCTAGGCTATCTGAGTTGAGCGCAATTTCACGATGCGAGAGCCGTGCAGGTGATAATGGACCCAGGCCGAGTCTGGGGAAACCGCATGGCATTTGCTTTTGAATTTTCTCGATGTACTCAATGACTTGGCTTGATATCGAGCGGTCATAAGCTGTAAAGAGTAAAATACATGTGGAGGTTTAGACAAGAAATGACAGGAACAATGTTAAACAAATTATTTTTTCCTTTAAATCTTCTATACATATCTATGTATATCGACTGCTGAGTGAATATCACGCTTTCTCGGCTAACAGTTCCAAAACTCCCTATCCTAGAATTTGTTTCAAAAATACCCTATACCTGCAGAGCAAATTCAAGGAGACAATCGCGCAAAGTGACAGTTTCGCACTGCAGGTTGTATGACTGCCTCCGAACTGTTGCTAATCGAATGCCGAGCGTAACAGGTGCTGTGTTGTTCAGAACTAGTTCTTAAGGACCTAACCCAAGACGAGGAAGAGAAAAAGGAAGGGAAAGAACGTAGCGGGGAGTGAAAAAGAAGTATTAGAGGAAAGGAAATGGATGTTGTTGTTGTTGTTGTAGCGATAAGGTTGCTCCCCGAAGGATAGGGAAGGATAAATAGAAGTATGGGGATAGGGGACTAAAAGATGGAGAGAAAGAGAGAGAGAGAGAGAGAGGAAGACGCCATGGGCAGTAGAGATTTAGAAAGTAATCCGAAGTCACTTAGATATACATTTTTGTCGATTTAAGCTGTTTTAGCTTGTGAGCATAGATGCATACTTATGTACAAATATTGTCGATAAGAAAATGCTAAATTGCTGTTAATAAAGTTATAAGCAAAAAGCGTTAAGCGATAAGATTAAGATTCAGTAAAATCTTATCCGTTTAATGTCAAATATCTTGCAAATGCGACATACCAGAATGTTCGTTCGGTATTTCAAATTCAATTCAATTGATATCGATTACAGCTGCTGGGCATCCTATATAGTTTCACCCAACTTCCGACTTCATTTTCAAAGGCCAAAGGTTATATATTTAAAAAACAATAAAAATGTCTTATGGCGTTTTCTTTTCTAAAATATTGTCGCCCTTTTGGTTCTTCTTAGCTCTCTCGTGAGTGCGAGTTTTCCTTTCACAAAATATTTTACAATGAAGAAGAAAAGGGATCATATTGCCTACAAATAGAGCCACTTGACATAGCGCGATGTGATTTCGTTCAAAGACTAGAATTAATGAGTGCAACATGAGGGTAACATTTTTCCAGAAAAGAAAACGCCATAAGAAACTGGTGTTGCGTGATTAAAAAAGAGTCCAAGTGGGGTTCAAACCAAGTGCACAGAAAATATAACGTTAGCTTAATGTGAAAATGTGCTAAGTCACTTTTTACGAATTTTACAGGGGACGAAAAAATGAATAATCTTTGAAATAACCTTTTTTTCAAAACTTTGAATGAGGATACCTTAGTTTCAATACTTTTGAGTGTAGAAGCTTTGAAAAAGATAAATAAAAATCATGTATGCTAACCCAGCTATTTTATGACTTAGCACAATTTCCGCACTCAAACCAAATTTTTTCTCCTGACTTAGCACTTATTACTCAACATGTTTCCCCATCACTCCTCCCTTTAATGCTTGAAATATAACACTAAAACTATATATTTCACAAAAAATACTATTAATTTGTTAAACTATTTGTAACGGTTATGATCTGGACTCTTTTTACGGATGGTGCGCAGACAATAATTTATTTTTAAATTCAAACAAATGCTGTGTTGTGCCTTAATCAAAAAAAAAAAAAAATGCCACATACTTTATCTACAAACTAAATGCTAAATCTCTTAATAGTTGTCAAAAGAGTAAAGACTTGGGTGTATTTTTTGACTCCAAACTCTCTTTTTCTAGTCACATTGACTTCATTGTTTCAAAATTTATTGCAATGGTTGGGTTCAGTAGACGTAACACCAGTGACTTTTAAGGACCCTATGACGTCGGAGGCACTTTATTATCCTTGGTCAGAAGTGGTCTTGAATATTGCTCAATAATATGGAATCCTTTCTATGAATCTAAATCTTATAAAACTGATAGAGTTTAAAAATTGTTTACAAAAATTGCATTACGTATGCTTCATTGGCCAGATGGCCTCCCATCGTATACCAGCAGGCACAAATTGCTTGGTCTTCAGGCTTTGCATGACAGAAGAACTTTTATCACACTCATGCTTGCCTATAATGTAATAAACTTTAGCACGAATTGCTCTGATTTATCTAATTTGTTCATTCCATATATTCCACTGCGTGATCTTCGGCATATTAGATTTTTTATCGAAATAACCTATAACTAGTTAACGGCATGTAAGAATTGAAGTAGATTATGGTCAGCGCAAATCATTGACCAAACACCAAAGGCATGTCTCAATTGGGTGAATCCAATTTCAAGGGTTTGTGTTCGCAACCCTCTCAAGGGGTTGCCAGCGCAATATATAGCTTCTCCAACCCAATTGTCAACCTCACCTACCCGTGGCGAATCCTGTTTCATTGACAGCCGAGGCTCTGGCGACCCCAAGTTCGTCACTGAATTAGCCTAGGATGGCCTAGAAGGTTTAATGTGGTCATATAAATCGTTCCCGAGATGGTCGGGCTAGTACCTTAATAGTGCTTTGTTACCGGAACGTACCGGATCTATATCCGGCAAACGACCATCAACATCGGTTACACTCCCCAAAGCCTTCGGGGAGTGTCTTTATCGTTAATACAACAAAAACACCAAAGCAAGTACTTTTAGACTGAATGAATTAAATAAATAAATAAAATGTGCGCACAAAGAAATTACTAGTAATTCAGATTGATATTATTGACTTGTTGACTTTGCACATTCTTTTTAACAGCTGACGACTTAGCACATTTACACATCATTGCACACAGCACGTAAAAATGAAAAATTTAAATATTTTTTTGTGATCGATCTATTTTGAATTCAGTTTTGAAATTGCATTAAAATAAAATTTTTCAAAAAAAGTGACTTAGCACATTTTCACATTAAGCTAACGATAAGACCAGCATACAACGGCGACCGCTGTCAAATTTTTTTTGTTTATTACTTTTTGACTATGAACTAGTTTTATTTAAACATTTAATTTATAACACAAATATCAAACGCTTTTTTTCAAAAACTCTTTCACTATTTGTAAATTGAGATTTCCGTCTTTCACAAAAATATATATCCACATTAGCTTCCTCCTCAAACAAGTACAAGTTTCGGAAACAGATTTACCAATTTTGTTTTTTTTTTTCCTTTATTTATTGTGTTACACTTACCATCAATACGCTCTTGGAACTCGTGGCTCGTGGCCACAGAGGCGATTGCCAACAACACTAACAGGAATTTCATTTCGTACGATGAATAATTTGGACACTTTTAAGTTATGCGTTCGTGTTGAACATAGGAAGAAAACTGAATGCCTGTACTTGCCAATCGCTTGATTTTATAGGCTAAATAGCTAGCTCTTGATAAACTTATTTCTTTTACTTAAATTTTAGGCTAAGCTATATATGATTTGTTCATAAAAATTTGCTAATAACTTGGCCAAAACAATCAAATTTTATTAGGTGAATTGATAAATTCTAGATCGCATGCCTATGCGCTCGGCTTGTAAATAACACTGTGCTCATCTAAATTTTCACCAAACAAATCAGAATTTTTATCCATATTCCTTAAAAGGCGAACCTGAATAGCTTAAAAATGTTTTGGAAATGGCTGTGTCTGAATCTTAAATCAAAGAAGCAGATCTAATGCAACTGGCACTCGGTTTCGAAAAACAAGGTCTAAGGGGAATTAAACTTGATTACTAACAAAATTAAAAATTGGGGCTAGGAGCACTGAAACTCGGTTCTAAAATACCCAAAAATAGATTCAAGTAAACTTTATTCACATAAACTGCATGGACAATTCCAGATTAAGCGTAAAATGTCCGAATTCTTATCTGACAAATTTTTCTTTAGCAATAAAGTTATTTAAGAAAGTTTCAAATTTGAGATACTTTTATTAAACACCCTTAATTCCTATCGAAAGTGGACGAAGCTGCTGGATACAGGAATTAGGTAATCTTTAGGAACCGAAACAGATGAAATTAACAAGGCCGACTTGGAACCAAATTCTGCAGGCCTACGCTCGAAAAATATATACTTAGATCTGCAAAAAACTAATAGAGAACAATTTTAAGTGCCAAACAAAATTTTAAAATATATTGACGTTTGTTGCTTTATTCCAACTAAATGTCATATCGAAATAACTCAAAGTAAAGGTTTTCGTATAAGATGGCATATGTTTCCAAATCGACGAATCAGCTAAATACCGTCTCTCGGCTGCCCTATTTTAGAAATTCTTTAAAAAAAAACTTTCTATCTCAGTATGAATTCAATACGGGTTTATTTAAGATAGAGCGTTTTTGAAATAAATTCTTCGGTGGCACATTCTTGAAACAAATGATTAAGTAGGGCGTATTTCAAATTTTGCAAAAATAGAACGCTTTCGCAGCAGCAGCCGAGATAGGGTGACATTCAACATGGCATTTGGAATCTCAGCTGGTTTCGGCTACGCTGGCCAAAGTGTAAAAGAGAAAACTGATATTATGCATTCGTTTTCAGTTGATATGCGTTTTTTTGACAAAAAAAAGAAGGACCCTTCGTGGTCAAAATTCACAGAAATTACGGTTTTCACATACATCCCGAGATAGGCGGTGTTTTAACTAATTCCTGGGATAGGGTTAGTACCAACGTGTTCCTGAAATCGAATATAAAAATTGTCACATCTTAAAAGTTTCTTGGATTGGATTTGCTAACCGCAGCGTCATTGGATACTTTAGAACTGGCAAACAAGATAAGCTGATCTTCTACTCAACCGATTTATATTGCATTCAACGATTTTAACTCGATGAATTTGATGAAAATATTCAGAGTAAAAGTTATATCATTACACTTTTTTAGGTCTTTAAAAACCGTTTGGTAGGGAGTGCACTCAAATGTATAACAAAATTCAAATCTTTCAAAGCTTTCTCTCTTTAAAGAAATGAAAAAACTAACGTTTCGTAAAAACCTTGCTTGTTAGAGAAAGGTGGCGATGCTCTTTAAGTTAATTGGTCAGTAGGGTAAATATGGATTCTGAGTATCTATACCAGGCCTCCTCTTAAATTCTACATATACAATCTATACCGGATATCCCTCTTTTTTTAAGACTTAACGCTCTTTATCAAGTTTGAGACCTCTTAACAAACGTCTGGAAAAATTGGCAAAATAATATATGGAACTCTTTGAAATAATCGTGGAGTCGGCATGAAATATTGTGGAAGGAAAATATTAAAAGTAGCAAATCCGTGTATCCGATTTTCTTAGATACTTTTAGCAAGTATCCTTTTGCCTGAAGTGGGCTAGGGACCAACCTATTCTAAAAAGTCCTATTTGTGCTGTGATTAGTTCGAAACTCTGTCTGCAAATAGCTCGTAATATACGTTGATATTTGTGTTACTTTTTCGGTAAGTGGAAGTTTGCGAAAAATCGTATCGAAAAAGAGAGGAAAGATATAATGGGAAGAGAGAGATGGAGGTGAGAGAAATTAAGATGTACAATGACGGGTGAAGAATGAGTACGCGGAGAGGGACAGGGGATAGGAATAGGGATGGGGATAGGGATATGAATATGGATTGGGATGAAAATAGGGATAGGGTTATGGGTATGGATAGGAATAGGGATAGAGTAGAGTTCGGAATAGGGATGAGGACAGGGATATGGATTTGGATACATCCATAAATTTATATGACTACCAATATCTTATTAGGTAGCACTGTTAACTCCAAACATCTTTGGAGAGCAGATATACGAGATGAGTTAGCCCGAAAGCTCATGAGGTGAAATAAGTCGCTTTACTGCATTCAGGCTATTGTCATAAGGTGCTGGTCACGTAAAGTGCCTCATTACCATTCGGCAATGAACTACTCCATCAGAAGCACCCCAAAACTTTCGTACTGTGGCTGGAGTTACAAACGTAACGCTTTTTCATATGCTTCAAACACTCATCTGTAAAATCAATTTTCAATAATTTACGTAAGTTTGCCAAATTAATTTTGAGAACAAATTTTATTTTATTTTAAAAATTACAAAATTATCTGAGTAAATTAAAAAAATCCAACCAACCACTGTTCTTAATTAGTTTGCACATTGCACTTCTCTTTCGGCTCACCATTGCCGCCGTGAATCAAATCGGATATGTTGACTTCTTTTAAAGCATCATTCATTCTTGGCATGGCCATCTTTTCAATAGTTTCGGTAATTTGATCTTCATTCTCATTGATGCCAAGTGTTACCATTTCAGCCAACATATTGTTCATTCTCGTATTAATATCACCCTTACCTAGCACACCCTCAATATTTGATTCGACTTCACCGATTCTTGTGCGAATTTTCATAGACTTTATCTTCAATTTGCCAGTCAAAACACCGAACGAGTATTTAACCGTACCACTGATACTCATATCTTTAATAGCAAATTTAGCTCGACCATTACCGATCATGTTAATGGTGAAACCAGATTTCTTTGCTAATAAACTTAAATCGTAAAACGTATCCACATTGATATTTCTGAAAGTGAAACGGAATGTAATTTTGCTAGTGATCGCATTGATTTTGAACTCATGGATCTCGAAATCGTTTAAGCCATTCAAGATAAAATTGTTAATAGCGCCGTTCATTTGCAATAGCTCATTGTTGATATCGACTTCCTTTTGTGG
This sequence comes from Eurosta solidaginis, assembly GCF_040869045.1. NCBI lineage: Eukaryota > Metazoa > Arthropoda > Insecta > Diptera > Tephritidae > Eurosta > Eurosta solidaginis. The sequence continues at coordinate 2,924,134 of NC_090320.1, read as the reverse complement.
CAGCACCAGCGGAGCGAGTGGTGGAATGCCGAGCTCAGGAAAACCACATGGCATCTCATCACGAATACTCTCAATAGCTTTGACAGCTTCACTGGAGAGCGAATATGTAGCTGAAACGTGTTAAGAAATATTTTATAATCATTCGTCATTTAATAATTATTATAAAGAGAAGAGTACTTACAAATGTCTACTTCTGTTGCGGATGCTAAGCCAACAATGGCCAAAACGATTATAACAGTATTCATTGTAAGTATTGACTGCTCGCACGAATAACAGTTCTTTAACTACCCTCTCAACGGCTATGATGAAGACCTTTTATAGCATTAATTAGATTAAATAGTACGATGTTAAGACTAAAAAACCACTTTCAGTTATTCAAAATAAAATCAATAATTTTGATCGATGTAGCTTAGCGGTTTATGGGTTTGTAATCTAGGCACTCCATTTATGCCACCGTATATTTACTACAATAATTACTTAAATGCAAGCGCGCAAAATTGCTCTTATCAAAATTTAAATTCCATATACATTCCAACAAGTGCCTTTATTGGGCTATACAAAATATATTTTGGAAGGATGTTGATAAGGCTGAGGACTCTTCTCGGACTGTACTCATATTTTAGTAGCTTTTTTAGAACTTCTATACGTTTAGTATTGCTTATGTCACAAGTATAACAGAGCTGTCTATAGCAACACTACAAATGGATAAATTTCAACGGTTTGTGGTCATATGCCTGGTATGTATGTATGTATATCCGGGCTATTTCACGCAAAGTGGCAATTACCCGGCTGGTTCATACCCTCGTGTATACAAAGGCTGGCATCGCCACCATACAGGAGACACAAGAGTCATGGCAAAACAAAACGACAATCAAGGGCCTTAAGAAGTCTACCGCAGTGGCCAAAAGAACGGAAGCAGGATTCTGAACCAGGCTAGGTTGGGGGAAAAAGACTTCGCTGCCAAGTACTGTCGTTCACGGCTATCAACGAGCATTTAGCCTCATTCCGCATTAAGGCTAGGGTTTACAATACAATATATATTTTCGCCCAGAACAACAACAAATGATGCGGCGACGTGGACAAGAACTTCTTTTACGAGAGACTAGAAAAAATATATGGTGACTGGCCCGTCATAACATCAAAGCCAAATGGGCAACTTAAACAGCGGAATGAGCAAGGAAGAGGTCTTTGTTTTTATAGTCGCTAAATTCAGCGTTCAGGATTATAAAAAATTCTAACGGATTGTGGCAGTTAAAATACGCCTCTGTACAGCGAAAAAAGAGCAAGCGGTGACACTAAGAAAAAAAACAAATACTGTAAAAAATCCGAACAAATGTTACTAAGCTTTCAAAAGCGAGCCTAAAAATCATATCCACACTATTAGGAATAAACTACATACAGAGTGTATGTGCCTACATGGTGATCAAAAAGGAATATAAACAAAAAGGCAACTTTTAGAGACCAATTGTACAGCGAACAACGGGACATTCATATGGCTTTGCAGCTAAAGGCATCTGCCTTTGCCCTGATATGAATGTTGGAGATTCGAGTTCAATGCTCAGCTCCCGAAAAGCTAGCTGATGAAGAAGTGAAATTCAGAAACATGTCCTAGTAACCATCGCCGTTTGTAAACTTACAATTTTTCTCTAATTACAATAACAAAAACTAAGAAATTTTGTTCAATTAAAGCTGCTCAGAAACATATATCTGTTGATTACTCCACTTGGCTCTCGGAACTACTCACTTAGAACGGTGTAATTAGGATAGAACCAAGAGTTCTGCCGAAACTACAAAAAAAGCTGATTCCACATACAATACTATTAACCGCGGTATCAGCCTGCTTAATATCGCGTATAAGGTTCTATCTAGGGTACTGTGCGAAATAATGACACTAAAATTCAACAAAGCATAAGACAAATCTTAGAGAATACCTATATAAATGATCCATACGCACTTTCGCCACTCGTATTTGGAAGCAGGGAAAGGCCTCCACTTAGTTGGTTGGTACAGGTGGAGGAAGACAAGATCTTTTTTAGTGCTCCGAGTGGGTGTCAGTTATCACGAAACAGGTAAAGATAACTTCACTTATTATGAAACGGCCAAAATGGTCAGGGTGGTTATATACATATATGCTTTTCAATCCTAATCGCCGTTTGTAAAACTTTGCAATTTTCTCTAATATCAAAAACAAAAACAATTGTATAAGCAATATGAGCATATCTCGCCACTCCCAGCGGGTCAGGGGTCTTTGAATATACCCGCTGTAGGTATGTCTGTCGTAAGAGGCGATTAAAATACCAAATTTATTCAAGGGGTTATGTAGCGCAACCCTCTCAAGGGGTTGCCAGCGCAATATATAGCTTCTCCAACCCAATTGTCAACCTCACCTATCCGTGGAGAATCCTGTTTCATTAACAGCCGAGGCACTGGCGGGCCCAAGTTCTTCATGGAACTAGGGGTGGGGAGTGCGAGATGGCCTAGAAGGTTTAATGTGCTCATACAAATCGTTCCCGAGATGGTAGGGCTAGTACCTTCATGGTGCCCGAAATGCTGGAACGTACCGGATCTATATCCGGCAAAAGACCATCAACATCGATAACACTCCCCAAAAACTTCGGGGAGTGTCTTTATCGTTAATACAATAACAACAGCATGTCTCGTTAATTAAATACAGTAAAGAAAAAATTATATAAACATTCTACAATAATAGCCAAATAAAAAAAACTGTTGGCCTTGAGCCAATTAGTACGAATTGCTATAAAAAAAATATGCAACCACCTTGCAATTTTTTTGTTACTCGACAATATTTCAGCTTGTTCTTGTGTATTGAAATTTTTTCTCATAATAAGCGTAGTGTTTAAGCCGCCTCCAATGATATTTAGACGGCGGCGAAACTCCCATGCGCAGCCGTGCGCGGCGAGTGGAAAGGCGCTTTCATTACCATCGCACACGCTTTAACTACCATCGTCCCCGACACGATCAGTCTTGAACTACCAAACGGCAACCGCGGACGCGCTCCTATTACAAAGTCGTGTATATATATGTATATATTGAAATACTAATAAATTTTACCAAGTTTGAAGAAAGTGAATTGTAAAGAAATTTAAGCAAGTGACTTGAAGTTGGAAATTAACTTATAATTATTAAATAATAAAATAAAATTGTGGATTTATAACGCTTTAAGAAAAACCCTAAACTCTTTTATTCCCGACTGTGAAGTGTAGCGAAGAAAGACCAAGAGAGTACTCAATTTGTTCACGTAGATAGCTGAAAGAAAAAAGCTCCAGTGAAATAAATCAAGAAATATACTTTTTTTTGCATTTATTAAATTTAGCTTAAACCTAATTTTCAATGTACATGTATGTATTTATACATTTGCTGTATAATGGACTTAGAATTAATGAGATGTTGGTAATTCATGTTCTCCAGTTCCAATAATATTTGAGGATCATCAATGCTCATTGAATGGACATTTGACTAGGCTAATTTTTGTTTTAACCAGCTTTATTTGGTGAAAACTCTGCAAAGTTAAGAGAACTGTTAGAACAACAAATACATATGAAAAATGCGAAAAAAAAATTTCGCAAATTTACGTTATGGAGTCGTTTCCACAGTTTATTGAAGATATTTCGCTTATGTAAGGAGCGCTAAAGGTGTGATATTGATATCATACGAAGCTTCGAAGAGATCAAGATTTTCTGAAGATCTGAAAACAAATACAAAAAATTAAAAACAATATACTTACTAGAGACTCAAAATATTTTAAGAATAAGTTCCTTTTATAAGTATCCACTCTTAAGATCTAAACTGCAGACAGTATCAAATAAATTGAACGTTGAATTGTGCTGCCTTTGCTAAACGATACCTCCATAAATTAAAACCAAGTAGGCATAACATGAAAACTGAACTGTAAACCTGCGAATCGTACTAAGCACACCTTTACTTTTTGTAGTTCTCTTTTGGTTTTAAAATATGTTTCCATTACCTCCCGCTTTAAGATGGAAAATATCTGGAAAAGTTTAAATGTAAAATCTCGGCTACCTCCATGCTTTAATGCTTCTTTTGGAAAGTTAGGTCTTGGTGCAACTAAGAAAACACTGGCAGATCTTAGGAATACAAATTTCTTTGCTATTCGCTATGCAGGGGTCAGCAAAGTACTATACACTCAATGCTAAGCTGTTCAGGTTTAACTCATACGAGCCTAAATTGCTCCGGCTCTGTTTGTAATAAATCTTCGAAGGATACTTCAGAGATTCCTTTAATTACTGAAAATGTTACGTAAGACCAATAGAGGGGATATTTACTTTGGTTAGCAAAGGTTTTTCTGCACTTAGAACCAGTTCCCTAAGAACCTTTTTCTTTTGAATCAGCACTTTCTTTAGTTTTAAATTTTATGTTTATATTCATACCTGCTTCATCTTCAGAATGGTCCACCGGTTCAGTATTCAAACCATGCTCCACTTTATTATTCTGTTCAAAATCTGTAATACTTTGTAATACCGGAGTCCTAAAAAAATTTGTGACTAGCAAAAAAATATTATTTTCAAACCACATAGCTTCTTCCTTTGGCACTATTTAAATTTTTGTTTCTTAAGTTGTTACGCCTTTACACGACAAGACACTTTGCTTACTTGTTTAACACTAAAAACTTTTGCGCATTTTATGGTTTATATTTATATCTGAAAAAAAAAATAATAAAATTTTCATATTAGAAGTAAGGGAATGCAAGTTCGTTTGTAACTGAACATTATATACTCAGCTGCCAGCTTTAATCGACGACCATTTAAAAGTTTTCTCGCATTTTTACAGTGAAACTTTTGAAGTAAAGTAGCATGGAAAAAGATACGTTTTACGCGGGACATTCAAATGGCATAGTGAATAGAGGCATCTGCCTTAAAACCAGTATGAATGCAGGTTACTTCGAGTTCAAAACTAAGTACCCTAAAAGCTAGCTGATGAAGAAGTGAAATTCATCGCGGTGTGCAAATTTTGCTATTTTTCTCTTATATCAATTACAAAAAATAAATGGTTTTTATTAATGTTCAAAAATAATTGTTTAAATAGTATTAACAAGAGTAGCGATTTTTAAAATCGTATGTAAGTTTTAATTTTTAAACCTTAAGTTTGGCAAGTTTATAGTCCGATTTCGTCCATTTTAAGTGGCAAGTGCAAAAGAAAACATGAACCAAATTTGATTTATTTCCCTACTAGATCAGCTACCACCTAACCTAACCAAAGTATTCGACGGTTCCTGAATACTGTCGACAATAAATATACTATATTTGCTATTCACAGCTGAGTATAAAAACTCTATGATACTATAATAATAACAATGATATAACAATGGCATGGCTCGATATGCTTCCCGCTTCCGATACCTGGGATACAAACAACTTCACCAAAAATTTTTGTTCCACTCAGTGGTTCGTAATACCTAGAAATACTTGTAGCGGTATGAACATGGGTTACGTGGGTGTGGCCAGCTATGAACATATCTATGTATTTAAAAAAAGAACGGCAATTCGGTTTTAAAACGGTTGGCAAACTCGATAACAATAACTCTATGTTTATCTTAAACAAAAATATTGTTTTCCTCTAAGAACTTCACAAATGGTTTAAAAGTACAAACAACAACACTGTACAACACCAATTTAGCAACAGAGTTATTATGGTAACTTTTAGGAAAGGGACAGCGCACAGAAAACTTTTTTTGAACTTTGTCTAGCAAGTCAAATTTTTTCTTCACCAACATTCTATATCAATCTTTTCACAAGTTATACTCGAAGCAAGTGTATAGATTGTGAAGAGTTTGAGCTTTGAGGACTAGGAAGATATTAAATTATAAATAGATACAGGGCGCGATAACCTCTGAAGAGATTTCAGGCCGAGCTTCTCTTCCGTGTTGCGTCGTGCTCCTTTTACTTTTTCCTACAAATTTGCGGGACGGAACCTACATGTTTTATGCCAACTCCGAACGATTCATTGCAGAAATACACTCGAAGTGTTTGCGAAATCACTGCCGAGGGGCACTTAGAAAAACTTTCTTCTAATTAAAAAAAAAAACTTTTTTCTAAACTTTAGAAGTTGATTTTGGTTGGCTTGAGCACAGAACCTTCGGTGTGGTAGGCGAAGCGCCCTACCACCAAACCACGGCGACCGCTATTGAGGAAGATATTGGTTCTTGTAAAATTAGTAAAATTGTAGCTAACACTATGACGAAGCGCTTTCGGAAAAATCGCGTGATTACTCTGTTGCAAGAAAAAAATCTTATTATGTTGTACTGTGTTATTTTTAGCAGCGAGGGTAAATGCCGTCTTGTTTACAATATAATTGTCAAATCTTGAATAGACCACAAATTAGTTGTTGCGATCAACAAAATCTATTGTCGTGGCCTTAATTTCATAACATTTCTCGGTAAATTTGGCAACAACAACTTCAAAACGCATTAATTCCAGTTAACTCTTTTCAAAATCCAAGTCATCGTTATTAAAAATTTGATATTTGTTTGTTATTTTAGTCTCTTGTTAGATATGTATGTTCGTTAGAAGCTTTCTTAAAATTTAACTACGTTCTTAAGAGGCTATGTTTTCGGAGAAGGTACAGAACCCAACTTCTGGAGGGATGTGTTGTTTTGTTATGAGTAAACGCTTGGATCCAAGTAAGTCTTTTTTCTGGCTGTGTCACTGTCGTTTGCGTATACGACTTTGAATATATCATCAAGAATTTCGGTCCCTGTGGTGATCTGCATATCGGATTGATATATAGTCATGCTTAGATAAGGCTGATGAATCTTCTTTAGCTTTAACAAACAAAATTAGATTCTGCCTCGAATTCAGTCAAGTTGCACGCTTGCCAATAAGTGGTTCTTCATAGACTTTGGCCAGGATCAGATGAGACAGCCCTTTTTTATTTTCGGAGAAAAAATTCTTCGGAGGAACGACATAAAGATATTTTTAGCCCCAACCTCCAGAACTCTCCAGAAATTGATTTGGCGGAAAGAAGCCAATACTATCGTATCATGCGTGTGAAAATTCATTCAGAATATATGACTGTCCAGACTTACATCTCTCATAAACTAATAAAAAAAACAGGCGCGATATACCTCCGAAGAGGTTTAGGGCGAGCTACTCCTCCAATTCGCGTCATGATTCTTTTAATTTTTCCTACAAATTGGCGGGACGGGACCTACATGTTTTTCGTTGACTCCGAACGGCATGGCAGAAGAGTTTTCACTGAGAAGGTCTTCATGTCAGACATGCATTCGGAGTGTTTGCTAAATCACTGCCGAGGGGCGACCCCGCTTAGAAAAACTTGTTTCTAAATGTTTGATATTGTTTGCTCGGGAGCTGAACCCAGGATCCACAGTTTGGTAGGCGGAGCACGCTATTTTATTTCTTTATTTCAGTCTATGGCATTTAAAGCCTTTACAGACTAGATAACAATGTTGAATTAAAATTAGATAATTATTTAATAGTATGCAGCTTTACAGCTACCCAATTGTCAACTCCACCTACGCAAGGAGGATCTTGTCACAAATGTGTATTATCATACATAATTTAGCAGATGAGGCTCTGCGATCCCAAGCTCCCATGGAGTTAGGGAGTGGGGGCGGGAAGGCCTAGAAGGTTCATTATGATCATTTTTAGTCCCTCCCAGGATGGTCGGACTAGTACTTTAGTAGTGCTTGTTACCAGAACGTACCGGATCTATATCCGAAAACCTACGGGAAGTGTCTTTATCTAACAACCAAAGGAAATTGTTGACACCAACGAGCTCCGTTGTGAGCACCCATATTTTACACAATGTTCCAGTGCTGCAAAATCGGTAGCGATACTTGGAAGTGATTAACAGATTGCTCCGAGGTGCTTGTTGGTATGAAGTGTACAAAGTACATCGACCACATTGTTTTATGCGATTATATTAAAGTGTGACTGTAGATGGAAAGACGTACGCGTCACAGTAAAGGAAAGCTTCGGCCTGGGCACAGTAATATCTTACGATTCAGTCGATCACCAAAGACGCATGAGAATCCTCAACTAGACTTGAGTAAAGTTAAGTTGACCATTTGAACTTGGTCTTTTCTGGCGCCCATAGGTGCCTTAAATGTAAAGGAATAACGCTGAAACCACATCTGTACGATAATACATCCGAATAAATTCGTAATCTTTAGCAAAAGAGTTGCACAAAATCCTAGCCTAGACGCACAAGGTACCTACCGTTCTTTATCACTTACAATCCCAATAAGCAAAAAAGGCTTTTCTGGGATGTAGTAGCAACCTGTTGTTATACATATATGTTTTTATACCGCAAAAACACTCCCCTAGCACCTTCTGGTAATAGGCCGACTGCTCGGAAAGCGATATTTGGCGCCTCGAACCTACAAGTCTGTGGATTAAAGTCATCCTTTATGACAGGAATATTTATGGGGGAATATTTTAAGACCCTTAAACCGTTGTGCGCTCAGGGAGCACCTCATCCCATTCCATGTTAACGCGCCATTCATGCTCTCATCTGAGCTCAGACTTTAGAACGCACACTAAATACCTCATACCATAAAAAATGTTACAATCTTTTGTTATCCCTCTTACACAACTCAAAATACCTACGAATTATACTCGATTCTAAATTTTCGGGGAAACCCCACGTAGAATAGAGAGCATCCGCGTATCTGTGTGCATGCAAGAGGACGATAGGGTGCACGTGGCGCCTATCGCCCACTCTCTCTCATTGGGTAGTTACGGAAATTTTTAAACCCATAACTGGGTGCCTGAATTGGCAGTGTCTTTCAGGCGGAAATTATAGCCGCGAAGAAAGTAGCGGAAACTTTGTTGCATGCGTGCTTAAGCTGCAGTCACGACAAGGTATATACTATTAGTCAGACGGCCATTAAGGCAATAATATCGAAGACAGTGTTCTCGAATTCGAACAAGCATTGGAGTAACTTCGCTTAGGCCGGACCATACATCTTTACTGGGCTCCCGGTCAGAAAGGGATAGAAAGTAATGAAAAGGCCAATGAATACTAGATGAATCGACGGTTGACGTACCAATACGCTTGTGAGACAGAGGTTGCGTACGATCCATCAAGCCAGATAGAAGCGCGAGGCTAATATATTTTAAGAGCATGGTCAAATCTTACGACATTAGACTCACAAAACTGCTCCTACTATCTTTAGTAGTTAGAGCAGACTTAAGGCTCTAGGCACTGTCATCTGGCGTGACATGCTTATAAGTTTGGCCTAGTGTGTAACAGCATATTTAGGAAGCGCGAGCAACAGGAAGTAACGGTTGTGCACATTCTGTGTTTGTGTCCTCCGCTCGCGAGGTCAAGGCCATAGCTACTAAGGGCGGAAGATTTATCAGGTCACGGGGTCGAGGCAGCAGCTAAGCTAGGTCTTAGAAAACTGCAAGCCTTTACATGAGGTTGAAGTTATTTTATAACAAAGGTTCTGGTGCCAAACTGAAGTTTTTCCGTCTGGTCATCAAAGAAATTATGCTAACACTATGGACACATTCAGTCTTAGGTTAGGTCAAGCCAACCCTCTTACATATATACGGTAGTTCACTGTTCAAGGAGGTACATTTGCTTTGTGTTCATGTTTATCGTGGTGGACTGCGATCAGGATACTTGACAAAGAAAAATTACTTACAAATCCAGATTTTAATTCAAATCACCTTTTCACATACCTTCTTCAATCCGTTCATCTTTCGTCACAATCTATTTGTGGTTATACCGCTGATATTTTTTTTTGCTATTGGGTAAAGATCATCAACTCTTTGTAATAAAAAGATTTTCGGGTGCATTGTTATTAGTAAATTTTATTTGTTTCTTCTTTTTTGCAACTAAATGAAATTCCAAATGTGTTTACCCAACAATCGCTGATTGATTTGTTTTTCCAACAAATTTTTAAAAAACAAATTAATACCGCTGTTATATGTATTAAACTGAGTCAAGACCTGCTTTTTGATGAAATTATTTATTTGCCGTGGTATGGGCCTAGAATTTACGAAACCTTTAAGTTGAGAGTTCATGTCGGCTAGCCCCACTGATATTCTAAGGTCAGAAATTCTCATGGAACCAGTTATTTTATAGCGAAATGATCCATTTAAGCGCACATTTTTAAAACTGAAAGAAAAATCACCAACCGCCTTGTTTACAAAGTTCTTGCCAGCGAGACTGGCTAGTTTCAGTATGTTATGAAGTTCAAATTTGCCCACAGCGAAGATGTAAGGGAAAGTGAAATCAAATTCGATGCGTCGTCTAAATAATGAATTTTTGAGTTTATTAATTTTCATTTTGTCCAGATTGAAAATCTGTATATTCCTAAGCTCGCCGAAAAGTCTATAAAATTTGAAGGTACTGTTAGAACAACAAATGCGCACAAATGAGAAAAATCTTGACAAACTTACGAAAAATATTTGTTTTCATAGTCCATTGTAATGTTCTCCTTTCTATATGGCGCTAGAGGTGGAATATTGTATTGTGGCCATCCTGTCGGCATTTGTTTGAGTAATCCTTGCACACTTTTACGCAACGGCGAGGACATAAAACGGAAGCCTAAACTTCTGGGACGAACTTAAAATAATGAAAAAAATTATGAAAAATTAAAAAATATTTCAAGACTTAAGTTATTTGTTAAAATTATGTATCAAAAACTCTTAAAGCAATCCACCACCAGTCGTTTTATACTACTTAACCGAATAAAACCCATCGCTTCAGGTTGCTTCGAACGCGCGAGATGGCTTCATTAAGAAGCGTATGTCCTTGAGGTAATGATGAAAAATTGTGAAACGCACTAACGATAGTTATTTATTTGTTGTCTTGTTATTATTGGTTGTTATCTTTTGATCATTCCAACGAATTCCTCGAACATTAAGATGAATAATAAATACGCGAAAAGTTAAAGGTTAACTATATCTAGCAATTTTAGAATGGACGGAGCACTTGTGAAAGCTTTTTTTGAAGTCGCGCGTGGACCCAACTCAGAAATCACTGAGTTGATTTTGGTAGCACTTCTAAATTCCACGAAACTATCTTTGTCTGGCACGTTCGATTAAGTAAAAAAACTGACTGGAACAAGGCTGAAGTATTTCGGCCTAGACTAGATTTATTTTATGAAGGGTACAACACACAATCCACTTTACCATGAGTAGGACTCATCACTGAATTTTGTACAAAAAGGATTTTTTTTTCAAGCAGGGGGGAGTAACTTAAGTTAAATTTAAAGTAAAGTAAAGTTGTCCGAATTTGTTTGACCTTGGGAATGGCTCTCTAGCTGCCTTTAGCTTTGGAAACGAAATTTATTTTATTTTAAGTTTTAAGCTGCTGCCGATTTCCATACCTTCGTCTGCTTTTCCTTGAGAGAAGTCTACCACTTTATAATCCGAATCGTCCTCCACTTTATCGTTCTGTTCAAAACCATTATCACTTTTTACTGAAATCCACAAAACATTTGCTAGTACTAGCAAAAAAATACTTCTTTGGAACAGCATAATAAATATTAATTCTTAAAGTTTGAGCTCCAATCCACTAAGCCTTATATTTTCATACTAAATACTTTTCCACTTTATAATTTATATTTATGTTTATACATAGAACAAAGCCTTTGTGTTAGAGATCAAGGATGCAAACCCATCCACAAGTCGGTGTTGTTCGGTAAGGTTTTTGGCAGACGTGTAAAGGTACAAGAACGGATTCATGAAGACGTCTGAACATTAAAATGATGCGGTCATCTTGCTAATGAAATCAATATAACGTTAAAAACGGTATGACGTCATGTGAGTGTAGGAAACTATATAGTTGGAAAAAATTAACATATTTTCAAGAATGAAAGTTCGGTTTAAAATTGGTGTACAAACCTGATACAATAAGAACTTCACTTTTTTTTAATACATGAATTGTCTTTTTGGATAGGCAAATAATCTTTTGTTTCGAATTTTAATAATTACATCGTGTGAGTTAAATACACTCTGCGAAATATACCTCAAGTTTTAAGTAGAACTTACGACTTCATCTCGAACGCAAGCGAGAATACCGAGACCCAAGAAAACGAGAACTCGGCTTCTCGTAAGATTCTCGAATTTCGAAGTTCTCGTATTGTTCGCGAGCATCTCTACATTCAATTCAGTTGCTGAAATAGCATTACTTCGTTGTTTTTTATTGTGGTATTGTGGAGCTTGTGTTCCAAACTATATCGTAAGCTCTATATAAAACAGCCAATGCATCTATTAAATAGAATTTCGAGAAGCTCGCGAGCTTTATGAGTATTTCGAGATTCGAGAATCTCGCGAGAAGGCGAGTCTTGCGCGAAGATTCTTCTCGAACAAGTTCGAGAAATCGTAAGCTCTAGTTTTAAGTCTAGAAAAATTATATTTGTCAGATGTACGAATTGTAATTTGCTAGTAAAGAAGTCCTAGTAAGTAAATCCTGTTCCTAGAATAAACAGCAATAAATTTATAGACCAATCATATATGCCTTAATTAATGAAAGAGTAGTTATTGGGGCTTAACCCAGTTTTTTAAGATGTATTCGAAAGTCTGAGTTAACATTTTTCTCGCAAAAAGTTTATTACATTTTTGTTGTTTGTGACACAGTGTTATTCAGCATTGTAAAAATATTCAACTAATTATTTCAAGCGACCAGCTTTGTGAAAAAACAGTTCAGTGATAAATTTGAGGGTAGCATCTTTAAAAAATATTAATTATACCATTTAACGCTTTTAATAGCATCGCAATTACTTTTAAAAATCAATTTGTTATTTGTTAAAAAGAGTAATAGTGGACTTGGTAGTTCTCTATTTTACGCTGTTTTATTAATTTTATTTTTTTGGAAATTTTAAAAATTTGAGATACAACAAGAAGTATTATCGTACGCAGTATATCCATTCTAGAAGCTCAGAATGAGCTGGCGCTTTTATCAGACTCATTAAAGTATAAAGGCAAGTTTCAATAACCTTCGGCGGATCGCCGGAGTGTGGCCTTTCATGGATTTGGTGCTAGTGACTGGAGGCTATTTCTGTTATTGTTACTGACTATTGTGCTGACGTTGGGTTACAGTTGGTGGTAGGATATATATTGTGGGTAAATAATTAACAATTTTGCTTCAAATCGAATATAAAAAGTGTTCTAAAAAATGCAAAAGATAAGCAAAACTCGCTGTAGGGAAGTAGTTTTTATTTAACAAAATGTTCCTAACCTAGGTGCTTCGCTCTTTGGAGTAAACCTCAAACAACGATATTCCTCCTGCAGCAGACCACGATAACAAAATCTGCTCCCCATTCATATTGGACTAGACAAAATTCTAACCTATATCCTACATGGGAACATGAGACTAAAGATCTCTTCTTTTAAACTTATCACTAAAGAAAACTCCAGCCATAAACCCGTTATGGAAAAATGAACAACTGTATTAGTATAGAGAAAACATATATATTAACAAAGTTATCATTTTATTGCGGTTTATTTATAGCAATTAACCTTTTTAGCTTTAAGTTTCACCATTTTTTTTTTTTTTTTTTTGAAATAAAGGCAGGTGCATCGTAAATTTCATTTGATTTGCAGCTAAAGTATATCCCAAATATGTTTGCCCACTAATAAACGATTAATTTGTGTTTCCAATAAATGCTCAGCCAACCAATTAATAAAACTCTTAGCTTGATTAAATTGAGCTAACACCTGCTTTACCAACAGATTATTCATTTGCGCTGTTATGGGGTAAGAATTTATGGCACCAGTAAGTTCGGAATTCATGCCGTCCAACTCCAATGACAACGCAAGGTCATCAATGCTTACTGAACCAAATAGGACTGGCGGTTTGTAATGAAATGATCCATTTAAGCGTAAATTCTCAAAACCGAAGTTAAAATCACAATTGGCTCTTATATTGGAGGTTATACCAAAGTAATTGAGTAGATCAAGTGAGCCATATACTGCAAATTTTCCTATAGCGGAGATATTGGGAAAAGTGAAGTCGAATTCGATGCGTCGGTGAATGAATTGATTTTTTACTTCATTGATTACCATTTCATTTAGATTGGAAATTTGTAACTGCTCCAAGTGACTGTGAAAGCTGAGAAGTAAAAAATTTAATTAAATTAGAAAATTATTGAAATAAGGAAGTTTATGAGAAAAAATTTTGGGAAACTTACGTTAAGTAGTCGTGTTCATAATTCACTGTAATGTTCTCTCTTTTGTATGGCGCTAACGGTGGAATGTTGTGTTGTGGCCATCCTGTAGGCATTTCTTCGAGTATTTTTTCTAACTTTTTGCGAAGTCTAGCGGAAGTTAAGAAATCTAAACTTTTCTGAGCTGAAAATAAAAATAAAATAATAAAAGCAATTAACTATCTATTGTTTTTTTTTTCTGCAAATTTTTGTTTTGTTGGGCTTGACCATACATTTCCCCTCTACTCTCCTACGCGTTTCAGCGCTACAGCGCCTTTTTCAGGTATGTCTGCTTTATCAGTTTTAACATATTTAATTATAAAACAATTACAACTAATAGTTACTTTAACTTATATTCAAATTGAAACAGTTAATCCTTTCAAATTTATTACAATTAAGGGGATGTGTGGAATAATGGTATAAGTCGAGTTACACCGTTTTTCCATAAATCAACTAAATAAAAAGAGCACGATTACATACACATACCATATTAATCTTAGAAAATAATAGTGACATTTAACAAAGATATTAGCTTCATTTATGGAAAACGGTATAACTCTCTAATAAAATTTTGCAGTAGTGAAGCATCGAAATGGTATGAAAATATATTCAATGTCGTAGACCAGAAAGAACTGAAAAATAAAAGAATTGAAGTGGTTTCAAAAACGATTAAGCAGACAGAGATCTCCATTGTTAAAAATAGAAAAAGTTTAAAAATGATAAAAGTAGTAAAAAAAAATTGCTATAAATAACAAACGAAAATAACAAATAGTTATAAGCACATCTAAATAATAGAATATAATGTATTTAACAATGTAATTGTTATTAGAGAAAAATTGTAAGTTTACAAACGGCGATGGTTACTAGGACATGTTTCTGAATTTCACTTCTTCATCAGCTAGCTTTTCGGGAGCTGAGCGTGGAACTCGAATCTCCAACATTCATATCAGTGCAAGCCTTTAGCTGCTAAGCCATATGAATGTCCCGTTGTTCGCTGTACAATTGGTCTCTAAGAGTTGCCTTTTTGTTTATATTCCTTTTTGATCACCATGTAGGCACATACACTCTGTATGTAGTTTATTCCTAATGGTGTGGATATGATTTTTAGGCGCGCTTTTGAAAGCTTAGTAACATTTGATCATATTGATATAATAGTAACAGCGGAAGTATTAAAAACAAATACAGTAAAAATCCGAACAAATGTTACTAAGCTTTCAAAAGCGCTTAAAAAAAACATATACACACCATTAGGAATAAACTACATACAGAGTGTATGTGCCTACATGGTGATCAAAAAGGAATATAAACAAAAAGGCAACTCTTAGAGACCAATTGTACAGCGAACAACGGGACATTCATATGGCTTAGCAGCTAAAGGCTTGCACTGATATGAATGTTGGAGATTCGAGTTCAACGCTCAGCTCCCGAAAAGCTAACTGATGAAGAAGTGAAATTCAGAAACATGTCCTATTAACCATCGCCGTTTGTAAACTTACAATTTTTCTCTAATATCAATTACAAAAACAATTGTATAAAGCAATATGAGCAAAGCTCGCTAATTAAATACATATGATCGTTTTAACAATGGTTATTAATGTATCTACTATTTTGTTTAGTAAAGTATCTCAATCAAAATATTCGATATTCGATCTATGGAATAACGGTATAACTCAAAAAAAAAAAAAAAAAATCATCCATTTTCTAATAAAATTATGTATATATAAAATTTGTTACTTTTTCTTATCAAAGAATCATACTATCTAAAATCCTACCAAGTAGGATTATTATAAATTTATTTTTACCTGCATTGTTAATTTTTTTCACTTTTCTCAAAAGGTTGATTCTTGAGTTATACCGTTATTCCACACATCGCCTCAATTAATGATAATCATTTATTATTCATATATTATTTAATGATTAGTGCTGAGTAAATGAAAAAATATTAGTTACCAAAAAAGTATCAACATTTTTCCTGTTATAAAGACGAATCCCTTTATTTATAAAAACAATGCAAAAGGTTTATAAAGATTTTTAGAATGACGTTTTCCTACAAATTTCCAATTATTAGAGGTTTATAAACCAATTTTATTTTTCATGGATAAGGTGGTAACAAAAGAAACAATATTTTACTGCTCAAGTCAAAATTTAAATGTAGTTTAAACTCTTACTAAATACCGGGTCTGAGAAAGTAATGATTTTTCTGTATAAACTTAAAGAACCAGACGATTTTGATTTGCCGCCATAAGGTCACAAACTAACGAGACCGTTTAAGTTTGTATTTATTTATTAAAGATTCCATGATTTTACCAATTTCCATACCTCCAGCTGGATATTTCACCAACTCGTTATCAAATTCGTGTTCTATATCATTTTGTACAAAATTAGGGTCGCAACTGACTGAAATCCACAAAAGATTCGCAGCCAAGAAAAGTAAACTCTTGCGATTAAACATTTTTTTTTATAATATTTTTTTTAAAGAATTAAACCAGCCCGACAAACTTGTACCTTGTGGTTTAATTTCATACTAACTATTTTCTTAAGGTTTATGGCTTATATACCTGAGAAATTTTAAATAAATATATATCTTGACCAAAAATCTCTGTCGCCTAGGCATCACTCATTCCTATCGTATAAGAATAGCAAATTTATATTTTTTTGAGTGGGTGAATAACCTCTTTGTCTACTCACGGCTATCGAAAATTTATTAAACAATCATTTAATTAAACTTATCTGAATAACATTGATAAATTGGCTGGGGCTATTTAAGTGTTTCTTCTATAAATATGAAAACTTGAAGACTTTAATTGATATTGTTTAGAAGATAATAATTGTATTTACAAATATAACTGTATTTTGCCAATATCCGCTGCAGGTAGTTTATATTCATATTATATCCATTTATTTATTAGCTGAAGAACGCTCTTTTTTACATTTTCAACTGAGATGTGACGTTTTTCTAAGTTTGGCCGTTTTCAAAGCACCAGCACAAATATAGCGATCTGCCACTCAGCTATTGCGAAAATGCAATACATCACGTAAACAAATTAGAATATCAAATTATTCGAAACATACTTCAGATGTCTCCATGAGACTAACGGAAGTACCACGCAATAAAGGGGTACCCTAATGTTAATGTATGTATGTACATAACTAATTCATACCCCAAATTCTTTCGATTGCAAGCTTTGGCTCCTCAAATTAGAAGGAACCACTTACTTGATAACACTAAATTATTTTCAATAACTGAATAAAATAATAACAAGTAAGGAAGGCTAAGTTCGGGTGTAACCGAACATTACACCCTCAGTTGAGAGCTATGGAGACAAAATAAGGAAAATCACCATGTAGGAAAATGAACCTAGGGTAACCCTGGAATGTGGTTGTATGACATGTGTATCAAATGGAAGGTGGTAGTGAGTATTTTAAAAGGGAATGGGCTTTAGTTCTATAGGTGAACGCCTTTTCGAGAAATCGCCATAAAGGTGGACCAGGGGTGACTCTAGAATATGTTTGTACGATATGGGTATCAAATGAAAGCTGTTAATGAGTATTTTGAAAAGGAGTGATCCTTAGTTCCATAGGTGGACCCCGTTTCGAGATATCGCCATAAAGGTGGACCAGGGGTGTCTCTAGAATGTGTTTGTACGATATGGGAATCAAATAAAAGGTGTTACTGAGCATTTTAAGAGGGAGTGGGTATTAGGTCTATAGGTGGACGCCTTTTCGAGATATCGCCATTAGGGTGGGCCAGGGGTGACTCTAGAATGTTTGTACGATATGGGTATCAAACGAAAAGTGTTACTGAGCATTTTAAGAGGGAGTGGGCATTAGGTCTATAGGTGGACGCCTTTTCGAAATGTCGCCATTAGGGTGGGCCAGGGGTGACTCTAGAATGTGTTTGTATGATATGGGTATCAAATGAAAGATGGTAATGAGTTTTTTAAAAGGGAGTAATCCTTAGTTCTATAGGTGGACACCTTTTCGAGATATCGCCATAAAGGTGGACCAAGGGTGACTCTAGAATGTTTGTACGATATGGGTATCAAACGAAAGGTGTTACTGAGCATTTTAAGAGGGAGTGGGCATCAGGTCTATAGGTGGACGCCTTTTCGAGATATCGTCATTAGGGTGGGCCAGGGGTGACTCTAGAATGTGTTTGTACGATATGGGTATCAAACGAAAGGTGTTACTGAGCATTTTAAGAGGGAGTGGGCATTAGGTCTATAGGTGGACGCCTTTTCGAGATATCGCCATAAAGGTGGACCAAGGGTGCCTCTAGAATGTTTGTACGATATGGGTATCAAACGAAAGGTGTTACTGAGCATTTTAAGAGGGAGTGGGCATTAGGTCTATAGGTGGACGCCTTTTCGAGATATCGCCATTAGGGTGGGCCAGGGTGACTCTAGAATGTGTTTGTACGATATGGGTATCAAATGAAAGGTGGTAATGAGTATTTTAAAAGGGAGTAATCCTTAGTTCTCTAGGTGGACGCCTTTTATCGATATCGCCATAAAGGTGGACCAAGGGTGACTCTAGAATGTTTGTACGATATGGGTATCAAACGAAAGGTGTTACTGAGAATTTTAAGAGGGAGTGGGCATTAGGTCTATAGGTGGACGCCTTTTCGAGATATCGCCATTAGGGTGGGCCAGGGGTGACTCTAGAATGCTTGTACGATATGGGTATCAAACGAAAGGTGTTACTGAGCATTTTAAGAGGGAGTGGGTATTAGGTCTATAGGTGGACGCCTTTTCGAGATAACGCCATTAGGGTGGGCCAGGGGTGACTCTAGAATGTTTGTACGATATGGGTATCAAACGAAAGGTGTTACTGAGCATTTTAAGAGGGAGTGGACATTAGGTCTATAGGTGGACGCCTTTTCGAGATATCGCCATTAGGGTGGGCCAGGGGTGACTCTAGAATGTGTTTGTACGATATGGATATCAAATTAAAGGTATTAATGAGGGTTTTAAAAGCGAGTGGCCCTTAGATGTATATGTGAGGGCGTTCTCGCGATATCGACCAAAATGTGGACCAGCTGATCCAGAAAATCATCTGTCGGGTACTGCTAATTTATTTATATATGCAATACCACTAACAGTATTCCTGCCAAGATTCCAAGGGCTGTTGATTTCGCCTTGTAGAACTTTTTCATTTTCTTCTACTTAATATGGTAGGTGTCACACCCATTTTACAAAGTTTTTTCCAAAGTTATATTTTGTGTCAATAAACCAATCCAGTTACCATGTTTCATCCCTTTTTTCGTATTTGGTATAGAATTATGGCATTTTTTCATATTTCGTAATTTTCGATATCGATAAAGTGGGCGCGGTTATGGTCGGATTTCGGCCATTTTTTATACCAAGATAAAGTGAGTTCAGATAAGTACGTGGGCTAAGTTTAGTAAAGATATATCGGTTTTTGCTCAAGTTATTGTGTTAACGGCCGAGCGGAAGGACAGACGGTGGACTGTGTATAAAAACTGGGCGTGGCTTCCACCGATTTCACCGATTTTCACAGAGAACAGTTACCGTCATCTATGCCCCTACCAAATTTAAGAAGGATTGGTACATTTTTGTTCGACTTATGGAATTAAAAGTATTCTAGACAAACTAAATGAAAATGGGCGGAGCCACGCCCATTTTGAAATTTTCTTTTATTTTTGTATTTTGTTGCATCATATCATTACTGGAGTTGAATTTTGACTTAATTTACTTATATACAGTAAAGATATTAAATTTTTTGTTAAAATTTGAATTTTAAAAAAAATTTTTTTAAAAAGTGGGCATGTTCTTCATCCAATTTTGCTAATTTTTATTTAGCACATATATAGTAATAGTAGTAACGTTCCTGCCAAATTTCATCATGATATCTTTAACGACTGTCAAATTACAGCTTGCAAAACTTTTAAATTACCTTCTTGTAAAAGTGGGCGGTGCCACGCCCATTGTCCAAAG
This sequence comes from Eurosta solidaginis, assembly GCF_040869045.1. Taxonomy (NCBI): domain Eukaryota; kingdom Metazoa; phylum Arthropoda; class Insecta; order Diptera; family Tephritidae; genus Eurosta; species Eurosta solidaginis. The sequence goes on along the minus strand of NC_090320.1, from coordinate 2,904,016 downwards.
TCTTACTAATTTTCTATTCTGCGTCATAACGCCAACCCATCTACCAAGTTTCATCGCTTTAACCGCCTTTGGCAATGAATTATCGCATTTTTTCGGTTTTTCGAAATTTTCGATATCGAAAAAGTGGGCGTGGTTATAGTCCTATATCGTTCATTTTAAATAGCGATCTGGGATGAGTGCCCAGGAATCTACATACCAAATTTCATTAATATACCTCAAAATTTACTCAAGTTATCGTGTTAACGGACAGACGGACGGACGGACATGGCTCAATCAAATTTTTTTTCGATACTGATGATTTTGATATATGGAAGTCTATATCTATCTCGATTCCTTTATACCTGTACAACCAACCGTTATCTAATCAAAGTTAATATACTCTGTAAGCTCTGCTCAACTGAGTATAAAAAGTACTTTATGGGCTGGTCATATATTGTGTTAAGCATTACTTAATTCGGCATTGAAAAATTGAATTCATGGTTATATTAAAGGCAGTATCTTTTGAGATATGTATATGTATAGAACGCTTTATAGCTTCAAAGCTCCTCGTACCAATCCAGTTACAAATATGAAAGTGTCATACAGATATTAAGCAGACGATGACCCTAAGTACATGTGGAAGTGGAATTACAGGGCGAGACATGGCGGAATCATATAAGATGGCAGCACGACGACATACATACAAACATAAAAGTACTTTGTTTTTGTAATTCGATGGACTAATGTCAAAATCGAACTGCGCCGGAAGTTGAAGTGTGAAATCGTATTAAAAAAGTACTGTCACTTGTATGGTTCCGCCATGGGTCGGGATGGCATGGATGTTTCAATTTTGCCATATTATATCGTTCCGAAGATGGTCGGGATAGTACATTAATTGTGCTTGTTATCCGGATATGGACCATCAACATCAATAACACTCCCCAAAAACGTCACAGCGGCTTTCATCCTGTTATTTTCTGAAACCTCTTAAAACATTAACAATTCTAATAAATCAAAACAATATCTCTCTGGCATTATCTTTAGGGTTGAATTCTACAAATTATAGGTGTGCGTTCACTTTAAGCAAATAAAAATTTGTTTGATCTATGTATTTGTTATTGGTCAAAGTATAAAATTGGCAATTAAGTAATAAGTATATATGTAGTTAGTAAGAATGTAATCGAAACACATGAAACCGATGGCTTCTTAAAAATAAATAAACTCATGCAATGCTACAGGTAATCAGCAAAAAGACCTAAAGCTTTACAATAATGAAAAAAAATTTAAGGCATGATAACCCCCGAAGAGATGTTAGGCCGAGCTTCTCTTCCAATTTCTGTCGTGCTCCTTTTAGTTTTTCCTGCAAATTGGCTAGACGATACCTACTTTTTTACTGTCGACTCCGAACGGCATCTGCAAGGCAGATGGGTTTTCACTGAGAAATTTTTCATGGCAGAAATACACTCGGAGTGCTTGCCAAACACTGCCGAGGGTCGACCACGCTTAGAAAAACTTTCTTCTAATTGTAAAATTTGTTTCTAAAATGCTGATGTTGCTTTGCCGGAGACTTGAACCCAGGATCTTCGGTGTGGTGTGCAGAGCACGTTACCATCACCACGGCGCACAGTGGACCGAAATTGAAAAGTTGAGACATAGGATTTTAAATGTACATTTTCGTATTCTGTGATCTTTTTCCATAATTCATTGTTATATAACATTTTTTCGTAAAACCTAATTTAAAAAAGTTATGACACTTTTAGTAACTGGGTTTCATATCGACATACCCTAACGAGCATATGTGTATATCTAGGTACTTTTTCCAATTTCCAGCAATTTTGGCTTCACTAAAATAATTTTTACTATTTCTCAATAAAAATATGTATCAAGGTCTAACCCAGAAGCTTTCAATTTTATTTTAAAAATGTGTGCAGAATTCGCGAAAACTCGACGAATCTTAGAGGTTATAATTTTAAGTGGGTGCGAATATACATACTACATATGAAACGCAGCATTTACTTAAAATAATAAACATTTTTTTTTTTTACTTTTTTTTACGTATATTTGGAGATTTCGTGGACTATTGACCGATCGAATAATTTTTGCTTTTAATTACTCTTTTGGTACTAACGAACAAGCTGGAATAGCTAAATTTTTGATTTGAACCTTTTTTGGATTGTTAAATGTAAATTCAATATAAAAAAATTAAATGTATAATATGAATTATCAAATCTTTTCGTTTTTAAATATTACCCAGAATTAAAAAGTGATTCGCAATACTAACATTAAAAAGGAAAAAAAACACAAAAAAGAAAAAAAAAATTTTTTAAATTCTACCGACAATTAAAAAGTGATGTATATTGGAACGATTTTCCGTCATCCCTTGTCAAATTTGGTTTTGAGACAAACCGGTTTCGGCGTTGTGCCATCATCAGTGTCGATTTTCGTTCGCAGTACTAAAATAAAAAAAAAAAAACAAAAAAACGCGAACCTTTTCGAACCATGAAACCGAGTACATTGCATAGTATATAACCCTAACTATATAAATAAATTAATCAAGTTTTGAGGAAATGTGAGGAAAATGAGTTAACGGTAAAAATGTGATTTTTCCCATACATACAATTTTTTTATTTGCTATAACTTTTTTGTTTAAGACTTTATAAAAAAATACTCATATATAAAAACGTCATGTAATAAGACTTAAAATCGATTCCCATCAAAGTTTTTGTGTTATTAAGTAATATTTTTTTTCATTTCCCTAAGTTCACTGAAAGCCAAATCCAGACCACTGTGCGGCGGCCGCAATCTCTCATGCATATTTTCAACAAATGATTCTTACGTTGACTATGCGGTATATAAGCCGACGTATCAACCACTAATCCCCAGACCGTTAATCAATATTTATTTAGTGCTAACCTACTGGCGAAAATGCGCGCAATTTGCTTTATTCTATTTGCCCTCTGGGCATTAACGGCCGCTAATGAAGTCGTAGATTCAGAGGAGGAGGAGTATTGGGATGAGTCGCTGGAAGGGAGTAAGTTACTATCTTTAAATACTTTTGTGGTGTTTTCTTATGTTTACTAAATACTTATCTCTCTCTCTTGAAATTCGTATAGTACAAGAAACTGGTTTGATTCTAAATTCGCAAGTCAAAAAGGTTCTGAGAAACCTTTTGGAGCAAATGCCCTGCGGGTGGCCTGATCTTGGTATTCCCCCATTAGCGCCATATAGCAATGCTGATCTCAATGTGCATTTAGCACGTTCTGTTGTTGAGTGAGCATCACATCTTTCTTGCAGATTTTTATTGTTTTAATTTAATACAAGTCTGCTTATTTCACTCTCATTTATAGCACCAACGATCAATTAATACGCTTCCGTTTCGATGGTTTAGACGGCATGGACATCAAAAAACTCAAAGTTAGTTATACATTCAACAAAAAAGTGAAATATCATTTCATATTCAAGGAACTGAAGGCTACCGCCCACATATTAAACACCAATACAACAATTGATTTGCTTAAAGAATTGGGTGTGTCGGTTAACTTTGAGGGCTCTGGTCCGCTGGAATTCATATTGCATGATTTGTCTATTCAGGGACAGTTCAAATATAAAATTCCATATCTCTGGGGATCAATCAAGATCTATAAATTTGAAGCGATTGTTGGTTTAGGCGGCGTAACCTCAAATATTGGTGGTATACTAGGTAATGGTAAGCTTAATCGCTATATTAATGACCAGATAGAAAACACCATCACCAGCTATATCAATGATAATCAAAAGGAGATTAGTAAGAAAATCGAGGAAGCCATTGTGCCAAATGTTAATGCAAAATTGAAAGGACACAAAATATGGTGGATATTCGGGCAATTGGGAAGTTCATCGTCGGGAAAGTGCAACCCAGAACCGGTTCCATGGACAGCGCTGGAATAAGTAAATAAACTGTTATGTATTTGCAATATTTGTTTTTATATCGGCCTACTGTTATGTGTTTGTTGAAAATAAAGTATTTTTATTATGGTTTTAAAAATGGCGTTTATAATTTATTTTGATTGTGTGTTAAGATTTTTTTATGCTCGAATTTTCGGTTTCTTTAAATATTACTCTTCTTCAAATTCTAACTCACCTTCCACCTCTCCTTCCTACAATTTCTTTCTGTCCCTCCCATTTCTCAAAGCTAATCTTGATTTTACTTGCATTCACACTCCCACTCCTAGCAATTCCCACTCTACCGATTTTCATACTTTCCGAGGGCTACAGTATGTAAATAATGTTTCTATGGGAGTTGGAACACCCCCTTATTTTCCAATTTGAATATATCGGTAAATCCATTTAGGACGCGAGTTGATCTGGACGTGGTTTTCCGGCGTTGCTGCGACGTCGGACTATTTTTTGCCCTTCCCTTATATATTTTTTTAGATTTTGATGTTGCTTTTGCCAGACCTTGATCCCAGGACCTTCGGTATGGTAGGCGAGCGCCCTAACATAAGGAGTTTTCTGAGATGGGATGTTTAAAAATGGCAGCCGAAATAGGCTATATTTCACTCAACAGTCGAAATACAAATGTGAGTGTCAGTCGTTGTGTGTTATCGAAACAGAAAAGTTTATCAAATTTAATAAATCCAAATTCCAATCATAATTAGAATCAAACGATAACCAGTCATTATTTTATAAAACAACCCGCTATGTGTCAAAGCTATAAATCTCAGCGTGGTGGTATCTCCTTAAAACTGTGATAATGCAACACAAAACAATTCCATACAAAGGTAGAAATCGCAATGTTTTATTTTCTTTCAGAACACCCGACTTTTATATTCAAAAGTATTAAGGTCGCGACGATTGCTATTAGCAAATCAGTTTACCGGTTGCAATTCAACCGATTTGAACAAATTATAGTAAGTTCTCATAATGAAATACTTCATCGCATTGGCATTATTAGTCATAGCCTTTGCAGGCGCCATGCAAAATCCGCCATCGCCATTCGACGACGATAGTGAAGTCGAAATCATCGTCGACGATGAAGAAGGCACACAAGCAAGTAAGTTCAGTCGGTTGCTGTTATTTTTATAAGTTTTTATGCAACACTGAATTTTCTTCAAACACCAACAGTTGCTCCGGCCTTCATTTTGTCTTGGCAAGCACGTCGCGCTATTCGTAGATTCCAGAAGCAGATGCCTTGCGGCTTCCCGCAATATGGCATTCCTCCATTAGCACCGCTAAAGAAAAAAGAAGCTGTCGTGAATGTGGAATGTGGTGTTTTGGAGTGAGTATGCTCAAAAAGTTTCAACATCTATCAAAGTTATTCTAAATTTGATTTTTTTACTTTTTCTAGCACCAAGGATTTGTTAACCAAATTTCGTGTTGACGGTTTAGATAATTTCAAAATCAATAGATTCAAGTTGAACTTGATTTTATCTAAAATAAATTTTGACTTCAACTTCAGAGAAATTAAAGTTTCCGCACCACAGTACAACACCGAAACAATTATCGATCTCTTGCAAGAAATTGGTGTCAAATTGGAATTCGTAGGCGCTGGTGCGCTGGACTTTGCTGTGAAAAATCTACGCGTTGTTGGTGTTTTGAAATACAAAATACCCGTTTTGTGGGGATCTATTAAAATTAAGTCATTGAAAGTTACGGTTACTTTGGGTGACGCTGCCTCTCATATCACTGGTATCTTAGGCGAAGGCAAATTGAATGACCTCCTTAATGAGAAAATGGAACAATTGTTAGTGTCGAGCATCAATGATAACAAAAACGAAATTTCGGCAAGCATTGAGAATACCGTCGTACCTCGTGTAAACAAACTACTTAAGGGAAATAATTTTTGGACTTTATTGGATTGGATTTTGTCCAGTGATGATGCAGAGAATGAAGACGATCCAATAAAAACGAAATGTGTGGCACCTGCAGATCCTTGGGTATAAATTGTTTGTATATTAAATAATTTTTTGTGAACGATATTCTAATAAATGTTTTTACAAACAAAAAACATGAACAATTTGTATGCAGTTTTTTATTTTATTTTAAAAAGTGAATTATCTCCGCTCCAAACTAGGAAACGGTATAACCACGCAGTGCAGAAATCGGGCCTAAAGGAAGCATTGTGTCTACTGTCAAGAATAATGTATTTCTAAGAGCATTGAGCTCTAGCTCTGAGCTGGTGCACTTTTAGGACTCGGATGTATTTGGAACCATTGCTACTTCGCCCTCAACCTCTTTTACATGCGTTGAAATCGAATTTAACATAGCGATGTCCTAGGAATTTGTCTTCCATTAAATTACATTTTCTATAGTTCTAAACTAGGAAAAATCTAGCTACTATCGAACTAGTTCTTATTCGGTATTTTAAGCCTAGTTCTAAACCAGGAATTTGTATCACTAGTTACTGACTTCTCTAAAGGGTGCTTATCTTTATTGCTCTAACCTCGCCTGCCTTAGCACAAATTAATGATCCGTAATCCAAATTTTATTACTTTGCTGTTACTACGTACAGCCAACGTTGCATTATCGCTTCCATCCGATCCGATAACAGAAACATATAGATTATAACAATTTTGTTTTGATTATGATATGAACATTCAGTCACAGTCAGTTTTCCTTTGGTGTTTGAAAAAAAATGTACATATTTTTGCTCGTTCTTTGCGCATTGGTGTTGTCACACCCAACCCATGGTCAGCTGATCAATGCACATGCAGAGGTGAAAGTGGAGTCACGCACACTCTTTGACGATGATCTGCGTGAGTTTATCGAATTCGCGCGCTTACAAATGCCTTGTGGTTACGCACCAGCAGGTATTCCAGCGCTCGTACCCTTGCACGCCAGCTATAGGGAAGTGTCGTCGGTCACAGAAAAAGCGAAGTATGTTAACAAACTTAAAGTTTTTGAGCTCTATTTATATATCTAGTTTCCAACCTTTCTCGTATAGCATTCATGGTAATGTCACCGATCTCACTATCAACGGCCTTAATAAGTTCGATGTACGTAAACTTCATTTTAACAACATTTTTCGCAAAGTTACTTTCGATCTAAATTTTCCTGAAGTTCGTATAAACGGCGCTTATAAAGCTGATATAAAGAGAAAAATTCGTGATACCACATTGCATATTTATGGTGATGGTGATTTGAATTTGATTTTGAGGAATTTACACATCAATGGCAGCTTTGTGCTGAAACCGAAACTCTCAGGCAAAACGAAATTAGCGAAATTCAAAGTAACCACGCAACTAGGTGATGTCGAATCTAGATTGACTGGCCTGATGAATAGCAGATTGAAGACGAAACTTGTAAATAAATGGATTGAAGAATTTATCGCTTTGACATTTAACGAAAGTCCGGAAGATATTAACGCGGCAATGCAGCATTTGGTCGTGCCGCCTGCTAATAAAGCGCTAGAAAAGGTTCCAGTAATTGGAGTACTGGCATTGGTGTTTGGTCTTGTTGAGGGAAAATTGCCTCAAAGAAAAATGTGTTAAATAAAATATATGTAGGGAAATTTTAGAATAAATCGGAAAATATCAGGGACATGACTTAATCGATGAAGCTTGTGGTCCCAATTTTTTTCTAACGATATAAGAAATTGTAAAGATTTCAGATTAAATGAACCATTTTCGAAATCAGTGCGTTAAACTATGCTCATATTTTGTATTAGGCCAAGTATGCAGTCAAACATAAAATAATAAACAAGTAAAGGTGTCTAAGTTCGGGTGTAACCGAACATTATATACTCAGCGTGAGCTTCAATTGTATATTTCATTTCAGATATATTACTTTTCTACATAACACGTGGCACCGTTTAAAAAAAAATGTCTCCCCATTTCCTCTTACAGTAAAACTTGATAAGTGAAATATCATTGATTCAAAACTATTTCTTGCTAAGTTATAGCTTATTATTCTAGTCTACGACCCTTTTAAACTTGTTTTATATCTAATTTGCCGTGGTCTTTAACCGATCCCGTCCATTTTTACTAGAAATATTTTCTGCTATAAGGAAAATGTGTGTACACAATTTCATTACGATGTGTTAATTTTTCTTCGAATTATGGCTCCCGAAACATAGATAATTCCTTAGTCATAAAAGGGGCAGTGCCACGCCCATTTTAAAAAAATTTTCCAAATTCTAGGTGTATTATTTACTAAATTATCAGGTTTTTTGTGTATATATATAAAAAGTGGGCGTGGTTATCATCCGATTTTCAATACCAATCTATTCTGAGTCCCGATAAGCTAGTGTACCAAATTTGGTGAAGATATCTCAATATTTACTCAAGTTATCGTACTAACGGACGTACGGACGGACATGACTCAATCAAATGTTTTTTCGGCACTGATGATTTTGATATATGGAAGTATATATCTATCTCGATTCCTTTATACCTGTACAACCAATCGTTATCCAATCAAAGTTAATATACTCTGTGTGTGAAAAGCACGCTGAGTATAACTAAGGTTTGCAAGAATTTACGAGCCTACGGCGGTTTCGAAGAAATCGCTGTTCCTGACTATGTATGGCGTTATCGCGTCTCAAACCCAATCATGCTTCCCAATAATAGCAATCACAGACACAGACATAGCTTTCGCCACAGAAACAATTAGCTGCGATAATGTGTGCCAATGACTCAGTGACGTAGTAAACTGTAAAAACTACTAACTCATATTACAGCAGCTAATTGTCTTGTTTTGACGAAAGGTTTGATTAGGTCTGTGATTCCGTAAGCGGCAACTTAGACCACAGAGTTCTTCTGTCGCTCCTTAAAAGTCCAACTTTAGTATAAATAATTGACTGCTAAGCTAGGAAGGGGAGAAGATGGTCAAAATGCATAGCATATTGGTCCAACTTTAGTATAAATAATTGACTCCTAAGCTAGGAAGGGAAAAGATGTTCAAAATGCATAGCATATTGGCCATTAGATATATAGGACTAGTACGTCTTCCAAATAAAAGAACGCCCTTTATATTATTTTTTTTTCTAAAATGTCTATGACATCTGAAAATCTGTATATTCTAATGTTGGTACATGGGAACATGTGGAACTAACCAAAAGAGATGTCTGTTGATGCTGCAGCGACGAGAATGAGTTACAAAGTGTAGGACATTTGTCATTGCTTCACTTGGAGCAGAACAAGATATCTACTACTAAATTAATGTTCGATTGCCTAGGAGATTTTATATTTACGAAAATCGGGGGTAGGAGATCAGGCGTCTTATTAGTCGTATGACGATTAGTAACAGTACCTCTCTGCACAGCACGCAGGGCAGCCACCCAAACTCACCTACATTGAGATGGAGCCTTCCATTAGAAATTTAGTTCACCGAATCTGCGGGCAAATAGATTGTTGGACTGCTGTGAGCAAGATTACCTTTATAGTTATGAAATTGATGCATGCTGAAAGGGAGCGCAAAGAAATGAGCCTAACGGCGGTCCCACGAAGTGCGGACACATGAACAGGATTAGCCTGGTTTCATTGGGCCACTGGAGGGTAGTGCACTACCCCAACGTCTAATAAAAAAAGATAGATTCAAAGAAATTTCGCGGGCTCGGTGCCACTTAGTTGTCTATGCAGCTGTAGATACGTTTTGTTTTATGCAATACTCACAATAGATCGCCCACAAAATTTCTTAATTTTGTACAAAATTCACGCAAATTAGGAAAGTAAGTCGGAAGAATACAAACAACAAAACATTTGCCGCATATATCAACATCTAAATGCCAAAGGTAGCCAACTTTTTTTTCGAAGTATCTTAATTGAACGATCTCTTCTAAGATTCAGCTTGCACAGATTCGTTTTGGCTCATTTCGTTTGCAATTTATGGGCCAAAATGAACATCAATTGATGCGACCATATACGCAGCTCTGATATGAGGGTTAAAATGTCGCAAAAATGAAAGTGAAATATGTTCGTTGAAACATACAAATATTTGTGAGTGTGAATGTTAGTATAGAAATGCTTAACACTTTACCAAATTCAAGGAAAATTGGGAAAAGAAAGGAGACTTCATAAAAAGGTTATGATGCAACTCATGACAATCGATGAAGCGGCTGCTTAGTTATGTCGGTGATCATTTGGAGGTGATGAAAATGTCCTGTAGTTTTATGACTTTTTAGCTCTTAAATAGACATTCTACATATGTACATATATGTATAAAGAGGTTTTTTATTAGACAATAAGGTTTGAAAGAAAAAATTGAAAAATTTTAAAATGAATTGTGCTGCTGTGAAAATGCAATAAATTGAGAAGTTGAATTCGATTGCTTTTGAATGGAAACCTTAAAACTTGCAGTGCTTACTTTCTTTCATGACAGTAAAAAAAAACAGCCATATTAACTACTTTCAATTGACATTGCAACTGCAAGACATCATCTTTTCCAGACTGCTGCTGTCACTGCACTAGTTGCTAAGCAGCTTTTCTTTCTGACATTAATGTCATCAGCAAACGAATCGTGCCAAACAGACCACAGACTAACCAACTGGCAGGAGCCAAGTCAGCGGCGCATCAAGCTGCTCTCATAATCTACGACTAGAACTGGTCACATGCTGTGCGACGCGCGGGTCCGTTATGTACATATTTTCATTTGCTTTCCTTATTTGTTGCGCTGTGAGTATTCTTCCTTCCTGTGATTGTGCTGCTCGAAATGCAGGCTGTTACCGTAAGTACAAATATTGCGGCAACAAAAGGTGTAATTGTTGTGTGTGTCAAAATCATTGGACATCCCGCTGCCAGTTTTGGGTTTTTTTTCTATTTTACATTGTCACATAAGTCCATTTGGTGGTCCCTATTGGCTTGTGCTTTGATGTCTATGCTGAGATACAATTGTATCGTATACAAATCGGATTAGGACGCTGCTTTAATTATTATTTATTGAAAGAAATATGTATGTATGCATATATGCATGCCAGTAAAATCTGTAATTTGTTTTTTTTTTTGCATATGATTAGTGCAATCAAATGAAGATTAATCGATGACTGGCTTTGAATGATATTTGTGGCATCAAAATCACAACATTCATAATCAATTGTTACCCTTTTGGCGAATGTATTTGATTTGCGGAGTTAACATCATTACACACATAATTTTAATGGGAGCTTATCAGGATTCATAAACCAACCTACCTACATAAGTAAATTTAGCTCAAGAAATACTCTTCGATTCAGACTTTGAGTCACTGCCTGCTCTCACACAGTTTGCCTGGAGCATCATAGTCTATCAGTTTGTTTCACTTTTATTTATGAAAATCTTTCTCTATATTTTCTAAGTTGCCCTTATATCTTCACATAAAGCGAATTTTAATGACGACGTACTTGTCATTCATCCATCTGTCAACAGTACAAGTTTTATGCACATAAATGTAGGCTACACCGAAAGAAATGAGTCTGGTAAAATCAACAAGTCAAATTTGTTGCTCTTGAATTAACAGATATTCGGTAAAATTGATCGGTAGTTACTCCGAGTTTTTGCTAGTCATTTAAAAAAAAGAGAAACTGTTGGTCTCAAACTAACAATATTCTGTAAAAATTACAGCTTCTCATTCAACCTAACTGATTTTTCTGTTAAAATTTTTGTGATAATTTCAACCGCGAACAACTGCTCTCTACTTTGTTCTTATGACCATGCAGACACAGAACTATCTGTCACATCAACAGTCTTCACTGTTATTCCAATGTTGACGAGAATCTGTTATTCTAACAGCTTTCATTGGTGTTCTTGTGTTGATTTGACTGAAATGGGAAATTCAACAAACAATTTGTGTGTAGTTGATTCAACAACTATTTGCGTTGGATAGAAATTTGCATATATTTCGTTACAGTTGAACCGTAATTCGATTGATTTTTTCTTCAGTGGGCAAACGGTGCAGTCTCTGTGAAATTACCCACAAAGACAAAAACAACAACTGCTCTCTACTTTGTTCTTATGACCATGCAGACACAGAACTATCTGTCACATCAACAGTCTTCACTGTTATTCCAATGTTGACGAGAATCTGTTATTCTAACAGCTTTCATTGGTGTTCTTGTGTTGATTTGACTGAAATGGGAAATTCAACAAACAATTTGTGTGTAGTTGATTCAACAACTATTTGCGTTGGATAGAAATTTGCATATATTTCGTTACAGTTGAACCGTAATTCGATTGATTTTTTCTTCAGTGGGCAAACGGTGCAGTCTCTGTGAAATTACCCACAAAGACAAAAACAACAACTGCTCTCTACTTTGTTCTTATGACCATGCAGACACAGAACTATCTGTCACATCAACAGTCTTCACTGTTATTCCAATGTTGACGAGAATCTGTTATTCTAACAGCTTTCATTGGTGTTCTTGTGTTGATTTGACTGAAATGGGAAATTCAACAAACAATTTGTGTGTAGTTGATTCAACAACTATTTGCGTTGGATAGAAATTTGCATATATTTCGTTACAATTGAACCGTAATTCGATTGATTTTTTCTTCAGTGGGCAAACGGTGCAGTCTCTGTGAAATTACCCACAAAGACAAAAAAGATGCATTCAAGTTCTCACATCTTAGTTAAAGTAATCTCATGTATGTTTGATAGTGTATAAATTTTGCTTAGTTTTTAAGAATTGTTTAGCCCCACACCGTTAGTAAAAATTGTTATTCAATAAATATTTGTTTGTTTTTAGGAAAAACCTCTACAAAAAAAATATTTTTTATTAACCGTTGTTAAACTCATGAACTCTTAAAAACTAAGCCCTTTATTCATAAAAAAATGGTCTATAAAACTCTTATAATTGGAAATTTTTATCGGAATGTCATTTTAGAATCTTTGTAAACCTTTTGTTTTTTTTTTTTGTGAATAAGTATTTGTTTCAGTAAGGTGAAAAGAATTTTTTTAAATAAATTACTTAAAAGTATTACTAGTACAAACTCGTGTTTAAAGTTAAAAACACTTGATATTTTTCAAAAATGCTCTTTTTCAGAATTAGTTTGAAGAACTCCCTATCTCAGAATTCGGTTGAAGAACGCCCTACGTTAGGATTTTTTTCATAATAGTCCTAACTAACGTAAAAAAGTTCTGAATTTTTGATAAGACATGGTGTTTTTGAAACAAAATCTGATATAGGGCGTTCTTCACACATATTCCGAGATAAGGCGTTTTCGAAGCGGCAGCCGAGACGGAGGCGATATTCCACTCAGCAGCAGATTTGCAATTAGAAATGCTCTTTTAATTCGGCGTTTCAATGGATTACTGTAGGATGATCTCAATCAATTGTTTGAGATTATGAAAGAAAAAGTTGTCATGATAGTTTTTAAACTTTATTACTTTGCTCCACATTACATATTTTAATTTTTTTTATAAGAAAATCCATTTTTACTAAATTAAATGGCGAAAAAGGCCCAAAAAACCTGACACCAAAAACGATTGATACCTCGTTACTGCAATCATTTGGGCAACGGCTCCAAAAAACTTATGAATTGCCACTTTTTTGTTGTAATGAATTTAGAGTGTAAATTTTAGACTTTCAAATTATGTATGGCTACCGTATCGTGCATACATATCTACAAATATATGTATGCATTAACAATAATAATCGCGGCGACAACACAAGTGAAGTGACGTTGCAATCATTCTCCCATATTTTTGCTCTTAGCTCAGAGTTAAACGCTACTTCATTTCAGTCAAGGGCTTTGGGTTCGAAACTTAGACCATCCTACGATTGTTATAACTTTTTTTTTTTATTCTAAAGAAAAATTACCTCAATTTATTTAACTTATTTTTTACTAGCTTATGCCCGTGGGCTTCATCCCACGTTTCTATAAAAATATGCAAAATAAATAACACAAATTTTAAACTTATTTTAAGATTGCGTATTTGCGAATTTAGGTATTGCTGAAAACCATAGGATATACAATATTTTTTGTAATATTATTTGGAGTATAAATAAAAAGATTTTCCGATGAGCCAACTCTGGAGAAGGCTACGTATAATTGGCCATGGGTGAAACATGAGTTGTTAAGATTGACACCTACTACAGCTAATGACTGTCCTTGAGCTTTATTGATAGACATTGCTAAAGCCAACCTAATAGGAAATTGGATGCGATTAAAATTGAAAGGTATATCTGTCGGTATTAATGGAATCCTTGGTATGAAAACTTTGTTGTTTTCGAAATTTTGAATTTTATATAGATATAGAAGATGTAGATAGACTGAAGTTGACAAACAATTTTAACGGCGGCATATTACTAAACGTCCAGAAGGAATAACAGCCAAACTCATTTCTGTAGTCAAACTTTAGCTGTTAAAATAACCTAAGTTTGTACGGCAGGCATAGTTATGAAAAATCCCATTTGTAGGGAAGTTGCCACGCCCCTTTCCCCAATTCCACATTTTACTGGAGGTGTTAGGACTTAACGTCATATAGCTCCTTACCAATTTTCACTATCCTACCATTACTCCATCCAGAGATATGCAGTATGATATATTCCATTTGTATGGGAGGTGCCACGCCCCCTTCTCCCTCACCCCACATTTTCTTGGTGGTGTTAGGGATTGACCTCATATAACTCCTTACTGGATTTCAATGTTCTAGCATGAATACCTTCAGAGTTGTGCAGTATCAAAGATTCCATTTGTATGGCAGGTGCCACGGCCCTTTTATATATCGGAATTATTTTTAGCCTATGACCATCCCTTGAAGGTTTCTAGTGGGTGGTGCAAATTTGGTTGTGATCAGTCGATCCGTTTAGGACGCAACCCGATCTATACCTACATACATACGTAATTTGAATTTTATATATGAAGGGCTCAGAACCAAAAGGATCTAAGTGAAATTTTTTTTAAAATTGAGTTATACCCATATTTGTATATTTAATATAGTGTCTATTTGTTGACAATGCGATCCAAGCCATTTTGGAAATTTTAGTGCCATATATTTGCCCGGCCAAAAACGTACTAAATTTTATTGCATTAATGATTGGAGCCAAAAGGATCTAAGTGCGCTCCTCCAAGCAATAAAATTTAATTGCTCGGCCAAAATAACATGCAGAATTTTTTCATGTATGCAATTTTGTAGCCAGTAAGTCAGTTAATCTTAGTTTTGTAAAAAATTTCCCCAATTTTTGGCAATTTTTTCGTGAGTTATACCCCATAAGAATTTTTTAACGTAATTTTTTTTATATGGAAAAAAGTCCTTATCCTCGTAAGAAAAAAAAATTGCCAAAAATCAGCGATACAGTCTGCGAACTTAAGTTTAGCACTTTATTATACTAAAATTAAACGGGCTACAAGACTGCGTACTCGAAAAAAATTTGCATGTTCTTTTGGCCGAGCAATCAACGTTCGAAATTTTATTGCAATAATTTTTGGAAATTTTTGCAATAATTTTTGGAAATTTACAGTTATTTTCCATCTGCAGTAAACATCCTTTGAATTAGTTACCTAGCCTGCATTCATTTAGACAAGAATTATTTCAAACGCATTTACCCAGAATTTACAATAAGTAATTTACATTAACCTTAATTGCCTCAATTCAACGTCGATGTTACTTAGATCCTTTTGGTTCTAAGCCCTTCATATATAGATAGATAGACTACATATTCGTGCATGCTTTTTTTTCCATAGCTACTTTAATAGAAAATGTGCCTCAAATTAAAATTAATAATTTGAATTAATTTTTGAACAAATTTGAAACAGGTACTTAAATAAATAAAATAGGTACGTACATAGCTTAGTATGTAAAAGTTAGTAGCATTATTTTGCCAAATATAAATAATACAATTTTTTTTTGATTCATTTGACTTAGTCGGTTTTCGCTAATTTCATGGCTGCCCGTCCAGGTTTGGCGATTATAAAATTCTTAAAAAAAATTCCAAATATTTCAAGTCAAATTTTTCCTTTGTCGACGTACGCAGTTATTGCATGCGGCTAACCTTAGTAAAAATTTATATAAATTTTACAACATTGACGTTGTTTTTGTGACAACTCGCCCAACGTGTCATGCGTCATTTGCAAGCTAACACTAAACTGTCAGGATGGCCGAGCGGTCTAAGGCGCCAGACTCAAGTGTAAAAACTTACCTGCATTTCATTTCATTTATTTGCAGTCAATGGAATAAATCCTTACAGACTAAATATATTAAATAGTTCTTAAATTAATTAAATAATTAATAAATTAAATTAATGAAACTTATATACATATATGGACCGGAGAACTTAAAACGCAGAGTTTAAAATAATTAAAAATTTAAACCTTGGTAGTGAAAAATCCAAGGAAACCGTAACGCTCAGTGAGTTAAACTCGCCTATAGCACGGGCAATAGGAGCATTACAGGCATAATTAGTTTTAAGATTATCACCATAAAAGGGATAGAAATTTCGGAGAGAACGTTGAGGAACATTGAATTTAAACCGCTCCAGCAAGTACAGGCAGTCAATAAACCCATTAATAATGTTATAAGCGAAACTTAAGCAGATAATAGATCTACAATCCAACAAGGACTTAAGGTTTAATAGCAAGAGACGAGAAGAATAAGGAGGAATAGGTTCAGAGAAGTTTAAAGGTCGAAGAGAATATTTAAGAAAGATCTTCTGTATACGCTCTATTCTATTTACAGCTGTCTGCTGGCTTGGCCTCCAAACAAAAAACTGCATATTCCAAACGCGACCTAACAAAGGCCGTGAATAATAATTTGATCGTATACGGATCTGAGAATTTTATAGTATTACGCCTAACGAAACCAAGCATAGAATATGATTTAGAAGTTATATAGTTTACGTGATTGTTAAACGAGATCTTACTATCAAAGATAATACCAAGATCTTTAATCTCATTAACACACTGAAGCTCACAATTTGAAATTCTGTAAATCGTATGTAGTGTACTAGTTGTTTTCGCATAAGTTATGTGGAAACATTTGGCGGGGTTCAAGGAAAGATGAGATTCCTCGCACCAGCCATAGAGTTTGTTAATGTCATTTTGTAATCTTGAGGCATCATCTGGCCCCTTAATTGCTGAGAATAGCTTCAGGTCATCAGCGTAAAGCAAACACTTGGCGAACGAAAAGCAACTACTAATGTCGTTGATAAAAGGAATAAAAAATAAAGTGGCAACAAAAGGCCTGGAGGATACACCATCAATATTAACAACACATTGCCTGTTAAATAAATAAGAGGCAATCCATTGCAGAAACGAAGAATGAAAGCCAAGAAAAGATAATTTTCCTAGTAAAACTCTATGAGAAACTCTATCAAAAGCTTTAGAGAAATCTGTGTAGATGCAATCCACTTGAAACCCAGCAGAAAATGACTATACAATAGTCACTAAAGACAGCAAGATTAGAAACATTTGATCCGCCAGCAACAAAACCATGTTGATAGGGAGAAATGAGAGATTTAACAGCAAAACTTAGCTTTGCATTGACGGCATGCTCAAAAATCTTGGAAATAGTAGACAGTTTGGATATGGGTCTGTAGATGCAGACATCGTTCTTGTTACAACTTTTAAAGACTGGGGTAATGGAAGTTATTTTCCAATCATTAATGAACGTCCCAGAAGACAAGGATTTCTTGAAGATTAGTCTTAACGGATATATTAAAGCTGGGCAGCACTTTAGCACAAGCCATCAGCATCAGACCTATAGGAGGATTTTAATTTATTAATGGCTTTACTAATATCATCAGAAGAGAGACATAGCGATCCAAAGTTAACAGCACGGTCCTGACTCTTCGGAAATTCAAATATTTGATTACTACTATCTTCTGGGCCAAAATTCGATTTGAAAAACTCCGCAAATAAATTGGCTGTTTCAGTTGGAGAATTCGCAGAATCGTCATCAAGAAAAACACCTGTTGGGACACTGGCGCAGCATTTTTTTGACTTTATATAATTCCAAAAGGATTTCGGGTTCGATTTAATGTTCGACTCAATGTTACGAATGTAATTGGTGTACAGATACTTATCCAAATTGTTGAAACTCCTAAGGTAAAACTTGTATTTAGTAAAAAACAAATGATTCTTCGTGTTTTTGAATTTTTTAAAGTATTTGTTCCTAAGATTCTTCAATTACTTAAGTCCCTTGAATACCATGGCAATTTATAGGGTCTTTTTCTTTTAACCGGAATCCAATCCTAGCAGTGGTTGTATAAAATAGTTTTGAAAGTGCAGAAGCTATTAGCGGTATCAAGTCCCTCAAGTAGCTCCTCCCAGTTTATTTGAAATAAGCAATCAGTAAAACCGGAGAAATCAAATGAATTAATTAAATAGTTTAATTAAATAGTTTAGAGCGTTCTGGTCCTCTCTGAGGGCGTGGGTTCGAATCCCACTTCTGACAAAACATTTTTTTAAATTCCTAAATTTAAAAAAAATAAATTTACAAGAGTGGGTTACCAAATTTTACCTTTCTTTTCAGGATAGTTCTCGTATGCGACCTTTTGAAGGCAAGAATTTGTAATTAAAATTAAATAAATTAACTGTAGAAAATGAAATCTGAAAAAATAACTTATCAACTGCAGTCCTCTATTTTCAATTTATTTATGACATAGTTGATTTTTTTTTTATAGTTCTTGCTAAAACCAATGTAGACTAGGTTGCCCCAGAAGTTAAAGGTGCTACTCTATACAAAGCCAATGTTATTATCAACCACAAGGGCGACGAGTACAGAATACTTTGCAAAATCCAAACAAGCGCGAAGCAATAATTCAAAATTTTATGATTTCAATGAGTTGGTGGGGAGAAAGAACAAGGGATAAACATGAAAATTATCATCGTAAGTAAAGGCACGGCAGTCACAATTAAATAAAGTTGAAAGGAAAGAGCAATATTGCACATTCAAGAAATTTTCGCAGCATTGAATATAAATCAAAAAATTTTCAAATATCAAAATTGAACAATTAGGTAAAATAATAAATTATAAGTGGGACTTACATATATACTCATAGAGCCTACATGGTACATACATATGCATGTATATCACTGTAAAAAACATTTTTAACCCAGTGAGTGCACTAGCAGACCTTTTTTGTCTTTTGAGTAATAAGGTGAGCATATCCCGAGCTAAGCTATATGGGTCAGATCTGTTGTTGGTATTACTTTGAGGAAACAAAAATAACATAACAGAAAAGGTAAAAGATTTTTAATTTCCGCAGAAATTGTTTAGTTGCAAAGAAATTGTTAGCTTCGAAGCTTATGGTGTTTGCCAATTCGGTTAAAACATTCCTCAGATACCTAAAAAAGGATAATTTTCGCAAGTTCAAACAAAAAGAAAACGTGAAATAGTAATAAATGTGTAATTGATATGCATACATTTAAGAAGAGAAAAGAAAAATATGAACAATAAACAACAGGCAAAAAGGGGATATGAGCAGACAGAAAAAGCACAGCCGAGGTATATAACGGTAGGTATGAAATTCAGAACAATAAATAGGTACCTATGATAACGAAATATTTGAAGTTGTTAGCAAAGATGAACTCATGTGGAAAATTCCAAGAAATAATGAAATGTGCGGCAAATGTAAGAGAGTGGAGATGAAGCAACTTAATTGTGGGCCAAATTCATATTTATGCAAAGAAATTTCTATATATATTTTTTAATGCTTTCGAAGGTCATATAAATAAATATTTGGGAATTAATAATGGATACAGATAGAAACTCCAGATAATTTTACCTAATATACGTTCTATTTCGATACCTCAGCTGAAGGGCAAATGTGTCAGCGTTATGCTTGAAGTATCAAAAGCCTGCGAAAATAGAATATTTAAGCATTAATATTTAGTTGATAGCGCATTTCGAATAATGATGAACTAATGACTCCGATATGTACTGTGCAAATCCCCAATTTTTTGCATTTTACCATAAGCTTTAAGTGCTGTTTGATAATGGATGGTGATTAGGCCATGAATGTTCGGCTAATGTGTTGATGCTATCGACTTATTGATTGATTGAAATAAGTGTGGTAAACTGCACTGACATTCATATGTAGTATGCTTCGTGGTTGGTGTCATCATCCCTAACCACAGGGGTGAGATAGATCTTAACTAACAAGGGGAAACAAATTGAAATAGTGATTAGCGAATTGTGAACGTTAATGAATGCACTTGGCTCAAAGCTGTGACCCTGCATGCATGTCAAATATGAATTGAGCACTAATGACCTTTTACGCATATGATTTTTGGTTTCACTATTCTTTAATGTTCTCTTGTTTATCGGAAAACTGTACGAAATTGTTGCACAAAAATATAGATTTACCGTCTTCTATTGTTTTACTTATAGTTAAAAAGCAGTGTATATTTTTATTAAATTCCCTTTATAATCCAATAACTATCCATCATATCCTTAAATATAAACACAATTTTAATTGCACTGAATTTATTTCGTCTTGATTGAAATAAACTCGTAAACTTAATTGCCAGCATGCATTCAAATATATTTTCTTGTAACATTCACTTAACTACTTTACTTCAATTTTCCTTTTAAAAAAGGGTTAAAAAGTGCATATGTCTATTTTGGGTACTGATTGATTAAAAGTTTGACAGCTGTCAATCAAAAAGTGTGTGCATATTAACTCAGGGAAGAGCTTGACGTATTTTATCAAATGTATTTGATATTGATTTTGTTAGGATGCGCATAAATTAATTTAATTTATTTTACGAACATATAAATGCCAATTATTCCTTAGTACATGCATAGTGGCCGCGGTGGTGTGATGGTAGCGTGCTGCGCCTACCACACCAAAGATCCTGTGTTCACTCCCCGGACAAAGTAACATCAAAATTTTATAAACAAGTTTTTTCAATTAGAAAAAAAATTTCTAAGCTGGGTCGTCCCTCGGCAGTGTTTGGCAAGCACTCCGAGTGCATTTCTGCCATGAAAAGCTTCTCAGTGAAAACTCATCTGCCTTGCAGTTGCCATTTGTAGTCGGCATAAAACAAGTAGGTCCCGTCCCGCCAATTGTAGGAAAAACTAAAAGGAGCACGACGCAAATTGGAAGAGAATCTCGGCCTAAAATCTCTTCGGAGCTTATCGCGCCTTACATATATATATTTTTTATATGCATAAATATGTATGTTTAGAAAACTTCATTAGATGACTTGGGTAGGCAACAGAAAGTTAATAAAGTATACGTGGTATGTCAGTATACCGTTACTTGTTTGTTTGCATGATTGAAGCAAATATGACATGGAATAAATATGATTGATTAACTGGAGTGAAATCGTTTTCGAATTTCGTATTTGGTGTACTCGCACTAATGTTGAAAATTTGCATATTGTCAAGCGTTGACTTCACAATTTTCTCACATAAAAATAGTGCAGAATCCATGAGCGGGCATAAAATTTGCTAAATAGAAGAATTTAGTATTGAGATGCCTGATTTCCGAAATATATCATTTTCCACTTCGTTTTCACCATTTCTTGTGTAGTTAGAATTCAAATGGAGGATTCTAGTTTAACTGGAGGATAGCTATTCTTTAGAGAGCTTCATTTAACCTTCTGGTTTTCACTAACACAGGGTCTCAGCTTTTGAAATTGCTCCATGACATATTGTGTTGCAACCGACCTGATCGAACCTCTATGGAATATACCATCCATGACCTTAATGTTCAGGATTTCGGATTTTGTTTTTATTTCTTCCGTTTTTTACTAGACACTGTTTTATATTAAATCAAAATTAGAGAGCATATCCATACCTAAAATAGACAGACACTCTAATATCAAAAAATTCCCCACCGCTTGGCATTTTTCTATTCCACAATATATGCTGTTCTTACACACATACAGACATATTTATTTACTGCTTATGTATATCACCGATCAAGCGTTATACTTTGGCATTGTTGTTAAATGTTTTCATCTTTGTTACAATATGCTTTTCCGATCGTGACATTGATGTTGCTTTTGGTTTTATCGACGATATGCTTGACTCTTTTTTGCCCACTCTTCTTACACATACACACATAATTATTACTGTCTTTTGCTGTTCCATAAAAACGCTGCTCTAATTTAACCCTATCTCCTCACTTTGTTTTCTTGAAAGTCATATTTTTTTCTTTTTTATTGCCTTTCTCGTGTACCGGTTTCACTGTTTATTTCGTTGCATAATTAGCTGTGTTTGTTTATTTGATTTTATTTATCTACTTTTGCTTTGTCATTGCTAATATTTATTGTGGCAATTTTCGTCATATGATGTTTTTGTTGTTTCGAAAGATTCAAATTCATGTTTGAGATAAAAGTTGATGTGCGTAATAAAAATTATGTTGAAGGGTTATTTTATTTAATCTATTACGTGTTCTTATGTCTGCACATAATTTTTAAGTGGCGCTTATCCCTTAACACATCTGTAGAAAATGTGTTGATGCTGCGTAATCAAATTTTATGATCCTTTAATGATTTTTGTAATATAATGTTACTTTATGAGTATTTTGAGTACAGCATGTATGCCAGATGTTATCGCACTATATACGAATTCAATTTACGTTAGTATATGGAATATATTTGTTACAACAGAAGAAAACGGATCCTTGATAGTATTATTGCTTTTTATTTCCGCGTACGCCAGTTTACTTCATTGCTGTCAAGATTGTTTATCTTGTGGCAACAAAGACATCAGAAGAATTTTGTTAAGATCGAATTATGCCTTTATTGCTTGCGTTGTTTTATAAGTAGGTGGTAGGGATCGAACCAAAAATATACAAATGTACACACATTCCCTAGAAAATATCTTAAAATATCTATTTTATTATTGTTTATAGTGAAATTACATAAGAGAGTTCAGGGTTTTGTGTAAATAGTCTAGCATCATTGCATTAAAAAATGGCGTAGCATATTTTTACAGTACACTAAAAAAATTCACGGCTATGCACTTGCTACGTTATTGTAAATACGCGACATCAAAACACGTAGTTGATCTTTTCAATAGAAATCAGCAACTGCCAATACAAAACAAAATTTGGAAAGAAAAAACTTACAATTAAAAAAGTTGCTCACGATCCGCATTTTATATTTGCTTCTTCACACCGATGTTATTTATACCGATTTCAGTAAAGTATTTGACAAAGTATCCCACTCCTTACTTATCTACAAGCTTAATCGGCTTGGTTTCCAACCTGGTCTCACCCAGTGGATCTCGTCGTATCTCTGCGGTTGAACGCAAAAAGTTAACTTTAAAAATACTCTATCTAATGTCATTGATGTTCCCTCTGGCGTCCCACAGGGCAGTCTAGGTCCAATTCTGTTCTTGCTATTTATTAATGATATTTGTAACACAATAAAATATTCCAAAATCTTAATGTATGCCGATGATGTAAAACTTTTTAGATCTTATGCGTCTATCGAAGAACGTCCCTTGCTTCAACCGGTTTTAAACTGCCTAGTTACCTGGTGCAACGTGAATTCAATGCCGCTTAACCTCAATAAATGTAAATTCACGTCCCTCTCTCGGAGATCTTTGCAGCCTCTTTTGTAATTAATAATTATTTTCTTCTTCAGTAAACTATTTTGTGGACTTGGGAGTCACGATAGATACTAAACTTAGTTTCAACCTTCATATTAATGGTACTGGCAATAAGGCTAGAGGTGTTCTTTCATTCGTCAAACGTGGTTCAAGAGCAAAAGCACTTTTCACTACTTTAGTTAGGCCGATACTAGAATACGGATCAATAGTCTGGAATCCTAAATATCGAGTTCATGCAGATAGACTTGAATCAGTACAAAATCACTTTTCTCTTTAAGAAATTTCAATGGGACTCTGCGTATAATCTTCCCCCTTATACTAGTCGGTTGGAGCTTATCAATCTTCCAACTCTTGCAAGTCGTAGAGAAATGCTAGGCGTAATATTTATGGCTAAACTACTGAATGGATTGATTTCTAGCCCAATTCTCCTAAACGAAGTAAACTTTAGCGTCCCATCACGAGTGTCAAGACATTACAAACCTCTTGTTTTGAGGCAGTGTAAAACTAATTTCGAATTAAATGAACCTTTCCATGTTTTTGTCATGATTTTAACACTCATTCTAGTTCATTTGATATAACGGATTGACTTTTTACCATAAAGAAAACTGTCCTATCCTATCTTAACTCGTAACAAAAATAAATATAAAAAATAAAAATTTTACGTACTAAAAAGTTCACTTAACAATGCAGTATATACATAATTTCTAACTGTTATTTATAATACTCAGCTGATGATTTTTATTCTGTAGCTGAGCAGTTTTAGATCTCAACGCTTAACAAACCTCCGCCTATCAACAACTCGGCAAAAACAAAGCTGCGCGTCATGCGTATGCCCACCTCGCGTCGGTTGGGCGTGCTTTGGAGGGTATTATACCGTTGGGTATTATTATTATTATTATTATTATACCAACGTGCAAAATTACGTTGAGCACCACCATCAGCTCAGTCAGAATTGGGAAGGACCTCTCCGAGCCGTTCGAAACTAAACGAGGTTTCAGACAGGGTGCCGCCATCGTGCGATTTCTTTAATTTGATGCTGGAGAAAATTATACTAGCTGTAGAACTTAACCGGTCTGGAATAATATTCTATAAAAGCGTGCAATTACTGGCGTATGCTGATGACATTCATATCATCGGCCTAAATACCCGCGCCGTTGATTCTTCTTACTCCAAACTGGAAAAAGAAGCGGTAAAGAGGGGTTTGATGGTGAATGAGGACAAAACGAAGTACCTGCTGTCATCGAGCAAAGAGTCAGCGCATATGGCCTTGGCAACCACGCTACTGTTGGCAGCCATAATTTCGAAATAGTGAAAGACTTCGTTTATTTGGGAACCAGCATCAACACTAGCAACAACATCAGCTCTGTAATCCAGCTCTCAATCCAGCTCACTCTTGCCAATAAATGCTACTTTGGACTAGGTACGCAATTGAACAGTAAAGTCCTCTCCCGGCAAACGAAAATCATACACGAAGGAGCCACTGGTGCGCCTTATTGCACGGCCATAACCGTTTATACGGTTAAGCGCCAATTAAGTAAGTAAGTAAGTATACCAACGTTTCCAATGTCAAAATCACAAAATATATATGTAACTACTTGCAAACCATAAGAAAGTTACGGAAAATTTAATTAAATATAAAATTGTCCATGCTTGTTTTCTTCCAAAAAGTGGCAATTCATTATACGCTTCACTTAATAAATTCAAGAAAAATATGTTCTGTTTCAGAAAAAAGTCACATGTTGCTAAGCTTTATAACGCGCCTTTAATTCTGTTTCCCATACACATACACCAAAAAAACAAAAAAAGTCTCAAATACCTTTACAGTTACGTGTATTTTGTAAGTAACAATATACAACACAGCTGCTCCATTTCGTTCTTTTTAGATCACGAAAGTAGAACGCAAAACCAAAAACATCATGTCATAGGTACCAAAAAGAAAAAAAACTGTTATCCTGTGACATGTAGCTGTCATGTTTGAACAAACAATTGCCAAGTAATACATTGTATTTATGTAAAAGTATTTTAAAAGGAGAAGGGCAACAGACAAAAGATATTATTTTGTTTCGCAGCATTGATTTGCATTCTTAATCTCATAAGGATGCTGCTGGGACATTGACGATTTCTCTAACATGCAATCTTCAGTTTATTATTATTTTTTTCATATTTACTTTCGTTTTGATTCCCTACAAACCGAAGCGTTTGCTGCCTTTTGGTTTTGCGGTTTCTCCATGCATTTTCTGTATCTTTTTTGTAAGTAAACGTATGCATTTAATCCCTAAATCTGCTTTCTGCTTAGCGGCTATCATCTACTTTCCCTCCTCATGTCATCTGCTGTCTTGTCAAATCAATTACGCACGAGTAAATAGTTTAAGAAAATAAAGAGCGTTCGCGTTTATGTTTTTTTTGCTAGCAAAGAGCATTTTTTAAAGAAAAAAAGTACTCGCTTTATTTGGGCATGTAAAGCAAAAGAATTACTTTAATAACGATTTCTTCTGCTAAAAAATATTTTTTTCGTTTTTATTGTTCCCTGTGACTCCAAGTTGGGCGTTTGCTAATTGTTAAAACTTGTAAAATGGATTCAGTTTCTAAGTATTTCTATAGCAACAAAGATGCATTGTCCTTTGTTTAAAATATTTGGCATAGTTGCAGGTAATTGATCCTTTTTGTATTTGAAATGAAAAAGAATTCCAAAGGATCATATTACTTTGTTAAGTTACTTTTTATAAAATGTAATGATTTTGTTATCTTCACAAAGCCAGCACTTAAAAAATCAAATAAGTAGATCATATTGTATGATATCAATTCGCCACAGTGTAACACTTACCTATCTCTTACCTTAAATTATGAATGAAATTGTCATCAAATAGCAATCAATCAAATATGCTCTTATGACTTTCAATAGCCTAGATAAATGTCTCAAGATTTTTTTCTTCGATATGCTTCCTTTTTTCTTAATTATTTTCCACAGTACGCTAAATATCATGACGATATTTCTCCACCAATTACTTTCGCTGTAAGTGCTTATTCTTCACTGTAATTGTGCTATCATTTATCATGCTAGTCTCAAGCGATCTGTTAAAATTATGTCAGCTTCTTACATGCTCCGCTTTCATTCAAAGTCTTACCTTTGCAGTCATTCTTAAATTGAGGAGCATCATCAGCGTTTTTGTAAGCCCGCAACCGCAAAAGCCGCAAAATTCCGGTTTTCACCGGAAGATTATGTCCTGCCATCTAATGTGACAATTAGCAGCCACAGAGTCATAAGGCTGATGTGCTGTAATTTTTATTAATGATCATAATTTTTATTAATGGTTTGGTGAGACACTTTAGTCATTTCATAGCTGTTCTGTTTACGTATGCATTTTAATGGATTGTGGTCAGTTTGTTCTATTTTTGGGGTGAAATTAGAACAAAATGTTGTGAAAAGTAAATGCTGAAGTGGCGAGTTTTTAGCAACAATTTTGACAGATGTTTTGCTAAAAAGGAGTACCATATTGAGTTCTGGAATATCAATTTCCTGCAGTCTTATGTCGAACAAAAAAAAAAAAAACTTTTAGAAAGGAGAGGCCAACAAATTGGAAGCTTGCTTCCCGATAAGAATAATACCAGAACATTCGAAGGATGGCGAGTTTAATCAAGAACTTAAAAAGTTTCAGCTCGGTAAATAATCACTCTGTGACCAAACATTAAGAGCAAACCTTAATAAATAGTAGGAAACACGACATCGAACGCAAGTTATCGTAGTCCAAGTAATAGTTACCCACTAAATCTGAAACGAATTCGATACCGATACTCGATAGTTTAATTGAGGTTTTTAGGTATCGAGTAAATGAAACAAGGCCTGCAAATTTTGTGGTATGAGAATTCACGCCTGATTCTGGGCGCATAGTTTCCAGAAGCTGGCTATAAGCTCCAGTCCTAAATTTGCAGCATCGGTGCCTCGAACTTCACTTTAATAAAGAGAAGCTCTAGGCAATATAGTGGAGAATATATCTGATATGCCAACTTTGGGCGGTGTTGAAGATGACAACGTGGTTAAGCCTAGTTCTTTGATCGAACTTCAAGAGGTTTGTTGCTGTTGTTGTTGTTGTAGCGATAAAGACAGCCAAAGGTTTTGGGGATTGTTATCCATGTTGATGATCCTTTGCCGGATATAGACCCGGTACGTTCCGGTAACTAGCACCATTAACGTACAATTCAGACCATCTCGGGAACGATTTAATATGAACCCTATCGGCCATGTCTCCCCCACCCCCTAGTTTCATGGAACTTGGGGTCCCAAGAGCCTCGGCTTTAGAGAAGCTGTAAATTTCGCTGGCAACCTCTTAAAGGGCTGCGCTACACAACCCCTTGAATCATTTGGGTATTTAACTCGCCGTTTACGACAGGCATGAATGCCGCGGGTTATTCTGAGCCCTCTAAACTGCGGGGGTCACTAGGTTGTCTTTGAAGAGAGTCACACCGCTATTTCGATTTTGGTATCGAGTTTTTCGATTTTATATTACTGAGGCGTATATACCAAAGTATAAAGACTCAAATTATGTTGTAAATTTTTGCAAAATTTTGTCATTTTCAATTTTCCCATTACGCCTGCTTGATCGGGTGAATATTTTTCTATTGTACAGTGCTTTACATACTTAACTGGTTACCTGGACAATGCAGAAGTAGGGCAATATAAAATATTTTCAGTTTTACTTTCGATTTCGTGGCCACCAAACAAATGTTTCACCGTTCCTTTGGACCAAGTTAATGGTGCCCGACCGAAAGTGGCTTTTTTGAAATGAAGCTGAACCGAATTTTAGGTTATGAATTTTTAATAATCCGAAGCCAATGATCTACCTTAAATTAAAATATAATAATAATGTAGGATTTTAATTTATTTTTTCGGTCAGAAAAATTCACAGGCCGAAGTACAACTTTTAAAAATGTTTACACCTTAAAATGGCTACATTTTCTAGAATTAGAGTTTACGATTTGTCGAATTTGTTCGAGGAGAAATGTTTTGCGAGTATCGGCGAGTATTCTCGAAATACTCGTAAGGTACGTGAGCTTCATTCAATTTTATCGTTTCTGCTCGCGAAGAAAGTAAGACTCATTGATAATGAAAATATGTGATTTTTTTAATTCTTCTTTCTTACTTTGGTCTGAAAAGCTTTTCATTTCCGTCCAATGTCCTTTGGAGCACTGAATTGATTTTAATACAGTTGTGTCTGCTTAAAGCATATATCATATAATAGCTATGCTCCCTTGTCGCCTTCAAAAAACTTTGCCCTTACCGAAAACGCTGTTTTGTGAGTCGTTTCCTTTTCGAAAATACGATTTTGGAAGCCTTGGGTGACTTTAGTAAGTCAAAAAGACAATCGGTACATCTTTTGAAAAAGAGAATTCCCATTAAATCCATTTCAATCGCACAAATTCAAGCAAAAATGTTCAGCTTTGATCAAAACTTTTGCCGAAGATAACAGTTGGGTGTTTTTTTTAGACCTTCAAAATTTTTTTGCTTGCTTGGACAAATTTCAATTGGAAAACAAAAACAATTTATGCGATTTTTTTATGTTCAAAGCGAGCAGAAAAAATTAAGCTCTAGAAAAAAACGCCCAATACTTTCGACAGAATCCGAAACCGAGCGTTCGGTCTGACTCTAGCATCTAGCTTTAATTGACGTCGCCAGGCAAATTAATCACACTTTCCCTGCTGTATTAAATATAACAAAAAAATATGTGTGTACTTACAAAGTATGCCCTCATTTTTATAGAATAGAATTTCACTTTCTTAGGGCACGCAGAATATAAATTGAAATTTATTGAAAGCATGGACGTTTTCTGCGAATCTATGTGCGTGTGAATGTGTTGATTTTGCAAAATTCATGTTCTTATCCAAAAGCAAGGAGAATTGAAAAGGACGTAGAAATGAAAAACAAACATTGACGAGTGATTTCAATTTAAAATGTAACACATGCCAACTCGTATATGTTGAAGAAGGAAGCAAAAAGGCAATGTAAAAAATAACTAACTAGCCATAGAAACTGCAGAATATCTGTGTTTCTTTTTTTGCTAAAATTTGGGTCAAAGAAAGTGCACGACAGCGGTGAGATAAAGTATTTACCTCGCACGTACTATATGACTGCATTTACTGAAGGACGTTAACGAGGACATTCAAAAGTAAATTGCAATTGGAAGTACAAAAGGTGTTTAGCGCAAAATCTTTAATCCTTGGGCAGAGTAATTAATCCACATAAAGACGAAAGAAAAAGGAAAGTAATTATAAATAGGAATATAAATCATTGTACATAAAACACCTTAAAAGAATTTTGAAACATAAAGATGGAAAGCCTATCAGATCATGTGAAAAATTGAACGGCCGCTCTTTTTTTTTTTTTTGTTATTAACGTTAGAGAAAGAGCGATGGAGAGAATGAGAGAAAAAGAGAGAGACAATTCGCCTCTCTAGTTTTCGTTGGGGAAACTCTAGGGTATAATATCTAGGATTGTGTTAAACCGAAAATTGTTCTGGAAGGCCAACTTAAAGAATAGAACTAGGAAGGCAATCGGCAGGAGCTGTGAACTCTCGTCAAGGGTTGTACACTGAGAGATGAAAGTCGACTCAATTCTGCTCTATGGGGTGCAGGTCTGCTGAATCGTAGTTGATCAGGCCTTCTGACTTCAGATACGCCAACAATCTTCCAAACTTCGACTTCTTCCCAGTCTGGACAGACTATTGTTAGCAAATAAATTCCCCTAGTACAAGATGTAACCCAATAATTTCCTTTAAACAAGACTGAGAAGAGGAACTCATCAACTAATGGGACACATTTGCTACTATAGTTAAAGAATTCAACGACTATGCGAGAAACCTAGCGACTATTAAAGCCCTCAACTCAACTGCTCGCGATTTCATGGAGGTATTTTAAGATTAGTGAAATTTGAGACCCGACCATAGTAGTATGTCGAGCAAGTTTGACGCGTATCTTTTGGCCCTTGCAACTACACCCCACGTATAGGGCTATATGGAAATCGTAGGTCTGCTGGCCGTTTGTGGTCGCTTTCTGAATAGATGGGCCTCGAAAGAGCTGTGCAAATGCGGGACAAACACATTTGTTCGTGGCGATCGGGCTACTGTCGGGTCACTGTCCAATGGGCGTCTTTACTGTACGTTTTAATATACTGGAACACCCTTCCTGGAGAGGAATGGAGACATTGCTTGTACAGCTTTTGCCTGAACTAGGTGTTACGGTTTTTTTATTTCTGGAAGATTTATTCAGGGCCGAGTTCGTAGTCATAGTTACTGCTCAGCGATTTTTGAGTAGACATAGCTTACCGCGGTATAACAACAAACCTTTGTGATGTCGAGGTGAGGTTCTCCCAACGTAATAGCTACCGCTCACACTATCCTAACCAGTTCTATCTATAGCTCTTCTATAAATGAATGCAGTGTCTTCTTAAAGAAGCTGGTATATAGAGAGGGAGAGATTGTGCCATGGTCTCCCTGTATACACAGTAACCTTAAACCTCTTGCAACAGCTAAGCCAAATATCTGAGGCGGAACTGCAATTTTTCAAAGGATTAATCTTCCTTTTTTGTACATCTTATCTTAATGCGGAATCAGCTTGCAAGCCAATGGAAAAAATTAAGAAAAATTACTAACATCCGGTTTCACATTCACAATCAACTAAGCAGGATTAGGTGAACATCTGATTGGCCATGTAGAAACACAAAACCAAATCAATTTTTATCAATTTGTAAAATGTCGCAAAAATCAAAAGTAGACTAATCCTTTACTTGAATGCGAAATTAAAAATAACCGGAAAGTAGTTTAGCAAAACAATGCCTGAACACATTTGTGAATTTGTCAAAATGTCGTCTTACAAGAAACAAAAAAGCCTGCACGCCTGAAGGAAATTCTCTTGTAAACCGAATGAATACGAAATTGGTACGGCAACAGTTTAGTACAAACACAATCAAGATCTGCAAAGTATTCAAAAAAATCCAATTTGCGTGAGACCAATGTAAAACGGCGCAGTAACGGCAGCGCGGAGGTTGCAACACATAAAAAGGATATCCCGCTGTTGTAGGCAGGCCACGAAGCAATCCTTGAGCATGCGCAAAAGGATTTCAGTTTGTGACAGTTTAAGCGAATCCAACTAAAACTGAATGTATTGAAGACGACACAAATATGCCCATGAGCGCTTTCTTATTTTTTTTTTTTTTAATTCGCGAATCCCTAAATGAATTTTGGGTTGATAAAGAAATTCAATAACAGCAAACAGTAAAAAGTGCACAACAGAACAGAAACAGAAACATGAATGAGAAAAAAGAATGCACTTAAAGTATTTAACTTGCTTAAGTGTTCCAGCCGAGATACGATAGCGCTACAGGCAATGAATTTAATTGCTGGTTTTGTATGTAGAGCAATTTACTTATACCGAAGACATGTCATTACAACAAACAGACCATCTACGCCAATGCAGTGTTTGTTTCCTCCCAGTTCAGCCACTGCTGCATCTTACAAGTCATGCATATAAGTAATTCAACCCTTTCACCACATTCTGACGATATCCTTCCGGATTTTGTGGTACCAAATGTCATCAACACTTGTGCACCAAATTTCGTTCGTCTGGTCAAAAAGATTTGCTATACCCAGCAAAAAGTCGGATAAGCGGTTGTAAGCAAAAGCGAATACTGGTTCCACTCGTGATAGATAAACCTTAGAATAAGGTAAATTGTACACCTTGTAATAAAGCCTTCCTTTAGGCCTATTTACGCTACAAATAAGCCATATCCCTAAGGCAATTAACTTGAACTGAAAATGAGTTTTCGATGATATATTACCAGTCTTTACTTAAATAATCTTTTGAAATAAGCTATTATAGAGATGAACGAACAAATTTAAATACAGATTGTGTCTTGTTATAAGTCCTTTGGTAGTTTGTTTATATATATATTATTATATAAGCCTGATTCTTAGTGGGTTATAAGCCTTATAAAAAAAAGGTCGTAAATAGTATCTCAACATAAGGCCGTATGTAAGAGCTATTTTATATTGTCTATAAGCCTTATAATAAGGTTGTTATGCACCACCTAATGCCTTATAATAACCCCTTTTGTAAGCTTTATCTAGAATGGAATATAAATCTTATGCATAACGTTATCTTTCAGATAAGCCTGAAAACATTAGTACAGAAGAATAAGAATTATTACAGGGAATGTGCCATACTAATAATAACACAGGCCGACAGCATCTCAGACCCAGAAACCGGACTATATATTTTCTGGCCTCAAAATTGCTCTATCAGCTCTGGTTTTCGAGATATCCTAACCTAAAAGAGCAAAAAACACCGTTTTTGCCCATATTTGAGGTTATGTCGCCCTGCAGATGTTTTCTTTCACCAAAATTAAAGGATGGCATCCTTAAATACAAGTCTTCTTCTTTCAAATGGCGTTGAGTTGGTTCAAATATAATTTTTTTCGATGAGATATCGCATTTTGAAATTTTCATGTTTCTAAATGGTGGTTTCTAAGTGTTAGGGGGTTCGTGGGGGTTGATGGGTTAGAAGTTAAGTAAATTAGCCCACTTGTAGTACTAAATATCAAGAAAAATATGCGACTAAATTCGCTGTTCCCAAGGTTAGTTGGGTTTGCCTACTTGGTGTGTGGTAGCGGTGGTTTCTAGGTGTTAGGGCTGTGTGTGACTCGGTACCCGAGGGTTAGATAGTGTAGGGGTGTGGTGAGTTAGCACACTTATGGTGTGGGACAAAATTTTAAGAAAAATAAGACTCAATTCAAAAACATTAGTAATCGACTATATCATGGCTATGTTATATCAATCGATTTTCAGGTGTAGGAAAATTTAGAAATATGAAAATTTCAAAATGCGATATTTGAGCAAACTCAACGCCTTTCGAAAGAAGAAGACTTGTATTTAATGATGCCATCCTTTAATTTTGGTGAAAGAAAACATCTGCAAGGCTACTAAAACCTCAAATATGGGCAAAAAACGGTGTTTTTTGCACTTTTAGGTTAAGATATCTCGAGAACCAGAGCCGGTGGAGCAATTCTGAGGCCAGATTTAGATTTAGCGCATCATAAACCTTCAGAAATATATAGTCTGGTTTCTGGGTCTGAATGTAGGTTAAATAAGTCCCTGTGTAATTCTTGTCGAACTATGGCCTGATGCCATAAGCCTTTTGGCCATATTCAATTTTTTGGTGGGTATATTTGTTTTGCGTATGTATGGGTGCAAAAGTGTAAATAGCGTAACAGAAATGACACCAACAGTGTCAGTGTCAGAGGATCTTAAGTGCTAATCGTCATTTGCTGCACAGTTGGCGGTCGATTTTTGTAGCAGCATGAAAGGATTAAATATCCTTTTTGGCGTTTGCTGTGCAATTTTTTTCCGAAGTACTTAAAAACATTATTTGCAAGCGGCTGCTTCCTGTCGACTTCAGCTTGCGGGCATCTGCGCTCGAACATGGGCATTCGTCTACCTTCTGCGTACCTGTAGCACATTTTTACTTTGCTCAATTTTCTTAATTATATATTGGTGTGAGTCTTAATTTTTAAGCACTCATTATACGGTTGCTTGGTTATTGCATGCAATTTGTTTTTTGGGCGTTTGTTTTCAGATATTCTGCCTATCCTTTAATGTGAGAGCGGGTGTTTGTTATTTGCATAATTTTAGGAGACAATGCTTTGAAATAACAGAGTAATATTTTTTTATACATATTTTCCCCCAAATAGGTCGACTTTCATCATCTATTAAACCTCAGAACAAATTTTCCACCTAATATGTATTCTTTTGATAATCCTCTTCGAAGAGGATTTTACCTGTCTAAAAACTTGGAGTCGGGTGCTCTTCTACATCGGTTACGTTCGTGTCAATCGTATTTTGTTCTTCGTCTATCATATGCAGATCTAACTGTCGCTATGCTAACAGTAAATCTGACTACATTTTGCAAATTCGTTGTTGTAGCGATAAGGACACCGACGGTTTTGGGGAGTACTATCGTTGTTGATGCTCCTTTGCCAGATGCAGTTCGGGTACGTTCCGGTAAGAAGCACCATTGAGGTACTAACCCGACCATATCAGTAACGATTTAGTATGACCACATAAATCCTTCTAGGCCATACCGCCCTCCCACCCTTAGATCGATGAGGAGCTTGTGGTCGCCAGAGCTTCGGCTATCAAAGAAACAGGATTCGCCACGAGTAGGTGAGGTTGACAAGTGTGCTGGAGAAACTTGACTGATCATCAAAATTTCTCCCAAATCTTGTGAGTTGACTATGAAGGTTGGTAGGGATTTCCGATAGGTATTACGAGTGCAAGAAGGCTGATGCATAGTGTGCCACATACCGATCATTTATAAAAGATGCACATGAGATTTCGGGCTGTATGACATTAAAAAAGCCGGCACCTTCTACATGTAGTTGTTATTAAATAAATAAATGTATGGCGCGATAACCTCCGAAGAGATTTTAGACCGAGCTTCTATTCCAATTTGCGTCGTGCTCCTATTGATTTTCCCCCTACAAATTGGCCGGACGGGACCTACATGTTCTACGCCGACTCCGAACGGCATCTGCAAGGCAGATGAGTTTTCACTGAGAGCTTTTCATGACAGAAATACATTCGGAGTGCTTGCCAAACAAAATTGAAAAAATCTTGTTTCTAAAATGTTTATGTTGCTTTGCCCGGGGCGTGAACCCAGCATCTTCGGTGTGGATGGCGGAGCATGCTACCATCACACCACGGCGGCGCCATGTAGTTGTTATTGGGGGTGGTAAATTGCCGCCGTATAGAGCTTTTGGTGGCATTGTATGAACTTTGAGAAGATTGTGTGAACTTTATACAAGGTTGAATGGAGGTTACATTGTGTCCTTTTTGATTAATTTCAAAACTGTTTCGAGATCAACCCGCGACTATTCCGATACAACACCGGAACTATTTTCAGGATATTTTTAAGATTCCTGCGAAACTGAATCGGGATTATTTTCGATAATCTTGGTATTTTTTCGGGATAGTTTCGAAATAGTTTTCGTGATGTTGTGAACCCACTTACTATCTAGGGTACCATATGCTTTTGAATTCTAATTTATAACATATAAAAGACGAAGCGGTTGGGATCACTAGATATTTCTGTTATAATATCTTTTTGCATATCTTCGAAATATAGAGGGTCCCGTAACATTTTTTTATGATTCTAGTTGTACACAGGGTATTATAACTTTGATTGGATAAAGGTTGGTTGTGCAGATATAAAGGAATCGATATAGATATAGACTTCCATATATCAAAATCATCAGTATCGAAAAAAAATTTGATTGGGCCGTGTCCGTCCACCCGTCCGTCCGTTAGCACGATAACTTGAGTAAATATTGAGGTATCTTCACCAAATCTGGTACACTAGCTTATCTGAACCCAGAATAGATTGGTATTGAAAATGAGCGAAATGGGATGATAGCCACGCCCACTTTTTATATATATACAATTTTGGAAAACACAAAAAACCTGATAATTTAGTAAATAATACACATAGAATGTTGAAATTTGACATGTGGGCTGATAATGAGACTCTTGAAACAAATTTGGAAAAAATTTTTAAATGGGCGTGGCACCGCCCACTTGTGATAAAATCAATTTTAAAAATATTATTAATCATAAATCAAAAATCGTTAAACCTAACGTAACAAAATTCGGCAGAGAGGTTGCCTTCACTATAAGGAATGCTTTGACGAAAAATTAACGAAATCGGTTAAGGACCACACCCTCTTTTATATAAAAGATTTTTAAAAGGGTCGTGGACGAATAAAATAAGTTATATCTTTGCAAAAAAGAGCTTTATATCAATGGTATTTCACTTCCCCAGTGGATTTATAACAATAAATAGGAAAACTTTCAAATTTAAAAAAATGGGCGTGGTACCGCCCCTTTTATGACTAAGCAATTTTATTTTAAAATAAACAGTAGGGAAATCCCATATCTGAAGGAAAACTGCATTATTACCCGCTCAAGGTCGTTGGTGTTAGCCGCTGTATCCTTTTTGCTTGTTTTAAACGAAAATTAGTTCAGAATAGAACCATATGTATATGTATTATTGCGCAGCCTTGTAACACTATTAAGCACACAAAACAAACAACAACAGCATTTCAAGCGTACAGCTGGGTATGTAATGTTCGGTTGCACCCGAACTTAGACTTCCTAACTTGTTTTAATTAAATTTGGTTATTTGGGAACCGAACTTTTTATTTGATGCGTCCTAATTTTGTTTTCGAGAAGCTCGATGTTTGTTTCTAACGTGTTTTTCAGCTGTGAAATGATTCCATTAGTTTTTGCACCTTAAAGTATGCTTCACGTTTTATCGATATTTGAAAAACGACTCTGTTTTATTAAACCATGAAATTCCCAGCTGGTTAAGGGGCTTAAACTATTCCCGCGGTAGTCCTGACTGGCGTAAGGGGTGATAAAAATCCAGACACCTAGAAGGTTCGACGCAGTCATATAAAATAGCTCCCTAGATGGTCGGGCTATATCTTAAGTGTGGTAAATTCCAGAGCGTACCGAATTAATATCTGGTAAAGCACCAACATCATCAATAAACCTCCTCAACATCTACGGGGGAGGGTATCTTTATCGCTACAAGAAGAATTCGCTGCGACGCTGTGAAAACGACGGCAGATAACAGAGGAGCATTAGAATGAATTAGCAAATTTATTAGCACCAAGATAATTACATAAATTGTAAAAACCTGATGTCAGATAACGGTTGATTTCAAAAGCACAAACAAGTTTGGCGAACACTTTACAAAACTACGGACTCATTCAGTCTATGTGAGATCCTCATGGACCTGCCAGTTCAACCTTATAAGGCTATCCTACAGTGATTAGAATTTCGTACTTTTTTCTAACATTTGCAAGTTAAAATACAATATATATGTATGTATGTATACATTTAATTGAAATTACTTGCAACATTTTGAACGAATGACACAAGCAATCTAACTAAATGTAGGCAATAATAAATGCAAATTGCATTTGCTTATCAAAATTGTGTTGCATGTGAGGCAAACAGAAGTCCGTATATGGAAGGACATATCCGTACGTATGTTTTTATGTATGTACACTCGGCGCACCTTCATAATCCACAGCTGCCATAATCGTTATTGCTGCTGGCGGGCAGTGCACAGGACATGCATCATTTTTCAATTATGACAGCCGACATCACTTAATATATATGTACATATGTAAGTACATACATAAAATTATATTTACTTGACCATAGTGACTGCATATGGTCAATTTGGTTACTGACTATTACACCATTAAGTGTAAAGTGTCAACTTTTTGTGGTAGCCGTTGTGGCACATGCCACAATAAAAATTTGTTTGCATGCGGCCATCACAACGTTTTTTTACCATAACCCGGAATTTTTTTTCTACTTTTCCACTTTTAACTTTCTCATAACCGCTCGATGCAGCTTTCCTCACTTTTGCAAATACAATGATCGCTAAATTATTTTGCATCTATGCAAGATCACGTAAAAGTAACTATGGCTCACATTAGTGACGTACGCGTTAGGTACGGTTGGTGACTTCAACTATTTGCGTGTCATTATCCAGAAGCAATTGCATTGCAACGTCCTTAACGGTTGGACAGTTGTGCAAAATATACCCACACACATAAGGTTGTTGACGACGATGACGGAAAATTATTATATTTGTCCAGTTGTCCACGCATCCTGCTCCTTGTTACACGCTCTCTCTCTCTCTCTCTGTGCATTATGCACGCCGCAGGATATCGCTTTTATTGTTTGCTCTTGACACATGTTATTACAATTACAATTTAGTTATAACATGCAATGAACCTATTTAAGAAAATCAACGAAAAAACGAAAAATGTTTTGTTTATCGTGCCAGTCATGTCACTGAGTTTTGTGTTCATTTAGTTGAGTTTGTAATGAAGTCATAAAGTCAGCTGCTTAAAGGAGAGAGATTATAAACACGTGCGGCAGCTGATAATAATCGGTTTGACGACAAGAAAAAAATCTTTTGAAATTGAAAAATATTGGATTATTTTTTTTTTAATTATGTATATGCCCAGTGTCTAAAATCAAAAAGCCTGCTTTTGGGCCTAGCGACCTTATGGCAAATCTATCGTGTGACTCTTCTCTTCAGTTAATATTTATCGTGCATTTGATCGACACCAATTCAAATACCAATGCCAAGAAGATGCACTTTCTTGTCGTTTTCTTGTCTTTAGAATCAGGTAACTCCGTTTGAGGATCGCATAGCTTTTGTAGCTTTGGTTTTGTTATCAGCTCGGGTTTAGGCGGCCGCCGTGGTGTCATGGTAGCGTGCTCCGCCTAGCACACCGAAGATCCTGGGTTCACACCCCGGGCAAAGCAACATCAAAATTTTAGAAACAAGTTTTTTTAAATTAGAAGAAAATTTTTCTAAGCGGGGTCGCCCCTTGGCAGTGTTTGGCAAGCACTCCGGGTGTATTTCTGCCATGAAAATGTTTCAGTGAAAACTCATCTGCCTTGCAGATACCGTTCGGAGTCGGCATAAAAACAAGTAGGTCCCATCCCGCCAATTTGTAATGTATTTATTTATTAATTTAATGCATTTATTTATTACGGCTTTCCTAAGCCTAAGTTAAATCTATTTTACATGTTTATAATTGTCTTCTGGTCTATGCAATCTAGAATAGTTACATCTATGTCCTACCTTGGAGTACTATGGATGGGAGACTTCCAGATCATGCGAACAAAGTGTTGTGCTAGTGTTGTATGTAGGCATTTTACGCATGTTAGTAAAGCGCGAAGGCAACATCTGCACGGCGATGCACTGAGTTAATTGAGTGATGCGTTTCAGTATGTGCTTCGGCAACCTTTTTTGTATGTGTACAAGAGCTTGGAAGTCTTGGCGCTACATAGCAGAATAGTCTCGCTGCACTCATATCGATGCTATGGAAGCCCGCCTCTCCAGCACTAAATTGGTAGTGTTCTGCAATAATTGTACAATTTTTGTTTAAATTTATTGGAATGACATGATTTAATATCATTCGGTAGTTCATTATAGGATTTAAGACCTTTATAATACAGATTACATTTGTCTGCTTCAGTTTTATAAGCCGGCAGATTAAAATCATTTTTATTGCGAGTATTTACGGAGTGCATATCTTTTACATATTTTATGTTAGTCCTCAAATACGCAGGCAAAGTTCCTTCTATTATGTTTTTAACTCAGATAACCCCAGCGTGACCATATGGTCACGCAAGAAGTAGTAGTTGAATTTCAAAAAAAAATCAGAGCTCACTCAAATAATTTCTTTTGAACTAGCTTTCTCCATTTAATTACACATGCGCGAAGGGAACTGCGTTTCAAATTTTTCATAAAGTGTCTTTGTTTCGAAGTGAGCAGGTGTGAAAAAGTTGTAAGAAAAAAAGATAGCAAAAAATGCGAATTTTAATAGCAACAAAAGGTATGTACGCTAATATTTTTTGAAGTGTGTTGCTTTTAAAAGAAGTTAAGCTTCAATTTGAATAATAATAAAGTCAAAATATATGACAGTTATATTTGGTAAAAAAATAAAATGTTGTTGTTGACGATTAACGGTATTTTTTCCTGGTGTGACCATATGGTCACGCTGGGCTAGATTAAAGTATAATTTTATGTAACGTAATTTTCGTTCAAGTGAATTGAAAACTTTGTAATTCGTGGTGAGTTCTTTCCAAACTTTCAGACGTTTAAACACACAAGATGTTATTGACTATCTAAATGACTTTTGTGATAGCGATGAAGAAGATTTGCCTGTAGCTGTATATATCTTCCCTCCGGACAACGAAAATGGTGCAATCAGTGGAGAAGATGATGGTGATGAAGACGACGTAGGTAAGCCAGAGGATATATGTGTTCGTCAATTGAAAGCACCTTGTGAGTTAGTGATGAGCAGTGGTAAAAGGGTTTTAACGATTGATCATAATGATGAGGAGGATGACTTGGACGTTGCTGATTCTGTCTTGATAGACATATTAGAAAACTCTACGAAGAACTTGCAAACGAATTTGTTAGAGGAACAGGGTGAAATTTTAATAGACCCGCCGCCATCACAACCTGAAACGTATGTGAGTGGCTTACGAAAAGTGAAACCTTCTCACAAAACGGAACGATAACGCAGTTGTTAGAATCGCTTCGACTACGTATGGGGCAAAACCGGTAACAAATGCAGTTAGATACTCACAGAAACAAAAAAAATGTATAGATGTTCCACGGCCATTAGATATCCGGGAGTACAATAAATATATGCGCGGCGTAGATCGTATGGATCAGAATGTGGGCTTGTATCGAATAGGTATAAGAGGAAAGAAATGGTGGAATAGTACCTTTACGTGGCTAGCTGACGTTTCGGTACAAAATAGCTGGCAGCTACACAGATCAGTCTACCCAGAAATACCTCAGCTCGAGTTTCGGCGACAAATAGCCATTTATTATTGCAAACACTTCGGTGACCACCCCAAATCAAATGGACCTCGAAAAAGGTCTTTGGAAGGAACGGCAGAGGAGATATTGAGATATGATGGGCTC
Source organism: Eurosta solidaginis (assembly GCF_040869045.1). NCBI lineage: Eukaryota > Metazoa > Arthropoda > Insecta > Diptera > Tephritidae > Eurosta > Eurosta solidaginis. Next base: position 2,863,063 of record NC_090320.1, on the reverse strand, counting down.
AATCATTTCGTTCGTCCATGCGAAAAAAGAAGACGCTGTGTTTCCGATTTGTGCGTTTCGGTTGGTAGAACCGAGTGCTCGAAATGTAACGTTGGGATTTGCGTAAAATGTTTTGAGAAATATCACATGCCATCTTAGTTATTAAATACGGTTCGGTATAAAATGTTTTTATAAAAAATAGTTTTGAATATATATTTAAATAACTTTTTAAAATCATTTTTTTCTAATTCACACTTGTTTAGTTGAAATATGTAGCATACATCTTTGTTTTACTTAAAAAAACATATAGGAAAGAATACATCATATCATGCCCAGTGTGACCATATGGTCACACCTCATAAGTCGGCTTAGGAATGATGCCTTAAAATATGGATGGTACCTAAGTGACCACTGGAACTATAGAAGTCACCCCTTAAAATATTTTAGAAATCGCAGACAAAAAAAGTTCCAGGAGGATTCGAGTTAATAAATTTCATGGTATAATAAAAAAGTTGCTGTCTAATGCTAGGCCAATTAAGAGAGCATAGCATGAGCAATGAATCTCATAGCTCGGTTCTGTTGCTTTTGTAGCTTGTATAACTGACTATCTCGCAAGATGAAAAATATAGTTGGGCAATAAATAAAATGAGGTTCGATTATAGATCTGTAGACGATGATTTTATACCTTCTATTTAAATATTTGTAGGTTCGTTGTGTAAAATATAACTTGTTCGCTATTTTTCCTACCGTATAATCCACGTTGAAATTCAGCTTATCATCTATTTTTATTCCCAAGTATTTTATGGTGCTGACTTTTTCAATCAATTCGTTATTTATATTTAAGTTTTGTAGGTCACTGTTTTGAAAATTGCGTCTAGATATAACCATAAATTTCATTTTATTGACATTCACTTTTAGTCTGTTTACGCATAACCAACCATATACGCTGTTAAGATCTTCTTGCAGCTTAGCATATATTTCAGTAATATTGTTCCAACTTATCATCAGCAATGTATCATAAGCAAACATTTTTATTTCACAGTGCTTAATGGAGCTAGTTATATCATTAATATATATATTGAACAGAATGGGTGCCAGCACAGACCCTTGAGGTAGACCAACAGGTACCTCCCTTTTATCCGATACGGACGTTCCAATCACTGTTCTTTGGTATCTGTTAATTAGGAAGCCATGAAACCATTTTAGTTCTATTTATTTTATTTTTGATATACGGTTCCATACGACTTAAAACAGTTTTTTGTTATATGCCTGTAACACTAAAATTATCTATCAGATTGCTGTCTAGGTGCATGGCCAACGAAACAAATTTTAAGAACAGCTTGATACAAGATGATCTTTAGGACTGCATATTCACTCGATACTCGGCAAGATTCTTCCAGGGTTTCGGTTTGAAGAGTACGCTAACAAATATTTTTATACTCAGTTGAGCAGAGCTCAAAGAGTATATTAACTTTGATTGGATAACGGTTGGTTGTACAGGTATAAAGGAATCGAGATAGATATAGACTTCCATATATCAAAATCATCAATATCGAAAAAAAATTCGATTGAGCCATGTCCGTCCGTCCGTCCGTCTGTCCGTTAACACGATAACTTGAGTAAATTTTGAGGTATCTTGATGAAATTTGGTATGTAGGTTCCTGGGCACTCATCTCAGATCGCTATTTAAAATGAACGATATAGGACAATAACCACGCCCACTTTTTCGATATCGAAAATTTCGAAAAATCGAAAAAGTGCGATAATTCATTACCAAATACGGATTAAGCGATGAAACTTGGTAGGTGAGTTGAACTTATGACGCAGAATAGAAAGCTAGTAAAATTTTGGACAATGGTCGTGGCACCGCCCACTTTTAAAAGAAGGTAATTTAGAAGTTTTGCAAGCTGTAATTTGGCAGTCGTTGAAGATATCATGATGAAATTTGGCAGGAACGTTACTCTTATTACTATATGTCTGCTTAATAAAAATTAGCAAAATCGGAAAACGACCACGCCCACTTTTTAAAAAAAAATGTTTTTTTAATTTAAATTTTAAAAGAAAAGTTAATATCTTTACCGTATATAAGTAAATTATGTCAACATTCAACTCCAGTAATGATATGGTGCAACAAAATACAAAAATAAAAGAAAATTTCATAATGGGCGTGGCTCCGCCCTTTTTCATTTAATTTGTCTAGGATACTTTTAATGCCATAAGTCGAACAAAAGTTTACCAATCCTTGTGAAATTTGGTAGAGGCTTAGATTCTAGGACGATAACTGTTTTCTGTGTAAAAGGGCGAAATCGGTTGAAGCCACGCCCAGTTTTTATACACAGTCGACCGTCTGTCCTTCCGCCCGGCCGTTAACACGAAAACTTGAGCAAAAATCGATATATCTTTACTAAACTCAGTTCACGTACTTATCTGAACTCACTTAGTATTGGTGTAAAAAATGGCCGAAATCCGACTATGACCACGCCCACTTTTTCGATATCGAAAATTACGAAAAATGAAAAAAATGCCATAATTATATACCAACTACGAAAAAAGGGATGAAACATGGTAATTGTATTGGTCTATTGACGCAAAATATAACTTTAGAAAAAAACTTGATAAAATTAGTGTGACACCTACAATATTAAGTAGAAGAAAATGAAAAAGTTTTGCAGGGCGAAATCAAAAGCCCTTGGAATCTTGGAAGGATAACTGTTTGTGGTATTACATATATAAATAAATTAGCGGTACCCGACCGATGACGGTCTGGATCACCCTGGTCCACATTTTGGTCGATATCTCGAAAACGCCTTCACATATACAACTAAGGGCCACTCTCTTTTAAAACCCTCATTAATACCTTTAATTTGATACCCATATCGTACAAACACATTCTAGAGTCACCCCTGGTCCACGTTTATGGCAATATCCCGAAAAGGCGTCCACCCATAGAACTAAGGCCCACTCCCTTTTAAAACACTTATTAACACCTTTCGTTTGATACCCATATTGTACAAGCGCATTCTAGAGTCAACCCTGGTCCACTTTTATAACGATATTCCGAAAAGGCGTCCACCTATAGAACTAAGGCCCACTCCCTTTTAAAATACTCATTAACACCTTTCATTTGATACCTATATAGTACAAACAAATTCTAGAGTCACCTCTGGTGCACCTTTATGGCGATATCTCGAAAAGGCGTCCACATATAGAACTAAGGCCGCGCCCTCTTAAAATACTCATTAACACCTTTCACTTGATACTCATATCGTACAAACACATTCTAGAGTCACCCCTGGTCCACGTTTATGGCAATATCCCGAAAAGGCGTCCACCCATAGAACTAAGGCCCACTCCCTTTTAAAACACTTATTAACACCTTTCGTTTGATACCCATATTGTACAAGCGCATTCTAGAGTCAACCCTGGTCCACTTTTATAACGATATTCCGAAAAGGCGTCCACCTATAGAACTAAGGCCCACTCCCTTTTAAAATACTCATTAACACCTTTCATTTGATACCTATATAGTACAAACAAATTTTAGAGTCACCTCTGGTGCACCTTTATGGCGATATCTCGAAAAGGCGTCCACATATAGAACTAAGGCCCACGCCCTCTTAGAATACTCATTAACACCTTTCACTTGATACTCATATCGTAAAGGGGATTCATGTATTTCAAAGGCGGCTAACGTTCCTACTGGATAAAATTCTTCGATAATAAATTGCTGCGGTGGGCATTAAAAATAAGACACACGATTTTGTTAAACAAAAAACACAAAACTGGTGGGCGTCGATCTACTATTCAAATTACCTATTCACCAAATATATTAGGACTAGACTCGGAGTGATAATAAATTTAAAAAACAAATTACCCTATATGGAAACAAAAATCAAGAAACAATCCAAAAATATTCCCATATTCTGAAAACAATCACGGAAGTTGTCCCGAATAGTCCAGAACTTACCATTCTTAAAACACTCCCGTATCAGTCCCTAAATTATCTTAAAAGCTATCCCAAATTTATTCTGATAAAGTAGTGATCATTGAAATTGAAAAACAGAAATTGTCTCACAATAATTCTTAAAAAATTCCGAAAATATCCTGGAATAGTCCCAAATTTTCCTAAAGTAGTACCGGAATAGTCAGAAAAGCAATCCCGAAATATTCTGAAGATTTTCTTTGGTTCAATGGGCCCAAAATAGTCCAGAAAAGAAAAACATTACCGAAATAGTTCCGAAAAAATGTCAAAAACATTCCGAACATAAAGCCTACGTAAAGGTTCCTGAAATAATCTCGAAATGATCCCAAAAACATTTCGACAGGAACGCGAATATTAACGGACTGACCTGATCCGGAAAACAATTACAAAATGATCCAGAGATAGTTCCGAAATGGTATTGAATTGAACCCGAAAACTATTTTGAGGCTATCTCGAAAATAAGGGGGTTAATATATAAGCGAAAGCAAGTTAAAGTTTTTATACAGCCACAAGCATTTCTTCTAGCCTTAATTAATATTGCTGTGTTTCGAAATTAGTGTGATCTATGTTATCTTCGAATCACCAAAGGCTTAAAAACGCCTGCCGCTGCCTTGAAAACGTGTTAAGGATTGGTTATTTTGTGTACATCACAGTTCTAACTCACAGCTCAATTCGGTGGATGCATCCGAGATGGATTGTGAGCTGACAGGCTACTCAGCGGCAATTAACGGACAGTATGCAGAGTAAACAAGCAGTTGACAGGCCAATGTAGAGACAGCAGATCCTGCGAACGTGAAAAAACAAAACAATGCTTAAATAAACAAGAAATAATAACAAAGCCTCCGCACTGCTAATGAGGCTGCATAGAAGTCACGTCATTCAATTCCATTAAACATGCAAACGTATGTAGACTTAAAACTCCGCACATAAGCTGCATCCTGCAGCCGGACACACGCTTGTCCAGCTGAAAATTTTTTTTAAAATAATGCTCCCGTATAAAAAAAACACGCTGCAGTGCGCCGGAACCAAATTCAACAAAAACAAGCTTTTCATTGTGCTGCCACTGGGGTGGTGCATTTGTTGATGTTGGCGCTGGAGGTGGTGGTGGTGCAGGAGTTTAATGGTGTTGCTCGCTGACTACTATTTGTCTGGTTGAGTGAGTGACTGTCAGTTGTCGTTTACTTTCGCGTCGTCAAACTTTGCCACCCGTTGATGGGGGTTGTTTTGCTCGGGACAACATGTCAAAGAGGACAGCGAGCCAGTCGACAGGACATGTGCGTTATATAGAATGGATTATTCGCTGCACATTTGCTTTTATTAGTTACGAAATTAGTTAGTGATGTTGTTGTTGTTAGTGGAGGTTATGCATTCAAAGTTTATTGTCTTAATTGAAATTCAAAATAAAAAAAGAATCAATTAAATTGAAAATTATATAATTGAAGCGAATGCGCATGCGTGCAAGGATAACAAGGATTAAAATGTTCGTGCTATGGAAAGGGTTGTGATTTGGCTTTATTTTTTTGCATTTTTGTTTATGTTTTGCTTTTGGCTTTTGTAAATGCTGTTTTGTCAAAGTTAAAAAGGCTTTGAAAATATTTGTATTTGTCGTGTGTGTGTTTTCAAACAAATCCTGTATTCTTTTTTTTCTGATTTTTTGTCAACACATTTACTTGAGTTTAGTTAAATGCTGTTTCTGTTAGGTGTCGGTCTGCTAAAAGCCTATTATGGTCACATATAAATTGAATTGCTTATTTATTTAAGCTTTGCTGATTAAACAAACAAAAGGTTTCGTTAATTTTGTGGCAGAGGGTGAGATAAAACTTCAAAAAATCTAAATCAGTTGCAAAAACTAGAGCGTCATTCTCAGAAGACTATATACAGAGTAAGAAAATTATATACCTGAGGGCTCAATGTACTAAAAATTTACACAATGCGGTTCCGAAAAATCGTTTTTCTTGCTTTGCCTGAAAGTCGTCTACATATTGTTTTAGTCAAATCTTTTAGCCAAATATTCGTAATACTATATTTAAATTGAATCAACTTTTTTGGGAGACATTCGAGCTCAGTTTGAAAACTGAGGTATTTCTGAAATCTCAAACCTTGTTTCAATTTAAAAATCAAAACTTTCTCACTCAAATGGGGATTTTTTGTATGTAACTCAAGTCGAAGCGACTGATCCTAAATTGTGATTCTCGAATTTTACTCAAATGATGCAACATTGAAAATTAAATATTTTTTTATTTATTTGATTTCATTTTATTTCGTTTGATTCTTTCTTCGAAATTTCTGTATGGTTGAGAAACAATTGGAAAATCATGTTTTATATCAACTCGAGAAGCGAGAAAATAAATTTCTCAAAGGTTGGAGTGATAATTGTTCGATGTTTGTTGTACGATAATGTACATATCTCGATGCTTCCAATATTTATGATGGGCTGAAAAGAGAGCTCCGAAACTTCAGCTCATATCAAATCTATACAAATTGTCACTTAAGCCCTAATATCCTTAGATTTTGGTTACATATACATAACAATATTATCTTCATTTCAGTACTTAACTTCTAATCGATCAACCGTTGTCAAGTTGGCACCATCTATACGGACTTTTCGAAAGCTTTTGATAAAGTTAGCCACTCGCTTTTATTATCCAAACTAGCCAGTTTGGGATTTCACTCCATTTTTTATCGTGGATAAGGTCGTATCTTTCATCTAGAAGCTGTGTAGTAAAAGTTGACAATACTTCATCACGTTCTTTTATTGCCTCCTCTGGTGTTCCCCAGGGTAGTATTTTGGGTCCGGTGCTCCTTATTATTTTTATAAATGACATATCAAGCTCCTTTTGACACTCAAGATTTCTGTTATATGCTGATGACCTGAAAATATTTTCGGCTGTCACCAGTCACCTGGACACAGAGTTACAAGAGGATCTTAATAACGCTGTAGTCTGGTGTTATAGTAACCGATTACATTTGAACATAAAAAAGTGTTTTCATATTTCGTTCTCAAAGTCTCGTTCTCCCATTCCCACCTCATATTGTATCGAGTACTCTCAACTTTGCTCCCGTAGAGAAATTTCGGATCTCGGTGTTGTCTTTGACTCCAACTTCTTATTTCTTGGTCATATAAATTACATAATTGCTAAATCCTTCTCAATGCTTGCATTTATTCGCCGTTTTGGCTCAGATTTTAAGGACCCTTATACACTGAAATTATTGTATACGAGTTTGGTACGTTCAAAGTTAGAATATGCTGTATTTATCTGGAGACCTTATTATGATTGTCATATCAATAGGATTGAACGAAATGAAAAATCTTTTATTCGATTCGCTCTTCGGCCGATTGGGTTCATGGATCCGTTACCTTCGTACACTGCTAGATGCCAGCTAATTAACTTAAAACTGTTATACTCCAGAAGAATCATTCTGTCACTTTCTTTTGTTTATGACATAGTTCGTGGAACTATTGATTCCTCTGCCTTGCTAGAATGCATTTCATTTCATATCCCAGCCCGAAGCTTGAGGAGTAATGACATCTTTTTTATTTATCGAGTTAGAACAATGTATGCCTTTAATTCTCCTATTCTAAGAGCATTAAGAGAATTTAATTTGTACTCAAGTGTATTTTTTTTATTTTTTTTTAAGTGTATATGATGTTGATTTCTCTCTACCAAAAACTAAATTTAAATCGTTATTAAATAGGATCGTTAATTAATTTGTAATTTAATGTTTTTATTCTACTTAGTCTGTATGAAAATGGATTTTTTCTAGATGTCTTAAATAAATAAAAAATAATTAAACAACAAGATTTCTTAAAAAAAATTCTCTTCGATAATCGATAATTTTGGGGGAAAAATATAAATAAAAAATATTGAGATGCCGTTTATTTTTTCCCAGTCCAAGAACGCTCTCTAGCGTGGTATCTATAAATGTAAGCATGAAATAAAAGAGCAACGTGAAAATTTGACAGCTAATAATCTACATAGTTACTGGCTATGGGATATACATACATATGTGAAGGGTTAGACTGACTTTTGGGGATTTATTGAAGATTAGATCATGAGTAACGGTCACCTAAGCCATAACATACTATCAACTCCTACCAAAAAATGTTAAATCGCCAATTTTCATTGCTTCAGTTCATTTTGACTTGTTATGTTCTAACTCCGCTTTTCTCTTAAAAGAGTATGCGTAAAGAAAACATATGAATTATAACAAAAATGGGAAAACAGCTATAATTTAGCGAATACACTTAAAAGCTATCGTAGACTTTAAATGATTTCGACAGTCCATAGTTTCCAGGCTTTACCGTTACTAAAATTTTGAAACTTTTTTACAACGATTACCTACATTTTAAAAAATTTTTTCACTAATATGTCCCACAAAAATATTTCAATTCTTTTGTTAGCTTTATAAAAATTTTCGTTAGAAAATTACACTTGGTATGAATTTCTAAATATGTAATAGAATAACTTCCTACCTACTTTTTAGTTAATAATTATTTAAATACTTTTACATCAAAAAAAAAATATATATATATATGCTTCCTCCGTGACAATGCTCCCGTTGGAACACTGCCGTGACCAGGATTCGAACCTGGGTTACTACGGCCACAACGTAGGGTCCTAACCACTAGACGATCACGGCTATTGAAAGCATGTTTGAGCGTGTGATTATAGCGCATTAACAGACAGACGAACAAAACTAACAACAACAAATGGTACAATTTGCTCTAAGCTACCCGTAACACTCACGAAAATGGAGTAAAGCAAATGTAGCATAAAAAACAAAAACAACAACACCAATTAACGATAACATTTTTTGAATAACTCAGCAACACTCGGATGCCAAGAAAAAAAAGTTGAATTAAAATAAACAGACGAAAGATTTTGAGAGTAAGTTTTGTGTGTGTTTTTCGAAATTTCACGATTTTACTAAAAATACTTCAGAAATAAAAAAAAATTTACTAGATTACTGCCGCTGGCCGACAAATACATTTGTGTAGGTACATAAAAACGTATGTATATGTATATGTTAATGTGGATTAGGTTGGTTAATTTTTTGTTCAGCTGAAAACCAAATCGAAATTTAGTTGTAGTAAAAATCTACGAATGTAGTAACTTGGCTAAATCCAAGCTGTTTATGCTGAAATTCATAAAGATTTATTCAGGCATTAATAGACATTTCGTGGTGGGATTCGCCAATCTACACATTTTCCAGAATACGAATATTTAATGCTACAAACCCATAATAAAAAAAATACCTTGTTCATTTGTATTATTCCAAATTAGCAAGGACAAAATAATAAAAACAAATATCGATATCGAAGGTTACATCCTTCTGGGACTCGAGCCATAGCTCATTTGTGTACAAGTATCGGTAACGCATAGTTAAAGGAAAGCAGGGAAAGAAATGAGCTAGTATAGTCAACGAATCAGGTATTTTGTTCGTGAAGTAACGAAAATACGGCCAAATTGATCACATTATGTTTAGTTAAACCAATTTTGTTTGTGCCAGGAGAACAAATTTTTTGTTAATTTTAATAGTAGAGAAACTGTTGGTGTCAAATTAAAAATTGTCAGATTACCGATTCTCAATCAATCTAACTGATTTTTCCGTTAAAAGAACTGATTTCATTGGTCATTTCAACAGCGAACAACTATAAATACTATGCAAATGCATCAGCTGATTTTAAAGAGAAAATAACGCTCATGGCGCTCTCTGCTTTGTTCAAATGACAAAAATCTTTGTCATATTAACATTCACTGTTATTCTTATGTTGATGGAAATCTGTTATTTTACAGTTTTCATTGGTATTCTTAAGCTGCAGACATTGGTGCTTTATCGGTAACCGTATCGGTAACCTTATAACAGCCGATTCGACCAACCTTATGGGAATCAATGCAATCGATTATTGGTGCCGCTAAGACCGTAAGCGTATCGTAGCCAACCAATTGGTTTCTGGTTTACCGTCGTAACGATAAACAGCCGATTTCGTTAGGGATACGACTACAGAGATACGACATACGGCACCAATGGCTCCCGCTTTAGGGTGACAAGCATAATTGTTAGTTAACAGAGCAGGTGGCCACCGCGGTGCTACGCCTACCATACCAAAAATCATGTGATCAAGGTCTGGAAGAAGGAACATCAAATTTTTAGAAATAAATTTGTCCGATTTCTCAGCGGAGTCGCCCCTCAAACATTTTATGGTTTTTTTTAGCAGAGCTGTGGCTTACGTTTGTTGAACTGCTCTAATTTTGCTACGTCCCAATGTTTTTCCACAAATAATTTTAAAAAAGTACTAAGGTAAAGTACAGATTTATCCATAACCCTAAAAATCTTGCGCACCCGGAAAGTAAACTTTATGATCTATACATGTAAAAATAGCTACTTTTGTGTGTTTGTGTACCGGTTAATGCGCGCACTTTCACTCTAACCTCAAATAGCCTCATAAATATTACATTTTATTTGACATTTATGATCCAAAGCTGTCAAACGCGCATTAAGCAGGAGAGTTACAGATTTAGAAGGACACAACAAAGAGTGAAAGCGAAAAAAATTGGGAGAAAGCATACAATGCTTGAAGTAACTGATCCTTTCATAATGCTCATATTCGCAGTGCCGCAACTAATATGCTTTTATTAGCCTATTTGTTGCTACATTTTGTACTCATATATGTATCAAAAATGATTTTTTGTTGACACATTTTCAACGGTCTTACTCAGACTGGACATATTAATATACAAAGGATAGTGCAGTTATTTGGCTTTATGCGTACGAAAAACTGGTTGACAGTGATCTGGTGTGGGGGAAATAATATTACATGGAATTATGATTTTCAGCTTTAATAAGATTTGTTTCAGGTGTATATAACACGAGAAGAATTTTGAGTACCATTCGCGTGTTATCCGTGTTGCGCAAGTTTTTGTGAGCGTGACGTTTTTTTGCCTTGCGCTTTTAATCCTTTTTCCAAATACTCATGCAAAGAAAACGCAGTTATTGCATGCGTTTATAAAAATCGAATCCTCTTTTGCATGTGTTTTGAAAAAAAAAAAAAAACACAATTAAGAGTTCAAATTATTTGTCGTGAAAAGCTACAATGGGGAATAAACCTGTTTAAAAAAAGGGCGGAGGTTTTTATTTTTACAGTTAAAAATTTTCTACACCATTACTTAAATTGTTCATCCATATCCTTTTGTTCTGCTAGCACCTTCGATTTATCACTTTAATTGTGGCATAAAATAAAAGTAGCGTATAGAAAAAGTCAAGGTGCAAATTGTGCTGAATCCAGCCGCACGTGCCGCCATACCGACTTGGCGCTGGTTGCGGATAGTCCAGCTAACTGTACTACGATGCAGTGCTCAACTTGTGCAGGATAATTGATTTGCATGCCCTGCGTAATTGAAATGTTTTAAGTCGCGTGCAATTCCCAAGTCATTTTTCACTTGGTCTCCTTTGGCCTCTGATCGGATATTTTTTAGTTACTCACTGCATTTATAACGAATATTATGTTCAAATTTTGCATTCCAATTGCGTGCATACAACAGCCGACCGACCGACTAACCACCGGCCAATATTTGCATTTGAATGGTCAGCATGCGCAAGCGCACCACTTAACGCGCCGCGCGCCATGTGCAAGAAAAACGAGTAGCTGGCTGGTCTACCACTTAGGGATAGTAGGGGAAGGTTTTATGCTTACAAAAAACTAACCTAATGATTTTTATGACAGCTTATAGACCTACATCTGTATGTGTTTGATCAGAGCCAGTTTGTTGAGTCCTTCAAGTGTAATAAATAGCTTTATGACGGCGATGATATTGTCCAGCGGTCATTTTGGTCGCTTAAGTGGTTGCGCTTTTGAGTGTTGCAACTGTCAAATGTGCAATAATTTTGTTGGCTGCGATAAAATCGAAAAAAAATTTGCGTTACACTTACCTACAAAAGAGTTCAATAAAATTAATATTAAAAATAAAGCGTTAAGTTAATAAATTTTCGCTTAATTTAAGTAAGCTCTCTGATGCTTCTGTGTGATTTTGTGTGGCAGCTTTCCGTAATTGAAATGTAACAGAGCTTCGCTCCCCATACGTGGGAACCTCCGAATGAGTTTGGCTTCAGATTTCGGCTTCGGTATTTGAAATCGGGTGTATAACGGATATTTATCAGAAACAAGTAAAGGTGTCTAAGTTCGGGTATAACCGAACATTATATACTCAGTATGAGCATCAATTGCATATTTCATTTCAGATAACTTACTTTTCTACATAACACGTGGCACCGCCCGTTTAAAAAAAAAATGTCTCCACATTTCCTCTTACAATAAAACTTGATAAGTGGAATATCATTAATTCAAAACTATTTTTTTGCTAAGTTATAGCTTATTATTCTAGTCTACGACACTTTTAAACTTGTTTTATATCTAAGTTTCCGTGGTCTTTAACCGATCCCGTCTATTTTTACTAGAAATATTTTCTACTATAGGGAAAATGTGTGTACCCAATTTTATTACGATCCGTTAATTTTTCTTCGAGTTATGACTCCCGAAACATAGAAAATTTCTTAGTCATAAAAGGGGCGGTGCCACACCCATTTTCAAAAATTTTAGTGTTTTCCAATTTAATGTTATAATTCAATTTAAAAAGTAAAATTCTATTGATACAAAGCTCTTTTTCGCTAAGATATAGCTTATTATTTTCGTCCTCGACCCTTTTAAAAATCTTTTGTATAAAAGGGGGTGTGGTCCTTAACCGAAGCAAAGGCAACATCTCTGCCGAATTTTGTTACGATAGGTTTAACGATTTTTGATTTATGATGAATATTATTTGTAAAATTGATTTTATCACATGTGGGCGGTGCCACGCCCATTTAAAAAAATGTTTTTAAATTTTTATCAAGAGTCTCAATATCAGTTCACACGTAAAATTTCAACAGTCTAGGTGTATTATTTACTAAATAATCAGGTTGTTTGTGTTTTCCAAAATGTTATATATATAAAAAGTGGACGTGGTTATCATCCGATTTTGCTCATTTTCAATACCAATCTATTCTGGGTCCAGATAAGGAGGTGTACCAAATTTGGTGAAGATATCTCAATATTTACTCAAGTTATCGTGTTATGCGAATGAAAGATGATGCTCCGGCCAAGAAAGTGTTTCTATCGGAACCCGCATATCGAAACAGAGGTAGAGGGCGGCCCCACTCCGTTGGAAGGACCAGGTGGAAAACGATTTAAACTCCCTTGGTGTGACCAATTGGCTCCGGTTGACGGAGCGAAGGAGCGACTGGCGCGCCTTGTTGGACGGCCATAACCGTTTATACGGTTACGCGCCAATTAAGTAAGTATCGTGTTAACGGACAGACGGACGGACATGGCTCAATCAAATTTTTTTCGACACTGAAGATTTTGATATATGGAAGTATATATATATCTCGATTCCTTTATACCTGTACAACCAACCGTTATCCAATCAAAGTTAATATACTCTGTGTGCAAAGCACTCTGAGTATAAAAATGTTAAATAGGAAATATATAGAGTACACATATTTATTTTCATATGCCTCGGTAACATCGCAAATATTTTTTAAATTAGTTTTTCACTACATTTTTCCACTAATTTAGAAGTTGCACACTGACGTAACTGTTTTATATGTATTATTTTGTCTGTTGTTCTCTTCATTATACTAGTACAATCTACCTTGGTCCCAGTCTCCACTTTGGTTTCGATTTCGATAAAACAAATTTTACTAGTTCCGATTCCGATTGCGGTTCCGGTAAATACACCTTCGTTGTATCCCTACTAACGTTCACGATTACTTTGGTTACTCGAATTCGTATAACTCTCTGCTAATATAAAATAATTTCTTTAATATTTAGATATTTTGCTATCTAGTTGCTGCTTATTATGTGAGTGTTTGTACGAATGCATATACATTAGAGTGACCACAAATGCAAAAGTGCTGATTTTTTTTATTCCCCGCGCATTTTCTGATAGCTTGACAATAGAAAATAAGATCTGCATAAAAATCTGATCACCTGTAGTGGGAAATAGCCACGCGCATTTGACCTAAAGTTCAAAAATTGGCCTAAAAATTATGCATGGCTTTATAGACCAATATCTCTTTAAACAATGATTTTCGGAGAAATAATGTAATAATCATTTATATACAAAATGAAACTGGGAACATATTCTCCATATGATATTGTAACGAATTTGCTGCAAATCCTCTTATTTGCAATCCTCTGCTAAGTTCGAATCACTAAACAGTTGAATAAATAACTCCAATTTGTAATAATGCAAAATGGCCTTTATTAAAGTACTTCACAATAACATTCAAACTGTGCAACGAATAGCTTAATAACAAAACTGATAGCTTAAATAAAACTGACTTTCAAAATAATACTGCTATTGCTCGCTAGATATCGTCTTAGTCGTAACTGCTTGACAACTCAAATCAAACTGAATTCCAACGCCTCTACAATTGTCGCCTTTTATACTCTTTGATTTAAACCTTCGCATCTTCTAGAATCTACTAGTCCAGCAGCTCTCAAACTTCTCAGCTGTAACTACAATTGCACAATTTTATACATCTTCTAGGCGCTTCCAGAATCTACTAGTCCAGTAGCTCTCAAACTTATCAGCTGTAACTACAATTGTACAATTTTATAGTTTTTCTCATTGCATACTTATAGGAGTATCTCAGATATATGCATGTGCTTGTGCATTGACTCTCCGTATACGTACATGCATGGTACATATATGTAGACGCAGTTATTGTTTCGTTTATGTAGATACATAATGATTGAATTATTGATGTGAATGTTTGTAGTTTACAGTCTCTCGCGCACACATAGGCGTATAAGTAAATGCATATGTGTGTGACATCTCTCGGCTGCCGTATATATGTGTATACATGATTTGATTATTGACGTAAATATCGCTTAGCATGGCCTTAGCATCGCCTTAGTGATGGTATAGCTTAGTGATGCTAATATCCGTGACATTGCCCTCCACCTAAGTCTGATCGTCCCGATTAGACAAATCTCTCGATCTAAACTCTGCTAGCATCGCCAAATGTACCACTCTTCTACTCCGTGGTTTCTCAATGCTTTGTATGCGGTAGATGGTATCACTGATCTTCTTCACAACCTTGTACGGGCTTTCCCAACTGCACCGAAATTTGGATGGAACACCTTTCCGCCGGTGATGGTTGTATAACAGTACCAAATCTCCCGCCAAGAAACCTTTCGAATTATTGTTCTCATGGTACCTGTGTTTCATCGTACTACTCAATACCCTGGTTCGTTCCTTCGCACTCTGTTGTTTGGCCGTTGAACTACTTCGTAGAGCTTGCGCTGGACGGGTTTGCTTTGCATAATCAGTATCGTTCCCACGTTTCCCCACAGTAGTGCGCTCTGGCTTGAAACTATCCTCGCATTTTTTCTCGGAAATTCGTTGCTTCGTTTTCCTGCGTCTTTTAGGTTTTGTTAATGCCAGTGTTTCTCTCGCAGCTACTTTTGATTTTGATTTATTTGGCCCATTCGATCTATCAACCTTTGCCTTTGACTTTCGTGGTCTTTTCCACCAGTACCCGATTACTGCTGAACCCTTTTTCCAAACTAAAGTTAAGTGGTATGTCCTGGTTCTTTAGCGCATAATTTTTCTCCGCATATCGATCCTGATGTCATGGTCAACCAAGAAATCCACTCCCAATATGACTTCATCAACGATCTCCGCCACAACGAATTTGTGTAGAACCAGGACTTTTCCAATTAATACCTCACATACCACTTCGCCTTGGACTTGATTATACTCGCCTGTGACCGTACGCAACCTTGCTCCAGGTAATATGTTTGAGCCAATATCATGTTCAAGTCTGTGCTCGTAACTGTCTGCGATGTTTCGTTTTTCTCTTCAATTTTTGTTGTTGTTTCGTCCCCATCAGGATAAAAGACAAACTCGTCCACATCAATTCCTTGCGACTCCATTACCTCTCGTAGCCGTGCTTGAAGTTCGATCTTATTGCCGGGTTTATTTAATCCACGGTTCTCCAACTCCTTTTTCAGTTGCTGGATCTTCAATTCACTGAACTCTGCCATGTCCAAGTTGTATTCCCAATCTTCGGAATTTATTCAACAATTCCTCTTCTGACACCAATTGTAACGAATTTGCTGCAAATCCTCTTATTTGCAATCCTCTGCTAAGTTCGAATCACTAAACTGTTGAATAAATAACTCCAATTTGTAATAATGCAAAACGGCCTTTATTAAAGTACATCACAATAACACTCAAACTGTGCAACGAATAGCTTAATAACCAAACTGATAGCTTAAATGAAACTGACTTTCAAAATAATACTGCTATTGGTCGCTAGATATCGTCTTAGTCGTAACTGCTTGACAACTCAAATCAAACTGAATTCCAGCGCCTCTACAATTGTCGCCTTTTATACTCTTTGATTTCAACCTTCGCATCTTCTAGAATCTACTAGTCCAGCAGCTCTCAAACTTCTCAGCTGTAACTACAATTGCACAATTTTATACATCTTCTAGGTGCTTCCAGAATCTACTAGTCCAGTAGCTCTCAAACTTATCAGCTGTAACTACAATTGCACAATTTTATAGTTTTTCTCATTGCATACTTATAGGAGTATCTCACATACATGCATGTGTTTGTGCATTGACTCTCCGCTGCTCGTATACGTACATGGTACATATATGTAGACGCAGTTATTGTTTCGTTTATGTAGATACATAATGATTGAATTATTGATGGGAATATTTGTAGTTTACAGTCTCTCGCACACACATAGGCGTATAAGTAAATGCATCTGTGTGTGACATCTCTCGGCTGCCTTATATATGTGTATACATGATTTGATTATTGACGTAAATATCGCTTAGCATGGCCTTAGCATCGCCTTAGTGATTGTATAGCTTAGTGATGCTAATATCCGTGACAATATTTATACCTACCGTTATCCTTTCAGGACATATTGAGTCCTTAAAGTGAAATTAAATTTTTTTTTTTTGTTAAAAAAGCAAAAATAAATACTTAACAAGTAAGGAAGGCTAAGTTCGGGTGTAACCGAACATTACATACTCAGCTGAGAGCTGTGGAGACAAAGTAAGGGAAATCACCATGTTGTAAAAGGAACCTAGGGTAACCCTGGAATGTGTTTGTATGACATGTGTATCAAATGAAATGTGTTAATGATAATTTTAAAAGGGAGTGGGCCTAAGTTCTATAGGTGGACGTCTTTTCGAGATATCGCCATAAAGGTGGACCAGGGGTGACTCTAGAATTTGTTTGTACGATATGAGTATCAAACGAAAGGTGTTAATGAGTATTTTAAAAGGGAGTGGGCCTTAGTTCTATAGGTGGACGCCTTTTCGGAATATCGTTATAAAAGTGGACCTGGGTTGACTCTAGAATGCGTTTGTACAATATGGGTGTCAAACGAAAAGTGTAATAAGTTTTTTAAAAGGGAGTGGGCCTTTGTTCTATGGGCGGACGCCTTTTCGGGATATCGCCATAAACGTGGACCAGGGATGACTCTAGAATGCGTTTGTACAATATGGGTATCAAATGAAAGGTGCTAATGAGTATTTTAAAAGGGTGTGAGCCTTAGTTCTATAGGTGGACGCCTTTTCGAGATATCGCCATAAAGGTGGACCAGGGGTGACTCTAGAATTTGTTTGTACGATATGGGTATCAAATGAAAGGTGTTAATGACTATTTTAAAAGGGCGTGGGTCTTAGTTCTATAGGTGGACGCCTTTTCGAGATATCTCCATAAAGGTAGACCAGGGGTGACTCTAGAATTTGTTTGTACGATATTGGTATCAAATGAAAGGTGTTAATGAGTATTTTAAAAGGGAGTGGGCCTTAGTTCTATAGGTGGATGCCTTTTCGAGATATCGTCATAAAGGTGGGCCAGGGGTGACTCTAGAACTTTTGTGTACGATATGGGTATCAAATGAAAGGTGTTAATGAGTATTTTAAAAGGGTGTGGGCCTTAGTTCTATAGGTGGACGCCTTTTCGAGATATCGCCATAAAGGTGGGCCAGGGGTGACTCTAGAATTTGTTTGTACGATATGGGTATCAAATGAAAGGTGTTAATGAGTATTTTAAAAGGGCGTGGGCCTTAGTTCTATAGGTGGATGCCTTTTCGAGATATCGACATAAAGGTGGACCAGGGGTGACTCTAGAATTTGTTTATACGATATGGGTATCAAATGAAAGGTGTTAATGAGTAGTTTAAAAGGCAGTGGGCCTTAGTTCTATAGGTGGATGCCTTTTCGAGATATCGCCATAAAGGTGGGCCAGGGGTGACTCTAGAATTTTTTTGTACGATATGAGTATCAAATGAAAGGTGTTAATGAGTATTTTAAAAAGGCGTGGGCCTGAGTTCTATAGGTGGACGCCTTTCCGATATATCGACATAAAGGTGGACCAGGGGTGACTCTAGAATTTGTTTGTACGATATGGGTATCAATGTGTTTGTATGACATGTGTCTCAAATGAAATGTGTTAATGATAATTTTAAAAGGGAGTGGGCCTAAGTTCTATAGGTGGACGTCTTTTCGTGATATCGCCATAAAGGTGGACCAGGGGTGACTCTAGAATTTGTTTGTACGATATGAGTATCAAACGAAAGGTGTTAATGAGTATTTTAAAAAGGAGTGGGCCTTAGTTGTATATGTGAAGGCGTTTTCGAGATATCTACCAAAATGTGGACCAGGGTGATCCAGAACATCATCTGTCGGGTACCGCTAGTTTATTTATATATGTAATACCACGTACAGTATTCCTTCCAAGATTCCAAGGGCTTTTGATTTCGCCCTGCAAAACTTTTTCATTTTCTTCTACTTAATATGGTAGGTGTCACACCCATTTTACCAAGTTTTTTTCTAAAGTTATATTTTGCGTCAATAGACCAATACAATTACAATGTTTCATCCATTTTTTCGTATTTGGTATATAATTATGGCATTTTTTTCATTTTTCGTAATTTTCGATATCGAAAAAGTGGGCGTGGTCATAGTCGGATTTCGGCCATTTTTTATACCAATACAAAGTGAGTTCAGATATATCGATTTTTGCTCAAGTTATCGTGTTAACGGCCGAGCGGAAGGACAGACGGTCGACTGTGTATAAAAACTGGGCGTGGCTTCAACCGATTTCGCCCTTTTTCACAGAAAACAGTTATCGTCCTAGAAGCTAAGCCTCCGTCCGTCCGTCCGTCCGTCCGTTAACACGATAACTTGAGTAAATTTTGAGGTATCTTGATGAAATTTGGTATGTAGGTTCCTGAGCACTCATCTCAGATCGCTATTTAAAATGAACGATATCGGACTATAACCACGCCCACTTTTTCGATATCGAAAATTTCGAAAAACCGAAAAAGTGCGATAATTCATTACAAAAGACAGCTAAAGCGACGAAACTTGGTAGATGAGTTGAACTTATGACGCAGAATAGAAAATTAGTAAAATTTTGGACAATGGGCGTGGCACCGGCCACTTTTAAAAGAAGGTAATTTAAAAGTTTTGCAAGCAGTAATTTGGCAGTCGTTGAAGATATCATGATGAAATTTCGCAGAAACTTTACTCCTATTACTATATGTACGCTTAATAAAAATTTGCAAAATCGGAGAAGGATCACGCCCACTTTAAAAAAAAAAAAATTTTTTAAAGTAATATTTTTACAAAAAATTTAATATCTTTACAGTATATAAGTAAATTATGTCAACATTCAACTCCAGTAATGATATGGTGCAACAAAATACAAAAATAAAAGAAAATTTCAAAATGGGCGTGGCTCCGCCCTTTTTCATTTAATTTGTCTAGGATACTTTTAACGCCATAAGTCGAACAAAAATTAACCAATCCTTTTGAAATTTGGTAGGGGCATAGATTTTATGACGTTAACTGTTTTCTGTGAAAATGGGCGAAATCGGTTAATGCCACGCCCAGTTTTTATACACAGTCGTCCGTCTGTCCTTCCGCATGGCCGTTAACACGATAACTTGAGCAAAAATCGATATAACCTTACTAAACTTGGTTCACGTACTTATCAGAACTCACTTTATCTTGGTATGAAAAATGAAGGAAATCCGACTATGATCACGCCCACTTTTTCGATATCGAAAATTACGAAAAATGAAAAAAATGCCATAATTCTATACCAAATACGAAAAAAGGGATGAAACATGGTAAGGTAATTGGATTGTTTTATTGACGCGAAATATAACTTAAGAAAAAACTTTATAAAATGGTTGTGACACCTACCATATTAAGTAGAAGAAAATGAAAAAGTTCTGCAGGGCGAAATAAAAAACCCTTAAAATCTTGGCAGGTATTACATATATAAATAAATTAGCGGTATCCAACAGATGATGTTCTCGGTCACCCTGGTCTACATTTTGGTCGATATCTGGAAAACGCCTTCACACCACTCCCTTTTAAAACTCTCATTAATACCTTTAATTTGATACCTATATCGTACAAACTCATTCTAGAGTCACCCCTGGTCCACCTTTATGGCGATATCTCGAAAAGGCGAACGTCTATATAGAACGAAGGCCCACTCCCTTTTAAAAATACTCATTAGCACCTTTCATTTGATACCCATATCGTACAAACAAAGTCTAGAGTCCCCCTGGTCCACCTTTATTGCGATACCTCGAAAAGGCGTCCACCTATAGAACTAAGGCCCACTCCCTTTTAAAATACTCATTAACTCCTTTATTTTGATACTCATATTGTACAAACAAATTCTAGGGCCACCCCTGCTCCACCTTTATGGCGGTACTCATTAGCACCTTTCATTTGATACCCATATTGCACAAACGAATTCTAGAGTCACCCCTGGCCCACCTTTATGGCGATATCTCGAAACGGCGTCCACTTATGGAACTAAGGATTACTCCCTTTTAAAATACTCATTAACACCTTTATTTTGATACTCATATTGTACAAACAAATTCTAGGGCCACCCCTGCTCCACCTTTATGGCGATACCTCGAAACGGCGTCCACCTATGGAACAAAGGATTACTCCCTCTTAAAATACTCATTAACACCTTTCTTTTGATACCCATATTGTACAAACAAATTCTAGAGTCACCCCTGGTCCACCTTTATGGCGATATCTCGAAACGGCGTCCACCTATAGAACTAAGGCCCACTCCCTTTTAAAATACTCATTAACACCTTTCGTTTGATGCCCATGTTGTACAAACAAATTCTAGGGTCACCCCTGGTCCACCTTTTTGGCGATATTTCGAAACGGCGTCCACCTATAGAACTAAGGCCCACTCCCTTTTAAAATACTCATTAACACCTTTCGTTTGATGCCCATATTGTACAAACACATTCTAGAGTCACCCCTGGTCCACCTTTATGGCGATATTTCGAAACGGCGTCCACCTATAGAACTAAGGCCCACTCCCTTTTAAAATACTCATTAACACCTTTCGTTTGATGCCCATATTGTACAAACAAATTCTAGGGTCACCCCTGGTCCACCTTTATGGCTATATCTCGAAACGGCGTCCGCCTATGGAACTAAGGATTACTCACTTTTAAAATACTCATTAACACCTTTCTTTTGATACCCATATTGTACAAACAAATTCTAGGGTCACCCCTGGTCCACCTTTATGGCTATATCTCGAAACGGCGTCCGCCTATGGAACTAAGGATTACTCACTTTTAAAATACTCATTAACACCTTTCTTTTGATACCCATATTGTACAAACAAATTCTAGGGTCACCCCTGGTCCACCTTTATGGCGATATCTCGAAATGGCGTCCACCTATACAACAACCACCACTCCCTTTTAAAACTCTCATTAACACCTTTCGTTTGATGCCCATATTGTACAAACACATTCTAGAGTCACCCCTGGTCCACCTTTATGGCGATATCTCGAAAATACGACCACCTATACAACAACCACCACTCCCTTTTAAAACTCTCATTAATACCTTTAATTTGATACCCATATCGTACAAACAAATTCTAGAGTCACCCCTGGTCCACCTTTATGGCTATATCTCGAAACGGCGTCCGCCTATGGAACTAAGGATTACTCACTTTTAAAATACTCATTAACACCTTTCTTTTGATACCCATATTGTACAAACAAATTCTAGGGTCACCCCTGGTCCACCTTTATGGCGATATCTCGAAAATACGACCACCTATAGAACTAAGGCCCACTCCCTTTTAAAATACTCATTAACAACATTCGTTTGATGCCCATATTGTACAAACAAATTCTAGAGTCACCCCTGGTCCACCTTTATGGCGATATCTCGAAACGGCGTCCACCTATAGAACTAAGGCCCACTCCCTTTTAAAATACTCATTAACACCTTTCGTTTGATGCCCATGTTGTACAAACAAATTCTAGGGTCACCCCTGGTCCACCTTTATGGCGATATTTCGAAACGGCGTCCACCTATAGAACTAAGGCCCACTCCCTTTTAAAATTCTCATTAACACCTTTCGTTTGATGCCCATATTGTACAAACACATTCTAGAGTCACCCCTGGTCCACCTTTATGGCGATATTTCGAAACGGCGTCCACCTATAGAACTAAGGCCCACTCCCTTTTAAAATACTCATTAACACCTTTCGTTTGATGCCCATATTGTACAAACAAATTCTAGGGTCACCCCTGGTCCACCTTTATGGCTATATCTCGAAACGGCGTCCGCCTATGGAACTAAGGATTACTCACTTTTAAAATACTCATTAACACGTTTCTTTTGATACCCATATTGTACAAACAAATTCTAGAGTCACCCCTGGTCCACCTTTATGGCGATATCTCGAAATGGCGTCCACCTATACAACAACCACCACTCCCTTTTAAAACTCTCATTAACACCTTTCGTTTGATGCCCATATTGTACAAACAAATTCTAGGGTCACCCCTGGCCCACCTTTATGGCGATATCTCGAAACGACGTCCACCTATGGAACTAAGGATTACTCCCTTTTAAAATACTCATTAACACCTTTCATTTGATACCCATATCGTACAAACGCATTCTAGAGTCACCCCTGGCCCACCTTTATGGCGATATCTCGAAAAGGCGACCACCTATACAACAACCATCACTCCCTTTCAAAACCCTCATTAATACCTTTAATTTGATACCCATATCGTACAAACACATTCTAGAGTCACCACTGGTCCACCTTTATGGCGATATTTCGAAACGGCATCCACCTATAGAACTAAGGCCCAATCCCTTTTAAAATACTCATTAACACCATTCGTTTGATACCCATAACGTACAAACGCATTCTAGAGTCAACCCTGATCCACCTTTATGGCTATATCCCTAAATGGCGTCCATCTATATAACTATGGCCCACTCCCTCATAAAATACTCTTTAATGCCTTTCATTTGATACCCATATTGTACAAACAAATTCTAGGGTCACCCCTGGTCCACCTTTATGGCGATATCTCGAAATGGCGTCCACCTATACAACAACCACCACTCCCTTTTAAAACTCTCATTAACACCTTTCGTTTGATGCCCATATTGTACAAACAAATTCTAGGGTCACCCCTGGCCCACCTTTATGGCGATATCTCGAAACGACGTCCACCTATGGAACTAAGGATTACTCCCTTTTAAAATACTCATTAACACCTTTCATTTGATACCCATATCGTACAAACGCATTCTAGAGTCACCCCTGGCCCACCTTTATGGCGATATCTCGAAAAGGCGACCACCTATACAACAACCATCACTCCCTTTCAAAACCCTCATTAATACCTTTAATTTGATACCCATATCGTACAAACACATTCTAGAGTCACCACTGGTCCACCTTTATGGCGATATTTCGAAACGGCGTCCACCTATAGAACTAAGGCCCACTCCCTTTTAAAATACTCATTAACACCTTTCGTTTGATGCCCATGTTGTACAAACAAATTCTAGGGTCACCCCTGGTCCACCTTTATGGCGATATTTCGAAACGGCGTCCACCTATAGAACTAAGGCCCACTCCCTTTTAAAATTCTCATTAACACCTTTCGTTTGATGCCCATATTGTACAAACACATTCTAGAGTCACCCCTGGTCCACCTTTATGGCGATATTTCGAAACGGCGTCCACCTATAGAACTAAGGCCCACTCCCTTTTAAAATACTCATTAACACCTTTCGTTTGATGCCCATATTGTACAAACAAATTCTAGGGTCACCCCTGGTCCACCTTTATGGCTATATCTCGAAACGGCGTCCGCCTATGGAACTAAGGATTACTCACTTTTAAAATACTCATTAACACCTTTCTTTTGATACCCATATTGTACAAACAAATTCTAGGGTCACCCCTGGTCCACCTTTATGGCGATATCTCGAAATGGCGTCCACCTATACAACAACCACCACTCCCTTTTAAAACTCTCATTAACACCTTTCGTTTGATGCCCATATTGTACAAACAAATTCTAGGGTCACCCCTGGCCCACCTTTATGGCGATATCTCGAAACGACGTCCACCTATGGAACTAAGGATTACTCCCTTTTAAAATACTCATTAACACCTTTCATTTGATACCCATATCGTACAAACGCATTCTAGAGTCACCCCTGGCCCACCTTTATGGCGATATCTCGAAAAGGCGACCACCTATACAACAACCATCACTCCCTTTCAAAACCCTCATTAATACCTTTAATTTGATACCCATATCGTACAAACACATTCTAGAGTCACCACTGGTCCACCTTTATGGCGATATTTCGAAACGGCATCCACCTATAGAACTAAGGCCCAATCCCTTTTAAAATACTCATTAACACCATTCGTTTGATACCCATAACGTACAAACGCATTCTAGAGTCAACCCTGATCCACCTTTATGGCTATATCCCTAAATGGCATTCACCTATAGAACTATGGCCCACTCCCTCATAAAATACTCTTTAACGCCTTTCATTTGATACACATTCCAGGGTTACCCTCGGTTCATTTTCCTACATGGTTATTTTCCCTTATGTTGCCACCATAGCTCTCAACTGAGTATGTAATGTTCGGTTACACCTGAACTTAACCTTCCTTACTTGTTGTTTGTAATAATGCATGTAAATCAAAAAAAAAAAAATTATGATGTGTAAAGATACTAAAAAAAAACTAATTAAATGAAGTACAGTTTATCGTTGTTGCGCCAACAACTACAACAGTTTTTTTTTTTGTTAAATGCACATTTAATTTGCCCTATCTCAACATTTTCATAGCCTGCTAAGAATGAAACTATACCACATTTTTTTTTTAATTGCAAAGCCTACTACGATATTTTCAGTTTGGTAAAAAAAAGTTTGAAAAAATGCGGCTTGCTTATTTTAAATCATTTTCTTGACTATAATAGTGCATTAAAATTAAAAAAGTTACGATGTGTAAAACTACTTTAAATAACCTATTAAATGATGTATAGTTTATGCAATTCTCTATTTTTTAAATATTTATTTTTGCCTTTTTAACAAACAAAAAAATTTAAATTTCACTTTAAGGACTCAATGTGTCCTGAA
This sequence comes from Eurosta solidaginis, assembly GCF_040869045.1. Classification (NCBI taxonomy): domain Eukaryota; kingdom Metazoa; phylum Arthropoda; class Insecta; order Diptera; family Tephritidae; genus Eurosta; species Eurosta solidaginis. The sequence goes on along the minus strand of NC_090320.1, from coordinate 2,837,536 downwards.
AGGATAACGGTAGGTACAAATATCATATGGAGAATATGTTCCCAGTTTCATTTTGTATAAAAATGATTATTACATTATTTCTCCGAAAATCATTGTTTAAAGAGATATTGGTCTCTAAAGCCATGCATAATTTTTAGGTAAATTTTTGAACTTTAGGTCAAATGCGCGTGGCTATTTCCCACTACAGGTGATCAGATTTTTATGCAGATCTTATTTTCTATTGTCAAGCTATCAAAAAATGCGCGGGGAGCGAAAAAATTCAATACTTTTGCAAATACCATATGTTTTGTGGTCACTCTAATATACATATATGTATGTATATAAGATATTTAAAAATTGTTTCAAAAATACATTCAAAGATAAGCAAAAAAATCACTTTTTGCATTACAAAAGCTTTATTTAAAGTTACAAAAATCGATTCAAGAAACATGAAGGTTCTACCGAGATTTGAACTCGGATCGCTGGATTCAAAGTCCAGAGTGCTAACCATTACACCATAGAACCGGATGCTTAATAAATGGCTAAACTGGGTACATAAGCAGATATTTTGTTATACATCAGTTATTTTCGCCAATAAACTTATAACTAAAATATGGCAGCAATCAAAATTTTATTTTAAGAATATATATCACGTGCGGCTAAAAATATAAACGAAAATTTGTAAAAGCTTTTATAAAGAAGTCAAAACAAATGACCAGAAAGAACTCTCATCGACACCCGTATTAGGCCTTAGAACCAGGGGGATCACTAGAGCTGCGAAAATAGTTAATTTTTTTTAAACAATCTAAGACCATCGATTTTTTTTCGGCACTTTCAACAAATACCAACGGATTTTGGTACTATCGCTCGTTGTGCACTACGCTCCAGCAGAAATGCTTATTCATTCCTTTTTCAGATTGTGAGCTCATATTGGTGAGCTCTGCAAGCTTAAGGCATTTACATATATGTACATTCATACAGACATAAATAAAAAAATAGGCTGTTTAAAATTTATTTTTACACAGTTAAAAGTTTGAGGCTAAATTTTAAAATTATCATCGGGTTAAGCAATTTTTCAAACTTTTTTAAACTAAACTCCATATATTTCAGTTTACACGTACGTTTTTTTACATTCATTCGGCTTAAAATTCGGACGTAACTGAGCAATAATAGTTAATCCTCAAAATGGTTTTGAAATAAAACATAAAAAGTTTAAAAAATCTAAAAGCAGAAACTTGTAGACACTTTAAAACAAAATCAAAAAGATTCAAAAATCTGAAAATAGAAACTTGTATGCACGTCTGATTTTAAAAGAAAATCCGGAAGCTTAAATCTATTCACGGAATTCTAAAAATTAAAACTTCCAATTTTGAGAACTGCTGCAAGTCATATGTTCTTTTTCACAAAATTTTGTTGTATATGAAGTGTTGTATTGCAAGTTTGTTGTATAGCAAGTGTAGACTTTATAGTTTATAGTTTATTTATAAAAAGCGGTATAATCTAATAATCTTAATCTTAAACCAGATTTGGTTTGCTCATATGTAGATGTTTTACATAAAAGTTTCACTTTTAACCACGTAGAAACCGTTTAAATGATATAATACTATTGAAAGGCTTATCGAGGAAGGGTTTGAATTTTTGGACATTATCAATCGTTTTTATAGTCATTTCGAAAACCATCGATAGTGGCACTATCGATAACATTACAACTGTAGAAACCACCACAAATTGGGAGAGACAGGTGGAAAAATACTTGATCTTCCCGAGCTCTCGGTTGGTGTGTATTATCACAAAGCGGGGTGGGATTTGCTAAGAAGCGTAACAAAATCGTGTACTTTGTTATGGAATCGCATTTACCGTGGAAGCAGTAAGGAAGGCGGTCGGCATGATGTGTTGGTGCACAGTGGCTAGTCATTGTCGGCTGGGGCGGGTCCTTGCCAACCTTACTGTTCCTGCGCCATAAACAGAAAAAAGTTCCTATCATGCCTATTCAAAATCAACTGTCAAAATCAAAAAAAAAAACCTGACAGAAGCGCAGAGATCGACTCAAAACGCTTATCAATACAAAATAAAACAACATCCGGCCGTACCGGATGTCACGGACAGACCGTTACAACATTCAAAAATTTTAATTCAAAAAAAATATCTAACGCAACAAAAAAAAATTTACCGAACCGGAAATGACCGGTTACCACAAGTTCAAAATCAAAATAAAAAAAAACGCTGAAAAATAAAAATGCAAATAAAAGGAAAACAAAAAGGCCGAATATACATAGGGGCGCCGCGGGTGGTGTTGCGACGCCCGGTGCATTATCCCACCCTCAAAAACCATGGCCACCGTCGCACCTAAAATTCCGGTGGCCCCTTACCTGTATGCCTACATGCCTTCTAAATAAGTGGCGACGCCAGCATTCCCATTTTAAATTACAAAATTTATTTAAAATTCATCATAAAAAAAAACTGAAATATCATTAAGTATATCTATGTGTTTTAATCTTCGCGAGCTTCCTGCTCATAAGGCAATACAATCTGATTCTTTTTTTTTTTTTTATTTACTTTCGTGAAGTCTAAGTTATAATTTTGGTTGGCTTACATAACTATTTTATAAATTCATAAACGTATACAGGTTGGCACCTATCGGTATAATAGATTTATTATAATAACGTGTCTTTAAATGCTATTCTGCTTTGCGTACACAAATTCTGTTATCTGCCTAATAGCAAGTTTTGGTTAAGTTAACTTACTATTGATGTGTTTATGTACATAGAGCAGCCTATTTAACTTATTGGGTAGATAGGGATTAGTAAGATTTTGAAGCAGCACATCCGTGCATTTCTTTACATATGAATTGATTTCCTTAACTCTGCCAACAAGGTACCCAACAAAAAAATATCCAGTTCATGAACTACGGTACATGCATGTCAGTAGGTAGGTATGTTAGAAGTGAAGGAATCAAAATATATGCAGAAAAAGGAAATGGATATTCACTGGTAGGAGTGATTAACCATACCAAAAAAAAATATATATATATATATGTTTCTTTATTCGTCCAAATGGCATTGAATGGCCTGGGCATGTATATGTATTTTATCTTAAATGAGTCTTACTGAATGCTATGTTACTTCAATTGTAGGCATTAAAAGTTAATAAATACGTGTATAACATTTAGGTATGTGTTCGTGTTAATTGTAAAATACTTTATGATTGTCCAGAATCAAAAAAAAAGAAGTTGTCGGGAAAATATTTCAACATTGGCATAATTGGTGCTTGCACGTACATACAAATAAACCATAATGGCATACGTTTAAAAGCTAATCGCATTATTATACAAATTGGTTGGATTTATACATTGAAAATATATTACGCTTTAGCGAAGTTTGTCGCCTTGACATGACAGTCTGGCAGATAATTCCAATGGTCTCCTTTAAATTGGCTTATACTAGTACAAAGGCATAGTGGTATATAGTTATGATAGGTACATCTGCGAGTAAAAAAAGTAGCAAATTGGCTTGCAAGTTGCAGCACTTAATCCTCTATTTCCATTTCCCTCAATTGTAAACCGGGTTTACTGATTTAAACGACAATGACTTTCAACCAATTTCGAAACCGTTTTGGAGCGCGGTGTAGTCTAATTTAAGACCAGTTATATATATAATTCTGTTCCATACAACAATGAGAATTTTGCTTTGAAAATGATAAAAATTGCGTATCATTGTTGCTGCAATTTTATTGCTCGCAGGTGTATGTACGACATCCTACATTATACAAGTCTTTACGCATTAAAATGTAATCCACTGTTCAAAACAATTTAACTAACTTTTTAACACGGTAAAATATGTCGGATACAAAATCAAAACATTTACATGTGAATTATCAAAATTGTGTACATAGTTTTGGCTGCTTTAGCTATATGACCATTTCATATAGGGTGGTGCGTATGCTTTGGTTATTCCTCATCGACCTGGTGCCGGTGGCACACCTTCTTTGTTTTGTAAAAAAAAACTTGTAGAGCTATTTATAAGTTCACTCAAGCGAAGGCAAAATATAAAGGAACGGACTCACCGCTTTAACCGCTGATATTCGCTGTCGCAATTGGCCTGACCGCAGGCCTAGGTTCGCTGCCCTGTGGTTGTCATTGTAGCTGATATATTATAGCCCGTATGGTCGTAGCTGATAAAGATGCGGCTATGTTGTTGTAGCCGTTATAGTCGTAGCTGATAGGATTACGCTAGTATTGTTATAGCCGGTATGGACGTAGCTGATGAAGATGCGGCTAGTATTGCTGTCGGTGGTACCGCCTGTTGTAGGTGTTAACATTAGTGGCCGCAGGCCTATGTTCGCGGCCCCGCTATGTGCGTTGCAGCTGGCGGTGGCGGTACGTCTGGTGGTTGTTGCGCTCGTGGTTGGCGCTAATGGATGGGTTGGGGGAGATACTACTGATGGTGATGCCCGTGATAATAGTAGGCGCCGTTGGTGGTGGTGGGCGCTTTGGGTCCAGGTAACCGAGTGGACCAACTGGCGATAAAGCTCCGCGCTACCCTGTACGAGCCGGATGACTTGGCTCTTTGACGTCAATTGTATTACGCGGCGGCGTACTGCTGGCCCTGGAGGCGGAGGTGGTGTCGGACGCTTTTCCGCAGGTGGTAGTGTTCTTAGTAAACGTAGAGGAAGAGGTTTATCTCGCTAAGTGTGACTGCGAACTCCGACCTACTTCAACTGGACCTCGTGTCCACACAACATAACCTGTGCAGAGTTTATTACCGCCCAAAATAGCCGCGTAGAAACGAGATTTGTCGGAAAGAACGGTTTCGGTGCTTTGCGCTATTGACTCTTTCCTCGTTTCTCGACAATTCCCTGCGTAGGTGCACAGCCGGCGAGGATGTTTTTCGATCACCAAAATTTTACGCCCTTTCACTTACTTATCTTCCCGGAAACTTAATGCCATCCTTTTTGCTGGTGATGGCCGGTCTGTCTTTTTCCTTCTTTTTCGATACTTTTTATCGCAACTTTCGCCACATCACTAGGTGTGTTCGCGTGAACACGCTCCCAAGTGGATTGTAGCCGTAGACCGTAGCAGCAGACCGTAACAACTTCAAAGAATGGCAGAGGAAGCCTAGTTGGAGTTAAACTAACAATTTGATGCTAATGGATCCATAAGTTGTCTTGAAGTGTTTTGTGGCAACTAAGGTTAAATTAGGAAATTAACGTTGGGACTTTTCATTTAGTATACAATTTAATGGATTTAATTTTCTTGCAATTATTTAATTATGCACGTTTAGCAACAATATATACATACAAAGATAAATTCATGTATGAGTGATTAGCCTTTGCGTGAGACAATGCTCAGGTGTCTTATAAGGTATAAAACACACAGCAGAGTAGCGACAGCAACAATAATCACCATAGACCCTAACCATAGTCGTGGCATAACAGCAAAAAAATAGCTGTCAGAATAATTATATACTTAGCCAAACGACTGACAGCCAAACAAATAGTCGAGACAGAGCTACTTTAGTATTTTATATAGGACAGTGTTTGTGGTTGCTCCACATGCTACAAGCTGGCAAGTGAATGCAGGTAATATGGCGTTGGTGTCCTTTGTTATGTCACGTGCCTTCAATGCGGCCACTTACACGCACGCGCTCCCTCTTAAATGTGCGCCACTGCGCCAATACAGTAGCACTTGCATGCATGCATTCTAATGGCAGGTACTGTAGACTAAAGCGAAATTTATCAGTGTAATTAAGAATTTTTTTTTTTTAAATTGATGAGTGGCCTCAGATTGGCTAAAGAATGGGACAGAGATCAATTATATTAATCCTTAATACTGTTGTGCATAAATTTTTGAAATGTTATAATGGCATGATGTGAGCAGAATCAAAAAGTCTTTTTTTGTCCTTTCATCATTATAGCGCACGAACAAGTAATTTGGAAGAAGTCGCTTTGGTCATCCTAGTGCAAGGATAATTGTCGATTGCGATCTGTGTTTTAAGTTCCACTTTACTTTTCAACTTTGAAACTTCCATTACTTACTTACTTTACTTAATTGGTGCTTAACCGTTTAAACGGTTATGGCCGTCCAAAAAGGCGCGCCAGTCGCTCCTTCTCTCTGCCAACCGGCGCCAATTGGTCACACCAAGGGAGTTTAAATCGTTTTCCACCTGGTCCTTCCAACGGAGTGGGGACCGCCCTCTACATCTGCTTCCATAGGCGGGTTCCGATAGAAACACTTTCTTGGCCGGAGCGTCATCTTTCATTCGCATATCATGGCCTAGCCAGCGCAGCCGCTGCGTTTTAATTCGCTGCGTTAACTGGAAAACTTCCATTACCTTTTTAAATTTCCTAAAAAAAAAAGATACTTCAAACGGAAATGCAATATTTGTAACATTTAAGCGATTTTCGTGATAAATTATAGCAATTTTTCATTTGAATGTCAATGGTAAAGCTAACAAAACCGAACAAGTTTCCTCCCTTTGTATAATATGAATTTGTAGCAAATTATTTGTGAATTTGTTATTTTAAAAAATTTAACATGCAATTCCTTTTCCTTTACTGATGACTTTTTTTCGTTTTGTTTCTTTTTTTTTCAGGTAAGTACATTCGCTCTGCAGTTTTGCATTGATTAATGACTGTCAAATGGTGTTAATAGGCGCATCAGTTATATATATGAATGAATATATATTTGTGAGTAAAAATGTACACATATTAATATTGTGGAAAACTAAAAATAACAAAGATCAGAGATCTAAATATTTCAGGAACATGAAATACCGGTATTTTTATATTTGGCGTAACATTTGGCACAAAACTCTTATATACACATCAGCAATATTCACCGAATACAAGTGATGTACATTCAGCGGTTACAGATATTTGCTTATGGAAATTTGATTTTGTATGGGGGACTCCACGCTCCATTTTCCAATATACTCGAATTTTTGTCAAAACTTTGCCTTTAACAATGTTGGCAGCTATGCCCAGTTTTGGTAATGTGAATTAAGCGGCTCAGGATATTTGCGATATGGAAAGAAAAAATTGTATGGAGGTACCACACCCTTCGTTCCAATTCTTTGTACTTTTTTTCACTGATATAACATCGACGTTGCGCATCTGCTTGAGATATTACAGTTCTCATATTTTGGTATATTTGTCCCACCTATGCACTGAAAAACTCTGTTTCCTACAAATTGGTATATTACTTACTTACTTAATTGGCGCTTAACCGTCTAAACGGTTATGACCGTCCAACAAGGCGCGCCAGTCGCTCCTTCGCTCCGCCAACCGGCTCCAATTGGTCACACCAAGGGAGTTTAGATCGTTTTCCACCTGGTCCTTCCAACGGAGTGGGGGCCGCCCTCTACCTCTGCTTCCATAGGCGGGTTCCGATAGAAACACTTTCTTGGCCGGAGCATCATCTTTCATTCGCATAACATGGCCTAGCCAGCGCAGCCGTTGCGTTTTAATTCGCTGGACTATGTTGATGTCTGCGTATAGCTCGTACAGCTCATCATTAAATCTTCTTCGGTACTCGCCATCGCCAACGCGTAGAGGTCCATAAATCTTTCGAAGAACTTTTCTCTCGAACACTCCGCTTCGAACAGCCGCTTCATCTGATGTTGTCATGGTCCATGCTTCTGCCCCATATAGCAGGACGGGTACGATAAGTGACTTGTAGAGTATGATTTTCGATCGCCGAGAGAGGACTTTACTTTTCAATTGCCTACCTAGTCCGAAGTAGCATTTATTGGCAAGATTGATTCTTCGCTGGATTTCAGTGCTGATGTTGTTGCTAGTGTTGATGCTGGTTCCCAAATAAACGAAGTCATTTACTATTTCGAAATTATGGCTGCCAACAGTAGCGTGGTTGCCAAGGCGCATATGCGCTGACTCTTTGCTCGATGACAGCAGGTACTTCGTTTTGTCCTTATTCACCATCAAACCCATCTTTACCGCTTCTTTTTCCAGTTTGGAGTAAGCAGAACTAACAGCGCGGGTGTTTAGGCCGATGATATCAATGTCATCAGCATATGCCAGTAATTGCACGCTTTTATAAATTGGTATATATTTCATCTAAATCGGCCAAACGGTGCGTCCAACAAAATAGTTGAAAACGTTGCGTGTGGCGTATCTTCTCTTCTATATATATAAAAAGAAGTGTACATTTTGATTGTCACTCAATAACTCGAGTACAATATAGATATCAAATGAAAACTGTTGATGAGTGCTATAAATAAAAAGCATAAATGTAAGGCGCGATAACCTCCGAAGAGATCTAAGGCCGAGCTTCTCTTCCAATTTGCGTCGTGCTCCTCTTGATTTTTCCCTACAAATTGGCCGGACGGGACCTACATGTTTTATGCCGACTCCGAACGGCATCTGCAAGGCAGATGAGTTTTCACTGAGAGCTTTTCATGGCAGAAATACAATCGGAGCGCTTGCCAGACACTGCCGAGGGGCGACCCCGCTTAGAAAAATTTTCTTCTAATTGAAAAATCTTATTTCTAAAATTTTGATGTTGCTTTGCCCGGGAGTTGAACCCAGGGCATACGGTGTGATAGGCGGAGCACGCTACCATCACACCACGGTGGCCGCCACAGTGCTATAGTACAGGATAATTTTCATACAACTGGGAGGCTAGGGTCTCGAGATATAGCCCAAAACGTGGACCCGGGTACCCCTAGAATGTGTTTATACATTATGGATATCAAATAAAAGCTGTTGATGAGTGCTATAGTACAGGATAATTTTCATACCCCTGGGTGACTAGGGTCACGATATATAGGCCAAAACGTGGACCCGGGTATCTACCCCTAGAATGTGTTTATACAATATGGATATCAAATGAAAGCTGTTGATGAGTCATTTAGTAGAGGATAATTTTCACACCCCTGGGTAACTAGAGTCTGGAGATATAGGCCAAACGTGGGCCCGTGAACGCTTAGACAATGTTTTTACATTGTGGGTATCAAATTGAAACTGTTGATGAGTGCTTTAGTACAGGGTAGTTTTCATACCTATTGGTGACTAGGGTCTCGAGATATAGGCCAAAACGTGGATCAGGGTAACACTAGGATGTGTTTTTACATTATGGGTATCAAATTGAAGCTGTTGATGTGTGCTTTAGTACAGACTAAGTTTTATGCCGCTGGGTGACTAGGGTCTCGAGATGTAGGCCAAAAGGTGGACCCGGATACCCCTAGAATGTGTTTTTATATTATGGGTATCAAATTGAAGCTGTTGATGTGTGCTATAATACAGAGTAAGTTTTACACCGTTTAGTGACTAGGGTCTCGAGATATAGGCCAAAACATGGACCCGGATACCCCCAGAATGTGTGTGTATTATGGATATCAAATGAAAGCTGTTGCTGAGAGCTCTAAAGGTCATTGTGATATTCGATTTAGTCGCATCAACATGGCAAAACTGATAAATATGCATGCGAAGCCGAAATAAAGACAAGAATTAATAATACCCACATACCTATTTACATACGTCCTATTCGATTTGCCTGAAATTTCGTATATAAATTCGCCTATATTAGTATTTACCTTGCTTTTTTCCGGGAAGTATACCAGAGACGGACTGGGACTGGGATTAGTATTAGGACTGGGACTGAGACTGATACTCGGAGTGGGACTGGGACTGAGACTCGGAATTCGACTGGAACAAAATACATACTACTCTCTGGGACTGGCAATAAGAGATGAAGAAGAATGAGAAAAAATTGAGAGAAGAGAAAAGAGAGAAGGAGACTGAGAAAGAGATATAATGAGACGAAGATGGAGATATATGAAGCGAAAAAACGGAGGGAGGAGTGAACAAAAAGATTAGGAAAAAGTGTAGAGGGGTAGGCCAGAGTTAGACAGAAAAAGCTTATTAAAATGTATGCAGATAGACCAAATTTAGGGCAGAACAACGTCTGCCGGGTCTGCTAGTTTATATATATGTACATATATATATATATATAGATTTCCATCGAAGCTTTAACCCTTGCACATAATAAAATTAAAGAAAAAAAAACTTTTTTAAAAATAAGCTTTTATTATTGGTTAATAAAATTAACTAAAAAGTAAACAATAAATTGACTCTAAAGAAATATAACACTTTATAAGTTCATTGTAAGCTTTAACGATAATTAGGCTTTTTCGTCTGCGACAAAAGAATTCTATATTGTACATAATTATATATTTTTAACATTAAAACTTTACACCTAAATTATTAAGCCGTACAGTTTATATCACAGTTCTAATTGTTCTAATAAAAAACGTGTTGAATTTTGATGGTATAATTAAGAACATTTAGGATCTCCTTTTCTTGCTATCGCAATGTAACATGCTTTTATTAGAACAATTAGGACTGTGATATAAACTGTAAGCTTTAATAATTTAGGTGTAAAGTTTTAATGTTAAAAATATATAATTATGTACAATATAGAATTCTTTTGTCGCAGACGAAAAAGCCTAATTATCGTTAAAGCTTACAATGAACTTATAAAGTGTTATATTTCTTTAGAGTCAATTTATTGTTTACTTTTTAGTTAATTTTATTAACCAATAATAAAAGCTTATTTTTAAAAAAGTTTTTTTTTTTCTTTAATTTTATTTTTTACTTTTTAGTTCGTTTTATTAACAAGTAATAGAAGCTTGTTCTTAGAAAAGTCTCTTTCTTAAATTTAATTTAAATAGGAATTTTTTTAAATTTTTAGTAGGGTAAAATACTGTTTAAATTAGTTACGTAATCTTTACTTAGTTATTTGTAACGTTTCTCATTCTATCCATTTCTTTTAATGCATCAACTTACTTTTTAGTTAATTTTATTAACCAATAATAAAAGCTTATTTTTAAAAAAGTTTTTTTTTCTTTAATTTTATTTCTTTCTTTAATTTTATTATATCATAATCCGAATATATTGGGGCATATTCATAATCGAAATAAAATGTGACATAAGTTAGTTGAAGCATTTTTGACAGAGAGCACATATAAAATTGTGTCAAACAGTGTTAAATAACTTAACTTTGCCTATGCCGCGTTCTGTTTACAACTACTTATTGCAGATCTCTCATCTGTGGGTTAAATCTGTTTTAAAATAAAATTCCTACTTTCGTTTAAGAAAATTCCATCGCCAAAAATCTGTAAAACAAAATCAAGTGCGCAGAAAAGTATGCAACACTTACCGATAACAGCCTAACGGCGTTAGCGTTCGTTGTATCACAGAATTTTTACACTTTGAAAATGACGGCTGTTGTTTGCAAGGTTGCATTCCTTTGAGTCTTCGTTTTCACCATCTGGATTAACAAAGTCATGAGCCTGAACATTCGTGCAATTTTAGTGATGTAAATTGCATGGCGCCAGCGCCAATGCGGTGCCAGCTCAATGGTAAATCATTGACGAAATGACTCCAATCGAATTTTTGACGCTACTTAGTAGTGAGTGCGTAGTACATTTCACTTGCACTATTGAGTGAAACGAATTTTGTTTGTCAGGCACGAGTTTGGTGTTATTGGCGCTACTGACAATGATGACACTGAGCTGATGGCGGTAGTGCTGGTAGTTCAGCTTTTGAATCAGAGAAAGAATTGATGACCCGTGCAAATTATTATGGCTTTGGCCGTGTAAATTATTATGTTGTATTTGCACCAAATAAATGCTGTGGGCATAACAACCGGAGTCATTTTTGAGTTGTATATTTTAAATTTAATGCAAATTAATATGGGTGTGTTTGAGCGGCCAAATAATAACAGTAGTATTGCTAAAGTGCTGCTAAGTTGATGGAATGTCGCTAATTTCCTAGCGATGATCAATAGATTTTCAATATTTCGTTCAACGGACACGCGAAATTGCCACATCTGCTCAAATTTTCCAAGTTTTTCCATTCTTGATTTAACTTAAGCTGTTATGCCAATATTTTTCAGCCAGCTTTTTTCAAATAGGTAATTTTTCCAAAAGCAAAATAAATTACAGAAAAGATTACAGAGTTAAACAGCCTTAAAATTTCAGCTATGTTGGTTATACACAGAAATACAACAGAGGGTTGTGTCTCCGCTTTTCACAAGCGTTGAGATTCACCACGCGTGATTCACCACGTCCAAATATCACAATCCACGGATAGGTACCGGCGGGTTTGTATGGGACTTAGGCTGTTATGCCAAAGTGAATACAAATCTTTACCGATAACTGTGTTATCGATTAATTTATCGAATTCTAACAAAGTAATATTGCATTGTCATCGGAGTTATACATGTGTGCAAAACTTCAGCTCAATCGGACACCGGGAAGTGTATCAAATTTAACTTGCAAGATTCCATTACAGACAACAAAAGTGAAACTAAATAAAAGCTTATAAAAAGCAATCAATTTTCTCCATCATTGAATGTGATAATAAAAAAAGCGTAACCAATTCAAGAAATTATGACAAGAATTTGTAACTGCAAACGCATGCTTTAAGTCACTACTGAGATAAAAAAAAAATCAATGTTTACCTCACAACTGGAACAGCATGAAAGGGTTTAACAACTTCTTTTTATTGTTGTGCCCTTGACACTGCAAGTAATTATGTCATATCATACAAAATGATTGTACATTCGACAACATGAAATATCGCCAGCCTGCGCAATTTCGCGCTCTACTCATAATCCTTTCACGCTTGATTGACAAAATTTTCAACATCAAAAATACAAAAGGAAGTTGTCAGTTTCTTCTCGCTCGTGTAATTCACTGCCTGGTGATTGCAAATTTATTTGCGAATATTTTCTCAGCATTTCTCTTATAATTCGTTGCACCATATAAATAAAATTTTGCACGGCTTTTGTAGAGAAAATATGAATTATGAATTGAATGCGGATTCTTACTAAGTGAAACGGAAAGGACTTCCTTAAAGGCGATGTGCTGTGTAATTACAATAGAAAACAGGCACTGCTGGGATAGCTGGTATTTCAAAATTGCCTGCCGTTGAGAAAATTTGCTTGTGGCGTTAGGTAAATGCATAATTTCAATTAAATGTGAATTGCATTAAAATTGCTTGCGAATAACGAAATCTCATTTCCATAAGACTTAATGCATTTAAATAATTTCTTGGGCGCATATTATATTTTGTGGTGAATTATTAAGGCTAAATTTGATAGGGACAATGTTGCTTTTAAATTTAATAATTTCAAATTTCGTGGTTGCAATTTTTCGTGAATATTCTTGCTTCTATTTTGAAATTTTATTAGAATCTACCCTGATGCTCTTTATATCCTTTGTAATAGAAAATGTTTTATGTTTGCAAAAATCTCATTAGGCCAAAAGAAACATATTTATGTGTTTACATATTCGAGCAATTTTAAATATTTGCTTGTGGATGAATTAATTTTAATCCAAATTTTACACAAAGAAAATAGCAAAGGAAACATCAAGGTTTTTTTATTACCTCTAAAATTTGTGTGAGAGTAAGGAAATATATTTAGAGGGTGAAAGTACTCGGAGGATTAAATGGAATTAAAACTCAAATATTTAAAGTGGAATGAAACAAGAAAAACATTTTTAGCAATTTTTTTACGGTGTTTTGTTTCTGAGAACTCTGAACTATAAAACAACTACTAAAGTTTGAGACTATATCAGACCAGTGAAAAAAAATTACCAATTTTTCTGAAGTAAACCTTAAGATTTATTTGTCCGACCAAACATTTTTTTGGGAACAAAATTTGTGTTTACGTATAAGGCAGATAAACTTTAAGGTTCACATGAGAAAACGGCCCTAAATATATTAATGTAGAAAAGGCAATACATAAATTAAGTACAACTATAATGTAAAAAGTATTATGTACATATCGTTAGCTTAATTCCCAAAAGCCCCAACTAACAGATTCTTCGAAACTGCTTTTTTTACAGGTTTTGGTATGGTACATTAAAATACACCCCAGTAACACTTTTTTAGAGTTAGAAAACCAATAAAAGCGGTGTTATGACACTTTTAGAAGTAATAAAATATCTTTTTTGCTTCTTTTGTAAAATTGTAAACTTGTTGGTTGGGGCCGTTTCGAATTAAGCTAACGATATATAAAAAAATTGTAAATAGTATAGAAAACAAAATAAAATCCCTTCAAAAGGCCAAATGGAAGAAATTCTGTTAGCTGCTTTAAGAAAACCTTTAATCCGTATACACAGATATACCCCCTATAAAATGGAAAATGCCTAAGTTGTTTAATTACTTTTGCCCATTTTAAGTATATTGTCGATCCTTGATTCTTTCCCAACTGCCTCTCCTTTGTCTTAAATATTGATTGCGACATTTTGACATGCGTAGTTTTTGCAACTTTTTTATTTTTATTCTTAAACAATAAGCAAAGAAATTGTACTTCTTTTGAACACGTTGTCTAAAAGCGCATTAGAGTGTGCTGTCTTTTGATAACATTTTTATTACTTCGGTCTGTCTATTGCCTTAAAGAAAAAAGTATTTAGCTGACAATATTTTTTTAACTAAAAGAACTATTAAGAACATGCGTCTCATCTTAAAAATTGGTAGCATATTTTCGTACTGAGTATCTTCTTTATACATACATCTTATAAGATAAAGTCTTTAAACGGGGTTTTTGCATTTTAAAGCTAAGCTATGGTAGATGGTTAATTTTGATATAATGCGAAGGAATCTATAATAAGGACTTGGCAGATTTCTAAAATGTGGTGAAAAATCATGAAATTGTAGTTTCTTGCTTGGAATTAAACTTTAAAATATTCACTTTCGTCTGCTTCAAAAAAAAAAATGTTGATTCCTCTTAATATAACCAAAATTGTTTAACCAAAAATGACTTATTTCCAAAAAAAGGCAGTTAGTGTATGTACTCCAACCATCCGTTTAAACATGCGTTCACCGAGATCATTCTACCGCATCAGATGTTGAATTAGATCAAATGGTCAAAGAGGTCACCTAGCAAAAGCATGCCTACCTATGTATGTAAGCATGTATGTATTTTCTTTTCATATCCTTTACATTTTGGCGTCACATACACATTTATGTTACAAAGCAAATTAAAAATTTTAAATGATTTTCCAATCAACAACATTAAATATCTGGCATCCAACTACATTAAGCTGATTCGGTTAAATCATCGAGTTTTCTCGGGAACAGGACCAGAGACCGATCAAGTCAAAGAAATCATATTTAGAATACGACTGCAAACATTGGTCATGATTATGATGAATATGGAGAGATCGCGAGCGGAGAAGGAGAGAGAGGGTGGAAAGGCGGGAAAATGTATGAGTGGGAGAGAGAGAGAGATGCACGGATAGAGAAAGGAAGAAGGCAGAGCGAATAAAAGGAAGATGAAAAGCCATGTATATAAACCAAAGTTATGGCAAAACAACATGTGCCGAGTCTGCTGGTCAATTATAATTCATTCTTCGTATTTGAATACAACTGATTTCAACTAACTTTTTATACCATTAGTTTTGAATACAATGGACGCATTGAGACTATGTGAGGTATTTTTTGAGCAGCCATCTCAATCTAACTAAGCAATATATTCTATCCGTCTATCAAACCCATAGTGAGAACAACTGTTGTCATCGGTCCGACGTGGGAACAATGAAAACCAGGACTCATTATAAGTTGTTTAATAAAAAAGAATGTGAGCCTAAACTTGTTACTTAATAAATCACTGTAATATTTTTGTCTAAAGGTTTTATTATTGTTTAAAAAAAAATCGTCAAATTTGATACACCCTGTTGTTGTTGTTGTAGCAATGCTCGCCCCACCTAATAGCCGCGACCGAACACAAATTGTCATCAATATCCTCTAACGGGAGTTCAAGGAAACTTGCCGTTTCAACAGGGGTGGACCATAAGGAAAGGGGTGTTAGAGGCGTTGGTTCCACATAACAATTAAAGAGATGGTTGGTGTCATGTGGGGACACATTGCAAGCGGGGCATACATTTTGTATGTCGGGGTTGATTCTGGATAGGTAAGAGTTTAACCTGTTACAGTATCCAGAATGAAGTTGAGCAAGAGTGACACGCGTTTCCCTGGGGAGTTGGCGTTCCTCTTCCGCGAGTTTTGGATACTTTTCTTTAAGTACTGGATTCACCGGGCAATTCCCGGCATAAAGGTCCGACGCCTGTTTATGGAGTTCACCAAGGACCTGCTTGTGTTTTTTCGCTTCATACGGCTGGGTTCTCAGGTGCCGTATTTCCTCAAAATGCTTACGGAGATGACTTCTTAAGCCCCTAGGCAGTGCTGATTTATCAATCAGATGTCTGTTGGGATGCCCAGGTTTCTGGGTATTCAACAGGAACTGTTTGGTCAGCATCTCATTTCTCTCCCTGATGGGGAGTATTCTCGCCTCATTATGCAGATGGTGTTCTGGGGACATAGGAAGACAGCCCGTGGCGATTCTGAGAGCAGTATTTTGGCAGGCCTGTAGTTTCTTCCAGTGGGTAATTTTTAGGCTTGGCGACCATATGGGTGACGCGTAGCACGTAATCGGCTGGCTAATTGCTTTGTATGTAGTCATGAGCGTTTCTTTGTCTTTTCCCCAGTTACTGCCAGCGAGGGATTTGAGGATTTTGTTACGGCTCTGAATTCTCGGAACGATTGCGGCTGCGTGCTCACCAAAATGTAGATCCTGATCAAACGTCACACCCAAGATTATGGGGTGTAGGACAGTCGGTAGCGTAGTGCCATCGACGTGGATATTCAAAATGGTCGACATTTGGGACGTCCATGTTGTAAATAAGGTCGCGTTAGATTTAGTCGGTGATAATGCCAGGTTTCGCGAGGCGAAACAACTGGAGAGATCAGGGCGGTAGCCGTTTATTTTATTGCATAGCGCATCGATCTTTGGGCCTGGGCCTGTGGCCATTATTGTGCAGTCATCGGCGTAGGAAACGATTGTGACTCCTTCCGGTGGTGAAGGTAGCTTAGATATGTAGAAATTAAACAAAAGTGGGGATAGGACACCACCCTGTGGCACCCCTTGTTTAATTCTCCTTGGTTTTGATGTTTCGTTTCTAAATTGCACCGATGCCTGCCGACCACCCAGATAATTTGCGGTCCACCTTTTAAGACATGGGGGAAGGATAGACCCTTCCAGGTCTTGCAGTAACGAGCCATGGTTGACCGTATCAAAAGCTTTTGATAGGTCTAGCGCTACGAGTACTGTTCTATGGTGGGGGTGTTGATTTAAACCGCAATTTATCTGGGTGCTAATGTCATTTAGCGCGGTGGTAGTGCTATGGAGTTTTCTGAAGCTATGCTGATGAGGGGCTAGCTGCAAATTTGCTTTGAAATAAGGGAGCAAAATGGCTTCAAGCGTCTTTGCCACTGCCGATAGGAGAGATATCGGACGATACGACTCACCTATATTAGCTGGTTTCCCAGGCTTTAGTAGCGGGACCACCTTGGCCATTTACCATTTCTCGGGAATGACAAAGGTGGAAAGAGACAGGTTGAAGACATGCGCTAAATATTTTAAACCCTCTTTCCCTAGGCTTTTAAGCATCGGCATGGCTATGCCGTTTGGGCCCACTGCTTTGGATGGTTTAGCGCGACCAATGGCGTCCTCAACCTCTTTAGCGGTGATTGTGATTGGTGACGCGCTGAATTTGTGTTTATGTGCGTGTCTATTGGCTCTCCGTCTATCTTTGTCAACCATAGTATGCATTATATATTGTCGGCAGAAAGCGCTCGCGCATTTTATCGCATCCGACAGCACTTTGTCGCCAAAGGTGATGGAAACTTTGTCGTTGTGCTTATTCGGATTCGATAGGGACTTTACGGTGGACCAAAGTTTACCCACACCGGTAGAGAGGTTACAACCTCTTAGGTGCTCCTCCCATTTCGCCCGCTTGTGTTCGTCCACAAGCAATCTGATGCGTTGGTTTATATCCCTTATTTGGGGGTCGTCTGGATCAAGCTGTCTTATAAGGTCACGTTCTCTCGCTAAGTTTGCGGCTTCCGCCGGGAAGTGGGCCGGATTTCGGGAATTCTCCTGGCGGGAATGAAACGTGCCGAGGCGGATTCAATGACCTTGCGGAAGGCACGCTCCCCTTGGCGGGCATCAGTCGGGATAGGGAGGTCAGCAAAGCGGTTGTCTGTAAAAGATTTACATTCTTCCCACTTTCCTTTTTTGAAGTTTATGAAAGTGCGTTTTTCGGTGACGATGAAGTCGGCGGTACGCTCGAGCGAAATAAGTATGGGCAGGTGGTCGGATGCCAATGTTACCATCGGCTGCCAGTTGACGCAGTTTACGAGTTCTGCGCTCACGATTGAGATATCTGGCGAGCTGTGACAGCTTCCTACCATACGGTTGGGGGTGTATCCGTTTATTGTGCAGAACGTCGTTTCTTCTATTTGATCCGCCCACATCTCACCCCTACTGTCCGCCCGCAAGTTTGAATGCCATAGATCATGATGGGCATTGAAATCGCCTAAGATAATGCGATTGTTGCCAGTGAGTAAGGCCCAGATATTAGGGCGGTATCCACTGGGGCAACAGGTGGGAGGAGGGATGTAGATGTTGATGATTTCTAGGTTTGCATCGCCTGACCGGACAGATAGGCCTTGACGTTCCAAGACATTGTCCCTGCGGTCGATGCCAGGATCAAATATATAATATTGCACAGAGTGGTGTATGATAAACGCGAGGCCGCCTCTATTTCCGCTCTCGCGGTCTTTCCTGTGGACATTATACCCAGAGCAGGTCTGCAACGCAGATCTTGCTGTGAGTTTAGTCTCTTGAATCGCAGCAATGCGGATGTTGTGCCGCTTCATGAAATCGATTATCGCCGTAATCTTCACAGTTAGTCCATTACAGTTTAACTGCATAATTCTGAAGTGCATAAGGGGAGACGCCGCCACTCTGGGGGTGAGTGACGGGTGACTACGCCTGGTTTGTGGAAGGCCAGGACGTAATTGCAAGCATTGGGGTACCCGGATGATTTGGGTTTGCGACCTGGCAACATGGCGCGATGAAACCCGTCGGGGGGTTGCCGTCGCGGAGACCAGGACATCTAGGAAAGTGGCACCACCCAAGGCAGGAGCTGCATTGGGCGGATGTCGCAATATATTCTGTGCTGGCAGACGGTGCAAACGGAGGTAGGGACTAAGAGTCTGTTTCCCTGACCTGCACGATTGCTGCCGGAAAAGAGCAGGGGCTGATGCTCAGAATTGCTACCAACTCTACTACGAAGGTAATAGTTGATACACCCTAATGTATGTATGTGTTAATGTTGTACACACTTATAACAGAAAATGAAAACGTGTTAAATTTGCATTGGCTGCCAGAAGAAAGCAATTATAGAGAAATGTATATGTCCAATGTTTAAACTTTTTTTTGCGAATAAAGGAAATATAATTTTCGCTATCGGTGAAACAACAATGTTATTGAGAAATTATATACGACTCAAGGTTGTTCCATAATATTTTTGTTTGTTTGCTTACTCTTATATTTCTATACCTTTATTTCTACGTACATATGTATTTTCAATTAGCAAAACAGGCAATCTAAACAATGAGGTTGATAAAGAATTTATTTAAAGTTATTAAGCAAAACTTTATTTACGGTTTATATGTGGAACAATAATTCCAAGAATGACAAGCAAATATTTTTTTAAATTTTTATTTATTTATTTATTTATTTATTTGTAGTCATACATGACGAGAATGCACTTACAGATTAATGACAAAACTTGGGATTTGTTTGCTTAGTGTAGATAATAAATGTTAAGGGAACAATATAAATATTACAAGATTATACAATTACAACATTAATCAAAACTTACATGTAGTGAAGCTACAAATTTAGCTTCAAGGCTAATTAAATCAGAAACAAAAGAACCCGATGGAGTGTTAAGTTCCCTTAAAGCTCAATAGATAGGTGCATTGTTAGCATAAGCACTTCTGACTTGTTTTAAGAAAAAAAGATCGTTATTCCTAAGACAACGCTGCGGGACATGGAAAAATATACGTTCAAGTAAAAGAGGGTAATCTATTATACCATTTATAATGTCGAGCACTGTAGAGAGGGAGAGAATAGTTCTTCTGGAGTTAAACGATTTCAGGTTGATTAATTTGCATCTGGCATTATATGGTGGAAGTGGGTCTATAAAAATTAATGAACGTAGAGCATAGTGCAAAAACACCTTTTGAACACGTTCAAGTCGTTTTATATGACAATCACAATAAGGTCTCCAAATGAAGACCGCATATTCCAGCTTGGAGCGAACAAGTAACGTGTATAAGAGCTCCAGCGTATACGGATCACTAAGGTCCGAACTAAACCGACGGATGAAAGCAAGCATAACATACGATTTTGCTATAGTGCTGTTGATATTGCTCAAGAATGAAAACTTAGCATCGAAAATAACACCCAAGTCGGATACTTAATTCAGTGTGGATAGATTAGAGTTGCCAATGGAATAGGAAGTGGGAATAGAGGAACGAGACTTCGAAAACGACACATGGAAACATTTACTAACATTAAGAAGAAGTTTATTTTTTTGACACCACAAAACAACGTTGTTTATATCATTCTAAATTCTAGATGAATCAGACAGAGAACGAGCAGAGGAATAAATTTTAAGATCGCCAGCGTATAGCAGAAAATTGGAGAAGGTAAAAGACTCACAAATATCATTAATAAAAATGATAAAGAGTAAGGGTCCCAGAATCCTACCGTGAGACACACAAGAGGAGGCAATAAAGTCACAAGATGATAAATTGTCAAAAACTAAAATGCAGTGCCGAGAAGAAAGGTACAATTTTATTCAAGATAAAAAAGTAGAGCGAAAGCCCAAATGCGCCAACTTTTCAACTAAAAGTGTGTGACTCACTTTGTCAAAGGCCTTAGAAAAGTCTGTATAGATAGTGTCAACTTGCAGGTGATCATTAAAAGCAGATGTGCAGAATTCGGAAATTATGGCAAGGTTGGTAACCGTGGATCGACCAGACATGAAGCCATGCTGGTTGATAGAAATATATCTCTTGATGGAAAAAAAACACCTTTTACTTGACAATATATTCAAAAAATTTAGATGCGGTTGACAATTTTGAAATTGGCCTGTAGTTGGCAATTTCATATTTATTACCTTTTTTGAAAACAGGCGTGATAGAGGTAATTTTTCATACATCAATAAAAAAAACCCGAATGAAGTGATTTATTAAAAGTTATCATAAGAGGATAAACAACAGCAGTTCAGTTTTTGAAAAGGTAAGATGAGAGGCCATCAACATCAGAACTCGTAGACGACTTAATAAGCAGAGTACCATCGAGCACATCATCAAGCGATAGGGAAAGTGATCCAAAATTAATTGATGAATTGGTATCTGGGAAATAGTTGTCATCGAGCGGCTCAGACGACAACTCGTAGTTAGAGCTGAAAAAGTCAACAAAAATATTAGCAGCCTCTTGCGGGGAGGATGCACTGGTTCCATAGTAGAACACATCCGATGTTATGCTAGAACACATTCTTTTGGGTTTAACAAAACGCGAAAAAGGCTTTAGATTTTGCTTGATCTCAGATTAAACATTGTTAACATAATCTCGGTATAAGTCCTTATTTGGGATTTAAACTCTTTGCGATAGCGGTGAGACTTTTCTTTATGAGAAACAGAGTTAGAAGGCTTGAACTTTTTGTAAAATTTGTTTCTCAGATTCTTTAACCTCTTTAATTTCGCTGTATACCATGGTATGCGATGACATTTCTTCCCAAAAACTGGTCTATGTTTTGAATCCTATTTCTAAATACTTCAAAGCATTCCTCAGCATTGATATTAGCAAGTAAAGAGTCCCAATCTAAAACAGCTATATCCAAATTAACATTATGCAAGTTTCCACGTTTGAAATTGAAACTTGAACAATCACTTTCAAGCGAAACTTCACTAAAATTATAGAACTCAATAAGTATAATAAGAGGAATATGATGAATGGTAGTCTTAGAAATAGGATCCAAACATGCGGTTACAGAAAAATGTATATTATCATTCAGTGTCCAGTCAGAATACCCGTCATGAGTCTACAGTCCTCTCTTTTTATACTCAGTTGAGCAGAGCTCACAGACAATATTAACTTTGATTGGATAACGGTTGGTTGTACAGGTATAAAGGAATCGAGATAGATATAGACTTCCATATATCAAAATCATCAGTGTCGAAAAAAAATTTGATTGAGCCATGTCCGTCCGTGCGTCCGTCCGTCCGTCTGTCCGTTAACACGATAAATTGAGTAAATTTTGAGCTATCTTGATGAAATTTGGTATGTGGGTTCCTGGGAACTTATCTCAGATCGTTATTTAAAATGATCGATATCGGACTATAACCACGCCCACTTTTTCGATATCGAAAATTTCGAAAAACCGAAAAAATGCGATAATTCATTACCAAAGACGGATAAAGCGATGAAACTTGGTAGGTGGGCTGACTTTATGACGCAGACTAGAAAATTAGTAAAATTTTGGACAATGGGCGTGGCACCGCCTACTTTTAAAAGAAGATAATTTAAAAGGTTTGCAAGCTGTAATTTGGCAGTCGTTGAAGATATCATGATGAAATTTGGCAGGAACGTTAATACTATTACTATATATGTGCTAAATAAAAATTAGCAAAATTGAACAACAAGCCCACTTTTTAAAAAAAAATTTTTTAAAAGTCAAATTTCAACAAAAAATTTGATATCTTTACAGTATATAAGTAGATTATGTCAACATTCAATTCCAGTAATGATATGGTGCAACAAATTACAAAAATAAAAGAAAATTTCAAAATGGGCGTGGCTCCGCCCTTTTTCATTTAATTTGTCTATAATACTTTTAATGCTATAAGTCGAACAAAAATTGACCAATCCTTGTGAAATTTGGTAGGGGCATAGATTCTATGATGATAACTGTTTTCTGTGACAATGGGCGAAATCGGATGAAGCCACGCCCAGTTTTTATATACAGTCGACCGTGTGTCTTTCCGCTCGGCCGTTAACATGATAACTTGAGCTAAAATCGATATATCTTTACTAAACTTAGTTCACGTACTTATCTGAACTCAATTTATCTTGGTATAAAAAATGGCCGAAAACCAACTATGACCACGCCCACTTTTTCGATATCGAAAATAACGAAAAATTAAAAGAATGCCATAATTCTATACCAAATACGAAAATAGGGATGAAACATGGTAATTGGATTGGTTTATTGACGCAAAATATAACTTTAGAAAAACCTTTGTAAAATGGGTGTGACACCTACCATATTAAGTAGAAGAAAATGAAAAAGTTCTGCAGGGCGAAATAAAAAACCCTTAAAATCTTGGCAGGTATTACATATATAAATAAATTAGCGGTATCCAACAGATGATGTTCTGGGTCACCCTGGTCCACATTTGGGTCAATATCTCGAAAACGCCTTCACATATACAACTAGGGGCCACTCCCTTTTAAAACCTCCATTAATACCTTTAATTTGATACCCATATCGTACAAACACATTATAGAGTCACCCCTGGTCCATCTTTATGGCGTTCTCTCGAAAAGGCGTCCACCTATAGAACTAAGGCCCACTGCCTTTTAAATAATCATTAACACCTTTCATTTGATACCCATATCGTACAAACGCATTCTAGAGTCACCCCTGGTCCACCTTTATGGCGATATCTCGAAAAGGCGTCTACCTATAGAACTAAGGCCCATTCCCTTTTAAAATACTCATGAACACCTTTAATTTGATACCCATATCATACAAACAAATTCTAGAGTCACCCCTGGTCCACCTCTATGGCGATATCTCGAAAAGGCGTCCAGATATAGAAATAAGGACCACTCCCTTTTGAAATACTCATTACCAGCATTCATTTCATACCCATATCATACAAACACATTCTAGAGTCACCCCTGGTCCACCTTTATGGCGATATCTCAAAAATGCGTCTACCTATAGAACTAAGGCCCACTCCCTTTTAAAATACTCATTACCACCTTTCATTTGATACCCATATCGTATAAACACATTCTAGAGTCACCCCTGGTCCACCTTTATGGCGTTATCTCGAAAAGGCGTCCACCTGTAGAACTAAGGCCCACTCCCTTTTAAAATACTCATTAACACCTTTCATTTGATACCCATATCGTACAAACAAATTCTAGAGTCACCCCTGGTCCATTTTTATGGCGATATCTCGAAAAGGCGTCCACCTATAGAACTAAGGCCCACGCCCTTTTAAAATACTCATTAACACCTTTCATTTGATACCCATATTGTACAAACAAATTCTAGAGTAACCCCTGGTCCACCTTTATGGCGATATCTCGAAAAGGCGGCCAGCTATAGAACTAAGGCCCACTCCCTTTTAAAATACTCATTAACACCTTTCATTTGATACCCATATCGTACAAACAAATTCTAGAGTAACCCCTGGTCCACCTTTATGGCGATATATCGAAAAGGCGGCCAGCTATAGAACTAAGGCCCACTCCCTTTTAAAATACTCATTAACACCTTTCATTTGATACCCATATCGTACAAACAAATTCTAGAGTCACCCCTGGTCCACCTTTATGGCGTTATCTCGAAAAGGCGTCCACCTGTAGAACTAAGGCCCACTCCCTTTTAAAATACTCATTAACACCTTTCATTTGATACCCATATCGTACAAACAAATTCTAGAGTCACCCCTGGTCCATTTTTATGGCGATATCTCGAAAAGGCGTCCACCTATAGAACTAAGGCCCACGCCCTTTTAAAATACTCATTAACACCTTTCATTTGATACCCATATCGTACAAACAAATTCTAGAGTAACCCCTGGTCCACCTTTATGGCGATATCTCGAAAAGTCGGCCAGCTATAGAACTAAGGCCCACACCCTTTTAAAATACTCATTAACACCTTTCATTTGATACCCATATCGTACAAACAAATTCTAGAGTCACCCCTGGTCCACCTTTATGGCGATATCTCGAAAAGACGTCCACCTATAGAACTAAGGCCCACGCCCTTTTAAAATACTCATTAGCACCTTTCATTTGATACCCATATTGTACAAACAAATTCTAGAGTAACCCCTGGTCCACCTTTATGGCGATATCTCGAAAAGGCGGCCAGCTATAGAACTAAGGCCCACTCCCTTTTAAAATACTCATTAACACCTTTCATTTGATACCCATATCGTACAAACAAATTCTAGAGTAACCCCTGGTCCACCTTTATGGCGATATATCGAAAAGGCGGCCAGCTATAGAACTAAGGCCCACTCCCTTTTAAAATACTCATTAACACCTTTGATTTGATACCCATATCGTACAAACAAATTCTAGAGTCAGCCCTGGTCCACCTTTGTGGCGATATCCCGAAATGGCGTCCACCTATAGAACTATGGCCCACTCCCTTTTAAAATACTCTTTAATACCTTCCATTTGATACCCATATCGTACAAAAAAATTCTAGAGTCACCCCTGGTCCACCTTTATGGCGATATCTCGAAAAGGCGTCCAGCTATAGAACTAGGGCCCACTCCCTTTTAAAATACTCATTAACACTTTTGATTTGATACCCATATCGTACAAACAAATTCTAGAGTCAGCCCTGGTCCACCTTTGTGGCGATATCCCGAAATGGCGTCCACCTATAGAACTATGGCCCACTCTCTTTTAAAATACTCTTTAATACCTTCCATTTGATACCCATATCATACAAACACATTCCATTCTAGGTTCATTTTCCTACATGGTGATTTTCCCTTATTTTGTCTCCAAAGTTTGAATTTGAATTTTAAAATGTCAAACGAGTAGGTACTTAACATTATACGGGGCACATTCGGCAGAAATTAAGGTTCGCCGAATGTGCCCCAAGACTAAACGCTGAATCTACCCCGGACATTCCCTTTCCCCTTTTTTCCATTTTTTTACTTTATGACTATTTGTATATCTCTTAATCACACATTTTCACAAAATATACATTTTTACCTTTTAGTAAATATCAAAGTTTTTTTAATAAATTAAAATACAAGGGTAGAAAACACTTTTTTTATAATAACCGAAAAACACATTAAGCACTCGCGAAATGCAAAAACACTTGCAACTTTATCAGTTGTCCAAAGAGATGTGTGAAACTTTGACTCGATATTTTTTGTTAGTGGAGAGTAAATTTTCAACTCTACGGGATGATGCCAGACTGCTCTCTCATACCGAAAACGCTATTGCCGAATGTACCCCAAAGCCGAAGCTACCCCGGTCTCCCCTAAGACGTCTTTTTGTGGTGCTCCTAAATAATTGTGTTTTTCCTCGGAAAGTATCTTTAAAAAATTTCCAAATACTGTGTAATTTGAAGTGGTCATCTGCTGTGAGTTGTTCCTGATATTTTTCCTGCTAGCTGATTTACCTTACTTGCATAAGCGCCAGCTTTTATTTACATTATGTCGGAACGAAAAAATTCTCTACGAAAACCAACAACAACACCCTCAGAAACTCCCCTCACAGCATCACCAGCTATGTCTGAGCGATTAGAGAAGATAGTGGAAAGGTAATTGAGAGAAAATTAGAAGAGCTCAGAATCTCCATAATTGAAGAGCTGACGGCGGTAATGCAGAAATCTGAGGAAAGAGTTATGCAGAAGTTTGGTGAGTTGACTGCTGAAACGGCAAATTTAAAACTTTCACTGGCAGCATTTGAAAAAAGAGTATCTCAGGTTGAGAGCACGTGCTCTGATATTATTTCTCTTCGTGGTGAGCTGCACGCCGCTCAGACTCAAATCAGTGTATTAGAAAGCAGCGCAGTTTCAACGGACATTGTAGTGAACGGCATCCCGCATGAAGCAAATGAGTGCCTGTCTAAAATTTTTGAAAAGGTCTGTAATGGAGCGCAGCACAAACCACCACCTCTGCGAGATGCATTCCGGCTGCGAAGTGCAGCAAGCAACGATGGTAAAAATGCCCCCATAATTTTCAAGCTCTTCTCTCCTCATGAGCGCAATCAACTATTAAAGTCCATCGCTGTTTTTTGCAAAGCGAAGAAGAGGTCACTGGCTTTGTTTGATGTTGATTTGCCTGGATATGGCTCTATTTATGTTCACGAGAGCTTAACTAGGACTAGTCGCGATCTGATGTCATATGTCTCTGATCAGAGACGTAAAAGAAAATTGGCCTCCGCGTTCTCCAAACGTGGGAAAATTTATGTGCGCATTAAAGCTAATGAGAGCCAAAGCTAGTGAGCAGCAGATCCGAGGTGAATGGTCTTATTAGCACTCACACCCAATAACAAAAATAAATATACATAAGTATGACTTCTTTAGGCAGTATTATTCTTTATTTGTATTATGTTATGATTGTTTTTATTTTATAATCTCACCTTTTCTATTCAAATATTCCTTGCTTATTATTCTGTTTCTATTTTCCTCTCTCGCTGTATGTAAACCGGTGTTCTGTTTATTATCGTTCTCATGTCAGTTATTATCATCCTATTTTACCTTTTTTCTTAATTTAATTGGAAGCAGTAACACTTATCTGTTGACAAAGCTTTTATTGTGCTGTATGTATTTTGTAGTTATCTCACAATTTGATGGTCTTAAGCCCCAGTAGGAAATATATCTCCGGCATTGAAGGCAACCACAAGATTATGCTTAATATTTTATGCAAAGAGTCAAAAGGCTTTAAGGTGGTACATTTTAACGCGCGTAGCCTTAGTGGTGGCAAACTCGATTATGTAAGGAGCATTTTTGAAGAGTTGGATATTGATGTCATATGTGTTTCAGAAACGTGGTTTACATCTGATATTCCTGACTTTTATTATAATATACCTAATTTTAAACTCGTACGACATGACCGAACTAGTAAGAAAGGGGGAGGCGTTGCAATTTATTGCAAATCTAGCCTTAATATAAAAATTCTATCAACATCGGATAGCCTAGAAATCGAATTTATTGTTGCTGAAATTTCAGATGGCATTGCAAAGGTACTAGTTGCTTGTGTATATGACCCTCATAAGTGTTTAATATTAGATTATTTTTTTACTGAGCTGTCTGCGTTTTTACTTGAATATGAACGATATGTTATATGTGGAGACTTTAACGTAAATCTTCTTGTGAAAGACCCGTATTCCACGAAGCTATTGGACCATGTCTCTACTGCAGGCCTTGAAGTAGTTAACATGACTATACCAACAAGGTACTCCAATAATTGTAATTCCTCGCTGTTGGACCTTGTAATCACCTCTAATCTTGACCATGTCCTTAAATTTGACGAAATGTGTTTTGTCTCTGATCATGATCTTCTTTTTTGTGAATTTGATGTTGCGTTTAACTATTCTCCTGAAAATGTTAACTTTTTGTATCGTGATTTGAAAAATGTTAACGTTGGTGTACTTTTCAATGACCTGGCTAATATTAACTGGGGTGATTGCTGGTTTCTACCATCACTAGATGAAAAACTTGATTTTTTAAATAAGACTTTAAACAATGTTTTTTGTAGTCATGTTCCTCTTCGTAGTGCTCATGTCAAGAATATGTCTTGTCCCTGGTACAATCATAGTGTTAAATTAGCTATTAAAGTGCGTAATAGGCTTCACTCAAAGTGGAGGAGAATCAAAACTGATTTTGCTTGGGCACAGTACAAGGCCGCCCGAAACAGAGCTACTGGCATAACCAGAAAGGCCAAGCGTAAATTCTGCAATTTTAAGTTGAACCCTTCGCTTTCTTCTAAAGATTTATGGCGCAATCTTAGAAACTTGAATGTACATGGAAGACTGAAGTCATAATGTAGTATTGATCCCAATGTACTAAATGAATATTTTAATAGCGCAAGTAAAAACAGTGAAAGTCCTCCGGCGTAAGACTTCACAGTGCAGCATGAGCTGAGTGAGGAGTTCAATTTCGTTGGTGTCACTGAGACAGAAGTTGTTACTTCAGTCATGGCCATTAAGTCCAATGCAGTTGTAGAGGACGGAATTTCCTTAAAATTCGTCAAGCTGGTATTGCCTTTCATCCTGGGAACGCTAACACATGTAATTAATCATATTTTCACTGTCTCATCCCCACTAACCCTTCTTAGTACAGGCCGATAAGTATTTTGCCGACCTTTTCTAAAGTGTGTGAGTCTTTAATGGCCTCTCAAATATTGTCGTTTATACAAAGACATAATCTTTTGTCTCCTTTACAGTCAGGGTTTAGACTTAAGCATAGCTGTGCTACAGCTATGATGAAAATAACATTCGTATAAAATTTGATGATGGAGATCTGACTCTTCTTTGCCTTTTGGATTTTTCTAAGGCATTTGACTTGGTAAGCCATGATCTACTTTGTAAAAAGCTGAAATACTACTTTGCATTTTCAAATAGTACCGTTAAACTTATGGCCAGCTATCTTACAGGAAGATCTCAAAATTTAAAGGGTAGAGCTGGGTCTTTGTTGTCAAGTGGTGTTGGATCCGGAGTTCCACAGGGGTCTATACTTGGTCCGCTCTTGTTTAGTCTTTTTGTTAATGATGTGTTCTCTGTGTGCCAGTATGTCAGTGTGTATGCCTATGCTGATGACATTCAGTTGTATTTGTCCAGTCGAATTGGTCTTGTCGAGGATTTGTGCTTTAAAATAAACTGTGATCTGCTAGCCATTTCCGAAAGTGCCCGGAAAAATTGTCTCCGTCTAAACGCGTCCAAGTCGTATGTGTTACCCATCATGTTGAAGATATTCCCAAGCTTTTTGTTGGTAATAACTGTCTCATGTTTACTGACAAGATAAAAAAATTGGGTTTTATTATGAATTCTTCGCTGAGCTGTTCGAACCATATAAACAAAGTTGTAAGCAACGTGTACACTGTTTTGCGCAGGCTAAGTATGTCAGCCTCGTTTACACCATTAGACATAAGAAAAAAATTAGCTGTGCAATTAATTCTACCTCATATTACATATTCCGATCTTGTATATAGTAAGCTGGACTCTGTCTCTTCTCATAAAATTCTAGTGCTGTTCAATAATGTTACCCGCTACGTCTACGGCTTAAAGCGATATGACCACATCTCCTTGTGGAAGAATAAACTTCTGGGATGCAGTATCTTAGATTATCTTGCAGCTAGGAACTGTATATTCTTGTATAAGCTTATTGAATTCAAAACTCCTAGCTATCTTTACAAGAAGCTAAAATTCACAAGATCTAATAGGCATCATAATTTAATTCTCCCTAAGTACTCCTACTTATCTTCTTCGCGGTTGTTCTTTGTTCATGCTGTGAGACTATGGAAATCCATTCCTGAATCTATTAAGGCAATCATAAATCGAGGTAACTATAAGATCGTTATACAGAATTACTTTGGAACTAATGGGTAAGTGTAACTGCGGTTTAGCTCCATCCTATTTCTATTTCTATCTCAGTGTGCTATTCTAAGTCCTTACTTCTTTGACGTAAAATCTTATTTTCTCCAACAAATACCCTATTTAATTCTCATACATTCTAATATAAACATACGCAATTAGTTATATATAAATATTTTTAAGTTATTATTTTTTATAATTCCTGTATTTACCTATAAGTTGATGTACTATAAAAGACTATGTCTTAACGATACAGCCATTCTTTACTATATAAATAAATAAATAAATAAAGTTCTCAGCTGAGTATGTAATGTTCGGTTACACCCGAACTTAGCCTTTCTTACTTGTTAATGATAGAAGCAACTTTGTTAGCCTAAGGTTGTAAGACCTATATCATAATCTTCGACACTTTACAGCCCCGCGCACCTCTCGTCTTTCACTTAATCTCGCACAGTCTAATTGGGACGTCTACGGAGTAAGCTTCAAGGGATGCGCCCTTTTTAGTTAGTTCATCCGCTTTTTCATTCCCATCTATTGCCTTATGCCCTGGGACGCAATATAGATGTATGCTTCTCCCTGTCCCGATCCTCTCCAGAGACTGCTTACACTCTAACACGCATTTAGATGCTGTCCTATGCGAGATTATTGCCTTAATTGCTGCTTGACTGTCAATATAAAAGTTATCACGGTTGCAGCTTAAGCTATTCTCTTCCAGGGTTTCTACTTCTTTGGTTACGGCTAATATTTCAGCTTGGAAAACGCTACAGTAATCCGGTAGCCTGTAGCATCTGCTTGTTTCCGGATCAGCACAGTATACCGCAGACCCTACTCCTTCCACTACTTTGGGACCATCTGTGTACACATGTATCGCCTCGTCCGTCATTTGCGCACCCTTGCGCCAACCGTCCACCCCTATTGTGGCCTTAAGATCTCCCTCGAAGCGTAGATAGGGAAACAGGTAGTCTGTTCGTCTTGTGATTGATGACGCTATACTACTATGGCCGTATGGTCGGCGCTCAAGCTGCACCGAGGCACCGAGCCTGGTTGCAGATGTTAATGTAATGTTCTTTGCTACCAGGTCTACAGGTGGAATGTGCAGAATAGCAGCTCTGTGAAGTTGGCACCTACTTGGTCGAATAATTAAAAAAACCATATCTCATTCGTTTGTCCACCGTTTGTCCATGTTTGTCCAGGAAAAATTTTCGTTTGTCCACCTTTTGTTAAAAAGTTATTTCAAAAAAAAAAAAAAAACGTGTGTGAAGTTGGCACCTCCCTTTGCGAGTATTTAAAAAAAACTAAATGCCATTCGTTTGTCCATCGTTTGTCCACGTTTGTCCAGGAAAAATTTTCGTTTGTCCACCTTTTGTTAAAAAATTATTTCAAAAAAAAAAAAAATCCCGTGTGAAGTTGGCACCTCCATTTACGAGTAATTAAAAAAACCAAATGCCATTCGTTTGTCCACGTTTGTCCAGGAAAAATTTTCGTTTGTCCACCTTTTGTTAAAAAGTTATAACAAAAACATTTTTTTTTTCGAAAAAACCCAAAAAATTTTTTGTTTCGCTTTATTGTGCTAAATCGTATGTCCGTCGTTTGCCCATCGTTTGTCCATGTTTGTCCAAGAAAAATTTTCGTTTGTCCACCTTTTGTTAAAAAGTTATTTCAAAAAAACAAAAATCGTGTGTGAAGTTGGCACCTCCATTTACGAGTAATTAAAAAAACCAAATGCCATTCGTTTGTCCATCGTTTGTCCAGGAAAAATTTTCGTTTGTCCACCTTTTGTTAAAAAGTTATAACAAAAACATTTTTTTTCGAAAAAACCCAAAAAAATTTTTGTTTCGCTTTATTGTGCTAAATCGTATGCCCGTCGTTTGCCCATCGTTTGCCAATCGTTTGTCCATGTTTGTCCAGGCGAAATTTTCGTATGTCCACCTTTTGGTAAAAAGTTATTTCAAAAAAACAAAAATCGTGTGTGAAGTTGGCACCACCATTTACGAGTAATTAAAAAAACCAAATACGATTCGTTTGCCCATCGTTTGTCCATGTTTGTCCAGAAAACATTTTCGTTTGTCCACCTTTTGTTAAAAAGTTATTTCAAAAAAACAAAAATCGTGTGTGAAGTTGGCACCTCCATTTACGAGTAATTAAAAAAACCAAATGCCATTCGTTTGTCCATCGTTTGTCCACGTTTGTCCAGGAAAAATTTTCTTTTGTCCACCTTTTGTTAAAAAGTTATTTCAAAAAAACAAAAATCGTGTGTGAAGTTGGCACCTCCATTTACGAGTAATTAAAAAAACCAAATACCATTCGTTTGCCCATCGTTTGTCCATGTTTGTCCAGGAAACATTTTCTTTTGTCCACCTTTTGTTAAAAAGTTATTTCAAAAAAACAAAAATCGTGTGTGAAGTTGGCACCTCCATTTACGAGTAATTAAAAAAACCAAATGTCATTCGTTTGTCCACGTTTGTCCAGGAAAAATTTTCGTTTGTCCACCTTTTGTTAAAAAGTTATAACAAAAACATTTTTTTTCGAAAAAACCCAAAAAAATGTTTGCTTCGCTTTATTATGCTAAATCGTATGTCCGTCGTTTGCCCATCGTTTGTCCATGTTTGTCCAGGAGAAATTTTCGTTTGTCCACCTTTTGTTAAAAAGTTATTTCAAAAAAACAAAAATCGTGTGTGAAGTTGGCACCTCCATTTACGAGTAATTAAAAAAACCAAATGCCATTTGTTTGTCCAGGAAAAATTTTCGTTTGTCCGCCTTTTGTTAAAAAGTTATAACAAAAACATTTTTTTTTTTTCGAAAAAAACCCAAAAAAATTTTTGTTTCGCTTTATTGTGCTAAATCGTATGCCCGTC
Source organism: Eurosta solidaginis (assembly GCF_040869045.1). NCBI lineage: Eukaryota > Metazoa > Arthropoda > Insecta > Diptera > Tephritidae > Eurosta > Eurosta solidaginis. The sequence continues at coordinate 2,804,452 of NC_090320.1, read as the reverse complement.
GTTTGACTATTTTCCTGGACAAACGTGGACAAACGATGGACAAACGAATGGCATTTGGTTTTTTTAATTACTCGTAAATGGAGGTGCCAACTTCACACGGAATTTTTTTTTTTTTTTGAAGTAACTTTTTAACAAAAGGTGGACAAACGAAAATTTTTCCTGGACAAACGTGGACAAATGATGGACAAACGAATGGCATTTAGTTATTTTAAATACTCGCAAATGGAGGTGCCAACTTCACACACGATTTTTTTTTTTTGAAATAACTTTTTAACAAAAGGTGGACAAACGAAAAATTTTCCTGGACAAACATGGACAAACGGTGGACAAACGAATGAGATATGGTTTTTTTAATTATTCAACCAAGTAGGTGCCAACTTCACAGAGCTCAGAATGGCATACAGTGCAGCTGACGGGGTTGTTTTCAGGGCTCCCGTAATGCTAAGCATCGATAGTCTGCATACCCCCTCTAATTTGAGGTATGTTGTTTTTTGTGTGGCTTTCCACCAAACAAGAACTCCATAGTATAGAATAGGACTTACACTCGCTGTAAAAACCCAATGAGAAAGATAGGACGATAAGCCCCACGTACACCCCAGCATTCTTTTACATACATAAAGTGCCGTTGAGGCCTTCTTCACCCTCTCCTCCACGTTGAGCTTCCATGACTTACTGTCTAGAATGATTCCTATATATTTTGTGCAAGGTTTCTCCTGTAAGGTCACCTCTCCTAACTTAGGCCTGGTCCAATTTGGGACCTTGTACCTCTCTGCAAATAAGACCATATCCGTCTTTTCCGCATTGACTTTCAACCAGACACTAGATGCTCAGGTATGAATATCCCGAAGCTCCCGATCCATCAAAGAACTAGTCGTTGAAAGGCACTTTCCCCTCCGTAAGTTTATTGTCGCCTGAGCAGTTGGTTGATGACCAGCGTCCACAGCAGAGGTGATAACACCCCTCCCTGCGGCGTGCCCCTGTCCACTGATTTCGTGGCCTCGTACAATCCCCATTGTTATGTAATCTTCCTGCAATTTAACATGCAGCCGATCCTTCTGGTTAAGGCTAGATGTACTTTAATGTAATTAAGACCATCCATAATCGCCCATTTAGAAACATTATGCTGGGGCTTTCAGGCAATGTCCAAGAAGACTCGTAGATCATATTCCTTACATTCCAGGGATTGCTCTATGCTTATTACCACCCTATGAGATGCAGTCTCTACCGACTTGCCTTTGGTGTACGCATGTTGTGTTGTGGAGAGCAGCTTTTCATACACGTTGGACTTTATGCATACATCTTTCAGCCTCTCAAAGGTTTTGAGCAGAAATCATGTTAAGCTAATGGGTGTATAGTCTTTGGGATACACGTGACCGATCTTCCCCGCCTTTGGTAGGAAAGCTACACGAGCAGTTCTCCAAGAGTGCGGTACATGATTCAGTCTTATGCACCCATCGAATATTATTTTAAGCCATTCCACGACCGCCCTACTTGAAACTTGTAGCATGGCCGGGAATATACCATCTGGGCCCGGCGATTTAAACTTAGAAAACGTCTTCACTGCCCATTCGATCTTGATATTCGTCACCACGCCCGGCACTACCCGCTCCGTGATCGAAGTGTGAGTGATGTCTGCTGGCTCTTCTAAACCGTCTCTCTATGGGAAATGTGTGTTGAAAAGCACCTCAAGAGATTCCTCACTATTACGTGACCATTTCCCCTTCTCTTTCTTTATTAGTCCCTGGACTATGTTTCCCCTTGCTAGGACTTTTTTCAACCGTGCTGTTTTGCTGGAGAACTCTATGCCCGTACAGAAACTTTTCCATGATATTCTCTTCGCCCTGTAAATTTCACGCTTGTAGATCCTCAGTAGATCCCTGTACTCGTCCCGACACGCTTCGCTTTCCACGGCCTTTGCTAGCTTAAACATTTCTTTTACCTGTCTTCACCTCATTGCTCCACCATGGCGGCTTTGCTTTTCCTCTGAGTCTTCTTAGAGGGCAAGCTTTGTTATACGCAGTCATATGCGTCCTTGTTAGGAATTCATTAGACTCCTATAATTCCTCCACATTGGCAACCTCTTTGGGTTGTCCCAGTTTTGTTTCTACCTGTTTCTGGAATCAAGAACCATCCAATCATTCCTTGATATATCACGCTCGGAGCTCAATGTAATATCCTGAACATTGTTGGATGTTGGACCAATGTATGTAGGGACATTTCCCCTATTGGCTATCTGCAAATTGGTTTGCAGGATGTAACAAAATAGAGATTCGCCTCTCTCGTTCGTATCTGCTCCTCCCCACGCATTGTGGTGCGCACATTTGCATCTGCGCCTATGACCAACCGCCCTTTGCGCCCTACTTCTGTACAAGCCTCTTGCACTTCATCGGTGGAACCTCCGCAGAATGGGCCATGTACCAGGATACCAGGATAAATGCCTGCTTATTCTTTTGCTCAACGGCCACCACTACGAGATCCTCAGTAGTGTAATTACGCAGCATATATGAATTCAGCTGTTTCCCTATCATTACTACAGCTCGCACCCCGTCCTTCCGTTTGCGCGTAGTAAACGCCAAACCCGCGCGCGCTAAGTCCAGAAACCTTTCCTCCCGATGAGGGCCACGGCTCCTGGATCAGCGCCACGTTAAACGAACCCTCCTCAAGGGTTAGGAGGAGTTCGCTCGACGTCACTTTACTGTGTTGGGGGTTTATCTGTAGGACTCGCAGCACCATTGGTCTGTTTGTCTCCCTCCAGCACCTTCGTCGTGACGTCGTCGTCCTCCCCTTGCCCTTTTGGTTTAGAGTATTCGAGGCCCCCTTCAGCCTCTCGTAACTGTTGTGCCGGGTGTTCCTCTGTGCGACTCACAGCACCATTTGGCGCTTGGTCCTCTTCTAACACCTTCGTGGTGACGTCGGCTACCTCCACCTGTCTTTTTTCTCTTAGGCTTTTGAGGTCCCTTTCGACTTCGCCCACCTCTAGCGTGTTAGGATTTTTATCCTCGGGACTTCTTTTCCTGAGTTGCATGTAAATTTTGCCTGTGCCAAAGGACATTTTGCCAAGCTGCGTGTACAATATATTTTCCGCTTGCTTGTTTATTTGGAAGATATAGAACTGACCTTCTTCCGTAGGATACAGTAAGTACCTTCCAATCCTGGGTTGGTACCGTGGGGATTTGCGGTTTATCCACCGCCTCAAACCGCGCGTTCGTGCCTTGCCTTTGGAGGTTTGGAACCACTTCCTCCAGCCCCGCTAGCTCGCTATGTTGTCGCACGCTATCATCTTCACACTATTATACCATCCCCCCGAATCAAAGGTTGGAAGGGGCTTACTTTGTTGTTCCCGCATCATCTTAAGCATTAAGCAATTAAGCTCCCTTTCCACAGATCTCCACCTTTCAGTAGTCATTTGTCCGAAAGGACTGCTACGATCAACTAGCGCCACAGTCAGTGACTGCTTTGCCACATCACTCATCGTCTCAGGAAAAGCCGAAGTCTTAGTGTTATCTCCCTTTGGCATCTCCGAGAAAGCCGGAGCCTTAGCGTTATCTCTCTTTGGCTTATCTCCTTCTTCTTGGAACTTCCCTCTGTCTCGCAGCTTTCGAGGTAGTTGCTACCTCGCTAGCTGTGTTACAGCTTTGGGCCTACTTATCTTATCTATGCGACTGCTCTGCCTCGCGGCTGTAGGACTGGGTCCTTTCTGCCTCTTGAAATCAGGCTTGTCGCCTTCCGCCAAACGTTGCAGAACCGCGGGTTTGTCGCAGAAAACCTTTTGAACTGCCTTCGACGTACTTCTACCGCCTCATGGGCCCATTCCAAGCGCTCGATCTCCACTTCTGTTGGGTCGACCACTGCTCCCAAGCGTTGTACAATTCTTAGTGCTGCACGGTACTGCGAGAGAGCTCTTCCTCTGCTCCGTACACTTCTCCACTCTTCTACTCCGTTTTCATTTGTGTGCTTCTCCAACACGGAGTTCATTGAATCAGCACTACTCTCGCTCCCCGATGCGATGCGATGCGTCTACTTAATGCGTATTTGTCTTCCTTGGCTTGCGACTCAGTCCTCCTCTTATCATCGTCCTTATTACAAGCAGGTCATCTTGGTCGTACGACCACCTGCCCGACAAGGCGGGCTCAGCGGTCCAGTATTATATACGGGGAAAGGACTGTCCGCCACAGCAGCGCCCCTTACTGTGGTAAGGTCATCAATACTTCCCGAGGTGGCCCGGTATGGCCATCAATACTTCCCGAGGTAGCCCGGTATCGGGGAGGCTCCGTTCGAATACAGCCGAATTTATCCCCTGGCTGCAAATCGCCCAATAGGCACGGTCCGCATAACACCCTGGATTAGGGGGTTGGCAGTTCTTGGTCACCGACATCCCGCCGCCCTCCTGTGAGGCAAAACGGCGTAGATGTCAGTCCTAAGCAGCTCCGCCTCATAGTCGGGCGCTATGGAGTTCGGCTAAGCCCTCACACCAACGATAAGGTGCCTACCCTAGTGAGGGAGTACTTAAGTATGAAAAGGATATATTTACTTGAATGCTTATAACTTGTGTATTAGTCCATCGATTTTGTTGAGTGAAAGGTTATTTTTTTTTTGTAATAAAACAGAGATTAGAGAGAAAAAAAATCTGCAAAAAAATAAAAAGTTTTCGGGATCCTTCCTCGCAAAGTACAAATTTTTACAAAAAAAAAATTGAAAAAACCCGTAATGATTGTTCGTTATCTTTGAATCTACAGGGCCTAACAAAAAGTGTTGTATGCACAGTTTATAGCAAATTGTATTACCTTTTAAAAGCTTCAAACCGTTTTGGAATTGCTCAATTCGTTCTTGATTAAGTGGACCCAATTTTTTTTTTTTTGGAAAAAACGGTAATTCGCAAATATCTCAAAAACGTTGCCATATAATTAAAAATAACCTTGATTTTCAGAATCAGGGGGTGATTTTACATATAAATTTCATAATGGCGTCTCTGTTGCGGAAAAAAAGTCGGAATTTGTGATCGAGTGTTATTATTATTTAATGTAAGTATTGCTTATTTAACTTAAACAATTTTTTATTTATTTTATTTCATATGTCGCTTTCTGTTCATTTATGTAATATGTATGTATTTCAAATATAAGCGATATCGGACCCCAAATACGATTTTTTTGACTATCTCGGTCCTTTTTTTAACTTAAATTTTTTTTTTATCTTTTAGTATTATTATTACTTAATGTATTTCTTTCAATAAAACCGTTTAACTTAAAAATTTGTCTTATTTGTTTTATTTCATATGTCGCTATCTTTTCATGTATGTATATGTGTTGCGAATATGAGCCAAATCGTGCCACAAATACGATTTTTTGAAATATTTCGATCCCTGCGCCACCTATCGGAGTTTTTTTCTTGTTGCTGCATTGTCATCGGGTTCTGAACTATATTCCAAATTTCAAGCAAATGCAAAATTCGTAAACAACGGTCAGCCTGTCAAGTCAAGCTAAATAAAAGCGTTTAATAAAAATAGGTAGGTAGTTTGTGTGAGCATGCAAAATTTCACGTTTTTTGTGGTCTGCATGAAATAGCTTTGACAATGAATCACTTATATTAGCAATATATAATGTAAACGTAAGTATTTGATGAAATCTGAAGCTACTAGCCGTTAAAAAGGGGGCAAAAATAACAGTTTATATGGGGTATATATATAATATATATACCACCGATCTATATGATTTTTTCAGACAACAATATGTGCTATATACGTAAGCATTGGTGAAATTTGAAGCTAGATTCTAACATGGCACATAGATTGGCCCAAATGAACCCTTCGGCTCCTCCACTGATTGCGCTACCAAAAATCCACAAGCCGGACACGCCAATGAGGCCCATCATTAGTTTTAAATCGACACCATGTTACAAACTGTCCAAATATTTGAAAACGATATTGATAACGAATATGCAATGGCTAACACTACAGAACTAATAGAGAAACCTGAGACCGTAGAACTAACAAAGAACAGCAAATTGGTATCTTTTGATTTTAGATTTATACCCATAAATACCACTATCGGAGACTTTAGACATAGTTAGCTCATCAAGAGTTCATAATACAAAAAACAAAGTGAAAAGTATACAAATTACAAATACGCAAAGAACGACTTTACGTCAAAACTATTTTCAACTCAATAATAAAATATATAGACAAACAAACGGTCTTCGAATGGGAAGCCCCACATCAGCCATTCTTATGGAAGTGTTCATTCAAAATCTGGAAGAAAAGTACATACAGGAGCTGAAGTCTAAATTAGGCGTGTCATTTTATGCTAGATATGTGGATGACATAATATGTGTTTTAACTAGTAATAACGAAGTGCTTGTACTGGAGTACCTCAACAAGCAGCACGGAAATAAAAAAATTTACAATGGAAACCGAAAAAGACGGAGGAATCAACTATCTAGACCTCACGATAAATATTGATAAATTTGCCAAAGGGTTTAACTATGACATATATAGAAAACCAACGGCCACCGACACAATAATACATAATACCTCAAATCACCCCCAACAGCATAAAAATGCGGCCTTAAGGCATTTGGTACATAGACTTCAAAGAACACCTCTTACACAATAGGCATATAAGAGAGAGAACTTGGGGTCATATATAATATTGCTGCAAACAACGGATATAAAAAAGCACTAGTAGATAAGCTCAGAAGGACGCATGGAGAACCAAAAAGAAATAATGAATAGGAAAATAATAACATCTGGACGACTATGACATATACTGGAAAAGCAACATATAAATTGGCAAACTTCTTTAAAAAATACAACATTAACACAGCGTTCAAAACGTCGAACAATCTAGGGCGAAAACTAAGAACTAACACTAAATCAGAGGATCCGTTTAGCAGCCACGGCGTATAAAAGCTTACCTGTGTATGCCAGCATTGTTACATAGGACAAACAGGACGAGGTCCCGAGAGCACATTAGAGATTACAACAAAAAAAAACACGGAAACCAAATTATATTAATTATACCAGAGTCTAACTTCGCGAATCACATGGTCGAAAATGAATGTTCCCCAGCACACATAACCTTGGAATTTTTAACTTGCTAATCGATGTAATTTGGTAGCATATGTCCGTCCACTGTGTGTAGATTACCATCAGCACGCTTTCGTCCCACGATAATTTGAGCTTCCAGAGCTGCTACATCAATAGTTTGCAGGTAACGACGATATGGTTTAACAACCCAAGCGGATTGAAGATGCTCGCATTTCTCGACAGAATAGTGCGTTTGCTGATCTCTGACGATGGTGGGTCCAAAGACGAGTACGAAAACAGAAAATTGTCGTCTTGGGGTGACCTCTTCAGACCTAGTGCCTTGATATATGAAACGCCGCCAATATTGACATTTACTTCTCTATCGGCTTCTGGTATGTCAGCTATAATGTTGTGATGATTCGACGCGAATTTTCGAAGAGGAAATCCCCCTCCAGCTAATAAATCGATGACTTCATTTTTAATGGCCACCACTTCCTCGATAGTTCCAGCACCAGTCATTAAGTTGTCAACATAAAATTCACGCAGAGTGACTGCAGCCCCAATCGAGTGTGTCGAAACAATGTCGTAAGCTAACTGCCGAAGACATCTCACTGCCAAAAAAGGGGCACAACTGGTTCCATATGTGACGGTCTGCAACTGATAAGTGCAGAGTTCTTGATCTGGTGCGTTTCTCCATAAAATGCATTGATATATCGCATCTTTCTCATTCACGATGATTTGCCGAAACATTTTTGTTATATCGGCCATTAATACGAGTTTATGCGTGCGAAAGCGGAGAAGGATGGTGAATGTGTCGTCTTGCAAGGTAGGACCACTTCGAAGAACATCGTTTAATGCAACTCCATTTGATGTGCGACAGGATGCATCGAACACCACTCGCAGTCTTGTCGATGACCTGTCCAATTTGACCACACAGTGATGGAGAATATACGTTCTGGCCTTTGACGACAATTCGTTTGGTTGTAATAAGACCATATGTTTCAATTCGATGTATTCCTGTATAAAGTTTTTATATTCATGTTTAATCGCACTGTCGGTAAGTATTCTCTTCTCCACCGACCAGAACATACGACGAGCGATTTCGTATGAATGGCCAAGCTTGCTTGGACTTTTAGAGAAAGGCGTTGTTATGGGGCAACGGGTTGTTGTTTTTTGGAAGTATACCTGATACTCTTCCTCTTGAATTTTTGTCCAATTTTATCTGACCCACCGATAGAATGTCGAAAAAGAGGCCAGCCCCGATGAGTAAGTCGATAGGACCAGGGCAGTTGAAGGTGCGGTCAGCTAAATTGATATTTTTTGGTATTCCCCAATGATGTGACGAAATCGATGGGAGTATAACTGTTTCCAGTATCGAGGAAAATCCATTGTGAAGCGATTGGATAGTAACACAAGCGCCTTGGTATGACTTAGTTCTTAATGCTCCAATACCGGTTATTTCGAGGTAAATTTTAGTGCGTTTTAGATAAAGCATTTGAGCCGCATGCTCCGTCATAAAGTTCAACTGGGATGCCGTATCAAGCAGCGCTCTTGCTATTAGCCTTGTACCATGGTTAGTATAAATTTGTACTAACGCAGTTGCCAGAATTACCTCACTCGTACCGGTACTGACCTTCAATGCAGTTGATGGCGGTGAATGCATTGTCTCAGAGCATTGAGGTTGTTGTCGATGAAGAAGCGTGTGGTGGCTTACGTTACAATGTTGACAACGAGTGGTAGAAGGACACTTACTAGACGTATGACCTGTTCCAAGACAGTTTAGGCACAGTTGATTTTTCTTTGCAACACTATAACGCTGCACTGGGTCCATTGCGTTGAATTTTTCACAATTAAATGGCGAATGTGTAACAGCCTCGTTACATAATAAACATTTGTTGGTTACTGACGACACCAATGACATACTTGACTTCACCAACGCGGGTGATTTGGGAGCTGATGAAGCTTTAGATGTGGATTTTCTGTTGACTTCAATGGTATTGACCGTGTGGCAGCGGCGCTCGATAAATGTAGCTAGATCATCCCACGTTGTAACTGAAGCGATGATGACGAAGAATTATCCCACTTAGTAGTCACATACTCTTCCCATTTGACTTGAATTTCTGGATCTATTTTAGCGACGATGAAGTGCAACAAGATTCCATCCGTGATTCGTGTGCGTGAAGCAAGATATTGTAATGCGCGAAGATGGGAATTTATGGAATCGATGAATTCTCTATCAAACATTGCCTGCACATGTGACTGAAAAATATACCTTTTGTTGTCATATCTTTTCATGAGCAAGTCAATGGCACGATAATAATTGCCAGTGGTGACCTCTAAAGATTGAATTAACCTGAAGGCGCAGTGGGTTAAACATGACCGTAGGTACTGAAACTTCTCAATTTCATTCAGTCCTACATTGTTATGAACGATAGCGGTGAACATGTTATGAAAGTCTAACCATTCGGTATGGTTTCCACTGAATTTCGTCAGTTGGAGTTTCGGTAAACTATGGCGATGCGAAGACGATGGTTGAATAGCAGGCATCGTGGTGCTGCTCAATGCCTCTACCTTGTAAATTTCAGCTATACGCTCAACAATAGCACTCCTGATATCGCAGTAGGTATCCTCAAATATGGAGCGATGATCTTGGTCGATTTGAGACTCATCTAAGGATTCTAATTCCGACTGCACCTTTTCGAAGACAGTGAAGTGGTGTTCAATCAGCGCTAGTTTGGTCTCAAGGTGATACGATGACATGGTAGAGAACTGCTGCATGTCTTGATGGAGCTCTGCTACACTGCTAAGTAACTCGTCTCGTTGAAGCAATTTCGTTCTAATGTTGCTGGCTGTATTTGGGGGTGTTGCAGTATCCCCTTCCATGTTGTTCCATGATACGTGTGACGAATAAAAATGAATTTCGCGATCGTAAATTTGGTTTTGGTTATAACGCGAACGCGGAGCCGGGATCCGGCTCGAAGGACCTTTGGTCGAGCAAGTAGGCTTTTCCACTTGCTATGGTGGCAAATAAAAACGAAAAATTAATACCTTTGTAGGCGCTTTAAGTTTTAATTCAATTTGAGAAATTCCAACGATGATCCAAAAACTTCTGACTTCACTCAAATCGAACAGCAATGTCCAAGCATTAAAAAATGTATTCAATATTCCAGTATAGCGGTGCAAGCGAAGAGCGGTAAATTGTTTTGCTAATTACCTTATGCGACGACCGGTAGGTGGGAGGAAGAGATGCGTATTGCATACGTGACTTAGTGAGGTGGCGTGATGCTAGGTGTATTGTTGTTGGTTGCGGTACCGACTTCGATGCAGCTGCATTTTGCTCTCACTACCCTTGTAGTTATGAGAATTTTGACAACGAAAAGAACGAAAGTATGTAAAATGTATAACTATGTACATATGAATGTGAAGTTGGTAACAACGTATTGCTGGTATGTAATGTATACCAAAAAAGTGGGCATGAAACGAAAAGTACGATAAGAAATTGTTTGAACTGATGTGCTTCAACACTGAGATGAGCAATAAAATTGTATGTTATCGAACGAAGTGGTTAAACTCTAGTCAACTTTAACTAAAGTTTAAACTCGCACTGAAAAACCAGGCATTAGTGCAGAAAACTAAAGTCCTCTCTAGGTAGACGAAAATCATACTTTACAAGTCACTTATCGTACCCGTCCTACTATATGGTGCAGAAGCATGGGAGTGTTCGAGAGAAAAGTTCTTCGAAAGATTTACGGACCACTCGTGTTGGCGATAGCGAGTACCCATGGCGGAACGATACAAAGTGGCAGCATGGTGACATACCTACAAACATAAATAAAAATTCCATGTACTTTGTTTTTGTAAATTCGATGGACGGACAAATGTCAAAATCGTACTGCGTCGGAAGTTCATGTATCAAATCAAATAAAAAAAGCGTATAATCAGCTGTCCCATGCTGCCACCTTGTATTGTTCCGCCATGCGAGTACCGAAGAAGATTTAACGATGAGCTGTAGGAGCTCTACGCAGATAGCAACATAGTCCAGCGAATTAAAACGCAGCGGCTGCGCTGGCTAGTCCATGTTATTCGAATGAAAGATGACGCTCCGGCCAAGAAAGTGTTTCAATCGGAACCCGCCTAAGGAAGCAGCGGTAGAGGGCGGCCCTACTCCGCTGGAAGGACCAGGTGGAAAACCTTTTTTTTTTTCTTTATTGATGGCGTATTTTAATATAATACAATGTTTTCTCGAAAAAATACATTTTGTGTGAGAAGATAGCTTAACATGTATGCATATTTGCTTCCTACGCTGTCAACTGCGTTAAGTACACTAGTTTACATTTAAATTATTTTAGTACATACTAACAAGTGTGTTGTGCCAGCTTAAATAAACTGGCGCCAAATTATTTTAACGTACTTATTTACTGTGTTTTTTTTTTTTATAAAAAACAAATAGGAATAAATTATCTATATTTGTATTTTACAGGCTAAAGTTATAATCTAGTAACAAGAGGCATTTAACTAGTCTCTTGAAATGCACATAATTGGAACATGTTTTAACATTGTCGGGCAATTTATTAAACATTCTAGCACCATAGCTACGTATTGAATTTGTGCTTCTTTGAGTAGGGAAAAAACAAGTTTTTATATATAGAGTATTTCTAAAGTTATAGCTTCGATTTCCTGCGAAATTTAAGTCAAGACTATGTTTAATCAAATTGTTTTTGATTTTGAAAACAATGAGCAGTGTCTGTAGAATACTGTACTTTCTAACGTCTAACCTATTTTCGTGGGAGTTATTCTGGGTAGTAACAGGATATTTTTTATTACTTTGTTTTGAAGTATTTGTAACTCATTTATTTTATTTTCTGCACATCTGCTCCAGATTGGGTTTAAATACGTTAAGCGTGACATAAAGTACGCATCGTATAATAGCCAAAATTGTTTTCTGGGTATATTATTTCTACTTCTATATATTGCGAAATTTAGCGGTATTAACTTAAGTTTCAATCTAGTTATATGCTCGTGCCAATTTAAATTCGTGTCGAACCATATTCCCAGGTATTTCAACTTGTCTACCCTCGTGATAATTTTGTTATCAAATGCGAAACCAGGAAAATCTGTAATGCTCGGTATGGGTTTGAAGTTGTAAAAATAATGAAATGTGTTTTTTCTAAATTAATTTTTAATAAATTACAATCAAACCATTTTTTTATCTCATCCAAATCTGTCCTGATGTTGGTGATTCATTCTTCTAACGCACTTGCAGAGTACATGAAGGTTCCATCATCAGCATAAAACTGGGGAACACCCTTTAGATTTAGTCTTAGTACATTATTAATATATATTATAAACAGAGTTGCCGCTAGTTTTGATCCTTGCGGTACGCCTGTTATAATTTCCAAAGTGGAACTCGTTGTATTATTTATTTGTAATAACTGTTTTCTGTTGGTTTAAAAGGTTTCGAATATCTTACGTTCCTTGCCTTCCAAGCCTAGTTCAGCTAACTTAGGAACCATTATCTTTATATTTATTGAGTCAAAAGATTTTGATAAATCAATTGCCAAGAGAGCCACATAATTCTTTTTATTAATATTTTCGTAGATATATTCTGTGCACTCCCGTTTCAACGGTTAAGAACCAATTAAGTAAGTAAGTACATACATTCATACAAACATACAACAAATAGAACCTGTGGACCATTTGTGGAATGGGGAAAGGGATACGATAGGAATCTCTTAGTGTTTCCGAAAGTCGTTCCAGTAATTGGGTTTTTACCTTAAGGAGTGATTCCGTTTGGTCACCTATCAGGTTTGCTGACCATTTAGAATAAAAATCCACCATTCTTCGAAAATGAAAGTGTGAAGACTTCAGTAAAGTCCACCAGCGGAGAGATTCATTTTTATTTTCCAACCCTTTTTGTGAAGAAAACTAAACTTACCCCTGCAAAAATTATACTCACCTATTTAGAAAATATACTTACCTGCGAAGGAAATAGTGTTCACCTGTGAAAATTTCACAAACCTTAATTTATTAAAAAACAAAAAAAAATTATTAGCTTAAAAATCCCTGTGAAAAGAGTTACATAAGCAAATATATGGCTGCGTTTATACCCACACAGAGCGTGCAAAATTTTTAAAAAGAGCTGTACAAAATCAAATCCACACAATCATAGACCTGCATAAGTGGTACACTTAAAACAAAAAAAAAAAAAAAAAAAAAAAACAACACCTGTCGACATAACTGATTTAGTATTTTGCAGTAAATTGTCCCTATTCTTTTTTCCATCACTGTAAGTATTTGCACAATTGAATTGATACATTAATTTGAGAACGATCATGTGATATGTGTACAATAACTGTATTTTTAATGAATAAATAGAGAAAGGTACATATGGCATACTTAATTAGTTCTGTCTGTTTTCAAACTGCTAATTAGTTCTATTGTATTCGATATGGCTGAAACCCAAAAACTAATTAATTGGCTATGGTAAGGTTATCACAAAGAGGGTATGATGTCAATACTACATACATTGATTTCCATAAGGTTGGTTTGTTTGTTTGCCTCACTTATTTTGTTATTTTCTTTTTGTCTATGTTCTATTCATAAACGAGGGAACTTTAAAGCTACATATGTATAAAGTTTGATCTCACAACCTAAGGCATTTGCATACGTGACATCTTAAATGCATACAACCAAAGTTTTTTTTTTAATTCGAAAGTACATTTATTATTATTTATTTGTAAATAACACAAAAAGATATATTGCCATTTGGACTGCTTATTGAAATATCACCATATCTCAGCTGCCGTTCCGAAAACGCCCTATCTTAGCATAAATTTTTTGTCTCGACAACTTTTCGCTAATTCTATAAATTCTCGAACATCTAAATTACACACATTTGTATATAAAGCCGGATAAAGGGGGTGAAAAGGTTCTATCCCACGTGCTAGCACAGCACAAAGTTTTCCATCCTTAACGGCCGGTGCACCAGTATCTCCCCGACAAGTATCACTTGTCCCTGTCGGATCTGTTAAACAAATTAGTGTTGTTGGGAAATTTCTCCCTTCCTCCGCATAAAGAGCCGCATAACGAAACACACATTCCTCGTATGGGACTACTTGAAATTCAGCTGATTGGAGTATATCCGAAGCTTGTTCAGTCTCTTTAGTTGTCGAACCCCATCCCCTAACTAGTAATTTTTCTCCCGGATTTAATTCAGTATCGCAAAGTTTTATTGTTTTTCTTGTTGGACACTCGGCGATGTATGCAGACAACAAAATCACAGCTAAATCCATTTCTTCCCATTCCGTTTTAATATCACATGGACGAATTATACCCTTCGCAGTGCGAACGGGGCTTGGCAGACGTAAATCGTGTTCACCAAATTGAAGAGTGATGCGAGACAGGATTAAATCTTTCACGCATGTTTTAGACGTAAGCACCTTCCTCCAAGTGATTAAAACACCAACGCACTTATATTTATCCTCATAATGTATTGCCACTAAATATGGGCTATCCTTTATATCCTCATCACGGCCACGTATAACGCGATATTGCGAATGTGTATTAGTAAAAATGCAACTAAGGAAGACAAAGAGAATCTCAAAAGAATTTCGTAAATTCATTTTATTCTAAGATTTTCCGTAGATTTTTAAGTTTATAGTGAAGAAAGTTGAAACTTGTAGGTGCTATTTATACAAAAATTTTTTGTGTAAATAAAAATGAGTTTTGAATTGGAAAAAAGACAGCCTACTAAATGTATGTTATTGTATCAGCAGTGTGTGACAAGACACGATTTTAATTTAGGTACATTCGATTATTGAATACAAAAACAACAAGTAAGGAAGGTTAAGTTCGGGTGTAACCGAACATTACATACTCAGTTGAGTGCTATGGTGGCAACATAAGGGAAAATAACCATCTAGGAAAATGAACCGAGGGTAACCCTGGAATGTGTTTGTATGACATGGGTATCAAATGAAAGGTATTAATTAGGGTTTTAAAAGGGAGTGGTGGTAGTTGTATAGGTGGTCGCCTTTTCGAGATATCGGCATAAAGGTGGACCAGGGGTGACTCTAGAATGCGTTTGTACAATATGGGTATCAAACGAAAGGTGTTAATGATTATTTTAAAAGGGCGTGGGGCTTAGTTCTATAGGTGGACGCCTTTTCGAGATATCGCCATAAAGGTGGACCAGGGGTGACTCTAGAATGCGTTTGTACAATATGGGTATCAACCGAAAGGTGTTAATGATTATTTTAAAAGGGCGTGGGGCTTAGTTCTATAGGTGGACGCCTTTTCGAGATATCGCCATAAAGGTGGACCAGGGGTGACTCTAGAATGTGTTTGTACGATATGGGTATCAAATTAAAGGTATTAATTAGGGTTTTAAAAGGGAGTGGTGGTAGTTGTATAGGTGGTCGCCTTTTCGAGATATCGGCATAAAGGTGGACCAGGGGTGACTCTAGAATGCGTTTGCACAATATGGGTATCAAACGAAAGGTGTTAATGATTATTTTAAAAGGGCGTGGGGCTTAGTTCTATAGGTGGACGCCTTTTCGAGATATCGCCATAAAGGTGGACCAGGGGTGACTCTAGAATGTGTTTGTACGATATGGGTATCAAATTAAAGGTATTAATTAGGGTTTTAAAAGGGAGTGGTGGTAGTTGTATATGTGAAGGCGTTTTCCAGATATCGACCAAAATGTAGACCAGGGTGACCCAGAACATCATCTGTTGGATACCGCTAATTTATTTATATATATAATACCACGAACAGTATTCCTGCCAAGATTTCAAGGGTTTTTTATTTCGCCCTGCAGAACTTTTTCATTTCATTCTACTTAATATGGTAGGTGTCACACCCATTTTACAAAATTTTTTTCTACAGTTATATTTTGCGTCAATAAACTAATCCAAATACCATGTTTCATTCCTTTTTTCGTATTTGGTATAGAATTATGGCATTTTTTCATTTTTCGTAATTTTCGATATCGAAAAAGTGGGCGTGGTCATAGTCCGATTTCGGCCTTTTTTTATACCAATACAAAGTGAGTTCAGATAAGTACGTGAACGAAGTTTAGTAAAGATGTATCGAGTTTTGCTAAAGTTTTCGTGTTAACGGCCGAGCGGAAGGACAGACGGTCGACTGTGTATAAAAACTGGGCGTGGCTTCAACCGATTTCGCACTTTTTCACAGAAATAAGTTATCGTCCCAGAATCTAAGCCCCTATCAAATTTCACAAGGATTGGTAAATTTTTGTTCGATGGCATTAAAAGTATCCTAGACAAATTAAATGAAAAAGGGCGGAGCCACGCCCATTTTGAAATTTTCTTTTATTTCTGCATTTTGTTTCACCATATCATTACTGGAGTTGAATGTTGACATAATTTACTTATATACTGTAAAGATATTAAATTTTTTGTTAAAATTTAACGTAAACAAAATTTTGTTTTAAAAGTGGGCGTGGTCGTTCTCCGATTTTGCTAATTTTTATTAAGCATACATATAGTAATAGGAGTAACGTTCCTGCCAGATTTCATCATGATATCTCCAACGACTGCCAAATTACAGCTTGCAAAACTTTTAAATTACCTTCTTTTAAAAGTGGGCGGTGCCACGCCCATTGTCCAAAATTTTACTAATTTCCTATTCCGCGTCATATGTTCAACCCATCTACCAAGTTTCATCGCTTTATCTGTCTTTGGTAATGAATTATCGCACTTTTTCGGTTTTTCGAAATTTTCGATATCGAAAGTGGGCGTGGTTATAGTCCGATATTGTTCATTTTAAATAGCGATCTGAGATGAATGCTCAGGAACCTACATACCGAATTTCATCAAGATACCTCAAAATTTACTCAAGTTATGTTAACGGACAGACGGACGGACGGACGGACATGGCTCAATCAAATTTTATTTCGATCCTGATGATTTTGATATATGGAAGTCTATATCTATCTCGATTCCTTTATACCTGTACAACCAACCGTTATCCAATCAAAGTTAATATACTCTGTGAGCTCTGCTCAACTGAGTATAAAAACATTAACACAGCAATATATCAGCACTCTGATGTTTGTGAGTGTACTCAGCTTGTAGTAGCAAATGTGCTCAGTCACTTTTTTTGAAAAATTGTATTTTAATGCCGTTTTAAAACTGAATTCAAAATAAAACGATCACAAAAAAAATTTTGATTTTTAATTTTTACGTGCTGTGGGCAATGACGTGTAAATGTGCTAAGTCATCAGTTGTTCAAAAAAAAATGTGCTAAGTCAACCAGTCAGTAATATCAATCTGAATTACTAGTTATTTCTTTGTGCGCGCATTTTATTTAATTATTTAATTCATTCAGTCTAAAAGTACATGCTTTGTTGTTGTTGTTGTATTAACGATAAAGACACTCCCCGAAGGTTTTGGGCCGATGTTGATGGTCCTTTGCCGGATATAGATCCGGTACGTTCCGGTAGCAAAGCACTATTAAGGTACTAGCCCGGCCATCTCGGGAACGATTTTTATGACCACATTTTGGTTTTTGAGATATCCTAACCTAAAAGTGCAAAAAACACCGTTTTTGCCCATATTTGAGGTTATGTAGCATTGCAGATGTTTTCTTTCACCAAAATTAAAGGTTGGCATCTTTAAGTCTTCTTCTTTCAAATGGCGTTGAGTTTCAAATATCATTTTCTTTCGCTGAGATATCGCATTTTGAAATTTTCATGTTTCTAAATTTCCCTACACCTGAAAATCGATTGAGATAACATAGACATGATATAGTCGATTACTAATTTTCTTGAATTGAGTCCTATTTTTCTTAAAATTTTGTCTCACACCTTAAGTTTGCTAACTCACCACACCCCTACACTATCTAACCCTCGGGGTACCAAGTCACACACAGCCCTAACCCCTAGAAACCACCCCTATCATACCGCAAGCAGGCTAACCCACTTGGCCCTGGGGACAGCGTTTACTCGCATATATTTCCTAAAATAAGTCTTATTTATCTAGGTATCTCACACCACAAGTGGGCTAACCAACTTAACTGTTAACCCATCAACTTCCGTATCCCCTAACCCCTAGAAACCACTCCTACCACACCACAAAATTTCAGAATACGATATATCAGCAAAAAAAAATGATATCTGAGCAAACTCAACGCCATTTGAAAGAATAAGACTTGTATTCAAAGATGCCATCCTTTAATTTTGGTGAAAGAAAACAACTGCAAGGCTGCATAACCTCAAATATGGGCAAAAACGGTGTTTTTTGCACTTTTAGGTTGGGATATCTCAAAAACCAGAGCTTATAGAGCAATTTTGAGGCCAGATTTCGATTCATCGCATCAAAATCCTTCGAAAATATATAGTCCGGTTCCTGGGTCTGAGATGCTGTCGGCCTGTGTAATCTATTATGCTGAAGATCACGGACTGGAATATATGGAATGAACAAATTAGATAAATCAGAGCAATTCATGCTAGAGTTTATTTTATTATAGGCAAGCAATTTGCGCCTGCTGGTATGTGATGGGGGCCGTCTGTTCAGTGAAGCATACGTAAAGCAATATTTGTAAAAATTGTTTGATCTCCCTCAATTTTATAGGAGTTAGATTCATAGAAAGGATTCCATATTATTGAGCAATATTCAAGACCACTTCTGACCAAGGATATATAAAGTGCCTTCAACGTCATAGGGTCCTTAAATTCACTGGTGTTACGGCTACTGAAGCCAACTATTGCAACAAATTTTGAAACAATGAAGCTAATGTGACTAGAAAAAGAGAGTTTGGAGTCAAAAAATACACCAAAGTGTTTACACTCTGGACAACGATTAAGAGATTTAGCATTTAGTTTGTAGATAAAGTATGTGGCAGTTTTTTTTTATACTCAGTGAGCAGAGCTCACAGAGTATATTAAGTTTGATTGGATAACGGTTGGTTGTACAGGTATAAAGGAATCGAGATAGATATAGACTTCCATATATCAAAATCATCAGGATCAAAAAAAAATTTGATTGAGCCATGTCCGTCACAGGATAACTTGAGTAAATTTTGAGGTATCTTGATGAAATTTTGTATGTAGGCTCCTGAGCACTCATCTCAGATCGCTATTTAAAATGAACGATATCGGACTATAACCACGCCCACTTTTTCGATATCGAAAATTTCGAAAAACCGAAAAAGTGCGATAATTCATTACCAAAGACAGATAAAGCGATGAAACTTGGTAGATGGGTTGAACATATGACGCGGAATAGAAAATTAGTAAAATTTTGGACAATGGGCGTGGCACCGCCAACTTTTAAAAGAAGGTAATTTAAAAGTTTTGCAAGCTGTAATTTGGCAGTCGTTGGAGATATCATGATGAAATTTGACAGGAACGTTACTCCTATTACTATATGTACGCTTAATAAAAATTAGCAAAACCGGAGAAGGACCACGCCCACTTTTAAAAAAAAATTTTTTTTTAAGTAAAATTTTAACAAAAAATTTAATATATTTACAGTATATAAGTAAATTATGTCAACATTCAACTCCAGTAAAAATATGGTGCAAGAAAATACAAAAATAAAAGAAAATTTCACAATGGGCGTGGCTCTGCCCTTTTTCATTTAATTTGTCTAGGATACTTTTAATGCGTCGAACAAAAATTTACCAATCCTTTTGAAATTTGGTAGGGGCATAGATTTTATGACGTTAACTGATCTCTGTGAAAATGGGCGAAATCGGTTGAAGCCACGCCCAGCTTTTCGATATCGAAAATTACGAAAAATGAACAAAATGCCATAATTCTATACCAAATACGAAAAAAGGGATGAAACATGGTAATTGGATTGGTTTATTGACGCAAAATATAACTTTAGAAAAAACTTTGTAAAATGGGTGTGACACCTACCATATTAAGTAGAAGAAAATGAAAAAGTTCTGCAGTGTGAAATAAAAAACCCTTAAAATCTTGGCAGGCCTTACATATATAAATAAATTAGCGATATCCAACAGATGATGTTCTGGGTCACCCTGGTCTACATTTTGGTCGATATCTGGAAAACGCATTCACATATACAACTACCACCACTCCCTTTTAAAACTCTCATTAATACCTTTAATTTGATACCAATATCGTACAAGCAAATTCTAGGGTCACCCCTGGTCCACCTTTATGGCGATATCTCGAAAAGGCGTCCACCTATAGAACTAAATCCCACGCCCTTTTAAAATACTCATTAACACCTTTCATTTGATACCCATATCGTACAAGCATATTCTAGAGTCACCCTTGGTCCACCTTTATGGCGATATCTCGAAAAAGCGACCACCTATAGAACGAAGACCCACTCCCTTTTAAAAATACTCATTAACACCTTTCAGTTGATACCCATATCGTACAAACAAAGTATAAGTTGCGATACCTCGAAAAGGCGTCCACCTATAGAACTAAGGCACACCCCCTTTTAAAACACTCATTAACACCTTTCATTTGATACCCATATCGTGCAAAAAAATTCTAGAGTCAACCCTGATCCACCTTTATGGCGATATCCCTAAATGGCGTCCACCTATAGAACTATGGCCCACTCCCTCACAAAATACTCTTTAGTGCCTTTCATTTGATAGACATGTCATACAAACACATTCCAGGGTTTCCCTCGGTTCATTTTCCTACATGGTTATTTTCCCTTATGTTGTCACCATAGCTCTCAACTGAGTATGTAATGTTCGGTTACACCCGAACTTAACCCTCCTTACTTGTTTTTATTAAGACACAACACAGCATTTGTTTGAATTTAAAAAATAAATTATTGTCTGCGCACCATCCGCGAAAAGAGTCCAGATCAGAACCGTTAGAAATAGTTTGACAAATTAATAGTATTTTTTGTGAAATATATAGTTTTAGTGTTATATTTCAATCATTAAAGGGGAGGAGTGATGGGTAAGTCAGGAGAAAAAATTTGTTTTGAGTGCGGAAATTGTGCTAAGTCATAAAATAGCTGCTGAGTTGGCATACATGATTTTTATTTATCTTTTTCAAAGCTTCTACACTCAAAAGCATTGCAATTAAGGCATCCTCATTCACAGTTTTCAAAAAAAGAAGGGTATTTCAAAAATTATGCAGTTTTTTTCGTCTCCTGTAAAATTCGTAAAAATTGACTTAGCACATTTTCACATTAAGCTAACGATAGTGCTCCGCTTATCACAGCTAGGGTCCTGGGTTCAACTCCCGGGCAAAGTAACATCAAAAATCTATATATATAAAAGAAAGTGATGTTAGTTACACTACGCATAACTCAAGAACGGATGAACCGATTTGGCTGAAAATAGGAAAAGCTTAAACTTAAGCTAGCCCAACCCTCGATATTTTTTAAAAAACAAGTGTAATAAATTTAATTAACCCGTATTAAATTAGCATTAAATATTGTGCAATTTAGTACGGTATCGTTTTTTGATTGGGCTGGAAAGGTTGGGCTAGCTTAAGGGACCTTACAAAATGAAATCCACACAATCATAGTCCTGCATAAGTGGTACACCTGAAACAAAAACAAAAAATAACAACACCTGTTGATTGTTTGTTGAATTGTCTCTATTCTTTTTTCCATCACTGTAAGTATTTGCACAATTGAATTGATATATTAATTTGAGAACGATCATGTGATATGTGTACAATACCTAATTATTTTTTATCTTTTAGTATTATTATTACTTAATGTAAGTATTGTTTTCAATAAAACCGCTTCACTTAAAATTTTTTTTTTTAATTATTTTATTTTCTAAAATCGGACCACAAATACGATTTTTTGAAATATTTCGATACTTGCGCCAAAAACGACTTAGAACGAAGACAATTTTGTATGCCTAGATATGCATACTCGCCAGATGCAATTTTGTTTATTTTTATTTTTTCCAAATGAGTTTTTATCTATAGTAATGAGCGAGCAGATGAAGGTAAACCGTCAACACCTAAGACTCTTAGCAAGCCTAACAAGTCATCTAGCTGATTATGGGGAATATTGTTACGCATTGCATACAATATAACTTGTTTAATTTTGAAATCAGTTTGTTTTGAATTTTCATTTTCAAAATCTTTAAGCGACACCACTGTATCCTCAATTTCAAAAAATCTATCTGAACATTTATCATTTTCACCATCTTCTAACTTCGCTCTTTTTATTTCAAAATGTGAATGTGATCCTGCTAAAGCTCTCTTTATTTTTTCCAAGCACACTAAATTTTTTATTGTTTTATTATTAATTTTCGATAGCTTCCAATAACATTTAGAAGTTTAAAACTGTATTAATTATATTATTATTCTAACGTTCATAAGTTTGTTGCCAAAATCTTACTTAATTGGACCGCGCACAATACAAATATGTTGAAACTCTTCCGCTGCACTAGAAAAAAAATTTAAATATAAGTTTTTATCCGCGCACAAATTATGTTGATTGAGCACTATACGTACCTCTCTTTGGAGTCCACATTAAATATTTATTAATAATTATATAAATCAATTGTAAGTATCAATTGATCGGTTTTTATATAGCCTACTTCTATGTAGTGTATGTTTTCAAAATTTGTAGCAAATTTGAAGTATTTTGCTTGTAAAATACTTAGAAAATACCGCCTATGTGATGCAGTTTTTACCGGAAAAGATACAGAAACATTACCAAAAACTTCTTCTTCCCAACTTATGGTATAAATTAAACAAAAAATAGAGTAATATACTTGGAAGATTCCTAAAAATTATTGAAAACATACATATATTTTAAATTGGTAATTATGATGGAGGACTACTTAAAATTTAGCAAATGTTTATTTACTCTCGCTTCATTGGTGTTGTATGTTTGAAATTTTTATGTTTGTGTTGGTATTTTCGGTAGCCGATGTTTGCCGGGTAAGGCTAAATTTGATAGGGACAATGTTGCTTTTAAATTTAATAATTTAAAATTTCGTGGTTGCAATTTTTCGTGAATATTCTTGCTTCTATTTTGAAATTTTATTAGAATCTACCCTGATGCTCTTTATATCCTTTGTAATAGAAAATGTTTTATGTTTGCAAAAATCTCATTAGGCCAAAAGAAACATATTTATGTGTTTACATATTCGAGCAATTTTTAATATTTGCTTGTGGTTGAATTAATTTGAATCCAAATTTAACACAAAAAAATAGCAAAAGAAACATCAAGGTTTAATCAGAATTTTTCTATTACCTCTAAAATTTGTGTGAAAGTAAGGAAATGCATTAAGAGGGTGAAAGTACTCGGAGAATTAAATGGAATTAAAACTCAAATATTTAAAGTGGAATGAAACAAGAAAAACATTTTTAGCAATTTTTTTACGGTGTTTGTTTCTGAGAACTCTGAACTATAAAACAACTACTAAAGTTTGAGACTATATCAGACCAGTGAAAAACAATTACCAATTTTTCTGAAGTAAACCTTAAGATTTATTTGTCCGACCAAACAATTTTTGGGAACAAAATTTGTGTTTACGTATAAGGCAGATAAACTTTAAGGTTCACATGAGAAAACGGCCCTAAATATATTAATGTAGAAAAGGCAATACATAAATTAAGTACAACTATAATGTAAAAAGTATTATGTACATATCGTTAGCTTAATTCCCAAAAGCCCCAACTAACAGATTCTTCGAAACTGCTTTTTTTTACAGGTTTTGGTATGGTACATTAAAATACACCCCAGTAACACTTTTTTAGAGTTAGAAAACCAATAAAAACGGTGTTATGACACTTTTAGAAGTAATAAAATATCTTGTTTGCTTCTTTTGTAAAATTGTAAACTTGTTGGTTGGGGCCGTTGTGAATTAAGCTAACTATATATAAAAAAAATTGTAAATAGTAGAAAACAAAATAAAATCTCTTCAAAAGGCCAAATGGAAGAAATTATGTTAGCTGCTTTAAGAAAACCTTTAATCCGTATACGCAGATATACCCCCTATAAAATGGAAAATGCCTAAGTTGTTTAATTACTTTTGCCCATTTTAAGTATATTGTCGATCCTTGATTCTTTCCCAACTGCCTCTCCTTTGTCTTAAATATTGATTGCGACATTTTGACATGCGTAGTTTTTGCAACTTTATTATTTTTATTCTTAAGTACACATTTAGGCACAATTGTTTGGCTCATGACTAAGTGCACTAATTTTATTAGTATTCAAAGCAAACCTCTGTTTTGAACACGTTGTCTAAAAGCGCATTAAGGTGTGCTGCCTTTTGATAACATTTTTATTACTTCGGTCTGTCTATTGCCTTAAAGAAAAAAGTATATGAGTGACTTGGACTTTTTCTAGAGATTTTTTAGTTAGCAATATATTTTTAATTAAAACAAGTAAGGAATGCTAAGTTCGGGTGTAACCGAACATTACATACTCAGTTGAGAGCTATGGAGACAAAATAAGGAAAATCACCATGTAGGAAAATGAACCTAGGGTAACCCTGGAATGTGGTTGTATGACATGTGTATCAAATGGAAGGTATTAAAGAGTATTTTAAGAGAGAGTAGGCCATAGTTCTATGGATGGACGCCATTTAGGGATATCGCCATAAAGGTGGACCAGGGCTGACTCTAGAATTTGTTTGTACGATATGGGTATCAAATGAAAGGTGTTACTGAGCATTTTAAGAGGGAGTGGGCCTTAGGTCTATCGGTGTCCGCCTTTTCGAGATATCGCCATTAAGGTGGACCAGGGGTGACTCTAGAATGTGTTTGTACGATATGGGTATCAAATGAAAGGTGGTAATGAGTATGTTAAAAGGGAATGGGCTTTAGTTCTATAGGTGAACGCCTTTTCGAGAAATCGCCGTTAGGGTGGGCCAGGGGTGACTCTAGAATGTTTGTACGATATGGGTATAAAACGAAAGGTGTTACTGAGCATTTTAAGAGGGAGTGGGCATTAGGTCTATAGGTGGACGCCTTTTCGAGATATCGCCATTAGGGTGGGCCAGGGGTGACTCTAGAATGTTTGTACGATATGGGTATCAAACGAAAAGTGTTACTGAGCATTTTAAGAGGGAGTGGGCATTAGGTCTATAGGTGGACACCTTTTCGAGATATCGCCATTAGGGTGGGCCAGGGGTGACTCTAGAATATTTGTACGATATGGGTATCAAACGAAAAGTGTTACTGAGCATTTTAAGAGGGAGTGGGCATTAGGTCTATAGGTGGACGCCTTTTCGAGATATCACCATTAGGGTGGGCCAGGGGTGACTCTAGAATGTTTGTACGATATGGGTATCAAACGAAAAGTGTTACTGAGCATTTTAAGAGGGAGTGGGCATTAGGTCTATAGGTGGACGCCTTTTCGAGATATCGCCATTAGGGTGGGCCAGGGGTGACTCTAGAATGTTTGTACGATATGGGTATCAAACGAAAAGTGTTACTGAGCATTTTAAGAGGGAGTGGGCATTAGGTCTATAGGTGGACGCCTTTTCGAGATATCGCCATTAGGGTGGGCCAGGGGTGAATCTAGAATGTTTGTACGATATGGGTATCAAACGAAAGGTGTTACTGAGCATTTTAAGAGGGAGTGGGCATTAGGTCTACAGGTGGACGCCTTTTCGAGATGTCGCCATTAGGGTGGGCCAGGGGTGACTCTAGAATGTTTGTACGATATGGGTATCAAACGAAAAGTGTTACTGAGCATTTTAAGAGGGAGTGTGCATTAGGTCTATAGGTGGACGCCTTTTCGAGATATCGCCATTAGGGTGGGCCAGGGGTGACTCTAGAATGTTTGTACGATATGGGTATCAAACGAAAATTGTTACTGAGCATTTTAAGAGGGAGTGGGCATTAGGTCTATAGGTGGACGCCTTTTCGAGATATCGCCATAAAGGTGGACCAAGGGTGACTCTAGAATGCTTATACGATATGGGTATCAAACGAAAGGTGTTACTGAGCATTTTAAGAGGGAGTGGGCATGAGGTCTATAGGTGGACGCCTTTTCGAGATATCGTCATTAGGGTGGGCCAGGGGTGACTCTAGAATGTGTTTGTACGATATGGGTATCAAACGAAAGGTGTTACTGAGCATTTTAAGGGGGAGTGGGCATTAGGTCTATAGGTGGACGCCTTTTCGAGATATCGCCATTAGGGTGGGCCAGGGGTGACTCTAGAATGTTTGTACGATATGGGTATCAAACGAAAGGTGTTACTGAGCATTTTAAGAGGGAGTGGGCATTAGGTCTATAGGTGGACGCCTTTTCGAGATATCGCCATTAGGGTGGGCCAGGGGTGACTCTAGAATGTGTTTGTACGATATGGGTATCAAATGAAAGGTGGTAATGAGTATTTTAAAAGGGAGTAATCCTTAGTTCTATAGGTGGACGCCTTTTCGAGATATCGCCATAAAGGTGGACCAAGGGAGACTCTAGATTGTTTGTACGATATGGGTATCAAACAAAAGGTGTTACTGAGCATTTTAAGAGGGAGTGGGCATTAGGTCTATAGGTGGACGCCTTTTCGAGATATCGCCATTAGGGTGGGCCAGGGTGACTCTAGAATGTGTTTGTACGATATGGGTATCAAATGAAAGGTGGTAACGAGTATTTTAAAAGGGAGTAATCCTTAGTTCTATAGGTGGACGCCTTTTCGAGATATCGCCATAAAGGTGGACCAAGGGAGACTCTAGAATGTTTTTACGACATGGGTATCAAACGAAAGGTGTTACTGAGTATTTTAAGAGGGAGTGGGCATTAGGTCTATAGGTGGACGCCTTTTCGAGATATCGCCATTAGGGTGGGCCAGGGGTGACTCTAGAATGTGTTTGTACGATATGGGTATCAAATGAAAGGTGGTAATGAGCATTTTAAGAGGGAGTGGGCATTAGGTCTATAGGTGGACGCCTTTTCGAGATATCGCCATTAGGGTGGGCCAGGGTGACTCTAGAATGTGTTTGTACGATATGGGTATCAAATGAAAGCTGTTAATGTGTGTTTTGAAAAGGAGTGATCCTTAGTTCCATAGGTGGACGACGTTTCGAGATATCGCCATAAAGGTGGACCAGGGGTGTCTCTAGAATGTGTTTGTACGATATGGGAATCAAATGAAAGGTGTTACTGAGCATTTTAAGAGGGAGTGGGCATTAGGTCTATAGGTGGACGCCTTTTCGAGATATCGCCATTAGGGTGGGCCAGGGGTGACTCTAGAATGTTTGTACGATATGGGTATCAAACGAAAAGTGTTACTGAGCATTTTAAGAGGGAGTGGGCATTAGGTCTATAGGTGGACGCCTTTTCGAGATATCGCCATTAGGGTGGGCCAGGGGTGACTCTAGAATGTGTTTGTACGATATGGGTATCAAATGAAAGGTGGTAATGAGTATTTTAAAAGGGAGTAATCCTTAGTTCTATAGGTGGACGCCTTTTCGAGATATCGCCATAAAGGTGGACCAAGGGAGACTCTAGAATGTTTGTACGATATGGGTATCAAACGAAAGGTGTTACTGAGCATTTTAAGAGGGAGTGGGCATTAGGTCTATAGGTGGACGCCTTTTCGAGATGTCGCCATTAGGGTGGGCCAGGGGTGACTCTAGAATGTTTGTACGATATGGGTATCAAACGAAAAGTGTTACTGAGCATTTTAAGAGGGAGTGTGCATTAGGTCTATAGGTGGACGCCTTTTCGAGATATCGCCATTAGGGTGGGCCAGGGGTGACTCTAGAATGTTTGTACGATATGGGTATCAAACGAAAATTGTTACTGAGCATTTTAAGAGGGAGTGGGCATTAGGTCTATAGGTGGACGCCTTTTCGAGATATCGCCATAAAGGTGGACCAAGGGTGACTCTAGAATGCTTATACGATATGGGTATCAAACGAAAGGTGTTACTGAGCATTTTAAGAGGGAGTGGGCATTAGGTCTATAGGTGGACGCCTTTTCGAGATATCGCCATTAGGGTGGGCCAGGGGTGACTCTAGAATGTTTGTACGATATGGGTATCAAACGAAAGGTGTTACTGAGCATTTTAAGAGGGAGTGGGCATTAGGTCTATAGGTGGACGCCTTTTCGAGATATCGCCATTAGGGTGGGCCAGGGGTGACTCTAGAATGTGTTTGTACGATATGGGTATCAAATGAAAGGTGGTAATGAGTATTTTAAAAGGGAGTAATCCTTAGTTCTATAGGTGGACGCCTTTTCGAGATATCGCCATAAAGGTGGACCAAGGGAGACTCTAGATTGTTTGTACGATATGGGTATCAAACAAAAGGTGTTACTGAGCATTTTAAGAGGGAGTGGGCATTAGGTCTATAGGTGGACGCCTTTTCGAGATATCGCCATTAGGGTGGGCCAGGGTGACTCTAGAATGTGTTTGTACGATATGGGTATCAAATGAAAGGTGGTAACGAGTATTTTAAAAGGGAGTAATCCTTAGTTCTATAGGTGGACGCCTTTTCGAGATATCGCCATAAAGGTGGACCAAGGGAGACTCTAGAATGTTTTTACGACATGGGTATCAAACGAAAGGTGTTACTGAGTATTTTAAGAGGGAGTGGGCATTAGGTCTATAGGTGGACGCCTTTTCGAGATATCGCCATTAGGGTGGGCCAGGGGTGACTCTAGAATGTGTTTGTACGATATGGGTATCAAATGAAAGGTGGTAATGAGCATTTTAAGAGGGAGTGGGCATTAGGTCTATAGGTGGACGCCTTTTCGAGATATCGCCATTAGGGTGGGCCAGGGTGACTCTAGAATGTGTTTGTACGATATGGGTATCAAATGAAAGCTGTTAATGTGTGTTTTGAAAAGGAGTGATCCTTAGTTCCATAGGTGGACGACGTTTCGAGATATCGCCATAAAGGTGGACCAGGGGTGTCTCTAGAATGTGTTTGTACGATATGGGAATCAAATGAAAGGTGTTACTGAGCATTTTAAGAGGGAGTGGGCATTAGGTCTATAGGTGGACGCCTTTTCGAGATATCGCCATTAGGGTGGGCCAGGGGTGACTCTAGAATGTTTGTACGATATGGGTATCAAACGAAAAGTGTTACTGAGCATTTTAAGAGGGAGTGGGGATTAGGTCTATAGGTGGACGCCTTTTCGAGATATCGCCATTAGGGTGGGCCAGGGGTGACTCTAGAATGTGTTTGTACGATATGGGTATCAAATGAAAGGTGGTAATGAGTATTTTAAAAGGGAGTAATCCTTAGTTCTATAGGTGGACGCCTTTTCGAGATATCGCCATAAAGGTGGACCAAGGGAGACTCTAGAATGTTTGTACGATATGGGTATCAAACGAAAGGTGTTACTGAGCATTTTAAGAGGGAGTGGGCATAAGGTCTATAGGTGGACGCCTTTTCGATATATCGCCATTAGGGTGGGCCAGGGTGACTCTAGAATGTGTTTGTACGATATGGGTATCAAATGAAAGGTGGTAATGAGTATTTTAAAAGGAAGTAATCCTTAGTTCTATAGGCGGACGCCTTTTCGAGATATCGCCATAAAGGTGGACCAAGGGAGACTCTAGAATGTTTGTACGATATGGGTATCAAACGAAAGGTGTTACTGAGCATTTTAAGAGGGAGTGGCCATTAGGTCTATAGGTGGACGCCTTTTCGATATATCGCCATTAGGGTGGGCCAGGGTGACTCTAGAATGTGTTTGTACGATATGGGTATCAAATGAAAGGTGGTAATGAGTATTTTAAAAGGAAGTAATCCTTAGTTCTATAGGTGGACGCCTTTTCGAGATATCGCCATAAAGGTGGACCAAGGGTGACTCTAGAATGCTTGTACGATATGGGTATCAAACGAAAGGTGTTACTGAGCATTTTAAGAGGGAGTGGGCATGAGGTCTATAGGTGGACGCCTTTTCGAGATATCGTCAGTAGGGTGGGCCAGGGGTGACTCTAGAATGTGTTTGTACGATATGGGTATCAAACGAAAGGTGTTCATATTCATATTCATATTCATATTCATATTTATTGAGTCAATGGCAGAAACCTTACTGACTAGATTTACAAGTTTGCAAATTAACTTAAAACTAAGCAACTAAAATTAATTAATTCAAGGATGAGACAAATTATCTCGATAGTAAGACTCAATCCGTAACTTAAACAAAGACCTGGGCATTGCAAAGTCAAGATTTAGTATTCTGGAAATTTTATTAAACTCTTCGAGACCTCTTGTGAGAGGGGCAAAGCTAAGGTAATCGGTTCTCAGAACTTCACCGTAGAATATATTATGAGAGCGTAGAGATCTACTAGGAACTAAAAAATTTAACTGCTCCAACAGAGCTGAGCAATCAATAGTACCAGAGATAATATCGTAAATAAACATTAAATGTTGTACTGAGCGTCTGACATGCAGTGGCATAACATTTATAAGCATGCACCTGTTTATATAAGGTGGTAGGGGATTAACAAAATGTTACTGAGCATTTTAAGAGGGAGTGGGCATTAGGTCTATAGGTGGACGCCTTTTCGAGATATCGCCATTAGGGTGGGCCAGGGGTGACTCTAGAATGTTTGTACGATATGGGTATCAAACGAAAGGTGTTACTGAGCATTTTAAGAGGGAGTGGACATTAGGTATATAGGTGGACGCCTTTTCGAGATATCGCCATTAGGGTGGGCCAGGGGTGACTCTAGAATGTTTGTACGATATGGGTATCAAACGAAAGGTGTTACTGAGCATTTTAAGAGGGAGTGGGCATTAGGTCTATAGGTGGACGCCTTTTCGAGATATCGCCATTAGGGTGGGCCAGGGGTGACTCTAGAATGTGTTTGTACGATGTGGGTATCAAATTAAAGGTATTAATGAGGGTTTTAAAAGCGAGCGGCCCTTAGATGTATATGTGAAGGCGTTCTCGCGATATCGACCAAAATGTGGACCAGGTGATTCAGAAAATCATCTGTCGGGTACTGCTAATTTATTTATGTATGCAATACCACTAACAGTATTCCTGCCAAGATTCCAAGGGCTGTTGATTTCGTCTTGTAGAACTTTTTCATTTTCTTCTACTTAATATGGTAGGTGTCACACCCATTTTACAAAGTTTTTTCAAAAGTTATATTTTGCGTCAATAAACCAATCCGGTTACCATGTTTCATCCCTTTTTTCGTATTTGGTATAGAATTATGGCATTTTTTTCATTTTTCGTAATTTTCGATATCGATAAAGTGGGCGTGGTTATGGTCGGATTTCGGCCATTTTTTATACCAAGATAAAGTGGTGTGATGGTAGCGTGCTCCGCCTATCACACCGTATGCCCTGGGTTCAACTCCCGGGCAAAGCAACATCAAAATTTTGGAAATAAGATTTTTCAATTAGAAGAAAATTTTTCTAAGCGGGGTCGCCCCTCGGCAGTGTCTGGCAAGCGCTCCGATTGTATTTCTGCCATGAAAAGCTCTCAGTGAAAACTCATCTGCCTTGCAGATGCCGTTCGGAGTCGGCATAAAACATGTAGGTCCCGTCCGGCCAATTTGTAGGGAAAAATTAAGAGGAGCACGACTCAAATTGGAAGAGAAGCTCGGCCTTAGATCTCTTCGGAGGTTATCGCGCCTTACATTTATTTATTTATTTAAAGTGAGTTCAGATAAGTACGTGGGCTAAGTTTAGTAAAGATATATCGGTTTTTGCTCAAGTTATTGTGTTAACGGCCGAGCGGAAGGACAGACGGTGGACTGTGTATAAAAACTGGGCGTGGCTTCCACCGATTTCGCCCATTTTCACAGAGAACAGTTACTGTCATAGAATCTATGCCCCTACCAAATTTGAGATGGATTGGTAAATTTTTGTTCGACTTATGGCATTAAAAGTATTCTAGACAAACTAAATGAAAATGGGCGGAGCCACGCCCATTTTGAAATTTTCTTTTATTTTTGTATTTTGTTGCATCATATCATTACTGGAGTTAAATTTTGACTTAATTTACTTATATACAGTAAAGATATTAAATTTTTTGTTAAAATTTGAAATAAAAATTTTTTTTTTTTAAAAAGTGGGCGTGTTCTTCATCCAATTTTGCTAATTTTTATTTAGCACATATACAGTAATAGTGGTAACGTTCCTGCCTAATTTCAGCATGATATCTTCAACGACTGCCAAATTACAGCTTGCAAAACTTTTAAATTGCCTTCTTGTAAAAGTGGGCGGTGCCACGCCCATTGGCCAAAATCTTACTAATTTTCTATTCTGCGTCATAACGTCAACCCATCTACCAAGTTTCATCGCTTTAACCGCCTTTGGCAATGAATTATCGCATTTTTTCGGTTTTTCGAAATTTTCGATATCGAAAAAGTGGGCGTGGTTATAGTCCGATATCGTTCATTTTAAATAGCGATCTGAGATGAGTGCCCAGGAATCTACATACCAAATTTCATCAAGATACCTCAAAATTTACTCAAGTTATCGTGTTAACGGACAGACGGACCGACGGACGGACGGACGGACATGGCTCAATCAAATTTTTTTTCGATACTGATGATTTTGATATATAGAAGTCTATATCTATCTCGATTCCTGTATACCTGTACAACCAACCGTTATCCAATCAAAGTTAATATACTATGTGAGCTCTGCTCAACTGAGTATAAAAACTAATAAGAAAATGCGTCTCATCCTAAAAATTAGTAGCATATTTTCGTATTGGGTATCTTAATAAGATAGTATTTAAACGAAGTTTCTGCATTTTAAAGGTAAGCTATGGTAGATGGTTAATTTTGATAAAATGCGAAGGAATCTATAATAGGGGCGTGGCAGATTTCTAAAATGTGGTGAAAAATCATGAAATTGTAGTTTCTTGCTTGCAATTAAACTTTAAAATATTTACTTTCGTTCTGCTTCAAAAAAAAAAAAATGTTGATTCCTTTTAATATAACCAAATTTGTTTAACCAAAAATTACTTGTTTTCAAAAAAAGGTTAATGTATGTACTCCAACCATCCGTTTAAACATGCATTCAGCGAGATCATTCTACCGCATCAGATGTTGATTTAGATCAAATGGTCAAAGAGGTCACCTAGCAAAAGCATGCCTACCTATGTATGTAAGCATGTATGTATTTTCTTTTCATATCCTTTACATTTTGGCGTTACATACATATTTATGTTACAAAGCAAATTAAAACTTTTAAATGATTTTCCAATGAACAACATTAAATATCTGGCATCCAACTACATTAAGCTGATTCGGTTAAATCATCGAGTTTTCTCGGGAACAGGACCAGAGACCGATCAAGTCAAAGAAATCATATTTAGAATACGACTGCAAACATTGGTCATGATTATGAGAACTAACTTACATATGTTAAAACGTTTAATTTATGAGGCAATTTTTTGTAACATGCCTACATAAATTTTTCGCTAATATGGAGAGATCGCGAGCGGAGAAGGAGAGAGAGAGGGAGGAAAGGCGGGAAAATGTATGAGTGGGAGAGAGAGAGAGATGCACGGATAGAGAAAGGAAGAAGGCAGAGCGAATAAAAGGAAGATGAAAAGCCATGTATATAAACCAAAGTTATGGCAAAACAACATGTGCCGAGTCTGCTGGTCAATTATAATTCATTCTTCGTATTTGAATACAACTGATTTCAACTAACTTTTTATACCATTAGTTTTGAATACAATGGACGCATTGAGACTATGTGAGGTATTTTTTGAGCAGCCATCTCAATCTAACTAAGCAATATATTCTATCCGTCTATCAAACCCATAGTGAGAACAACTGTTGTCATCGGTCCGACGTGGGAACAATGAAAACCAGGACTCATTATAAGTTGTTTAATAAAAAAGAATGTGAGCCTAAACTTGTTACTTAATAAATCACTGTAATATTTTTCTCTAAAGGTTTTGTTATTGTTAAAAAAAATCTTAAAATTTGATACACCCTAATGAATGTATGTGTTAATGTTGTACACACTTATAACAGAAAATGAAAACGTGTTAAATTTGCATTGGCTGCCAGAAGAAAGCAATTATAGAGAAATTTCTATGGACAATGTTTAAACTTTTTTTGCAAATAAAGGAAATATAATTTTCGCTATCGGTGAAACAACAATGTTATTGAGAAAATATATACGACTCAAGGTTGTTCCATAATATTTTTGTTTGTTTGCTTACTCTTATATTTCTATACCCTATATCTACGTACATATGTATTTTCAATTAGCGAAAACAGGTAATCTAAACAATGAGGTTGATAAAGTATTTATTTCAATTTATTAAGAAAAACTTTATTTGCGGCTTATATGTGGAACAACAATTCCAAGAGTTACAAGCAAATAATATTTAATTTATTTATTATGCTATAAAACGTTATTACTAGGAAGCTAATTTAAATGGAAAGTCCGCTTTATATATTAGAGTATAAAATAATTATTTATCATTTTAATCATATATCTATGTATATACAAATATGATAAATTTCATATCAAAACCGATATGTATTGAACCCGACCCCCTCAGATTTTGATGAAATTTATACTTTACCTACACAAACACAACCTCATTTTTAGAAATAGCATTTTTGAAAAATTGTGGGCGTGACGAGGTGTTGGAAAGAATTCAGATCGGTTTTCGAAAACATACACTGTAAAAAATTCTTAATACACTGACAAAATTTATTTGTCTAAAATAAAATTTTAAACTTGAAAAAAACTTCCAAGGCAAGCGTTTTAAAATAAAACATATTTTTTTTATAAAAGTCTATTTAATATATATAACATATCCAAAAACTAAAATGGCGTTTTTCTTCTTTTTTTATAAAAATTTTTAAGTAAATTCATCTATATTTTGATATCATAGTGTTTTTGAGCTGTGATAACTATGGAAGGGCTCAACCGATTTCCAAGATCTTGGTACTATTAGAAAGTTATTCTAATCGGCTATCGAAATCGTACACTGAGAAAATTTTTTTTACACTGTGAAGAATTTTTTTTGTTGTTTTTAAATGCTTGATCTTTGTAATTTTTTCCAAGTTTAGTTTTTAAAAAACTTAAAAAAAAAATGGGTTTTCAGCGAAATAAAAATTCTTACAGTATACGTTTTCAGAAGCCTATTTGATTACCTTTCTAATGGTACCAAGATCTTGGAAATCGGTTGAGCCTTTCCGTAGTTATGACAGCTCAAAATACTATGATATCAAAATATAGAGAGACTAGCAGACCCGGCGGACGTTGTTCTGCCCTAAATTTGGCCTATCTGCCCTACCCCTCTACACTTTTTCCTAATCTTTTTATTCACTCCTCCCTCCGTCATCTCCATCTTCGTCTCATTCTATCTCTTTTTCAGTCTCCTTTTCTCTTTTCTCTTCTCTCAAGGTTTTCTCCTTCTTCTTCATCTCTTACTGCCAATCCCAGAGGGTGGTATGTATTTTGTTCCAGTCCCACCCCGAGTCTCAGTCTTAGTCCCAGTCCTAGTCCTAATCCCAGACCCAGTCCGCCTCTGGTATACTTCCCGGAAAAAAGCATCGTAAATATTAATATAGGCAAATTTATATATGAAATTTCAGGCAAATCGAATAGGACGTATGTAAATAGGTATGTGGGTATTATTAATTCTTGTCTTTATTTCGGCTTCGCATGCATATTTATCAGTTTTGCCTGGTTGATGCGACTAAATTGAATATCACAATGAACTTTAGAGCTCTCAGCAACAGCTTTCATTTGATATCCATAATACACACCCTAGAAAAGAAGAAAAAATACGCCATTTTAGTTTTTGGATTTGTTATATATATTAAATAGACCTTTCTTAAAAAAAAATATATTTTATTTTAAAACGCTTGGCCTTTGAAGTTTTTTTATACTCAGTTGAGCAGAGCTCACAGAGTATATTAACTTTGATTGGATAACGGTTGGTTGTACAGGTATAAAGGAATCGAGATATATCAAAATCATCAGTATCGAAAAAAATTTGATTGAGCCATGTCCGTCCGTCCGTCCGTCTGTCCGTTATCACGATAACTTGAGTAAGTTTTGAGGTATCTTGATGAAATTTGGTACGTAGGTTCCTGGGCACTCATCTCAGATCGCTATTTAAAATGAACGATATCGGACTATAACCACGCCCACTTTTTCGATATCGAAAATTTCGAAAAACCGAAAAATTGCGATAATTCCTTGCCAAAGACGGATAAAGCGATGAAACTTGGTAGGTGGGTTGACCTTATGACGCAGAATAGAAAATTAGTAAGATTTTGGACAATGAGCGTGGCACCGCCCACTTTTTAAAGAAGGCAATTTAAAAGTTTTGCAAGCTGTAATTTGGCAGTCGTTGAAGATATCATGATGAAATTTCGCAGAAACGTTACTACTATTACTATATATGTGCTAAATAAAAATTAGCAAAATCGGATGAAGAACACGCCCACTTTTTAAAAAAAAATTTTTAAAAGTCAAATTTTAACAAAAAATTTAATATCTTTACTGTATATAAGTAAATTATGTCAACAGTCAACTCCAGTAATGATATGGTGCAACAAAATACAAAAATAAAAGAAAATTTCAAAATGGGCATGGCTCCACCCATTTTCATTTAGTTTGTCTAGAATACTTTTAATGCCATAAGTCGAACAAAAATTTACCAATCCTTTTTAAATTTTGTAGAGGCATAGATTCTATGACGGTAACTGTTTTCTGTGAAAATGGGCCAAATCGGTTGAAGCCACGCCCAGTTTTTATACACAGTCGACCGTCTGTCCTTCCGCTCGGCCGTTAACACGATAACTGGCGCAAAAATTATATATCTTAACTAAACTTAGTTCACGTACTTATCTGAAGTCACTTTATCTTGGTATAAAATATGGCCGAAATCCGACTATGACCACGCCCACTTTTACGATATCGAAAATTACGAAAAGTGAAAAATATGCCATAATTCTGTACGAAAAAGAGATGAAACATGGTAATTGGATTGGTTTATTGACGCAAAATATAACTTTAGAAAAAACTTTGTAAAATGGGTGTGACACCTACCATATTAAGTAGAAGAAAATGGAAAAGTTCTGCAGGGCGAAATCAAAAGCCCTTGGAATCTTGGCAGGAATACTGTTCGTGGTATGACATATATAAATAAATCGGCGGTACCTGACGGAAGATGTTCTGGATCACCCTGGTCCACATTTTGGTATTTCGAAAACGCCTTCATATATACAACTAAGGGCTACTCCCTTTTAAAGCCCTCATTAATACTTTTAATTTGATACCCATATCGTACAAACACATTCTAGAGTCACCCCTGGTCCACCCTTATTGCGATATCTCGAAAAGGCGTCCACCTATAGAACTAAGGCCCATTATTCATCATTAACACCTTTATTTTGAATAACACCTTTCATTTGATACACATGTCATACAAACACATTCCAGGGTTACCCTAGGTTCATTTTGCTAAATGGTGATTTTCCCTTATTTTGTCTCCAAAGCTCTCAGCTGAGTATGTAATGTTCGGTTACACCCGTACTTAGCCTTCCTTGCTTGTTTTTACTTCACTTGTTTTCACACACCAAGTACAAAGGACGTATCCTGCCGCAGTTTCCAGCTTCAACCAAAAGGTAACCAAAAATATATATATATAATAAATTTTTTGTGTGTCAATCTTTATTTCAAATAAAGATATTTATATTTAAATTAAAATACTAATACAAACTTTCCTCGTTCTTTTCTACACTATATCTTGACCAGCACCATCCCTCAGCTGTGGCCCGGCAAAGACAAATTTTCTTCATTTTTTTTCAATCAAAATTACTTGAACACTTTTAAGAAAATTATTCCAAATAAAATAAAATAATTAAAAAAAAAATGTAGGTTAAACGGTTTTATTGAAAACAATACTTTCATGAAGTAATAATAATACTGTAACGAATTTACTGCAATTCCCCTTACTTGCAATTTTCTGCCAACGTTCGTATCACTAAACTGTTGAATAAATAACTCCAATATTGAATAATGGAAAAATGGCCTTTATTAAAGTACTTCACAATAACACTTATACTTTGCAACTGGCTGGCTTAATAACCAAACTGATAGAAACTGACTTCCACAATAATACTGTTATGGCTCGGTAGATAGCGTGTTAATCGAAACTGCTTGATAGCTCAAATCAAACTGAATTACAGCGCCTCTACATTTGCTGCCTTTTATACTCTCTGATTTCCTCGTTCGCATCTTCTAGGCGCTTCCAGAATCTACTAGTTGCCATCAGCTCTCAAACTTCTCAGCTGTAACTACAACTGCACGATTTTATAGCTTCTCTCATTGCATACTTTCAGGAGTATCTCAGATATATGCATGTGTTTGTGCATTGACTCTCCGCTGCTCGTATACGTACATGGTACATATGTGTAGACGCAATTATTGTTTCGTTTATGTAGATACATAATGATTGAATTATTGATGTGAATTCACGTCACTGCTTAGCATCGGCCTAGAGATAGCAGCACCCCTTAGTTTTGCTAATATTCGTAACAATACTAAAAAATAGAAAATAATTAGGTAGGTCCAGGTACTAATAATCACACTCCTCGTCAATCTAGGGCGTTGATCAGAAAAACTTAAAAAACATTTGTTTAATTTTATTTAAGTTAAGAAGTAAGCGGTCCAACGGAGTGTGATGGACCGCTTTAAGTTAGTTGTACGCTATCCGCCACATTATATACGACTCTAAAAATAAATCTTTAAAATAAATAAAAGCGACATTCTTAATACATATATACAATAATTATAATTAATAATGTTTATCTAATATATAAAATTCTTCTGTCACGGTTTTAGAGGCCGAACTCCTCCGAAACGGCTGAACTGATTCTCATGAAATTTTGTGAGCATATTGGGTAGGTCTGAGAATCGGCCAACGTCTACCTTTTTTCGCTACGTGTCTAGGGTCTTGAGATCAAAACGTGGACCCGGGTACCTCTAGAATGTGTTTATAAAAAAAACGTAAAAAGCTGTTGATGGGTGCTATAGCACAGGATAATGTTCATACAACAGGGAGGCTAGGGTCTCGAGATATAGCCCAAAACGTGGACACGGGTACCCCTAGAATGTGTTTATACGATATCGATATCAAATGAAAACTGTGGATGAGTGCTGTAGTACAGGATAATTGTCATACAACTGGGAGGCTAGGGTCTCGAGATATAGCCCAAAACGTGGACCCGGGTACCCCTAGAATGTGTTTATACAATATGGATATCAAATGAAAGCTGTTGATGAGTGCTATAGTACAGGATAATTTTCATACAACTGGGAGGCTAGGGTCTCGAGATATAGCCCAAAACGTGGACACGGGTACCCCTAGAATGTGTTTATACAATATGGATATCAAATGAAAACTGTGGATGAGTGTGTAGTACAGGATAATTGTCATACAACTGGGAGGCTAGGGTCTCGAGATATAGCCCAAAACGTGGACCCGGGTACCCCTAGAATGTGTTTATACAATATGGATATCAAATGAAAGCCGTTGATGAGTGCTATAGTACAGGATAATTTTCATACAACTGGGGGGCTTGAGTCTCGAAATATAGCCCAAAACGTGGACCCGGGTAATGTGTTTGAATGTGTTTATACAATATGAATATCAAATGAAAGCTGTTGATGAGTGCTATAGTACAGGATTATTTTCATACAACTGGGAGGCTAAGGTCTCGAGATATAGCCCAAAACGTGGACCCGGGTACCCCTAGAATGTGTTTATACAATATGGATATCAAATGAAAGCTGTTGATGAGTGCTATAGTACAGGATAATTTTCATACAACTGGGAGGCTTGGGTCTCCAGATATAGCCCAAAACGTGGACCCGGATACACCTAGAGTGTGTTTTTATATTATGGGTATCAAATTGAAGCTGTTGATGTATGCTTTAGTACAGAGGTTTTACACCGTTGGGTGACTACGGTCTCGAGATATAGGCCAAAACATGGACCCGAATACCCCTAGAATGTGTGTGTATTATAGATATCAAATGAAAGCTGTTGCTGAGAGCTCTAAAAGTCATTGTGATATTCGATTTAGTCGCATCAAGCTGGCAAAACTGATAAATATACATGCGAAGCCGAAATAAAGACAAGAATTAATAATACCCACATACCTATTAACATACGTCCTATTCGATTTGCCTGAAATTTCTTATATAAATTTGCCTATATTAGTATTTACGATGCTTTTTTCCGGGAAGTATACCAGAGACGGACTGGGACTGGGATTAGAACTAGGACTGGAACTGAGACTGAGACTCGGAGTGGCACTGGGACTGAGACTCGGAATGGGACTGGAACAAAATACATACCACCCTCTGGGACTGGCAATAAGAGATAAAGAAGAACGAGAAAAACTTGACAGAAGAGAAACGAGAGAAGGAGACTGAAAAAGAGATAGAATGAGACGAAGATGAGATGAAGGGAAAAAGGAGTGGAGAGAGGTAAAAGATTAGGAAAAAGTTTAGAGGGGTAGGGCAGAGTTAGACGGAAAAAGCTTATTAAAATGTATGCAGGTAGGCCAAATTTAGGGCAGAACAACGTCTGCCGGGTCTGTTAGTACTTATTTATATTTAAAATAAGAATTGTGGCGCGTTTTTATTTCTAAAATTGAGGTGCCGATATTTGCCTTAAATACTTTCTTAGTGCTCCATACCCCATAAAAGTGCAGTTTTATAGGGCTTTATAAGAAGTTTCAAGAACGAAGTTTTTACCATATATTGGAAAAATATCTATAAACACGTTGTGTCCCTATTATTTTTTCCAAACCAAAATTCTACGGGTTCACTTTTTCGCAAAAGAAGAACTTTAAAATGCTATTTTTATAGGGTGCATAGAGAAATATTGAAGGTGCTGCTTATATAATTTATTTAGTACTTCGCACTAAGTTGTCTCTATTATTTTATCCGTCGTTGTATATAAATAA
This sequence comes from Eurosta solidaginis, assembly GCF_040869045.1. Classification (NCBI taxonomy): domain Eukaryota; kingdom Metazoa; phylum Arthropoda; class Insecta; order Diptera; family Tephritidae; genus Eurosta; species Eurosta solidaginis. The sequence continues at coordinate 2,763,593 of NC_090320.1, read as the reverse complement.
ACAATTAAATAAATAAATGCAAGGCGCAATAACCTTCGAATTGATTTAAGGCCGAGCTTCTCTTCCAATTTGCGTCGTGCTCCTTTTAATTTTTCCTAAAACTTGGCGGAACTGGGCATACATGTTTTATGCCGACTTCGAGCGGTATCTGCAAGATGTATTTTCACTGAGAAGCTTTTTATGGCAGAAAAACACCCGGAGTGGTTAACGAATCAATTCCGAGGGGTCACCCTGCTTAGAAAAACTGTATATCTAAATTTTTGATGTTACCTTGCTCGGGAGTTGAACCCAGGACCCTAGCTGTGATAGGTGGAGCACTCTACCACCACACCACGGCGATAGCCAATTACCATATATTTCATACATCTATATTGCTACTGCAAGCTGAGTACACTCCCAAACACCAGAGTGCTGATATATTGCTGTGTTAATGTTTTTGTTTTTGTATTCAATAATCGAATGTACCGAAATTAAAATTGTGTCTTGTCACACACTGCTGATACAATCACATACATTTAGTAGGCTGTCTTTTTTCCAATTCAAAACTCATTTTTATTTACACAAAAAATTTTTTTGTATAAATAGCACCCACAAATTTCAAATTTCTTCACTATAAACTTAAAAATATACGGAAAATCTTAGAATAAAATGAATTTACGGAGTTCTTTTGTGATTCTCTTTGTCTTCCTTAGTTGCATTTTTACTATTACACATTCGCAATATCGCGTAATAGGTGGCCGTGATGCGGAAATAAAGGATAGCGCACATTTAGTGTCAATACATTATGAGAATAAATATAAGTGTGTTGGTGTTTTAATCACTTCTAGGAAGGTGCTTACATCTAAATTTTGTTTGAACGATTTAATCCTGTCTCAGATCACTCTTCACTTTGGTGAACGCGATTTCCGTATTACAAGCTATGTTCGCACTGCGGAGGGTATACTTCGTCCATGTGATATTAAACGGAAATGGGAAGATATGGATTTAGCTGTGATTTTGTTGTCTTCACGCGTCGCCGAGATCACGACAAGAAAAACAATACAACTTTGCGAAACTCAATTAAATCCGGGCGAAAAATTGCTAGTTAGTGGATGGGGTTCGACAACTAAAGAGACTGAACAACCTTCGCATATACTCCAATCAGCTGAACTTCAAGTAGTCCCACACGACGAATGTGTGTTTCGTTATGCGGCTCTTTATGCGGAGGAAGGGAGACATTTCCCAACAACACTAATTTGTTTAACAGATCCGACAGGGACAAGAGATACTTCTCGGGGAGATACTGGTGCATCGGCCGTTAAGGATGGAAAGCTTTGTGCTGTGCTATCACGTGGGATAGAACCTTTTCACCCCCTTTATCCGGCTTTATATACAAATGTGTGTAATTTAGATGTTCGAAAATTTATAGAATCGGCGAAAAGTTGTAAAGACAAAACATTTATGCGAAGTTAGGGCGTTTTCGGAACGAGATATGGTGATTTTCAATAAGCAGTCCAAATGGCAATATATATTTTTGTGTCTTTACAAATAAATAATAAAAAATGTAATTGCGTTTTAAAAAAAAAACCTTTGGTTTTATGCATTTAAGATGTGGTTACGCATGCAAATGCCTTACGTTGAGAGATCAAACTTTATACATAGCTTTAAAGTTCCCTCGTTTGTGAATAGAACATAGACAAAAAGAAAATAACAAAATAAGTGAGGCAAACTTGAGCAATTCATATCGGTATAAAACAGCTGAACAAACCAACCTTATGGAAATCAATGTATGTAGTATTGACATCATACCCTCTTTGTGATAACCTTACCATAGCCAATTAATTAGTTTTTGGGTTTCAGCCATATCGAATACAATAGAACTAATTAGCAGTTTGAAAACAGATAGAACTAATTAAGTACACCCTATGTCATTTTCTCTATTTATTCATTCAAAATACAGTTATTGTACACATATCACATGATCGTTCTCAAATTAATGTATCAATTCAATTGTACAAGTACGTACAGTGATGGAAAAAAGAATAGGGACAATTTACTGCAAAATACTAAATCAATTATATAAGCCGGTGTTGTTATTTTTTGTTTTTGTTTTAGGTGTACCACTTATGCAGGTCTATGATTGTGTGGATTTGATTTTGTACAGCTCTTTTTAAAAATTTTGCACGCTCTGTGTGGGTATAAACGCAGCCATATATTTGTTTATGCAACTCTTTTCACAGGGATTTTTAAGCTAATAATTTTTTTTTGTCTTTTAATAAATTGAGGTTTGTGAAATTTTCACAGGTGAGCACTATTTCCTTCGCAGGTAAGTATCTTTCTAAACAGGTGAGTAAAATTTTTTGCAGGGGTAAGCTTAATTTTCTCACAAAACCAAAAAAAAAGGGTTGGAAAATAATAATGAATCCCCCCGCTGGTGGAGATGACCTAAGTCTTCACACTTTCATTTTCAAAGAATGGAGGATTTTTATTCTAAGTTGTCAGCAAAACTAACAGGTGACCAAACAGAATCACTCCTTAAGGTAAAAACCCAATAACTGGAACAACTTTGGGAATCACTAAGAGATTCCTATCTTATCCCTTTCCCCATTCCACAAAGGGTCTACAGGTTCTATTTTTGGTATGTTTGTATGAATGTATGTACTTAATTCCTTAATTGGCGCTTACCCGTTTAAACGGTTATGACCGTTCAACAAGGCGCGCAAGTCGCTTCTTCTCTCTGCCAGCTGGCACCTATTGGTCATATCAAGGGAGTTTAAATCGTTTTCCATCTGGTCCTTCCTGCGGAGTGGGGGCCGCCCTCTTTCTCTGCTTCCATAGGCGGGTTCCGATAGAAACACTTTCTTGGCCGGAGTGTCATCTTTCATTCGCATACCTTGGCCTAGCCAGCGCAGTTACTGCCTTTTAATTCGCTGGACTATGTTGATGTCTGCGTAGAGCTCCTACAGCTCATAGTTACAGCTTCAGTACTCGCCATCGCAAGCTTAACCTAGTCAACTAGTTCAACTAGTCAAGCTTAAACTAGTCAACTTTAACTGGAGTTTAAACTCGTACTGAAATTCTGGAAATAAGAAGCTCTAATTTATCTTATATGTATATTGTGGCGAATGTTGACATCACTATAATGTTAGTAAGTAATCGCAGAAACAAAACATAGCAAGCAGCGACGCTTATGTACAAGGCAACGAAGAGATATCTCACACACACACATGTAGTCCTCAGCCGAAGTAGTTACTCATACGTACACCCGCATATGGCTAGTAGAAAAGCATAAACTACAAATATACATGTATATAACTGGTAACCAAGCATCGGATACAACTGTTCGCAAAATTGCAAGACCTTAGGAGAAATGGGTGACCGAGAAAACCGAGAGTATAAGAGCAGCGCAAGCGGACGAATGAATACTAAGTTTGATTTAAGCACTCTTTTGTGAAGTACGTGATATTGAAGTATAATTGTCCTACTCCCAAAGTAGCTTAATAAAGACCATTTTGCAATACAATATTGGAGTTATTTAGTCGACAGTTCAGCGATTCGAACACTAGCAGAAGGTGTGTAAATTTCAAGAAATCCCCATAATTCGTTTGAATATATTTGTGTTCTGTACGTGTCCGTTTTTATCATAAGCCACTGATAACTGAAGTTCCGTTTCAGTCATTACTGGAAGATGCTACGGCAGTGGACATAATTTAAAAATAACAACATTCGATTAACTCGTGAATTTATGCCACACTTAATGCAGGCAAATAAATATCTATTTATTTAATATTTCAAATTTAAACTGAACTATTTTGAATTTATTGACAATCTTTCTCCAGTCCTCTTTAAATACTTTTGAACGGTTAAAAAGAGTAAAATTTCGCTCCCCCAGCGGGTTATGGGGCTTAGAATATACCCGCGTTAGGTATGCCTGTCGTAAGAGGCGACTAAAATACCAAATGATTCAAGGGGTTGTGTAGCACAACCCTCTCAAGGGGTTGCCAGCGCAATATATAGCTTCTCCAACCCAATTGTCAACCTCACCTACCCGTGGCGAATCCTGTTTCTTTAACAGCCGATGCTCTATCGACCCGAAGCTCCGCATGGATGTAGGGGGTTGGAGGGCGGTATGGCCTAGAAGGTTTCATGTGGTCATAACAAATCGTTCCCGAGACGGTCGGGCCAGTACCTTAATGGTGTTTGTTACCGGAACGTACCGGATCTGCATCCGTCGAAGGTCCATCTACATCGATGACTCTCCCCAAGGCCGCCGGGGGGGGGGGGGGGGGGGGGGTCCTTATCGCTACAACAACAATAACAATTATAACGGTTAAATTTAGCAATTGGATTATTATAACTGGCAGTGATGCGCAACAACAACAACAACATGCGCATCCATTGATACCCTTTTCGACCAAGTCGGACCAATTTTCGACATGAACAATAAATGGCCTAAACAGTGATAAATGAGTAGAAAATAAATACAGCGCTTAACGCCGCCGCCGCCGACACTACTTTATTTTCTCTGTATTTTCTCTTATATTTTTTGGCGTCTTCCCTCCTAATACGGTTCCAGTACTGATGTAAGTGTGTAAACTTTATTTCAAAAAACTAACGAAATACAAGAAAAATACAACCTAGTTCATTAAAAACAAACGAGCGAGTTTGTATTTCGCTAGGTTTTTTTTGACATTCGACCGTTTTTTCTTTATGAAAATGAAAATTTTGTGCATGAAAACACACCTAAAATCAACTTTCTTGTGAAAAAACTGAACCACCAGAGATCGAAATAATTTTCCCGTGTTATTTGCATTGGTTTTATTGTTAAAAATGTTAATGAAAAAATAAAATTTACAACATAAACAAAAACATGTCAAACAAATAATTTGTCTCATGGTAGAAATGATTTTTGTATTTTGAAGTAACGATAAAGCATGGCGGAACCATACAAGGTGGCAGTATGGTGACATACATACAAACATAAATAAAAATTCCATGTACTTTTTTTTTGTAAATTCGATGGATATATGTCAAAACCGTACTGCGCCGGAAGTTGATGTAGGAAATCAAATAAAAAAGTACAAATCAGCTGTCCCGTGCTGCCACCTTGTATAGTTTCAAGACAAAATAAATTAGTGTCATATAGGCAAAAGCATTTCAACCAAACTAAGATGGAATATTTTATCAAGTTTTATATCTTAAAAAGAAATCGAGTCTTCAACTTCAATAACATTAAAAACATTAAACCCTACTAGATGGACAGGACGTTATGATGTGGTTTTTGGTTTAAAAGTTCGATCTGTTGAAGTCCAAAAAGTGCTAACAAAAACATTCTGTTAAACTGCAAATCAGATAAAAGGAATGAAGCTGTTTCCTCAAAAAGAAGATCGAAAACTACAATTTTGTATGTCCTTGGTTTTCCATTGCAGGATCCTACTTAAAATCGGTGCAGCCTCTACAGCTTTACAACGTTTGAAAATGTCTAGAAGAATTGGAAAGGTATAGACATGAATTTGAAAATTTAGAAAATTAAAAATCGATTTTTAGTGTAGCAGAAAAATGGTTCATCACCCCTGAATTTCTCAAAACCCGCCAAAGTTACTATCCTTTGGCCATTTTGACGAGCTTTGCGAAGATGAGCGTCTCCAAACCAACTGAAATCGCATTTCATTCCAATGAATGAAATTGTTTCAAATTCTAGTATTTTGCAGCCTTTCACTTTAAAAGTTTTAAATGACACTGATCTATTTAAAAAATTCTCTAGAATTTGTTGAGATATATAAAACAAGTCAAGGGGTCTAAATACGGGTGTAACCGAACATTATATACTCAGCGTGAGCTTCAATTGTACATTTCATTTCAGATAACTAACTTTTCTACATAACACGTGGCACCGCCCGCTTAAAAAAAAATTTCTCCCCATTTCCTCTTACAATAAAACTTGACAAGTGAAATATTATTAATTCAAAACTATTTTTTGCTAAATTATAGTTTATTGTTCTAGTCTACGATCCTTTTAAGTTTAAGTTTCCGTGGTCTTTAACCGATCCCGTCTATTTTTACTAGAAATATTTTCTACTATAGGGAAAATGTGTGTACCCAATTTTATTAGGATCCGTTAATTTTTCTTCGAGTTTGGCTCCCGAAATAGAAAATTTCTTAGTCATAAAAGGGGCGGTGCCACACCCATTTTCAAAAATTTTAGTGTTTTCCAATTTAATGTTATAATTCAATTTAGAAAGTAAAATTCTATTGATACAAAGCTCTTTTTTGTTCGTCCACGACCCTATTAAAAATCTTTTATATAAAAGTGGGCGTGACCCTTACCCGATTTCGTTAATTTTTCTTCAAATCATTCCTTATAGTAAAGGCCAAATTTTGTTGCGATAGGTTTAACGATTTTTGATTTATAATTGATAATATTTGTAAAATTGATTTTATCACAAGTAGTCGGAGCCACGCCCATTTTAAAAAAATTTTCAAATTCAATCAAGAGTCTCAATATCAGTCCACATGTCAAATGTCAACATTGTAGGTGTATTATTTACTAAATAATCAGGTTTTTTGTGTTTTCCAAAATGTTATATAAGTTAAGCAATGCTTAGTTTAATAAATATAAATTAATTATTCTAAATAAATACTTTGTAATATATTCTAAAAAAATACTTAAATAATTTTTGAAATAACCAAAGATAGCATTTGTTGAAAAATTGTAATAGAAAAATTTATAAAAAGATATTTTGAGTTTCAGTTTTAATTTTTTTCAGTTTTCAGTCTGTGAATTCATTGTTAAATAAATAATATTTAAATAGAACAAGTAAGGAAGGCTAAGTTCGGGTGTAACCGAACATTACATACTCAGCTGAGAGCTTTGGAGACAAAATAAGGGAAAATCACCATGTAGGAAAATGAACCTAGGGTAACCCTGGAATCGGTTTGTATGACATGGGTTTCAAATGGAAGGTATTAAAGAGTATTTTAAAAGGGAGTGGGCCATAGTTCTATTGGTGGACGCCATTTCGGGATATCGCCATAAAGGTGGAACAGGGGTGACTCTAGAATGTGCTTTTACGATATGGGAATCAAATGAAAGGCGTTAATGAGTATTTTAAAACGGAGTGGGCCTTAGTTCTATAGGTGGACGCATTTTTGAGATATAGCCATAAAGGTGGACCAGGGGTGACACTAGATTTTGTTTGTACGATATGGGTATCAAATTAAAAGTGTTAATGAGTATTTTAAAAAGGAGTGTGCCTTAGTTCTATAGGTGGACGTCTTTTCGAGATATCGCCTTAAAGGTGGACCAGGGGTGACCTTAGAATTTGTTTGTACGATATGGGTATCAAACGAAAGGTGATAATGAGTATTTTAAAAGGGAGTGGGCCTTATTTCTATAGGAGGACGCCTTTTCGAGATATCGCCATAAAAGTGGACCAGGGGTGACTCTATAATGTGTTTGTACGATATGGGTATCAAATAAAAGGTGTTAATGAGTATTTTAAAAAGGAGTGGGCCTTAGTTCTATAGGTGGACGCCTTTTCGATATATCGCCATAAAGGTGGACCAGGGGTGACTCTAGAATGTGTTTGTGCGATATGGGTATCAAATGAAAGGTGTTAATAAGTATTTTAAAAGGGAGTGGGCCTTAGTTCTATTGGTGTACATCTTTTCGAGATATCGTCATAAAGGTGGACCAGGGGTGACCTTAGAATTTGTTTATACGATATGGGTATCAAACGAAAGGTGATAATGAGTATTTTAAAAGGGAGTGGGCCTTAGTTCTATAGGAGGACGCCTTTTCGAGATATCGCCATAAAGGTGGACCAGGGGTGACTCTATAATGTGTTTGTACGATATGGGTGTCAAATAAAAGGTGTTAATGAGTATTTTAAAAAGGAGTGGGCCTTAGTTCTATAGGTGGACGCCTTTTCGATATATCGCCATAAAGGTAGACCAGGGGTGACTCTAGAATGTGTTTGTGCGATATGGGTATCAAATGAAAGGTGTTAATAAGTATTTTAAAAGGGAGTGGGCCTTAGTTCTATTGGTGGACGCCTTTACGACATATCGCCATAAAGGTGGACCAGGGGTGACAAATGAAAGGTGTTAATGAGTATATTAAAAGGGAGTGGGCCTTAGTTGTATATGTGAAGGCGTTTTCGAGATATCGACCAAAATATGGACCAGGGTGACCCAGAAGATCATCTGTCGGGTACTGCTTTTTTATTTTTATATGTAGTACCACGAACAGTATTCCTGCCAAGATTCCAAGGGCTTTTGATTTCGCCCTGCAGAACTTTTTCATTTTCTTCTACTTAATATGGTAGGTGTCACACTCATTTTGCAAAGGTTTTTCTAAAGTTATATTTTGCGTCAATAAACCGATTCAATTACCATGTTTCATCCCTTTTTTCGTATTTGGTATAGAATTATGGAATTTTTTTAATTTTTCGTAATTTTCGATATCGAAAAAGTGGGCGAGGTCATAGTCGGATTTCGGCCATTTTTTATACCAAGATAAAGTGAGTTCAGATAAGTACGTGAACTAAGTGTAGTAAAGATATATCGATTTTTGCTCAAGTTATCGTGTTAACGGCCGAGCGGAAGGACAGACGGTCGACATTGTATAAAAACTGGGTGTGGCTTCAACCGATTTCGCTCGTTTTCACAGAAAACAATTATCGTCATAAAATCTATGCCCCTAGCAAATTTCACAAGGATTGGTAAATTTTTGTTCGACTAATGGCACTAAAAGTATTCTAGCCAAATTAAATGAAAAAGGGCGGAGCCACGCCCATTTTGAAATTTCCTTTTATTTTTGTATTTTGTTGCACCATATCATTACTGGAGTTGAATGTTGACATAATCTACTTATATACTGTAAAGATATTCAATTTTTTGTTAAAATTTTACTTGAAAAAAAAATTTTTTTTTAAAAGTGGGCGTGTTCTTCATCCCATTTTGCTAATTTTTATTTAGAACACATATAGTAATAGGAGTAACGTTCCTGCCAAATTTCATCATGATATTTTCAACGACTGCCAAATTACAGCTTGCAAAACTTTTAAATTACCTTCTTTTAAAAGTGGGCGGTGCCACTCCCATTGTCCAAAATTTTACTAATTTTCTATTCTGCGTCACAAGGTCAACTCACCTACCAAGTTTCATCGCTTTATCCGTCTTTGGTAATGAATTCTCGCACTTTTTCGGTTTTTCGAAATTCTCTATATGGAGAAAGTGGGCGTGGTTACAGATTTCGTTCATTTTAAATAGCGATCTGAGATGAGTGCCCAGGAACCTACATACCAAATTTCATCAAGATACCTCAAAATTTACTCAAGTTATCGTGTTAATGGACAGAAGGACGGGCGCAGGCCGAAATCAAAAAGCCTTGGAATCTTGGCAGGAATACTGTTCGTGTTATTACATATATAAATAAATTGGCGGTAGCCGACAGATGATATGTTCTGGGGTACCCTGGTCCACATTTTTGCCGATATCTCGAAAACGCCTTCACATATATAACTACCACCATTCCCTTTTAAAACCCTCATTAATACCTTTTAATTTGATACCCATATCGTACATACAAATTCTAGAGTCACCCCTGTTCCGCCTTTATGGCGATATCCCTAAATGGCGTCCACCTATAGAACAATGGCCCACTCCCTCTTAAAATACTCTCTAATACCTTCCATTTGATACACATGTCATACAAACACATTCCAGGGTTACCCTAGGTTCATTTTCCTACATGGTGATTTTCCCTTATTCTGTCTCCATAGCTCTCATCTGAGTATGTAATGTTCGAACTTAGCCTTCCTTACTTGTTTTTTTAATTTTTTCTATAATTGAAAAATTGTTTTTTTGTTTCGGAATAGAAAATAGAAAAATACATACGTGGCAGCCACCGTGGTGTGATGGTAGCGTGCTCCGCCTACCACACCGTATGCCCTGGGTTCACACCCAGAAAAGCGGGTTCGCCCCTCGGCAGTGTTTGGTAAGCGCTCCGGGCGTATTTCTGCCATGAAAAGCTCAGTGAAAACTCATCTGCCTTGCAGATTCCGTTCGGAGTCGGCATAAAACATGTAGGTCCCGTCCGGCCGATTTGTAGGGAAAATCAAGAGGAGCACGACGCAAATTGGAAGAGAAGCTCGGCCTTAGATCTCTTCGGAGGTTATCGCGCTTCACATTTATTTTTTTTTTTATACATACATACGTAAATGTACTTACGCATTACTTTGACTTACTTAATGCATGAATAACTAAGGAAACTATTTATTAAATGGTCAAACCAGCAAAACTTAAAATTTTTAGAATTTTTCTATGAAACTTTGAGCCACACATTTATGGTTTTTGTTGGTGAATTCTTGCTAGCTTTGTAGCAGAAAAACCGGTGCATAAATGGGTTAAAGTTAAAAATGTCGCTCAAAAATGTACTCATTTCGACGTTTTTTACTTTTCCAAATTATACCGAAATTATCATTCAAATTTTTGGCTATGCACATCTTAAGATCGAATAGACAAGAGGTCGACCTATACTTTAACATGTAATGCTTTTCCGCTTCATTCTTTTTCGGATGTTGACATGTAGGCGACCGGGTAACACAAAGAGTAAGGTTCGGTGCATAGTACCATATCCTTGGCCTAGGCGATTTTTGCTTATTTTCAGAGATATATTATATGCCTATTATGCTAATTGTTTTATGAAATTATAATAATTTTATTAATAACAAACTTTATTACTCAGCTTTTAGCTGCTAAGGTCTGAATGATTTTAGATATTTTGGCGACTCATGTTGTGTGACCAAGTACTTGCCTTCACAATAAAACAAATAGTAAAAGCAACATGGAAAACTTAGGCTTTAATTAAAAAAATGCAGCAAATCACCTACATTAAACTAAGTAACATGCATTTTATCCCAAAAAACTTTCACTTCCGTAATTTTAATCAAAAAATCTATTTTACTACCTTTATAAAAGTCCCTTACATGTTTGTCCCCTCATTTCCATACGAATTTTTGACACACGGCAAAGTCTTTTTCGGTAACTTTCCGTTGAGCTAGGCACTTGATACTTAGAACATAGTTCAGATCTTGGGGACATTACAATGCAAGTGGAAAAAAAATCCACTAGGTGGCGCACGGATCGAGATATACAGAAAATTATTTTAAAATGGAAATTTTGCGATCGACTTTTAACAACAAGCTTCTCGTGATCCAGAGACTTGAAACTTAGCACATAGTTTGCGAGTTGATGGCACTACAATTCGTGGAAAACAAAATGCCGCCAGGTGGCAGTCGAATCGAGATAAACAAAAATCCCTGAAAAAACGCAGGGAATCTTGTGATCGATTTTTAAGAAACTTCCCGGTGAGCTAGAGACTTGAAACTTGGGCCCTGAGTCAGAACCCGGTGACAATGCAACATTTGATCAAAAAAATTTCGCTAGATGGCGCATGGATCGAGATATTAAGAAAATTAGTTTTGATTTGGGAATCTTTCAATCCATTTTTAACTAACTTCCCGGTGATATAGAGACTGGAAATTTGGTACACAGTTCGCGGCGTGGTGACAATACAATTTACAGAAAACAAAGTTCCGCTAGGTGGCGTGCTAATTGAAATAACTACAAATCCCTGAAAAACGAGGCAAATCTTGCGATCGCTTTTTGAGTAACTTGCCGGTGAGCTAGAGACTTGGAACTTGGGCCGTGGGTCAGAACCCGGTGGCAGTGCAACATTTGAACAAAAAAAAAAAAAAATCGCTAGGTGGGACGCGGATCGAGATAGTAAGAAAACTAATTTCAATTTGGGAATTTTTCAATCCCTTTTTAACTAGCTTCCCGGTTACATAGAGACCTAGAAACTTGGCACTTAATTAGAGGCCTGGTGACAATACAACTTAAACAAAAATCCGCTACGTGGCGCGCTAGTCAAGATCCTGCAAATCCTTTAAAAACGGGGGCATCTTGTGATCGATTTTCGAGTAAATTCCCGATGAGCTAGAGACATGAAACTTGGGCCGTAAGTCAGAACCCGGTGACAATGCAATATTTTAACAAAAAAAAAAATTCCGCTAGGTGGCGCATGGACCGAGATATTGAGAAAACTAGTTTTAAATTTAGAATCTTGCAATCGATTTTTAACTAACTTCCTGGATATCTAGAGACTTGAAACCTGAAATATAGTTTAAAACTCGGTGACAGTGCAATGTTTGATCAAAAAATTTGAGCTACGTAACGCACAAGTCGAACTATTTAGAAGATTAGGCCATACCTTCGTGGCTAGCCTCCTGAGTGTTGTAGGCGTTGTAGAATTCCACCTCGTTGAAGGCCCCACTCAATGCACGTCATTGCATACTTTTAGGTGTACGCGACTTTCACCACGATTCTTTTAGACTTTCAGGCGTATGCGAATTTCACCACGATTTTCAATTGTGCAAATTAAGTAGCTTACAAACGAGGTGGAATTCTCTTGTTATGATGCGAGGTGGAATTCTGTTGTTTTCGCCAGTGTTGTCAGCGAAAATTCCACTAATTATCTTAAATCTTGCTATTTTGAACAAATAAATAAAGATAAGAATTTTCACTTAGGAATTACTTAAATTACTAATCTAAGTTGCAATTGCCTTTTTGTGGGCAGTACTAAAAAATTGCAAATAAAAAGATGATACAAAAATTTTAAGGACTACCTTTATATAAATGGACCAAAAATAGAAGGCAATTTTCCCTTTAATACAGACATAGTCTTGTTGTCAGGATAAGACTCCAGCTATTAGGAGTGATACAGCTGTCAGATCTAGAAGCAGCAAGTGGCTTAAGTCCTAGGAAGCTTCTAGTATTTGCCAAGAGGACGGAGTTATTTTATAACATAGGTCCTGGTTTTTGATATGGCTTTTCAGTTTGGTCGTTAAAACAAACTTCTGGTAACACTACGGACTCAATCAGTCTATGTGAGGTCCTCATGGACCGGCCAGTTCAACCTACCTACCTAGTCTTGTTGAATTTTGACTAAAAAACTTTAACAATAACTCTTGTAAAAGCATTTTGGGATTTAAAATTATAAAGGTAGAGCGCGTATTTAAATTTTAAATAATCAATTAGTTAATCCCAAGTACATGGTTTGCCTTAAATTGAAAGATTGCGCTCCACCTTTATAATTTTAAATGCCAAAATTCTTTTACAAGAGCTATTGTTAAAGTTTTTTAGTCAAAATTAAACAAGACCATTAACGGCCCGATTCTTAGCGTTACCGGTAAAATAGTACCCAGAACATTATGTAACCGAAAATCGTTTGTTCGCGATTCTGGCCAAAGTGGTAACTCTGTCATCACCGAAAAACTCACCAATGTCTGTGGTGAAATTTAAAAGTTGTTTTTCTTCGCTTTACCCATGGCGGAACGATACAAGGTGGCAGCATGGGACAGCTGAATATAAACTTTTTTATTTAATTTGATACATCAACTTCCGGCGTAGTACGATTTTGACATTTGTCCATCGAATTTACAAAAACGAAGTACATGGAATTTTTATTTATGTTTGTAGGTATGTCACCATGCTGCCACCGTGTATGGTTCCGCCATGGCTTTACCGAAAATGTATCACTCGTAGATACGATGTTAAGGAATAAACGGGACGATGTGTATATACATATGTACATACATGCATACGTTTTTACATAGCTATATTGTAATATATACTGTGAAAGTACATGGAAACAAATATGTATAGCAAGAGGCAACACTTTTTATACTCAGTTGAGCAGAGCTCACAGAGTATATTAAGTTTGATTGGATAACGGTTGGTTGTACAGGTATAAAGGAATCGAGATAGATATAGACTTCCATATATCAAAATCATCAGTATCGAAAAAAAATTTGATTGAGCCATATCTGTCCGTCCGTCCGTCCGTTAACACGATAACTTTAGTAAATTTTGAGGTATGTTGATGAAATATGGTATGTAGGTTCCTGAGCACTCATCTCAGATCGCTATTTAAAATGAACGATATCGGACTATAACCACGCCCACTTTTTCGATATCGAAAATTTCGAAAAACCGAAAAAGTGCGATAATTCATTACCAAAGACAGATAAAGCGATGAAACTTGGTAGGTGGGTTGAACTTGTGACGCAGAATAGAAAATTAGTAAAATTTTGGACAATGGGCGTGGCACCGCCCACTTTTAAAAGAAGGTAATTTAAAATTTTGCAAGCTGTAATTTGGCAGTCGTTAAAGATACCATGATGGAATTTGGCAGGAACGTTACTTCTATTACTATATATGTGCTAAATAAAAATCAGCAAAATCGGATGAAGAACACGCCCACTTTTAAAAAAAAAATTTGTTTAAAGTAAAATTTTAACAAAAAATTTAATATCTTTACAGTATATAAGCAAATTATGTCAACATTCAACTCCAGTAATGATATGGTGCAACAAAATACAAAAATAAAAGAAATTTTCAAAATGGGCGTGGCTCCGCCCTTTTTCATTTAATTTGTCTAGGATACTTTTAATGCCATAAGTCGAACAAAAATTTACCAATCCTTTTGAAATTTGGTAGGGGCATAGGTTTTATGACGTTTTCTGTGAAAATGAGCGAAAGCGGTTGAAGCCACGCCCAGTTTTTATACACAGTCGTCCGTCTGTCCTTCCGCATGGCCCTTAGCACGATAACTTGAGCAAAAATCGACATATCTTTACTGAACTTAGTTCACGTACTTATCTGAACTCACTTTATCTTGGTATAAAAAATGAACGAAATCCGACTATGACCACGCCCACTTTTTCGATATCGAAAATTACGAAAAATGAAAAAAATGCCATAATTCTATACCAAATACGAAAAAAGAGATGAAACACGGTATTTGGATTAGTTTATTGACGAGAAATATAACTTTAGAAAAAACTTTATAAAATGGTTGTGACCCCTACCATATTAAGTAGAAGAAAATGAAAAAGTTCTGCAGGGCGAAATAAAAAACCCTTGAAATCTTGGCAGGTATTACATATATAAATAAATTAGCGGTATCCAACATATGATGTTCTGGGTCACCCTGGTCCACATTTTGGTCGATATCTGGAAAACGCCTTCACATATACAACTACCATCACTCCCTTTTAAAACTCTCATTAATACCTTTAATTTGATACCAATATCGTACAAACACATCCTAGAGTCACCTTTATGGCGATATCTCGAAAAGGCGTCCACCTATAGAACTAAGCCCCACGCCCTTTTAAAATACTCATTAACACCTTTCGTTTGATACCAGTATCGTACAAACAAAGTCTAGAGTCACCCCTGGTCCAGAAAGGCCTACTCCCTCTTAAAATACTCATTAACTCCTTTCGTTTGATACCCATATTGCGCAAACGAATTCTAGAGTCACCCCTGGCCCACCTTTATGGCGATATCTCGAAACGGCGTCCACCTATGGAACTAAGGATTACTCCCTTTTAAAATACTCATTAACAACTTTCATTTGATACCCATATCGTACAAACGCATTCTAGAGTCACACCTGGTCCATCTTTATGGCGATATCTCGAAAAGGCGTCCACCTATAGAACTAAGGCCCACTCCCTCTTAAAATACTCATTAACTCCTTTAGTTTGATACCCATATTGCACAAACGAATTCTAGAGTCACCCCTGGTCCACCTTTATGGCGATATCTCGAAAAGGGGTCCACCTATAGAACTAAGCCGCACGCCCTTTTAAAATAATCATTAACACCTTTCATTTGATACCCATATCATACAAACAAATTCTAAAGATACCCCTGGTCCACCTTTATGGCGATATCTCGAAAAGGCGAACACCTATAAAACGAAGGCCCACTCCCTTTTAAAAACACTCATTAACACCTTTCATTTGATACCCATATCGT
Source organism: Eurosta solidaginis (assembly GCF_040869045.1). NCBI lineage: Eukaryota > Metazoa > Arthropoda > Insecta > Diptera > Tephritidae > Eurosta > Eurosta solidaginis. The sequence goes on along the minus strand of NC_090320.1, from coordinate 2,747,720 downwards.
ACAAACAAATCTAGAGTCACCCCTGGTCCACCTTTATTGCGATACCTCGAAAATGCGTCAACCTATAGAACTAAGGCCCACTCCCTCTTAAAATACTCATTAACTCCTTTCGTTTGATACCCATATTGCACAAACGAATTCTAGAGTCACCCCTGGTCCACCTTTATGGCGATATCTCGAAACGGCGTCCACCTATGGAACTAAGGATTACTCCCTTTTAAAATGCTCATTCTAGAGTCACCCCTGGTCCATCTTTACGGCGATATCTCGAAAAGGCGTCCATCTATAGAACTTAGGTCCAAGCCCTTTTAAAATACTCATTAATACCTTTCATTTGATACCCATATCGTACAAACGCATTCTAGAGTCAACCCTGATACACCTTTATGGCTATATCCCTAAATGGCGTCCACCTATAGAACTATGGCCCACTCCCTCATAAAATACTCTTTAATGCCTTTCATTTGATACACATGTCATACAAACACATTCCAGGGTTTCCCTCGGTTCATTTTCCTACATGGTTATTTTCCCTTATGTTGTCACCATAGCTCTCAACTGAGTATGTAATGTTCTGTTACACCCGAACTTAACCTTCCTTACTTGTTTTTTTTATTACTCAGTTGAGCAGAGCTCACAGAGTATATTAACTTTGATTGGATAACGGTTGGTTGTACAGGTATAAAGGAATCGAGATAGATATAGACTTCCATATATCAAAATCATCAGTATCGAAAAAAAATTCGATTGAGCCATGTCCGTCCGTCCGTCCGTCTGTCCGTTAACACGATAACTTGAGTAAATTTTGAGGTATCTTGATGAGATTTGGTATGTAGGTTCCTGGGCACTCATCTCAGATCGCTATTTAAAATGAACGATATCGTATTATAACCACGCCCACTTTTTCGATATCGAAATTTTCGAAAAATCGAAAAAGTGCGATAATTCATTACCAAATACGGATTAAGCGATGAAACTTGGTAGGTGGGTTGAACTTGTGACGCAGAATAGAAAATTAGTAAAATTTTGGACAATGGGCGTAGCACCGCCCACTTTTAAAGGTCCTATTAAGGTGGCAGACACACTATAGCAAACAACAATATTATATATTAAATAATTTATACCTCATTTATTGGCAATTTAATACCGCAAAAAAAAATTTAAAGCTGCGTCCGGTTCCGAGAAACGGGAGTGTCTGCTAGCTTAAGACTCAAGCCAGCAGACACTTCGTGAAAACACGACCTACGACTTCCGATAATTGATATTACATTTATTGGCAATTTAGTACCGCAAACAAAAATTTAAAGCTGCGTCCGGTTCCGAGAAACGGGAGTGTCTGCTAGCTTAAGACTCAAGCCAGCAGACACTTCGTGAAAACACGACCTACGACTTCCGAACGACTTGGATAATTGATATTGCATTTATTGGCAATTTAGTACAGCAAAAAAAAATTTAAAGCTGCGTCCGGTTCCGAGAAACGGGAGTGTCTGCTAGCTTAAGACTCAAGCCAGCAGACACTTCGCGAAAACACGACCTACGATTTCCGAACGACTTGGATAATTGATATTACATTTATTGGCAATTTAGTACCGCAAAAAAAAATTTAAAGCTGCGTCCGGTTCCGAGAAACGGGAGTGTCTGCTAGCTTAAGACTCAAGCCAGCAGACACTTCGTGAAAACACGACCTACGACTTCCGAACGACTTGGATAATTGATATTACATTTATTGGCAATTTAGTACCGCAAAAAAAAATTTAAAGCTGCGTCCGGTTCCGAGAAACGGGAGTGTCTGCTAGCTTAAGACTCAAGCCAGCAGACACTTCGTGAAAACACGACCTACGACTTCCGAACGACTTGGATAATTGATGTTACATTTATTGGCAATTTAGTACCGCAAAAAAAATTTAAAGCTGCGTCCGGTTCCGAGAAACGGTAGTGTCTGCTAGCTTAAGACTCAAGCCAGCAGACACTTCGTGAAAACACGACCTACGACTTCCGAACGACTTGGATAATTGATATTACATTTATTGGCAATTTAGTACCGCAAAAAAAAATTTAAAGCTGCGTCCGGTTCCGAGAAACGGGAGTGTCTGCTAGCTTAAGACTCAAGCCAGCAGACACTTCGCGAAAACACGACCTACGACTTCCGAACGACTTGGATAATTGATATTACATTTATTGGCAATTTAGTACCGCAAAAAAAAATTTAAAGCTGCGTCCGGCTCCGAGAAACGGGAGTGTCTGCTAGCTTAAGACTGAAGCCAGCAGACACTTCGTGAAAACACAACCTACGACTTCCGAACGACTTGGATAATTGATATTACATTTATTGGCAATTTAGTACCGCAAAAAAAAATTTAAAGCTGCGTCCGGTTCCGAGAAACGGGAGTGCCTGCTAGCTTAAGACTCAAGCCAGCAGACACTTCGTGAAAACACGACCTACGACTTGGATAATTGATATTACATTTATTGGCAATTTAGTACCGCAAAAAAAAATTTAAAGCTGCGTCCGGTTCCGAGAAACGGGAGTGTCTGCTAGCTTAAGACTCAAGCCAGCAGACACTTCGCGAAAACACGACCTACGACTTCCGAACGACTTGGATAATTGATATTACATTTATTGGCAATTTAGTACCGCAAAAAAAAATTTAAAGCTGCGTCCGGTTCCGAGAAACGGGAGTGTCTGCTAGCTTAAGACTCAAGCCAGCAGACACTTCGTGAAAACACGACCTACGACTTCCGAACGACTTGGATAATTGATATTACATTTATTGGCAATTTAGTACCGCAAAAAAAATTTAAAGCTGCGTCCGGTTCCGAGAAACGGGAGTGTCTGCTAGCTTAAGACTCAAGCCAGCAGACACTTCGTGAAAACACGACCTACGACTTCCGAACGACTTGGATAATTGATATTACATTTATTGGCAATTTAGTACCGCAAAAAAAAATTTAAAGCTGCGTCCGGTTCCGAGAAACGGGAGTGTCTGCTAGCTTAAGACTCAAGCCAGCAAACACTTCGTGAAAACACGACCTACGACTTCCGAACGACTTGGATAATTGATATTACATTTATTGGCAATTTAGTACCGCAAAAAAAAATTTAAAGCTGCGTCCGGTTCCGAGAAACGGGAGTGTCTGCTAGCTTAAGACTCAAGCCAGCAGACACTTCGTGAAAACACGACCTACGACTTCCGAACGACTTGGATAATTGATATTACATTTATTGGCAATTTAGTACCGCAAAAAAAATTTAAAGCTGCGTCCGGTTCCGAGAAACGGTAGTGTCTGCTAGCTTAAGACTCAAGCCAGCAGACACTTCGTGAAAACACGACCTACGACTTCCGAACGACTTGGATAATTGATATTACATTTATTGGCAATTTAGTACCGCAAAAAAAAATTTTAAGCTGCGTCCGGTTCCGAGAAACGGGAGTGTCTGCTAGCTTAAGACTCAAAGCCAGCAGACACTTCGTGAAAACACGACCTACGTCTTCCGAACGACTTGGATAATTGATATTACATTTATTGGCAATTTAATACCACAAAAAAAAAATTTAAAGCTGCGTCCGGTTCCGAGAAACGGGAGTGTCTGCTAGCTTAAGACTCAAGCCAGCAGACACTTCGTGAAAACACGACCTACGACTTCCGAACGACTTGGATAATTGATATTACATTTATTGGCAATTTAGTACCGCAAAAAAAAATTTAAAGCTGCGTCCGGTTCCGAGAAACGGGAGTGTCTGCTAGCTTAAGACTCAAGCCAGCAGACACTTCGCGAAAACACGACCTACGACTTCCGAACGACTTGGATAATTGATATTACATTTATTGGCAATTTAGTACCGCAAAAAAAAATTTAAAGCTGCGTCCGGCTCCGAGAAACGGGAGTGTCTGCTAGCTTAAGACTCAAGCCAGCAGACACTTCGTGAAAACACAACCTACGACTTCCGAACGACTTGGATAATTGATATTACATTTATTGGCAATTTAGTACCGCAAAAAAAAATTTAAAGCTGCGTCCGGTTCCGAGAAACGGGAGTGTCTGCTAGCTTAAGACTCAAGCCAGCAGACACTTCGTGAAAACACGACCTACGACTTCCGAACGACTTGGATAATTGATATTACATTTATTGGCAATTTAGTACCGCAAAAAAAATTTAAAGCTGCGTCCGGTTCCGAGAAACGGGAGTGTCTGCTAGCTTAAGACTCAAGCCAGCAGACACTTCGTGAAAACACGACCTACGACTTCCGAACGACTTGGATAATTGATATTACATTTATTGGCAATTTAGTACCGCAAAAAAAAATTTAAAGCTGCGTCCGGTTCCGAGAAACGGGAGTGTCTGCTAGCTTAAGACTCAAGCCAGCGGATACTTCGTGAAAACACGACCTACGACTTCCGAACGACTTGGATAATTGATATTACATTTATTGGCAATTTAGTACCGCAAAAAAAAAATTTAAAGCTGCGTCCGGTTCCGAGAAACGGGAGTGTCTGCTAGCTTAAGACTCAAGCCAGCAGACACTTCGTGAAAACACGACCTACGACTTCCGAACGACTTGGATAATTGATATTACATTTATTGGCAATTTAGTACCGCAAAAAAAAATTTAAAGCTGCGTCCGGTTCCGAGAAACGGGAGTGTCTGCTAGCTTAAGACTCAAGCCAGCAGACACTTCGTGAAAACACGACCTACGTCTTCCGAACGACTTGGATAATTGATATTACATTTATTGGCAATTTAATACCGCAAAAAAAATTTAAAGCTGCGTACGGTTCCGAGAAACGGGAGTGTCTGCTAGCTTAAGACTCAAGCCAGCAGACACTTCGTGAAAACACGACCTACGACTTCCGAACGACTTGGATAATTGATATTACATTTATTGGCAATTTATTACCGCAAAAAAAAATTAAAGCTGCGTCCGGTTCCGAGAAACGGGAGTGTCTGCTAGCTTAAGACTCAAGCCAGCAGACCCTTCTTGACAACACGACGTACAGCTCCCTAACGACTACAATAATTTATACCTTATTGATTGCCTAAATGTTTCGTTGTCCTGAAAAATATTTTCACTATACCAAAAGGAAAAATTAAATTTTATATTTTGCCGACCCTAATAAATATAAATTATAATTTTCGAAAATCAGTGAGTTGCATGTTACTGATTACTCAAAACTTAGCAACACTTAACTTGACTTAGAAGTCTGTTGAATTTTGATTTTCTATGTAAGTTCTAAGTGACGTTTACATTTTGAGATGCCATTTATTTGTTTCCATTTCATTTTGACATACAGATTGACACTTATTGATTATGATGCCAGAGTGTATGCGCTAAGTGGAGTATAATCGGTACTAAATTGCCAAGTTTACGCCAAGTCAAGTCAAGTCTATGCTAAGTATCAGTAATGGGCCCTTAAGTCTGAAGCCAGCAAACGCTTCGCGAAAACACGTATGAACATACATGCATACATACATATGTGCACATGTACAATGTACATGTTACCGCGCATACAATGATTTAAGTAATGCGTAAATTTAGTTGCATCAATATCTTGATTGTTTTTGTGTTGATGATGTTCGCAACTATAACGGTTTATGAAATACATGTCGGTCTTCTTTCTTTTGAAAATCAGAGAAAAGTTTGTGCATATTTCGTATTTGTATTTTCCCGCTTGCGCGCTGGATTTCTGATAACGGGTACATATGTATATATGTACATATGTGCTTTAGGGTGTGCCGAGAAAAACAACTTTTCAATTTCCATCCTCTCAAATGTTTCTATTTTATTAAACACAAAAAACCCTCACCAAAGATGGTTCATATAACTCCACTCTACAGGGTACGATATTTTTATTTTATTTTCCCATTTCGTTAACATGGGAACAACTATTTTTTGTCCAAACTTGAATTTACTCAACTTTTTACGAAAATCTTTTATGTGCCGTTTTGCCTAGTTTTGAGGTCTTGTACAGGTTACAAAAAGTTTTTATGATTTTTTTCTAATCATATCATTTGAAAACACTCTTAATGTATTGCGACCTTAATTACGAATTTATGTTATTATTATATTGTTTTAGTTATGGCTATGTGAATTTATGCTTTATCATTTCAATACACTTTTTAAGTGTGAAATAACTGTTTACACAATTTCGTCAAAGAACACAACTTCAAATGGCCACGACTTTTGGACAAAAATCGTAATTAAGATCTCAATATATTAAAGAGTGTTTATAAATGATATGATTAGAGAAAAAAATCATACAATTGTTTGAAGCCTGTACAAGACCTTAAAACCCGGCGGGAAATCCGTTTTTCGGGTACCACTTAGGGTGGAGTAATAGGACCAAACTTTGGTGAGGGTTGTATTTTTACATGAAATTGAAATATTTCAGAGGATAGAATTTGGACAAAATTTTTTTTCGAACCACCCTAATATGAACTTTTTCATATGTACCCATTAGCGCAGAAATCCTGCGCGCATGCCATTTGAAACATATCGAAATACAAACTTTTCTGTGATTTTCGAAAAATAGTAGAGCGAGATGTATTTTAGAAACCGTTATAGTAGCAAACATATCAGTTTGTGCTAACACATACACAATCAACATATTCATGCAACTAAATTTACTCATTACTCAAATCATTTGTAGTAAGTATGCTCGCTACCTTGAATGTATGTTCCAGCGTTACCACTCGCTACCTTGAATGTATGTTCCAGCGTTGCCACTCGCGCAATTTTTTTTGTTCCTAAAGTGTATCATTCCTGAAAAAATGTATCAATTCGTTTTAATAGATTGATACATAGTTTTTGAGTCATTTCGTCTGAATTTTATATAATGTGTGAAACAAAATTCTGAAATTAATAATATTTAAAACAAAACATCACCGCACTATTTTGGCTAAACGGATCACACAACTGAATTTTATAAAATTTTACCAACGCTCAGTTTTAAATAAATGTCGCTGTTATAAAGGTTTTTCTATTTAACATATCGAAACGCGTTTATTTAAACGGAATTATTGTTTATACGTTTTTTAACAAACACTACTTATTTTAAACAAAACTAATACCAACAAAATAATTATGTAGAAGAAATACGGTTTATCTATATATATAATATAGATATAAAGGAAAAAATAAATATCATTCTAAAATTTGATTTACTATAAAACTGCATATTCAAAAATTTTTTAGAAATCTTACTGAAAATTTGTAGTTCCCATGACAGGGACAGAGCTTCAATCTTCCAAAATAAAATGTATACATTTTAGATTTTTTGTATATTTGTATCCACTCATTAAAAATGTATTCAAATGTATACAATTGTATCCAAATGGCAACCCTGGCATGCACATTGTAGATATCTGTTTTCATATGTACGCGCTAGGGTAGATCTCCTGCGATCTCATGCTATTAGAAAATATTGTTTAGGACAACGAAAAATTTAGCCTGTTAAAATTGCATGGGGAAACTAGGTTATTTTATATTATTGCCACTTACTTAATTCATGGCCAAGCATACCGAGAGATATTGAGAGTTTGTAAAGGACAACGTGCCAAACAAAAGTAACACCTTAAAAATTTTTGACAAAAAAATTCTATGCAAAAATTTTGAAAGCAATAGTTCTTGTTTGGAACATCGATATTTAAATATTTCTAACCCAGCTCAATGAGTTCAAAGGGCGGAACAAAGTATCAAATATACAACCATACCAAAAGTTTTAAATTTCAAATTTGTTTTCTTTATTTTGTATATATTTATAGAAGCGTAGGGTATATTTGAAAAACTGGTGTTATTTGAAAAACAAAAGATGTGGTACCAATTTTGTGTTTTCCTTGAGCGTTTTTCGAGTGCATTTTATGTCATCGAATTCATGCCAAGTATTACCACGTTTTACTGCCGCAACATAGTGACCCATTAATGCTGCAGTCCTGCGCAACATTGTAGCATCATCGTCATTGGCTGCCAGAGTTATTTCCTGAAATGAATTTCTGCTACTTCCCCTATACGCGATAATGCCAACAAGTTGCAGGTGTTTGGATTTATCCATTGGGTTGTTCATTGTAGATGGCAATTACTTAATAGGAATTTGTTTATTGTCATCTAGGGAATTGAACATGTCAATGACAAACAGTGGGCCTGAAATATGATTAGTGTTAAAGAAACATTTCGCATTATAAATCAATCACACAAAATTGGGTCAGAAAAATGAATGTGGTATTCATGTTTCCCGATGACAACAAAGTAATGCTGTTCCTGTTTGTATGACACATTCGTTGATATGGCTCAACAATTTTTGAAATTAAGGTAAGAACAGCACACATTCATTCATTAATTTTTACTAATAATTCTAATTATTTTAAATATTTAATTATTTCTATAATAATTAAAAAATGGGATTCGGCACAACGCTATCCGAAAAAAGGGTAATTTACCAGTTGGGCCAATTCTTATAGCGTATTCGGACTCAGCGCATCAAAATTCATAGAAAACATGAGCCGCATTACCTGATCCGACTACATTTTTTAATTTTTTTGTATAGCTGTGTTAAAAAAAATTAAATCAGTTTTTAAAACTTTTGTTGTGCCAGAAAAATTAATGAGCTAAATCTCGGAGAATAAAAGGGATGCGAGCAGAACTGTTATTTCAGTTGAAAGAGCATATTGTGAGTATAATATATATGTAGATACGTTTTTACATTAGAAACTAATTCTTCGAAATTTGAGAGAGCAATAAAGTTTGAAACTCGATTTCCCAGCAATTTAATTTTGGCACATTCATGCTTCTGCTAAGCGGGCGACGATATAACACGCGCTACACGTTCATCAAAAAATCCTTTTTTTTTATTTCAAAGTGGAATGTTAGTTCAAACAAGTAAGGAAGGTTAAGTTCGGGTGTAACCGAACATTACATACTCAGTTGAGAGCTATGCAGACAAAATAAGGGAAAATCACCATGTAAGAAAATGAACCTAGGGTAACCCTGGAATGTGTTGTTTGTACGATATGGGTATCAAATGAAAGGTGTTAATGAGTATTTTATGAGGGAGTGGGCCATAGTTCTATAGGTGGACGCCATTTAGGGATATAGCCATAAAGGTGGATCAGGGTTGACTCTAGAATGCGTTTATACGAAATTAGAGGTATTAATGAGGGTTTTAAAAGGGAGTGGTGGTTGTTGTAAAGGTGGTCGTATTTTCGAAATATCGCCATAAAGGTGGACCAGGGATGACTCTAGAATTTGTTGTACAATATGGGTATCAAAAGAAAGGTGTTAATGAGTATTTTAAAAGGGAGTAATCCTTAATTCCATAGGTGGACGCCGTTTCGAGATATCGCCATACAGGTGGACCAGGGGTGACTCTAGAATGCGTTTGTACGATATGGGTATCAAATGAAAGGTGTTAATGAGTATCTTAAAAGGGAGTAATCCTTAGTTCCATAGGTGGACGCCGTTTCGAGATATCGCCATAAAGGTGGACCAGGGGTGACTCTAGACTTTGTTAGTACGATATGGGTATCTAATGAAAGGTGTTAATGAGTATTTTTAAAAGGGAGTGGGTCTTCGTTCTATAGGTGACCGCCTTTTCGAGATATCGCCATAAAGGTGGACCAGGGGTGACTTTAAAATATGTTTGTACGATATGGGTATCAAATGAAAGGTGTTAATGAATATTTTAAAAGGGAGTGGGCCCTAGTTCTATAGGTGGACGCTGTTTCAAAATATCGCCATAAAGGTGGACCAGGGGTGACTCTGGAATGTGTTTGTACGATATGGGTATCAAATTAAAGGTATTAATGAGGGTTTTAAAAGGGAGTGGTGGTTGTTGTAAAGGTGGTCGTATTTTCGAAATATCGCCATAAAGGTGGACCAGGAATGACTTTAGAATTTGTTGTACAATATGGGTATCAAAAGAAAGGTGTTAATGAGTATTTTAAAAGGGAGTAATCCTTAGTTCCATAGGCGGACGCCGTTTCGAGATATCGCCATAAAGGTGGACCAGGGGTGACTCTAGAATTCGTTTGTGCAATATGGGTATCAAACGAAAGGAGTTAATGAGTATTTTAAAAGGGAGTGGGCCTTAGTTCTATAGGTGGATGCATTTTCGAGGTATCGCAATAAAGGTGGACCAGGGGTGACTCTAGACTTTGTTAGTACGATATGGGTATCAAATGAAAGGTGTTAATGAGTATTTTTAAAAGGGAGTGGGCCTTCGTTCTATAAGTGTTTGCCTTTTCGAGATATCGCCATAAAGGTGGACCAGGGGTGACTTTAGAATATGTTTGTACGATATGGGTATCAAATGAAAGGTGTTAATGAGTATTTTAAAAGGGAGTGGGCCTTATTTCTATAGGTGGACGCCGTTTCGAAATATCGTCATAGAGGTGGACCAGGGGTGACTCTAGAATGTGTTTGTACGATATGGGTATCAAATTAAAGGTATTAATGAGGGTTTTAAAAGGGAGTGGTGGTTGTTGTATAGGTGGTCGCATTTTCGAAATATCGCCATAAAGGTGGACCAGGGGTGACTCTAGAATTTGTTTGTACAATATCGGTATCAAAAGAAAGGTGTTAATGAGTATTTTTAAAAGGGAGTAATCCTTAGTTCCATAGGTGGACGCCGTTTCGAGATATCGCCATAAAGGTGCGCCAGGGGTGACTCTAGAATTCGTTTGTGCAATATGGGTATCAAACGAAGGAATTAATGAGTATCTTAAAAGGGAGTGGTGGTAGTTGTATATGTGAAGGCGTTTTCCAGATATCGACCAAAATGTGGACCAGGGTGACCCAGAACATCATCTGTTGGATACCGCTAATTTATTTATATATGTAATACCTGCCAAGATTTTAAGGGTTTTTTATTTCGCCCTGCAGAACTTTTTCATTTTCTTCTACTTAATATGGTAGGTGTCACAACCATTTTATAAATTTTTTTCTAAAGTTATATTTCGCTTCAATAAAACAATCCAATTACCTTACCATGTTTCATTCCTTTTTCGTATTTGGTATAGAATTATGGCATTTTTTTCATTTTTCGAAATTTTCGATATCGAAAAAGTGGGCGTGGTCATAGTCGGATTTCGCTCATTTTTCATACCAAGATAAAGTGAGTTCAAGTAAACACGTGAACTAAGTTCATTAAAGATATGTCGATTTTTGCTCAAAATATCGTGTTAACGGCCACGCGGAAGGACAGACGGACGACTGTGTATAAAAACTGGGCATGGCATCAACCCATTTCGCCCATTTTCACAGAAAAGGGTTAGCGTCATAAAATCTATGCCCCTACCAAATTTCAAAAGGATTGGTTGATTTTTGTTCGACTTATGGCGTTAAAAGTATCCTACACAAATTAAATGAAAAAGGGCGGAGCCACGCCCATTTTGACATTTTCTTTTATTTTTGTATTTTGTTGCACTATATCATTACTGGAGTTAAATGTTGACATACTTTACTTATATACTGTAAAGATATTAAATTTTTTGTTAAAATTTTACTTAAACAAATTTTTTTGTTTAAAAGTGGGCGTGGTCCTTCTACGATTTTGCTATTTTATTAAGCGTACATATAGTAATAGGAGTAACGTTCCTGCCAAATTTCATCATGATATCTTCAACGACTGCCAAATTACAGCATGCAAAATTTTTAAATTACCTTCTTTTAAAAGTGGGCGGTGCCACGCCCATTGTCCAAAATTTTACTAATTTTCTATCCTGCGTCATAAGTTCAACTCATCTCCCAAGTTTCGTCGCTTTATCTGTCTTTTGTAATGAATTATCGCAATTTTTCGGTTTTTCGAAATTTTCGATATCGAAAAAGTGGGCGTGGTTATAGTCCGATATCATTCATTTTAAATAGCAGTCTGAGATGAGTGCTCAGGAACCTACACACCAAATTTCATCAAGATACCCCAAAATTTACTCAAGTTATCGTGTTAACGGACGGGCGGACGGACGGACATGGCTCAATCAAATTTTTTTTCGATCCTGATTATTTTGATATATGGAAGTCTATATCTATCTCGATTCCTTTATACCTGTACAACCAACCGTTATCCAATCAAACTTAATATACTCTGTGAGCTCTGCTCAACTGAGTATAAAAATATTAAATCATTTATGACGTGACGCCGAGCAGCTTGCCTACATTTACTTGCAGCAGGCAATTTGTTTCACTAATTGTATGCAGCTAACGCGTGCCTTTGTATGAATGGATGGTCGAGTTACCCTGCAAAAATTCGTGCGATTAATACATAAAGAGATTGGACTCCGCTTGATCTCTTTTGTCTACATTTGAGCATAATTGCTCCCCTTTAGTCCCTTTCGGTTGCAGTTGCGATTAGTTTGAAATCTATGTAGCCCATTTTAAAAAATATTTAATATAAAACGCCCTAAATTTGTGGATAATATATAAAACGGGGAAAACAACTTTCAACAAATAGATTTGGTGGCTTGGCATACCCTTCGATAGTGTTTCTGCCACGAAAATGCAACTGCTGCCTATTTGAGACCTTGTTGAACCGATAGGGACTAGTCTTCATATGTTCGCATAAAGGTACAAAAGGGACTGGTTATATCGATCCCTTTCGGTATAAATGGGTAAAATTAGTCTACATAGGACATGCTCAAACAAAAGGGAACAGTTGAACTCATACAAAGAGATCAAAACAGGCATTGGTCACATACTCCATTGCGACTCAACCCGGATTCATCATAGACTAATCGCATTTTTTGCAGGGTAACTACACATACATACATATGTACATATGCAATCGTAAATAAACCTACTAATCACTTGGTAAGTAGCTAGTATTTGTGTTTTACCAAACCATTATTGTAAGACAATAGGATACAAAAGAAAAAATTATTTCTATTCTTTTATAAATTTTATTTTCACACTTCGTTGCTCATTTTCCACTTATAACAATAAAATAACAAAATTTAATAATAACTTGTAAAATATTAATTTTACAAAAATAATTAATATAAATTATAATTTATTATTAGAAATTATTAAATTCTATTTTCGAAAAGGAAATTTTTTATATTATTACATGAGGTATCTCAACGTGTACACTATACTGGGTCGATTTATTAACCGATAGCGCGACATCGTTTTTTCGATAGGATTTGGGCTCAGGAAAACAAAGTTCCACTACACATGCCCAAAAAAAAATAATTTTCGAGCCTGTGAGAACTATAATTTTTTTTTACTTTTTTTCGACTTTGATTTTTAAGTTTTTTTTCATGACCTACTAAAAAATCTTCATTTGATTGTAAAATTTTCATGTATACCCTGTCCGACCAAAAAATGTCCGCTAAAAAAAATATTCTTTTTTTTTCAAAAACTGTTATCGACAACGTTTATCGGATATTTTTGGGTAGGACAGGGTATACATATGAAAATTTTTTTAGTAGGTCATGAAAAAACCTTAAAAATCAAAATCGAAAAAAGTCAAAAAAATGACATTTCGCGGGCTCGAAAATTATTTCTTTGGGTATGCGTAGTGGAACTTTTTTTCTTGAGCCCAAATACTATCGAAAAATCGATGGCCCGATATCGGTTAACTTTCGTCCATACAAATCGACCCACCCTAGTGTACACATATATTTTCTTACGAAGGTTTTGAAATGTGCGTTGTGAATGAAAATAAAATTTATAAAATAACTAAAGGAGTAGAAATTATTTTTTTATTTGTATCCTATTGTCCTTTGTACTACAATAATGATTGCATATGTATATTATATATATATACATATATATATATATATATATGTATGTTGTTGTCGTTAAGTTGACCATGCATACATACGTACATATGTATATACATACATACATATGTAGGCACGCGTTAGCTGTATACAATTAATGCCACCTATTGCTTGCTGTAAGTAAATGTAGGCAAGCTGGTCGTAGTAACGTGAGAAATTAGTTAATATTTTTTGAACTAACAAAATAAAATAAAAAGGGGAATAGAGTATGTAATATTTGTTTGAAAAGTATAACTTTTATTTACTATTTCGATTTTATAAAATAATAATTTTATTATTTATTTACTATTTCGATTTTATAAAATAAAATCTTTCTTTAACGCAGTTATAAAGTAAATGTCGTTACCTTCAAAATAAAACAAAAACGACGAGTGGAACCAAATATATAGAATTTTGAATGTGGGCAAGTTTGCTTAACCATGGAATCTGAACACATGCAGATTTTTGAAATAAACTTTTTTTGAAGGAAGTCTTGATATACATATGTATTTAGGTATTGACTTAAATTGTGAAAAGATTCCAGGAAATCTGGTATCTTTAACCTTCCTATACCCGCGCGTTGGTCTGTGAGACCAACAAAACGCTTTTACGTAAATACTCTTTTTTCCAGCAACCCTAGAAATTTGAATTTTCTGTTAGCTGCCGCTTTTTTTACAGGCTTTGTTTTAGTGTTTGTGCGAGACGGGCACACTGGTGTCTGGTGTATTTGATAATAATTGGTCTGTGAGACCGGCACGGGTATATGTGTAACTTTTTATGCAGGTAAAATTTTTTTTGTGTTTTTTCTTCATTGCTGTGCATTTTAAGCTATTGCATAGATTTTATCGCGGGCTTGGCGACTAAATCAAAAAAAACCGTAACGGATATTTGTCAAAAAAGGTTCGAAAAGGTTCGAAAAGTTTCGAAAAAGTTTCGGTGTTAGCAACAAGATGATTACATAAAATTGGATCTATTTATGCGAATATTGGTTGTTGTCTTTGGTGTACATTTATCTTCACCGCCAGATGCCAGATGACCTGCACGCTAGATTTAATCAATAAAAGTAAAAAATTTGTTTTCTTATCGGTCACCACGCTTAAAAAGTGTAACTTGAATTAATATCAAAGACAAAACATGAATTAATATCAAAGAAAACAAAATGTTGCATAAATATTATAATTGCATAAGTGATAATATGCAATAGCTTTACCGTGGCAGTCCCCGAGTGCCACACGTCCTTTTTTATTATTTTGAAGGTACCTGTAATTATCAAAATGAATCAAGAGCAAATCAAACTACTTTTGGAGGAAGAAATTTCGAGTTCTGAATATAAGGATGAAAATGACAGCCAGGTTGAAGATTTGTTTGGAACATGCTATTATGGTATGTTCTAACTGTTACTGTAGGGTGAAGAAGCTTTTTTCTTACCGCGGAAAAAATTCGAAACAGGGACTGAGCTGTGCTCTAAATTAAAAGAAAAATAGCACGATAAAACTACGCCTCTTGGTGGTTCACTGTAGACTAGTTTATTCAATATAAAGAGAAATGTAGTTTAGTTCTAGTTATATAACAATAGCTGTGTTTGTTTTACTTCTATATACGTTTACGCTTAAACTTTATATGGACTGCTAAGCGACAAACTTTAAATACACCTCTGAAATTGATGCGCATAAAATTTGTCCTACTAAATTTCAATACGCATTATACTCAAATGTAACTGAAATATGTGTCTTTGTTTCACCCTCTACACTAATTCTATGTATTCTATGTGTGTCCACAATTCATCGCAACCGATTCAGCTATATGTTATACCCTATGGCCATCTGAGGGTTGTGACTCCGCTTTTCGGTACACCCTGTGATGTTATGTTAGTTATTTAACCACTGCCGCTAGATGGGTCTCCTAAGCATTATCCAAGAAAAGATAGGCGTTTTTTCACGCGCAAACGAAACGTATACGCGAGTATAAAAAAACACGGCTATTGTTTCAGTGTAGCTGCATATGTAGGTATACATACATGCGTTTGTTAGAATTAGTCTAGAGGGTTACATAGAATTAGTCTAGAGGGTGAAACAAAAACACATATTTCAGTCACATCTGAGTATAATGCGTATTGAAATTTAATAGGACAAATTTTATGCGCAGCAATTTCGCGTAAACGTACATACATATATAGAACTAAAAAAAACACAGCTATTAATTATGTGGGTACACACATGTCTGTTTGTATTATGAGTTCATGCTCTAATATTGAAATGTCAGTGCGACAGTTATGTACATTATTAAATGGTAAGGTAATGATTGAATTTAAAGTAAATGCATTTGCAAGTGTTCCTGCCTACGACAACATGCAGCGTGTGAAAAATTCCTAGTTATACATCAAGCAAGGAATATGTATGTAAGTGGAAGGAAGATAATAATCTTTTTCATAGTTTTCAATCAATTTTTGTAAAATTGGAAATTATTACCACTACCACCCAACTTAAAATATTGATGAAAACGAAAGTTTAGTGCATTGTGCTCTAATTAAATGTTGCGATATGAATTAAAAAAATACTTACTTCTTGATACACTTTTTCACGCTCGCGATTTAAAGAAATGTCGACTAAATTCGTATAAAAATAACACAAAATTCACTCTATTAATAAATAATATTTTATCACATTTATTTAGAACGCACAACTTTTTGAATCTATTTCTTATTTGCAACTGAAGAAATTCCTCAGAGCAACCTCTTTAGTTAACAAATCGCGAAACAATAAAACATCGAATTCGGCAGCAAAGAAGTTGAAACCATCAAAAAATTGTACTAAATGATAATTACATACAAAAATATGCATACCCCACGCGTACCCGTTAGCGCAGGAGTCCTGCGCGCATGCCATTTATCGCTTATCGAAATACAAACTTTTCTCTGATTTTCGAAAGAAAGAAAAGCGAGATGCATTTTATAAACCGTTATACAAGCAAACGTTTCCTTTTTTGTTAACATAGGTATATACAATCAACATATTTATGCCACATCATGTTTTCATTTGGGACCAAAATTCATCGAAAAAAGGACCAAATCTCAAAAAAGGGCCAAATTTTTCTTTTAGTTTATTGTTATACAAACAATTCGGCAATTTACTAGAGTGTCGTTTCGTTGTGAAATATAAAAAATTTTGCATTTTTCCTTGGTTTCCTACAAAAAATAGATACCATCAGCTGAGTTTAAATTAATAAATAGAAAATAAATATTAAAAGTATACAAATACTACGTTAATTATTTAGGTATAACATTTCCACATTTCTAGGATAAGCCTATGTCTTTCACCAAATTTAATGACAATGTGCTTGCCCAAGGATCCAACACATCTCTTTTTAATGCCTCGCCTAAATTATCTCGTTGGTGAAATGCCATTGTTCTGTTACATTTTGTTGACTGAGCAATTTTTATATTAAGAATTACATTGAAGTAAATTGAAAATTATATGTGAGTTAACGAGTGTGTGGCAAATTTTGTGAGCAGTATTTTGAATTTTTCCCTCAGTGAAAAGGAAAGGAAAGTACCAAAATCGTGGCTACTTTCTAAAAAGGACCAAAATTTAAAAAAGGAACCAACGGACCAAATTGGAAACAGTAGTGTAGCAAGTATGCGCGCTAACATGTATGTGTGTACAGTTGTGAACACGAAAATAGCAGTGAAATTCTAAATGGTATGATTTTCACATTATAGCTGTGTTTTATACATACATATGCACTCAAACATTATATGGACTGCTTAAGGTGTAATTTTATCTATTATGAAATTTTTGCGCCTAAAATTAGTACTGCTAAATTGCGGTATGCATTATACTCAGTTGCAACTGAAATGTGTCTCTTCGTTTTATCTCTGCGTCATTCTCCACTTCTATGACCGAAAAAGGGTGTGTGTCCACTATTAATTGTAACCGATTCAGCTATAGGTTATACACTATGACCAACAGAGGTGCGTGCCTCCGCTATTCAGAGCAACCCGTTTTGTAGCAAGTTATTTACCACTGCTGCGAGTCTTCAATAATTGTCGCTAGATGGACCTCCTAAATATTATCTAAGCGTTTTTTTAACCACAAATGTAGATGTATATGAAGAGTAAAGAAGAGCAAGATGTATTTCATAATTTATGTTCTTTAGGATGGGCCAGATATAAAAAGTAAAATTTTTTCTTTTGGTATAGTAAAAATGTTGTTGAGAACAACGAAAAAGATGGTCCTTAAAAATTGCAGCTTTTAATTTTTATGTTAAGAAGTGCCTCATCGCGATTTTAGTTTCTCCATACAAAATTATATGGGAAGGTTTTGATTTTTTATTTGAAGTGTACCTGCGCTGGGTCTTAAATGATGAGCAATACCCATTCGTATAAAAAAGTGTGAGTTTCAAGCAGCTGAGAAGCCTTGTTGATTTAACTAACTTACGCACTTTTGCCATATATTCCAGGAGAATAATAGAGTTTTCTTTTCTGAAATAAAAGTTTTCCTAAGTAAATGGTAAAGCCTTAATAGAGTTACTCCTACCCCAGAAAATTTTCAACATTTATAGTGCATGCAAAGAACATAAATGGCTACCCCGTGTATTAGCTGATTTTCAAAAACACACAGAATTATTTCCTTCATTTAAATTTTCGTCGCTAAAAATTTGTGAAGTTATGAAAATAAATTGCCACGATCAGGTGGTTTAGCAGGGTTGTTCTGCCACACCGCCATTTTTTGCAGGGTAAAAGTGTAACGCTTTTGCGTTACCTGCTTTTTAGAACAGAACAAAATATATTTACAACTCTTGCGCCGCGTACAAAAATCATAACACTTTTGCCAGAAAAGAAAACGCTATAAGACCGGATCATTAAGTAAACGTCATTAAAGCGTAGGTACACATCGAATAAAAATTCCCCATGTAATTTGTAAGAGAAAACTAGATTCGCATGATGCACCTCTTAACATTAAAATTAAAACCTGCAATTTTGACAGGCTAAATTTTTCGTTGTCCTAAACAATATTTTCTAATAGCATGAGATCGCAGGAGATCTACCCTAGTGCGTACATATGAAAACAGATATGTACAATGTGCATGCCAGGGTTGCCATTTGGATACAATTGTATACATTTGAATACATTTTTAATGAGTGGATACAAATATACAAAAAATCTAAAATGTATACATTTTATTTTGGAAGATTGAAGCTCTGTCCCTGTCATGGGAACTACAAATTTTCAGTAAGATTTCTAAAAAATGTTTGAATATGCAGTTTTATAGTAAATCAAATTTTAGAATGATATTTTTTTCCTTTATATCTATATTATATATATAGATAAACCGTATTTCTTCTACATAATTATTTTGTTGGTATTAGTTTTGTTTAAAATAAGTAGTGTTTGTTAAAAAACGTATAAACAATAATTCCGTTTAAATAAACGCGTTTCGATATGTTAAATAGAAAAACCTTTATAACAGCGACATTTATTTAAAACTCAGCGTTGGTAAAATTTTATAAAATTCAGTTGTGTGATCCGTTTAGCCAAAATAGTGCGGTGATGTTTTGTTTTAAATATTATTAATTTCAGAATTTTGTTTCACACATTATATAAAATTCAGACGAAATTACTCAAAAACTATGTATCAATCTATTAAAACGAATTGATACATTTTTTCAGGAATGATACACTTTAGGAACAAAAAAACTTGCGCGAGTGGCAACGCTGGAACATACATTCAAGGTAGCGAGTGGCAACGCTGGAACATACATTCAAGGTAGCGAGCATACTTACTACAAATGATTTGAGTAATGAGTAAATTTAGTTGCATGAATATGTTGATTGTGTATGTGTTAGCACAAACTGATATGTTTGCTACTATAACGGTTTCTAAAATACATCTCGCTCTACTATTTTTCGAAAATCACAGAAAAGTTTGTATTACGATATGTTTCAAATGGCATGCGCGCAGGATTTCTGCGCTAATGGGTACATATGAAAAAGTTCATATTAGGGTGGTTCGAAAAAAAATTTTGTCCAAATTCTATCCTCTGAAATGTTTCAATTTCATGTAAAAATAAAACCCTCACCAAAGTTTGGTCCTATTACTCCACCCTAAGTGGTACCCGAAAAACGGATTTCCCGCCGGGTTTTAAGGTCTTGTACAGGCTTCAAACAATTTGTATGATTTTTTTCTCTAATCATATCATTTATAAACACTCTTTAATATATTGAGATCTTAATTACGATTTTTGTCCAAAAGTCGTGGCCATTTGAAGTTGTGTTCTTTGACGAAATTGTGTAAACAGTTATTTCACACTTAAAAAGTGTATTGAAATGATAAAGCATAAATTCACATAGCCATAACTAAAACAATATAATAATAACATAAATTCGTAATTAAGGTCGCAATACATTAAGAGTGTTTTCAAATGATATGATTAGAAAAAAATCATAAAAACTTTTTGTAACCTGTACAAGACCTCAAAACTAGGCAAAACGGCACATAAAAGATTTTCGTAAAAAGTTGAGTAAATTCAAGTTTGGACAAAAAATAGTTGTTCCCATGTTAACGAAATGGGAAAATAAAATAAAAATATCGTACCCTGTAGAGTGGAGTTATATGAACCATCTTTGGTGAGGGTTTTTTGTTTTTAATAAAATAGAAACATTTGAGAGGATGGAAATTGAAAAGTTGTTTTTCTCGGCACACCCTAAAGCACATGTGTACATACATACATATGTACCCGTTATCAGAAATCCTGCGCGCAAGCGGAAAAATACAAATACGAAATATGCACAAACTTTTCTCTGATTTTCGAAAGAAAGAAGACCGACATGTATTTCATAAACCGTTATAGTTGCGAACATCATCAACACAAAAACAATCAACATATTGATGCAACTAAATTTACGCATTACTTAAATCATTGTATGCGCGGTAACATGTACATTGTACATGTGTACATATGTATGTATGTATGTATGTTCATACGTGTTTTCTCGAAGCGTCTGCTGGCTTCAGACTTAAGGGCCCATTACTGATACTTAGCATAGACTTGACTTGACTTGGCGTAAACTTGGCAATTTAGTACCGATTATACTCCACTTAGCGCATACGCTCTGGCATCATAATCAATAAGTGTCAATCTGTATGTCAAAATGAAATGGAAACAAATAAATGGCATCTCAAAATGTAAACGTCACTTAGAACTTACATAGAAAATCAAAATTCAACAGACTTCTAAGTCAAGTTAAGTGTTGCTAAGTTTTGAGTAATCAGTAACATGCAACTCACTGATTTTCGAAAATTATAATTTATATTTATTAGGGTCGGCAAAATATAAAATTTAATTTTTCCTTTTGGTATAGTGAAAATATTTTTCAGGACAACGAAACATTTAGGCAATCAATAAGGTATAAATTATTGTAGTCGTTAGGGAGCTGTACGTCGTGTTGTCAAGAAGTGTCTGCTGGCTTGAGTCTTAAGCTAGCAGACACTCCCGTTTCTCGGAACCGGACGCAGCTTTAAATTTTTTTTTGCGGTAATAAATTGCCAATAAATGTAATATCAATTATCCAAGTCGTTCGGAAGTCGTAGGTCGTGTTTTCACGAAGTGTCTGCTGGCTTGAGTCTTAAGCTAGCAGACACTCCCGTTTCTCGGAACCGTACGCAGCTTTAATTTTTTTTTTGCGGTATTAAATTGCCAATAAATGTAATATCAATTATCCAAGTCGTTCGGAAGACGTAGGTCGTGTTTTCACGAAGTGTCTGCTGGCTTGATTCTTAAGCTAGCAGACACTCCCGTTTCTCGGAACCGGACGCAGCTTTAAATTTTGTTTTGCGGTACTAAATTGCCAATAAATGTAATATCAATTATCCAAGTCGTTCGGAAGTCGTAGGTCGTGTTTTCACGAAGTGTCTGCTGGCTTGAGTCTTAAGCTAGCAGACACTCCCGTTTCTCGGAACCGTACGCAGCTTTAAATTTTTTTTTGCGGTATTAAATGGCCAATAAATGTAATATCAATGATCCAAGTCGTTCGGAAGACGTAGGTCGTGTTTTCACGAAGTGTCTGCTGGCTTGAGTCTTAAGCTAGCAGACACTCCCGTTTCTCGGAACCGGACGCAGCTTTAAATTTTTTTTGCGGTATTAAATTGCCAATAAATGCAATATCAATTATCCAAGTCGTTCGGAAGTCGTAGGTCGTGTTTTCACGAAGTGTCTGCTGGCTTGAGTCTTAAGCTAGCAGACACTCCAGTTTCTCGGAACCGGACGCAGCTTTAAATTTTTTTTTGAGGTACTAAATTGCCAATAAATGTAATATCAATTATCCAAGTCGTTCGGAAGTCGTAGGTCGTGTTTTCACGAAGTGTCTGCTGGCTTGAGTCTTAAGCTAGCAGACACTCCCGTTTCTCGGAACCGGACGCAGCTTTAAATTTTTGTTTGCGGTATTAAATTGCCAATAAATGTAAAAACAATTATCCAAGTCGTTCGCAAGTCGTAGGTCGTGTTTTCACGAAGTGTCTGCTGGCTTGAGTCTTAAGCTAGCAGACACTCCCGTTTCTCGGAACCGGACGCAGCTTTAAATTTTTGTTTGCGGTATTAAATTGCCAATAAATGTAATATCAATTATCCAAGTCGTTCGGAAGTCGTAGGTCGTGTTTTCACGAAGTGTCTGCTGGCTTGAGTCTTAAGCTAGCAGACACTCCCGTTTCTCGGAACCGGACGCAGCTTTAAATTTTTTTTTGCGGTACTAAATTGCCAATAAATGTAATATCAATTATCCACGTCGTTCGGAAGTCGTGTGTCGTGTTTTCACGAAGTGTCTGCTGGCTTGAGTCTTAAGCTAGCAGACACTCCCGTTTCTCGGAACCGGACGCAGCTTTAAATTTTTTTTTGCGGTACTAAATTGCCAATAAATGTAATATCAATTATCCAAGTCGTTCGGAAGTCGTAGGTCGTGTTTTCACGAAGTGTCTGCTGGCTTTGAGTCTTAAGCTAGCAGACACTCCCGTTTCTCGGAACCGGACGCAGCTTTAAATTTTTTTTTGCGGTACTAAATTGCCAATAAATGTAATATCAATTATCCAAGTCGTTCGGAAGTCGTAGGTCGTGTTTTCACGAAGTGTATGCTGGCTTGAGTCTTAAGCTAGCAGACACTCCCGTTTCTCGTAACCGGACGCAGCTTTAAATTTTTTTTTGCGGTACTAAATTGCGAATAAATGTAATATCAATTATCCAAGTCGTTCGGAAGTCGTAGGTCGTGTTTTCACGAAGTGTCTGCTGGCTTGAGTCTTAAGCTAGCAGACACTCCCGTTTCTCGGAACCGGACGCAGCTTTAAATTTTTTTTTGCGGTACTAAATTGCCAATAAATGTAATATCAATTATCCAAGTCGTTCGGAAGTCGTAGGTCGTGTTTTCACGAAGTGTCTGCTGGCTTGAGTCTTAAGCTAGCAGACACTCCCGTTTCTCGGAACCGGACGCAGCTTTAAATTTTTTTTTGCGGTATTAAATTGCCAATAAATGAGGTATAAATTATTTAATATATAATATTGTTGTTTGCTATAGTGTGTCTGCCACCTTAATAGGACCCACTTTTAAAAGAAGGTAATTTAAAATTTTGCAAGCTGTAATTTGGCAGTCGTTGAAGATATCAAGATGGAATTTGGCAGGAACGTTACTCTTATTACTATATATATGCTTAATAAAATATAGCAAAATCGGAGAACGACCACGCCCACTTTTTAAAAAAAATTTTTTTTAAAGTCAAATTTTAGAAGAAAAGTTAACATCTTTACAGTATATAAGTAAATTATGTCAACATTCAACTCCAGTAATGATATGGAGCAACAAAATACAAAAATAAAAGAAAATTTCAAAATGGGCGTGGCTCCGCCCTTTTTCATTTAATTTGTTTAGGATACTTTTAATGCCATAAGTCGAACAAAAATTTACCAATCCCTGTGAAATTTGGTAGAGGCTCTAGGACGCTAACTGTTTTCTGTGAAAATGGGCGAAATCTGTTGAAGCCACGCCCAGTTTTTATACACAGTCGACCGTCTGTCCTTCCGATCGGCCGTTAACACGATAACTAGAGCAAAAATCGATATATCTTTACTAAACTCAGTTCACGTACTTATCTGAGTTCACTTTGTATTGGTACACAAAATGGCCGAAATCCGACTATGACCACGCCCACATTTTCGATATCGAAAATTACGAAAAATTTAAAAAATGCCATAATTCTATACCAAATATGAAAAAAGGGATTAAACACGGTAATTGGATTGGTTTATTGACGCAAAATATAAGAAAAACCTTTGCAAAATGGGTGTGACACCTACCATATTAAGTAGAAGAAAATGAAAAAGTTCTGCAGGGCGAAATCAAAAGCCTTTGAAATCTTGGCAGGAATACTGTTCGTGGTACTACATATATAAATAAATAAGCAGTACCCGACAGATGATGTTCTGGGTCACCCTGGTCCACATTTTGGTCGAAAACGCCTTCACATATACAACTAAGTCCTACTCCCTTTTAAAATACTCATTAACACCTTGTATTTGATACCCATATCGTACAAACACATTCTAGAGTCGCCTCTGCTCCACCTTTATGGCGATATATCAAAAAGGCGTCCACCTATAGAACTAAGGCCCACTCCCTTTTAAAATACTCATTAACACCTTTCATTTGATATCCATATCGTACAAACACATTCTAGAGTCACCCCTGGTCCACTTTATGGCGATATCCCGAAATGGCGTCCACCTATAGAACTATGGCCCACTCCCTTTTAAAATACTCTAATACCTTCTATTTGAAACCTATGTCATACAAACACATTCCAGGGTTACCCGAGGTTCATTTTGCTAAATGGTGATTTTCCCTTATTTTGTCTCTAAAGCTCTCAGCTGAGTATGTAATGTTCGGTTACACCCGAACTTAGCTTTCCTTACTTGTTTTTTTTTTCCTTTATATTAGGTCGGTTGAATGTTTGTCCGCTTTTCATACAAATCGCGCAATCGATTTTTAAATAACTTCTCATTGAAAGATACAAACGTGAAACTTTACACATAGGTTAGAACACCGTACAACAAAATGTTAAAAAATCCGTTAGGTGGCGCACGGATCGAAATATTTAGATAAGAATTTGGAGATTTGGTGTTTTGATATCGATTTTAAAACCACTTCTCAATGAGCTACAAACATGAAACCTCAGAGACAGGTTAAGACACCGTGACAAAGGAACAAAAGGAGAAAAAAATTCTGTTAGGTGGCGCACGGATCGAAAAAATTTGATAATAATTTGGAAACTTTAACCCGGGTTTTAACTAACTTCTCGATGAGCTAGCGGCTAAAAATTTAGAGCTTAATTCAGAGATCGATGACAGCCGATGACACAATACAAAAAGTTTCGCTAGGAGCCGCACGGACTGAGATATTTAGAAAAATCAAACGGAACGGATGTAATTTTGGGATTGATTTTTATGTCAGTTCTCATTGAGCTACAAGCGTAAAACTTAACAGATAGGTTAAGACACCGAGAAAATGTAAGAAAAGGAGAAAATAAAATTAAAATAAAAAAATTTTAAGCCATTCCTTTATATAACTGGACAATAATCAGCGAAAAATGTCTCCTTATATAGACATATTCTTGCTAAACTTTAATTTTTAAATTTTGATATAGAAATGGCAAAAATTTTTATGAGAAGTAAATATATAAAGGTGGAGCGCAATTGATTGACTAATAATATCTCCTTTCCTACCAACTTTCCAATCCAAGTAATATGCGCTCCACTTTTCTAATTTTTTTAATTTATTTTTTTTAATTATTTGAAAGTATGGAGTGTTACTAAAGAGAAAAGAAAACAACGACAAAAAAAGGAATAGGATTGATTTGAAAATTTTATCAGTTTTGCAATCAATTGTAGTTGAATGAGAAAAGTTGATTTCAAAAAAGTTTATTCAGTCGATGTATATTGGAACGATTTTCCGTCATCCCTTGTCATATTTGGTTTTGAGACGATTTCGGCGTTGTGCCATCATCAGTGTCGATTTTCGTTCTGATCTGTTGTTGTCGTTTGTCCTGTATTTATAGTTCGTAGATACATGAGCAGGTATTGTTAGAATTGATGCTTATGTATATTTAGTTATGTATATGTGTTCGTTCGGAACTGAGGGTGGTTTCTACTGATCGATTTGTGTGGCTGACTGAGGCAGGTAAAAATTCGTAATTTTAGTCGTTTGACCTTCTTTGTGAGTTTGTTGTTTTGGTGCGTTAATTGTTTTGGGTTTATTTGTATGTTGTACCTATGCGATTACTTTGTTTCTTGTAAACAAGTTTTAAAGGCTCGAATATTGTGTCAGAAATTGTGTTTATCTGTTCGTTTATTATCCTACCGCCGAATGTTTTCTTCTTGTAGATTTCCATGTTTTCGAGTACGTTGAGACGTCGCCCTTTTCCTTGTATGTGAAGAACCCTAACTGTTTTATTGATGTTTGCTGGGGAACATTCATTCTCGAGCATGTGATTCGCGAAGTTAGACTCTGGTATAATGTTTGGATTCTGTATTTTTTTGTTGTAATCTCTAATATGTTCTCTGAACCTCGTTCTTATTTGCCGCCCTGTTTGTCGTATGTAACTATTTTGGCATCCGCAGGTAAGCTTGTATACGCCGTGGCTGCTAAACGGATCTTCTAAGTTCGTGCTAGTTCTTAGTTTTCGCCCTAGATTGTTCGATGTTATGAACGCTGCGTTAATGTTATATTTTTTAAAGAAATTTGCCCATTTATATATTGCTTTTCCAGTATATGTTATAGTCGTCCAGATGTTATTATTTTCTTTTTCATTATTTCTTTTTGGTTCTCCATTTGTCCTTCTGAGCCTATCTACTAGTGTTTTTTTTTTTTTTGTATAGCCGTTGTTTGCAGCGATGTTAAGTTCGCGACCTCAAGTTCTCTCTCTTATGTGCCTCTTGTGTAAGAGGGGTTCTTTCAAATCTATGTACCAAATGTCTTAATGCTGTATTTTTATGCTGTTGGAGGTGATTTGAGGTATTATGTATTATTGTGTCGGTGGCCGTTGGATTTCTATATATGTCATAGTTAAATCTTTTGGCTTTTTTATCAATATTTATCGTGAGGTCTAGATAGTTGATTCCTCCGTCTTTCTCGGTTTCCATTGTAAATTTTATATTTCCGTACTGCTTGTTGAGGTACTCCAGTACAAGCTCTTCGTTATTACTAGCTAAAACGCATATTATGTCATCCACATATCTAGCATAAAATGACACGCCTAATTTGGACTTCAGCTCCTGTATGTACTTTTCTTCCAGATTTTGCATGAACATTTTATTTCAAAAGATTTATTCACACGTTTACATTGCTCGATTGTTTTTGTTTTAATTTACATATTTAAAAGAACAAAATGTCACTGAAAAGTGATAAAAAAAAGATAATAAAAAATTGGAAAAACTAAAAATCGTTCAAATATTCTTCCCAGCTTAACAATTTATCAAAACTAGAGTTCGCCCAGTGGTTGAAATTCAACCACAGGAAAGGAAAGGACAGGAAAGGAAAGGAAAGGAAGGAAAATCAATGAAAGGGAAATGAAAATAAAAGAAATATAATTTGTCATTTTAATATAATAATAGGAACATTCGATGGGTAATATAATGAATAAGTAAGCTCAAAATAGGGAAATTTTATATTGCTCTGGCAGGAAGGGTATGATTTAATCAATCTGCTTCTCGTAAACAAAAGGTAGGAAAAGGAAAGGTAAGGAAAGGAAAAGAAAGGAAAGGAAAGGAAAGGAAGGAAAATAAATGGAAGGGAAATGAAAATAAAATAAATGAAAGAAAATAAAAGTAGAGGAATGGAAAGGAATGGAAAGGAAAGGAAAAGAAAGGAAATAAAAAGAAAATTAAAAGAAAGGAAAGGAAAATAAAGAAAAGGTAAGGAAAGGAAACGAAATGAAAGGAAAGGAAAGGAAAGGAAAGCAAAGAAAACAAGTAAGGAAGGTTAAGTTCGGGTGTAACCGAACATTACATACTCAGTTGAGAGCTATGGTGACAACATAAGGGAAAATAACCATGTAGGAAAATGAACCGAGGGAAACCCTGGAATGTGTTTGTATGACATGTGTGTCAAATGAAAGGCATTAAAGAGTATTTTATGAGGGAGTGGGCCATAGTTCTATAGGTGGACGCCATTTAGGAATATAGCCATAAAGGTGGATCAGGGTTGACTCTAGAATGCGTTTGTACGTTATGGGTATCAAATGAAAGGTGTTAATGAGTATTTTAAAAGGGAGTAATCCTTAGTTCCATAGGTGGACGCCGTCTCGAGATATCGCCACAAAGGTGGATCAGGGGTGACCCTAGAATTTGTTTGTACAATATGGG
Source organism: Eurosta solidaginis (assembly GCF_040869045.1). NCBI lineage: Eukaryota > Metazoa > Arthropoda > Insecta > Diptera > Tephritidae > Eurosta > Eurosta solidaginis. Next base: position 2,719,571 of record NC_090320.1, on the reverse strand, counting down.
CATCAAACGAATGTTGTTAATGAGTATTTTAAAAGGGAGTGGGCCTTAGTTCTATAGGTGGATGCCGTTTCGAAATATCGCCATAAAGGTGGACCAGTGGTGACTCTAGAATGTGTTTGTACGATATGGGTATCAAATTAAAGGTATAAATGAGGGTTTTAAAAGGGAGTGGTGGTTGTTGTATACGTTGTCGCCTTTTCGAGATATAGCCATAAAGGTGGGCCAGGGGTGACTCTAGAATGCGTTTGTACGATATGGGTATCAAATGAAAGGTGTTAATGGGTATTTTAAAAGGGAGTAATCCTTAGTTCCATAGGTGGACGCCGTTTCGAGATATCGCCATAAAGGTGGACCAGGGGTGACCCTAGAATTTCTTTGTACAATATGGGTATCAAAAGAAAGGTGTTAATGAGTATTTTAAAAGTAAGTAATCCTTAGTTCCATAGGTGGACGCCGTTTCGAGAAATCGCCATAAAGGTGGGACAGGGGTGACTCTAGAATTCGTTTGTGCAATATGGGTATCAAACGAAAGGAGTTAATGAGTATTTTAAAAGGGAGTGGGCCTTAGTTCTATAGGTGGACGCCTTTTCGAGGTATCGCAATAAAGGTGGACCAGGGGTGACTCTAGACTTTGTTTGTACGATATGGGTATCAAATGAAAGGTGCTAATGAGTATTTTTAAAAGGGAGTGGGCCTTCGTTCTATAGGTGTTCGCCTTTTCGAGATATCGCCATAAAGGTGGACCAGGGGTGACTTTAGAATATGTTTGTACGATATGGGTATCAAATGAAAGGTGTTAATCAGTATTTTAAAAGGGCGTGGGGCTTAGTTCTATAGGTGGCCGCCTTTTCGAGATATCGCCATAAAGGTGAAACAGGGGTGACTCTAGAATGAGTTTGTATGATATGGATATCAAATTAAAGGTATTAATGAGAGTTTTAAAAGGGAGTGGTGTGAAGGCGTTTTCCAGAAATCGACCAAAACGTGGACCAGAGTGACCCAGAACATCATCTGTTGGATACCGTTAATTTATTTATATATGTAATACCTGCCAAGATTTTAAGGGTTTTTTATTTCGCCCTGCAGAACTTTTTCATTTTCTTCTACTTAATATGGTAGGTGTTACAACCATTTTATAAAGTTTTTTCTAAAGTTATATTTCGCGTCAATAAAACAATCCAATTACCTTACCATGTTTCATCCCTTTTTTCGTGTTTGGTATAGAATTATGGCATTTTTTTCATTTTTCGTAATTTTCGATATCGAAAAAGTGGGCGTGGTCATAGTCGGATTTCGTTCGTTTTTCATACCAAGATAAAGTGAGTTCAAGTAAGCACGTGAACTAAGTTCATTAAAGATATGTCGATTTTTGCTCAAGTTATCGTGTTAACGGCCATGCGGAAGGACAGACGGACGACTGTGTATAAAAACTGGGTGTGGCATCAACAGATTTCGCCCATTTTCACAGAAAACAGTTATCGTCATAAAATCTATGCCCCTACCAAATTTCAAAAGGATTGGTTAATTTTTGTCCGACTTATGGCGTTAAAAGTATCCTAGACAAATTAAATGAAAAAGGGCGGAGCCACGCCTATTTTGAAAATTTGTTTTATTTTTGTATTTTGTTGCACCATATCATTACTGGAATTGAATTTTGACATAATTTACTTATATACTGTAAAGATATTAAATTTTTTGCTAAAATTTGACTTTCAAAAAAAATTTTTTTTAAAAGTGGGCGTGGTCCTTCTCCGATTTTGCTAATTTTTATTAAGCGTACATATAGTAATAGGAGTAACGTTCCTGCCAAATTTCATCATGATATCTTCAACAACTGCCAAATTACAGCTTGCAGAACTTCTAAATTACCTTCTTTTAAAAGTGGGCGGTGCCACGCCCATTGTCCAAAATTTTACTAATTTTCTATTCTGCGTCATAATTTCAACTCATCTACCAAGTTTCGTCGCTTTAGCTGTCTTTTGTAATGCATTATCGCACTTTTTCGGTTTTTCGAAATTTTCGATATCGAAAAAGTGGGCGTGGTTATAGTCCGATATCGTTCATTTTAAATAGCGATCTGAGATGAGTACTCAGGAACCTACATACCAAATTTCATCAAGATACCTCAAAATTTACTCAAGTTATCGTGTTAACGGACGGACGGACGGACGGACATGGCTCAATCAAATTTTTTTTCGATCCTGATTATTTTGATATATGGAAGTCTATATCTATCTCGATTCCTTTATATATGTTCAACCAACCGTTATCCAATCAAACTTAATATACTCTGTGAGCTCTGCTCAACTGAGTATAAAAACAAGGGAACGGAAAATAAAAGAATAGAATGGAAAAGAAAGGAAAGCAAAGAAAAGAAAAGAAATAGACTTTATGCATGATCAGCTATGTATTTTTGTTTAATTTTTATTGTGTACAAAGCAACTCCTCGGCCATGCTCACGATTCAGCATAGTACACAAAAAGCAAGTACACACACACAGTGTGTCTATAGTATGAATAAGTGCATGTGTAGTGGTGTGATTTTAATGTTAAATTTTTTATATTAAAATAATTTTTCATTTTTTTTTTATTTACGGATAACAGTGCAGCTCGAAATTTCCTATCAATACATATATAATTTGTATACCTCAGAATTATAGTTTACCAGAAAAAGGTTCCACATTTTTTCATCTTGTCTATTTATATATAAGATAACTTCATTTATTTCACAAACGTCGTTGGAATTGAACAAAATGTTCAATTTTAAACAAGCGCAGCATTGAAGGGAAGAAGAAATTGACTTCATTTAAAAGACGACTGTGTACCAACTTTTTTGCATGCAATATTGCACAAACAATTGTTTGCGAAATCGATCAATTTTTATTAAAAACTAATTAAAGTATTCACTTCAGCTCATTATAAACTTATCTGCCTAAAAATAATTCGTGTCCAGTGTATTTTTTTTTTGTAAACTGTGTTGAAAATATACCCATGTAAGCAGATATGCTGATAACCAAGGTCTCGTGAATACAACATATAATTGATTTAAATGCATACTCAAAATATTCAGATAGTTCCCATACAGAAATGTTAAGTTTTATAGAAAAGGGTCAAATAAACGTGTAGTTCTCCTTAGCTTCTACACGCTAAATATATTCCCTTTTAACATTGGCATGACATTAGAGGTGGCGTCCTGCCTCACTCAGCAAACTAAGGACATTGAGAAATATCACACCCTTGCCCTTACCATAACGGAATTCTGCGACACACTACAGACACTGCAGGGTACACATTTTATCAACATCTCCAACATTTTAAACTAAATGCCTTGGAAAATGTCCAAGGAAGAAGCATTATAGAGATAACGGGCATGGTAATATGGCATGAGAAAGTACTTGTCGCATTGGGTATCTTGCCAACAACAGGGAAATAGTGGGATCATTTTTTACGAATTTTGCAAAGAGTCGTAAGAGTTGATTATGATAGTTAAAGAATTAACGTCATCTATTATTATTACCTATAAAATTTCAAAAATGTTCAAGAAAAATGATCGTACAAATATTTTTGATTTCCACTGTATAAAGACTCACACGACCATCGCCTGATATAATCTCTATCTGCGCTTGATGAAAGGTCTCTAGACGAGTAACGTCAATTGTGATGAAATGTACAACGAAAGTACTAAAATATCAAAAGCACTAATTGCACTGACTGACGAGCAATCTTCGCGTGTGCAATTGCAATATACAGAGTCATGAGATATTTACAAAATCAATGAAATATCAGCATCTTGAAGTGCAGCAAACAGTAAATTTTATAATTACTTAAGCAATTCAAAATTTGTTGGATTTTTGCAAAATGTTTATGCGCTATTATTGTTTTATAGTACACAAGTGTAGATTTCTTTGTAAATATTTATTTTTAGAAAAGTGCATACTTGAAATTCAATTTAATGAATTCAAAAATAATAACCTTTAAGCTATCTGTAAATAAAAAATACAAAGCAAATGTTGATTATTGTTATTTTCTCGAAAACATCCTTGTTAACGTACTTTTTAAAGCAAATAGATAGAGAATTTGAATTTTTTTCTTTTTTGTACAACTAAGACTAATAGGTCTTTTATATGTACATCAGCAAATGGATATTGTCTTATTCTAACAATAGTTGGAAAAGTAATAATAATAATAAAACATAATAATAACAAATTTATATAAAAAATGCAACGCTTAATACTAATAAAATAGAATTTAATAATGAAAATAGGAAATAAAACAGATAGTAGGCGAAGTTTTGAAAATTGGAGACGAGAGAAAGGAAAAAGGAAAATATTGGCAGTAAGTGGTATGTAGTCAGAAGGCAAGATCACAAAAAATATCTGTATATTTCCGTTTTAAAGTTATGTCTATTCAAAGGAGCTTTAACATTTTCTAGAATCATGTTCCACATTTTGATAGCGCTAATGAAAAACATTCGGCTGGATGTTAGTGTACTGTGTCTGGGAATTACCAAGGTATTGAGTCTCTGAGATCTGGTTAGTTGAAGCTTGTCATACAGATATTTATGGGTTTTCCACTCTAACAGCTTGTACACGAAAATGCAGTTTCTTGCGGCCAAATATTGCATAATGCTACAGCCCAGAATTTTGTCACGCCATGGTGATATATAACTATAACGACTTATGCCATAAATATACCTCGTCACATTATTGAAGGCTGCGTTCACCTTGTTAACAGATTGTGAGTCAAGTTTGCTATAGACTATTTCTGCATATGTAAAATGGGGTACAATTAATTGGAGGGCGAGTTTTCGGCGTGTTTCCTGTGGGGTAAACGATGCAGAGAATCTTAACCTATGCAGAATTACATAGACATTGCTAATTAATTTATTGATATGGTCACAGCAGCTAAGCTTATTATTTATTATAAACCCGAGGTTCCTTATTTTATCAGTGATCACAATGGTAGATGTACCAATGCACACAGGCGGAATGTCGCTTGGATTTATATCGCTTTTAGAAATATGCATGATACACGATTTTCCTGCGTTCAAACATAAATCATTCTTCCGCGCCCAGGACAACACAGCAGACAAACACTATTCACTTTATAGCATAGATCTTCCACAAGACCATTACGATCAGAAAGGTATAATTGAATATCATCAGCATACGCATGAACACTAACGAATTGACATACAGAAAAAACGTCATTAACAAATATACTGAACAAAAGCGGGCCAAGGATAGATGCCTGCGGGACACCTGCCTTAATAGCCTTAAACTCTGATTATGTATTCTCACTTTTCACTCTTTGAAATGTTCCAGTAAGATAACTAAACATGAGTTTCCTGGAGCATTCAGAGAACCCATAAAATCTCCTGAGTTTCCAACATAACAGGACATGGTTTACTGAGTCAAAAGCTTTAGAGAAGTCTAGGAGGCAGAGAATAGTTAGATCTCCAACGTCGCAATGCATTCTAATATCATCTAAAATTTTTACCATAGCAGTAGCACAGCTGTGATTTGGCCTAAATCCAGACTACAATGGAGAAAGCAAGTTATTATAAGCTTTTATTTACTTTCACTTGGCTGTTGTCTGTAATCAAATCTTGCGGTGTCCGATTGAGCTGAAAGTTTGCACACATGTATAACTCTGATGACAATGCAATATTACTTTGCGAGAATTCGATAAATTAATCGATAGCAGAGTTATCGATAAAGATTTGTATTCACAAGGGAATAAAAGCCTAAGTCCTCAAGAACGCAGGTAACTTCGGCTTGTTTGTGTATGCAACAAACGTAGAAGTTAAGCTGTTATCTCTAAATGTTGCATACTTTTTGTTGCATACTTTTCTGCGCTCTTGATTTTGTTTTACAGATTTTTGGCGATGGAACAGAGCAGAGATCTGCAATCAGTAGTTGTAAACTGAACGCGACATAGGCAAAGTCACAATAAAATATGATTTTAAATTAGTTAACACTCGAATAGAAGAACTTGACTGTTCCAAGTTGATTTCGAAGAAACCTTGTAATGTTGATGCATTGAAAGAAATGGACAGGATGAGAAACGTTACAAATAACTAAGTGAAGATTACATAACTAATTTAAGCAATATTTTACCCTACTAAAAATTAAAAAAAAATCATATTTAAATTTAATTTAAGGAAAAAGCTTTTCTAAAAACTAGCTTCTATTACTTGTTAATAAAACGAATTAAAAACTAAAAAATAAAATTAAAGAAAAACAAACTTTTTTAAAAATAAGCTTTTTTTATCTTCTTCTAATATATAAAATTCTTCTGTCACGGTTTTAGAGGCTGAACTCCTCCGAAACGGCTGAACTGATTCTCATAAAATTTTGTGAGCATATTGGGTAGGTCTGAGAATCGGCCAACGTCTACCTTTTTTTTCGCTACGTATCTAGGGTCTTGAGATCAAAACGTGGACCGAGGTACCCCTAGAATGTGTTTATACAATATGGATATCAAATGTAAGCTGTTGATGAGTGTTATAGTACAGGATAATTTGCATACCCCTGGGTGACTAGGGTCTCGAGATATAGGCCAAAACGTGGACCCGGATACCCCTAGAATGTGTTTATACAATATGGATGTCAAATGAAAGATGTTGATGAGTGCTATAGTACAGGATAATTTTCATACAACTGGGAGCCTAGGGTCTCGAGATATAGCCCAAAACGTGGACCCGGGTACCCCTAGAATGTGTTTATACAATATCGATATCAAAAGAAAGCTGTTTATGAGTGCTATAGTATAGGATAATTTTCATACAACTGGGAGTATAGGGTCTCGAGATATAGCCCATAACGTGGACCCGGGTACCCCTAGAATGTGTTTATACAATATGGACGTCAAATGAAAGCTATTGATGAGTGCTATAGTACAGGATAATTTTCATACAACTGGGATGCTGTGGTCTCGAGATATAGCCCATAACGTGGACCCGGGTACCCCTAGAATGTGTTTATACAATATGGATATCAAATGAAAGCTGTTGATGATTTCTATAGTACAGGATAATTTTCATACAACTGGGAGGCTAGGGCCTCGATATATAGACCAAAACGTGGACCCGGATACACCTAGAATGTGTTTTTATATTATGGGTATCAAATTGAGGCTGCTGATGTGTGCTATAATACAGAGTAAGTTTTACACCGCTGAGTGACTAAGGTCTCGAGATAAAGCCCAAGACATGGACCCGGATACCCCTAGAATGTGCGTGTATTATGGATATCAAATGAAAACTGTTGCTGAGAGCTTTAAAGTTCATTGTGATATTCGATTTAGTCGCATCAACCTGGCAAAACTGATAAATATGCATGCGAAGCCGAAATAAAGACAAGAATTAATAATACCCACATACCTATTTACATACGTCCTATTCGATTTGCCTGAAATTTCGTATATAAATTTACCTATATTAGTATTTACGATGCTTTTTTCTGGGAAGCGTACCAAAGACGGCCTGGGACTGGGATTAGGACTGGGACTGAGACTGAGACTCGGAGTGGGACTGGGACTGAGACTCGCTGTGGGACTGGAACAAAATACATACCACCCTCTGGGACTGGCAATAAGAGATGAAGAAGAAGGAGAAACACTTGAGAGAAGAGAAAAAAGAGAAGGAGACTGAGAAAGAGATAGAATGAGACGAAGATGGAGATGAAGCGAAAAATACGGAGGGAGGGGTGAATAAAAAGATTAGGGAAAAGTGTAGAGGGGTAGGGCACAGTTAGACGGAAAAAGCTTATTAAAATGTATGCAGATAGGCCAAATTTAGGGCAGAACAACGTCTGCCGGGTCTGCTAGTTGGTTAATAAAATCAACTAAAAAGTAAAAAATAAATTTACTGTAAAGAAACATATAACTTTAAAAGTTCATTGTAACCTTTAACGATAATTACTTTTTCGTCTGCGACAAAAAAATTCCATATTGTACTAATTATTATATATTTTTAACATTAAAACTTTACACCTAAATTATTAAATCTTACAGTTTATATCACAGTCCTAATTGTACTAATAAAAGCGTGTTACATTGTGATATCAAGAACAATTAGAACTGTGATATAAACTGTAAGATTTAATAATTTAGGAGTAAAGTTTAAATGTTAAAAATATATAATTATGTACAATATGGAATTTTTTTGTCGCAGACGAAAAAGTAATTATCGTTAAAGGTTACAATGAACTTTTAAAGTTATATGTTTTTTTACAGTAAATTTATTTTTTACTTTTGAGTTAATTTTATATACCAATAATAAAAGCTTATTTTTAAAAAAGTTTTTTTTCTTAAATTTTATTTTTTTGAATGTGCTCTGTTTGGCCATCAGATTTTCGCATACCTTAGAAAAAGCTGGCGGAATACTTATTGGTCTATAATTACAAAGGATGGACGCATGGGGGTTTTTTTGCAATAGGCAAAATAATTTATTTTTTCCAGGCTTCTGGAAAGCAGGCAGTTGTGAAACAATGATTAATTGTATGAGTTAATACGGCAACACAATTTTGACAAATTTCAATTATATACCATCATTTCCAACAGCCTCAGACTTAATTTCCAATACAGCCCTTTGTACATAATGTTCACTAACAGAAAAAAACTCAACGAATTCTAGATTAACATTGTTCGCAGATATTTCATCAGCAATAGTAATATTGATGGAGTTTACCGAACAAGAAAAGAACTCATTAAGGACATTCGGGTAAATTTCACACTGCTGGTTATTTTTTCCATAGACATGCAGTTTCTTTAGGTTGTGCCATAGTTTTCTAGACGGGAGAGCAGGATTTAGTATTTGTTAACAATACCAGTTTTTTGCTTGCCTAATCACAGTTGTTGCTGTATTTCGTGCAATTTTATACTCATGCCACGCTGCTCTCGTATTCGATCTTCTCCACTTGGCATGTAATTTATTAGGTTTACGAATCACAGCGCTTACTTTTATATTAAATCAAGGACAAGATTTATTAATAATGTTAGTAGTGCGGAGGGGGACGTGTTGATCGAAAAGGGCAATCAAATTATTATTAAGGAATTCAAGTTTTTCATCTACCGACTCGTAGTTCCAACATTCATTCCAACAAATAGCATTACAATCAGAAAACAGTGAACTGGTGTCTACAGAACGGAAGTCACGGTACGAGAATGCAACACCACTAAGGGGACGTTCAAACACTACATCGAAAATACAAAAAGCAAATCATGGTCTGATATAAAGAATAATTGGTAAAATTTTAATATATGGGTCAAGTCAGAGGAAACAAAATAATCTAAAAGGCTCGGTCAAGCATTTCTCACATATCTAGTAGGAGTTTCATTGTTTGCTATAGTTAGGCCTGCTGCTGAGATTTTGTCACGCAGTTTGACACTAATGGAATCATTGACAAGTATATTGACACTGAGGTCACCACATATAAGTTAGTTAGTAACATAAACAGCTAGTTCAGAAAAGAAACCATCTAACAACTGACATTTATTCAGATTATACACACAAGTACTTTGGCTAAACCGTCCGAGACCTCTGCAACTATATACTCTGTACCGCAACTTTCAGATTTAGAAAGAAGTTTGATTTTGAGCGATTTCTTGCAGTATAACATTACAGTTATTGATACAATACTGCAAATCACTGATGTGTTCACCAAACCAGGTCTCAGAGATACAGATAATACTATTGAAGACTGATCACAAATGTATCTAACATAGTCCATTTTATCAGCGCTCAGGCTGCGTGCATTAAAATGAACCACGTTAAGACCAGTTAATCGAAATCAATGAAAATTTTCTTTTGACTTGACATTCTTCTGCACGGCGAATTGGTTGAATTCGCTTTGCCACCACCTGGTATGGATTCGCTGCTCAGATAAAACGTCAAAAACATCTATCAGCAGCTTTCTCAATACGGTTTCAGGTGTTCGTTCGGAAAAGAGACGGGGAAGGGGCGATTCGAGTGAGTGAAAAGAGAAGCATTGACGAAATTGTCGGCACGGCATAAAAATTGTTAGTTCAATGTTTATGTTTATGTATGTTTATAATAATTACTTTTTAATGTTAGTACATTTTTGTAAGTTTCTTTCTGCCTCAATTTTTACACTTTTATTCTCTTCTTCTACTCTCTTCATTTATTGGGAGTTACATAAAATGCCGGATTTTTGTTATCAGGTTCTCTTCTACTTGCTTTTCTGTGATTTAAATTCTCAATATATTTTTTGTTCTTGCCATTATTCTTCTTCCTTTCATTTTATATGCAAGCAGTCATAGTACGTCTAAAATCAGCTTTATATTACCAGATGATTTGGATAAATTCATGTTAAATGATTACCAGAATGTGCCCAAGGAAAGAACAAACAAAAACAAGAATAATAAACAATAGCATATGCAATGTAAATTTGCCAAAACTACATATAAAATGAAAGAAAGAAGAATAATGGCAAGAACAAAAAACATATTGAGAATTTAAATCACAGAAAAGCAAGTATAAGAGAACCTGATAACAAAAATCCGGCATTTTATGTAACTCCCAACAAATGAAGAGAGTAGAAGAAGAGAATAAAAGTGTAAAAATTGAGGCAGAAAGAAACTTCCAAAAATGTACTAACATTAAAAAGTAATTATTATAAACATACATAAACATAAACATTGAACTAACAATTTTTATGCCGTGCCGACAATTTCGTCAATGCTTCTCTTTTCACTCACTCGAATCGCCCCTTCCCCGTCCCTTTTCCGAACGAACACCTGAAACCGTATTGAGAAAGCTGCTGATAGATGTTTTTGACGTTTTACCTGAGCAGTAAGGCGAATCCATACCAGGTGGTGGCAAAGCGAATTCAACCAATTCGCCGTGCAGAAGAATATCAAGTCAAAAGAAAATTTTCATTGATTTCGATTAACTGACATATTGTTTTACAAGGCTTTGTATGGAAAATTATCAAGAAGAAGCTGTTGGGATAACACCACCTCTTCGCCTTGGCTGAGCAGCATAATGCATGATCTCACGGTTCGCTTTAGAGAGACTTTCATGTATGTGGATGTGTGCAGTACTATCGACAGCAATATCATTTAATGTGAGAGCTCTTTTCTTTGCTTTACAGTACTTAGCTACTGACTTGAATAGTCTACTGCGTGCATATTTGGAGTGAAGTTTTACAACAATAGTAGGTGAGGTTGTCGAATTTTTGCCTGCTGCGTCTCATGTTGCACAACATTACATATATCAGAAAAGATCTCTAGTTCTCTAGATCTCTAGATTTAGAAAAAAAAACTATTTACTGCGATTGTTTTTATAACAGTGCCTCACTAGAGCCGTTAAACTATGGCAAACGCCTAAAAATAGACTAAAACTTGCTGTCACAGTGTCATAGCAAACATTACAATGAAATGCAGTTGGGAAGCCCAAACTATGATGATGTGCCAAAAATGTGCAGGCAAAAGTGCAATCGAAATTTAATAGTCCATCTGGATGATAGCAACGCATTTGCAAAATTGATAATTCCCCCTCTTGCACTGCTAGAAAGTTAAGTAAAAGAAAAAAGTAGAAATGATTTACATAACATACTTATGGGGATTTTTGATATCGCTGGTTATTAAGATGAACTTTACAACTTCAATAAATGCGTTTTATTGTAAAGATGGGCACTTCACACAGTCAAACATTACCAGAAAAATTTGAAGAGGCACAATAACCTTATCACCATCTTTCTACCATAAGCTCATGGCAGCCCCAGTTATTACATGCCAACGAGTTCGATTGGTTGTTGCACATATTGGTACACTGAATGTCATGATTCGATATGATAACGTAGATTCTTCTAGAATTTAGATCATATAAAGCTTACACATTTAGATGGCTTGTGTCGCTTTAGATTAATTGGATTGGTTGGTTGATATGACAAGTCATATGGAGTCAAAACGCTGCAGCGTAAAATGGGATCTTCAATACCAAAGGTATTGCTTTCAGCACAACATTATTAAAGACTCCCTCCATGTGCAAGAATGCAGCCAGGGTTAGCTGACTTTTCTCTAGGAGCGAGTCCAGCTAGTGAACCACTTTATGCAGCGAAGTCTCGGTTGAGCGGTCCCTGAGACAGGCCTATTAGGTCTAGAATTTTTGACCCTTAAAGGATCATGTCGAATAAAGTTCTTTAAGAATTATCACCACCAGAACATCACCGGCGAGCTGGTTTTTATAGCATCGCTGAAAAAATCCATACATAACTGGGAATTTATATGATGATTCACTTATTACTAGCCATTCAATCTAATTTTTAAGCTCATCCAAAGCCGAAATGATTGTTTAAATTATATATGCGATCATTATCTTTTTAAGTTGTTGGTGTTGTTAAGAAAGTCCATCCCCTTACATCACATGACAGCAAAATCTTACGTAAATTAAATATGACTGCATGTAACATATGTACATATGTAAGTAAATATGCATGTTCCTAATACCTTTCATTGTTTATCAACTCATTAACAATGAAATAAGCCATACTTCAATAATACTTCAATTGTTTGTATTGTAACTTGAAAGCAAGCAGCTCCGTCTTTTTTCAAAATCACGACAGATCACAGCACCTGAAGCCAATAAACTCCAACAATTTTCATTTTGTATATGCGACAAGTGGCGTGAAAATGCAAATAAATCATAAATTCAAAAAAAGCTAAATCATCAAACAAACAGAGAAACAAGATTACACAAAATAGTATGTGCACAGATAAATATTAATATACAAAAATATTTAAATTTCCATTCTCTTTCCCGCATTTTTTTTAGTTGAAGACAATTTATTTTTTATTTTTTTGTTGTTATATATAATTGTTAGACTCGCTAAAGTTTCACTTTACCATTTACATCCACGGGTAACTTTAATTACTATAATTACATGAAATCTCTTAACACCGTTGCTGGAGTGATTTTGGTTAATACAACCTGAGCATTCATATCGTTGTAACTTTATGTAAAGAAAAAAGTTACTTTGAACAGAGACGTAAATTTATAGAGAATAACCAACGACGGACAGGAACAGAAATTGTCAAACTTACCGCGGTGTTTTCGTTAAAATTTCACAAAAAAAGTTATTGAAACCGTTAAAAAATATTTAAGTTGTGTTTATTATATCAAAATAATATTTTCCTAGCGTTGGAGTTGACGAATTTCATGCCACATTTCCCCAATGGTGAATTACCTACGCACGATTTGATGCTTTACTGCTTCCCACTATTCGTGCTGTTGGCGGTTCTCTTTCTACTACGTTTTGTCAATCCTTATTCTATACTACTTTTTGTTTATACATATATGTATGTACTTACAGTAGCGAATAGGCAAATATCAGTATCAATTTTAACCAAATTTCGTCAATTAAGATCCGATTTTTTTAATTTTCGATAAGATAAGAAAACCTGATATGAATTTTGTAAATGAAACTATGCAAATCAATCTCATAAACCTTTTCGAAAAATTTCGGAAATTTGGTAATGTTTACGAAATTTTCGAACTTTTTGTTTATAGTTTTTGTAATTTTTTTAAGCAGTTTTGTAGCCCAATCAATTTTAGTCTGATAAAGTACAAGTTATAATTCTCTCAAAATTCGCATTGATTTCCAACAATTTTTCCCGAAGGATGTTTTAAATTTTCTTCTATATAAAGCACGTATAGCTCTACTTTACGGTGCAGTGAAAGACCTCCCAAATGCAATAACTGCCAACAAAAAAATGAAATATTTCCCAAATATTTTCCATACAAATTGGGACTTATTTCATAATTTTTGCTGGTAATTATTTCATAATGAAATAACTCCCAAATGAAATAATCCCTAATAAAATTTCTTTGGGAAATAACTCCCAAATGAAATAATCCCCAATAAAATTTCTTTGGGAGTTATTTCATAATTTTTTGATTTTATCAAACTTTGACGTTCTTCTAACAGTTTCTATGGGTCGGCTATACATTAAGGGACCAATTGGTTTTATTCGTAAACCAAAGGGGTTTGAACTTTGAAATTTTGCACATAGGTTCTCAGGGAGTTCCCCAACGAGAATCAGTAAGTAATTTTTAATTTAATTTAATTGGCCACCGTGGTGTGATGGTAGCGTGCTCTGCCTACCACACCGTATGCCCTCGGTTCACACCTCGGGCAAAGCAACATCAAAATTTTAGAAATAAGGTTTTTCAATTAGAAAACAATTTTTCTAAGCGGGGTCGCCCCTCGGCAGTGTTTGGCAAGCGCTCCGGGTGTATTTCTGCCATGAAAAGCTCTCAGTGAAAACTCATCTGCCTTGCAGATGCCGTTCGGAGTCGGCATAAAACATGTAGGTCCGTCCGGCCGATTTGTAGGGAAAATCAATAGGAGCACGACGCAAATTGGAAGAGAAGCTCGGCCTTAGATCTCTTCGGAGGTTATCGCGCCTTACATTTATTTTTATTTTATTAACAATTTACTAGTAATTAGTAGTTAAAGTTACCATGGTATAACTATCACTTTTTATCTACATACGAACACTCACAAGAATTTTAGACATAAGTACATTTTATAATGTTTATAAAACCACAATCAACTATTTTCATTTGTTTAAATTTGCGTATTATTGTAAAATTTAATGATTTATTTGTTTACTTTCCGCGAACAGCCATTTTATCTAATTCACTGCTTACTTGGTGGTACCAGATGCTTTAAATTGTTCCAACGAATGAAAAATTTTTAAATAGTACCAACGGGGAAAATGGACCTTTTTCATTCAACTCTATTTATTTATTTTAGAAAAAAATAGAAAATTTGGAATAAAAAATCGCGCGATGCACAGTAATTCTGCGTAGAACACCTTTCTGCATAAGCGCGGCCAAAGGCCGCCGATGCAGAAAGGTGTTCTACGCAGACTTGTTCCTTTTATATTTTACTTTTAATAAACTATGTTAATTTTATAAAAAAAAATGCGATTTTTTAAAATAAATTACGTTTACTACGACGACACTATTCAAGTTTTCTTGTAATTGTAAGTTTTACATATGTACATAATAGTTTGCTGTACTTTTCAAATCTCATTGTAACTGATTATATAGTATAAAGATACCATTTCAAATTTTGATTTGGGATTTATAAAATTTTTTTGCGACTTATTTCATTTCGGAGTTATTTAATTTTTTTTTTGGGACTTGTGGTTTCGTTATGAAATAACTGGAAAATATTTCATTTCCTTCTTTGGGAGTTATTTCATTTATTAAAGTTGGGAGTTATTTCATTTTTATTGGGACTTATTTCGTAGGGAGTTATTTCATGGGAGTTATTTCATTTGGGAGTTATTTCACTGCACCTGAAATAACTGGCAAATATTGGGAGTTATTTCATTTCCCTCTTTGGGGTTATTTCATTTATTAAAGTTGGGAGTTATTACATTTTTATTGGGACTTGTTTCATTGGGAGTTATTTCATGGGAGTTATTTCACTGCACATTACTTTACTACTTAGAGATTGTAGAACACACTACTTAACTGCGAAGACGAATTGTAGGAGAAAGACTTTTTTCCTGAATGAAATACCGATCTTTTTCAAAATACATCATCTTCGCTCGAGAAACGTATTCGTTTTCCCATAACTTTTTACAAAGCGAATATTAAAAAGGGCTAGATCCTGTTTGTTGCTTTTATTTTCGCAAGAGCTTTGTCTAATAAACAAATTAAAAAATAATTTATTAAGAGTTCCTGAAGATGATCTCAGAATGAGATCGAAATATCTACCAAATAAAAATAAAATTAAAAATACAAACATTTAAACTGTGTTTAAAATTTTTTAAACTGCCTTGAGCTCATCAAAATTTAATAAATTATAATATTTGAGGCAAAGAAAAATATTTTTAAAATGTTCAAATTAAAAAATTAAAAAACACCCCAACAAAAATTTGAGCTTCGCTTAAAATCCAAAAATTATAAGAAAACGAGTACCTTTTTTAAGTATGTCTTTCGATAATGCACATGCGAATAGGTCGATATAAATTTTCTAATATAAAATTATAATAATTACAAATTTAAAAAATTTGCGGGTATTCCATGATTTGATTCCTCTTTGGGGTCGTTGATTGCTGTCAGGGTAGTGATAATAGGGCCTCCACACGCCGTATGTACGATTGTATCAAATATTCCATCACTGTTTCAGCCATTTATGCAGATAATTTTAACCCGGATTCTTAAAATCAATATGGCTCCAGCACAGTCATCAGAAGTCTCAAAATCAAAGTTGGATTCCCCGAGATTGGAAGCCTACTGCTGACAGTATCAAAGATACTTAAATAACCAGTGAATACTTTTAGGCACATATTGTAATGTTTTAGAGGAGTTTGACAATCGTGTATCAGTAATAGCTTTTTCACAGTCAGCTGCGTTTCATGTACCATGAAATTGCGAAAGTTATTTTTTAACATTTTTAAAATTAATCTATATAAAAATATTTAAATGTAGGGATCCGATTTGAGTCCGTTGTTTTGGCAAGATACCACGCAAATAGCTCTTTGCTTTTGAAAATGGATTACAAAAATACTTTTTACTATACGAGTATATTTATTGACAAGTAGTTATCTGGAGCTAACGAGCAACCAATTATGCTAACTCCGTCGAGTCTTTGGCTTCACTTTGTTCAATCGCCGTATCATCCATCCTTTTATATATATGCATACTCAAATGTACATTAGATAACCTCAATCTTTATAAAAATCAAAAATAATCTCGATAAGATTTAGGCCGAGCTTCTCTTCCAATATTTAAAGGCTGCTTTTGAACTTTTCCTATGAATTGGAGGGTAACCTACGAATTTTCGCGGTTAAGCTTTTCACATCAGCAATAGACTCAAGGAATTTGCCAAGGGTGCCCCACTTTGAAAAAGTTGTTCTGAAAGATTTTCATGGTTGTTGTTGCATACTTTAGCACAGGCATTTCGGAACTTTTGTATTTCAGGCAATATATAAACCAATCAAGAGATCTACGATGCTTTACTTGACATTTTTCGGGAAATGGTTAAATATAAACTGGAATAGCCCAGCTAAATCTTCAGCGATTTCAACTTTTGTGGCTTTTATGGTATCACTAGCAAAAATACTTTCTGAATTTTGTATCTTAAAATAAAGTGAAACTCAAGATGTCAATGGGAAAATGCAAAAATGTGTTTGGTGATGCACCCTAATGCACATACATGAATGGTTCCGATAGATGCGTCCACTTATAATTATATTTTTGTACACTTGTCATTGTGGTGATTTATCATATTTTATTGCTCTAATAAATGTCATTGCATTATGCTGTTATTGTTTTTATTTCAAGTTTTGCGTTTTTGTTGTTGTTTATGCCGCATTGTGGTCCATTGCGTTTCACAGCCAACGATGCATTCATCAACTCCCTAGGCCACAGAATTCTGCAATCTGTCGGGCGATTGGCGCGAAATTGTAGTTTTGTGTTCTTCCTGCAAAACTCTTTATTGATTCAATAAAAATGTAAATTCGATTAAAAACCATTTCAAAAGGTTATCGGTTTCAACGAGAAAAAAAACAACGAAAAATAAGAAAAATGTATTTATGGAAACAATAAATTGTACTTAAACGATTATGTACTGCATTCCTACAATTTAAGTAAACTAGAACACGTATTAAATGACAAATTTTGCACTTTTATCAATTGAAAGTATTGTAATGGGATTTGAATTTTGATGTGATGTGATAAATTAGTCATGCGATGTTTACATCCAACCTTTTTCTTAAATATATGTACAAATGTTATGCAAATTTTTAATTTACATTCTCCGCGCATTTCGTGCAATCACTTAAGCACTTGGGCATAAACTTATTAAATTTGTAGCTTATGTTATTAATAAAACTTAAAATTTAGCTTCTGTGCCACTTTCTATTTACGTATTTCTGCAATATTTTCTTGCTTGCATGCAATTAATTGTTTTTTTTTTGTGTTTTTTAATTTATTATTGCGCACCTGATTGGCTTTTTAACACAAAGCCAACTTGCATAAATTAATTACTTATCTATTTTTACCTTTTTCTGCTCTTACTCATTTCAGGTAAGTTCATGCTGGTATGCAGCAGTGACATCACTTGGACGATGTAGATGTGGTGGAGATTCGTTGTGAACACAGTGACAACTCAGACATTACAGACTGCATGACCTCAGTCGTTGTGCCTGGCAGGGGTTTCTTGTAACAAAAAAAGTTTTAAATGCATTATTTTTATATTTCATATTTTTCTTGATATTAGTCATTGTGTCAATGCAGTAACTAACTTTACTAGAAATCATAATGGATCAATTAAGCTACGATTTTAATTACGCATTTATATTTTATTAAAAGCGGCGTCGCAATTTTCATTTCTATCATTGCTAATATTTTGTTTACTGTATGTAATTATAAACTTAATTTCTCATATTTTTTTAGTCACTCAAATGATTTCATTTTCAGTCATAGTTCCTGGATGATCAAGCTCAGGTCGACGTGAATTATATTTTACTCAGAAATCATATGGTTTCACGAGATAGATTGAGATTGGGTGGCAGCCCTTCCTAATTATATTTTGTAGCAACTGTGGAAAATGCGTTTCTTTTGATATTCATATTGGCATGCTCATTTTTTTAATTCCCAAAAAGTGGGAATCATGTAAGGACATGAAATAGCTATACCTACAAATTAAATAGGGTTGAATGTTGCGTGCTACCTAAATACACAACTTCATCCAAGGGGATAAAGACGTTTTTGAGATATTAGCAGATATACAAAGGATTAAATGTTATGAAGTTAGGTTGGACTTCTACATAGAAAAATTTCCATAACCAATTTCTTCTTAGAAAACATAACAATAGGTGGCAACACTGAAAAACTTCCTGGTGGCATTGCCAAAAATTGGCAATATTACTCGGAAATAATTATAATACGGAAAATAACCATTTCGGGAGATTGGCTTTGGCATATCATATTTAATTTAAAAAAGTTAAATTACGTGGCCATCTTGTAAAAACTTCCTAACTAGCAACATCCAAGTAGGGCAGCTTTGAATGTATTGTGCTACCCATAAAATAATATAGAAAGGCACATTTAATATAAGGTTAGGCGGCAACCCTAAGTACATTTCTTTTACGACGCAGCTTAAAATACCTATCGTTTGACATCCATAGCATATCTTATTAATATTCTTGTAACTTCAAACAGGTGGCAACCTTGCAAAATAGCCTTAGAAGAAAAACATTAATGAAGATCATTAGAACGTAGCGTGTTGCCTACAAACAAACTCTGCCTCAAATGAGTCAAGTTTTTTTCGAGATACCTGCGTACGTGCAAATATTGAAATTAATCAAAAAAATATTATGTGGCAACCACACGAAGATTTTTTTATTGAAATAAAACTAAAAATAAATTATGTTTACTTAACACATGGGCAAGTCACGTTTAATTAAAAAAAGCTCAACCACAAATGTGGTAACATTGAAAAAGCAACTCCGAGCACCAAAGTTTTTGATTGTAATACAATATCAATATATACAACTTCATTGAAATCGGCTAAGCCGCGTCTGAGTGATAATAGTGGTCATAAAAATAAGCAAATGCACCAGAATTACACGTTCAAAAAAATTTTCCCTTCAAAATTTGCCACACATTTTACTTCAAGTTTTTAATCTTTTCGTGTTCATACATAGAGGAAGCAAATCTTAAAGCTATTCCGACAGTTTCAGTTTTCTGATTAATTTAATTTATTTTATTTTTTATTAAATTGATTTCAAGGTTTTCAACAAACAAAAGCTCATCAGCAACTTTTAACTGCGCACGACTGCAAGTTCTTTTATGTTTATACAAATTCATCGAATACAACTTACTGCCTTTCTCAAAATACCCTTAATCCATTTAGTCCTTCCTGCATAAGAAATGAAAGTTGCCTGGAACTTAACTTGCATTTTATGTTATCCTGCCAGACAATGCCCATTTTAATGCGCTTAACTTGCTTCATAGTTATATAACTTGCTTACTTTACTTCGCTATAAAAAACTATGTTGCAAGTATTTTTGGTTGCACGGTGACCTACTTTTAAGTTTTGCCAATTTGTTAGTATTGCAACTTTTGCTCAATTTCGTTTATATCCACTGATGCCTTTTTTAAATGGTTTTATTTAGTTTGACTCTGTGTAGCGAATCGAATTTTGTAATTGAAATTTAAGTAACTTCCCGATAAGATACAAACTTGAAACTTGGAATGTAATTCAGAACCCCATGACAATGCAATAATAAGGAAAAAAATCCGATTGGTGGTGCATGTATCGAGAAATTCAATAAAATAGTTTTTGTGTTTCGATTTGGAACACATACATATATGATCCATATCGGATCCCAAATACGACTTCTTTACTATTTCGGTCCTTGCGCCACCTGGCGCGATTTTTTTCATATGTCACTTTCTATTCATGTATGTGTTGTAAATATACTATTGCATTGCCATCGGGTTCTGAACTATATTCCAAGTTTCGAGCTTGTTGCTTATCGGGAAGTTACTTAAATTTTAGTTACAAAATGCGTAAACAACGGTCAGCCTGTCAAGTTATGCTAAATAAAACCATCTAAAAATAGGCAGGTAGTTTGTGTGAGCATGCAAAGTTTCACGTTTTTTGTGGTCTGCATGAAATAGCTTTGACAATGAATCACTTAACAATATATAATGTAAACGTAAGTATTTGATGACGTTAAAAAGGGTGCAAAAATTACAGCTTATATCGGGTATATATGTAATATATATACCATGGATGTCTATGATTTTTCAGACAACAATATATGCTATATACGTAAGCATTTGCTGAAATTTGAAGCTTCTAGCTGTTCAAATGGTGTGGAAATTTCGAAAAGTTTCTTATCTGAACAATCGGTTGTGGCGACATATGCTATGTATACGACCGATCTCTTCGAATTTTTCAGACAAAAATATCTGCTATATACCGTCTCCCGCTTGCCAGAAGCCTGAACGTGCCAAAATGAAAATGTTGAGAAATCGAGTTTCAAAGTTTATTGCTCCCTCAAAGTTAGAAGAATTAGTTTCTAATGTAAAAATATATCTATATATTATATTCACACTATGCTCTTTCAATTGAGATAATTGCTCTGCTCGCATCCCTTCTATTTTCCGAGAAGGCGAATTTTCGGTCCCGAACTCTAGGCAATTATGTGTTGCCGGACTTAAGGGCGGTGTCAAACTGCCGCATCAAGGACATCTGTAGGTATATTGTTTTAACCAAGTGGTTTGAGTAAAAGAATATGCAGGGTACATCAGCCTAAAAATATAATTGGTTCCAGGAGAAAGTGCATCAAAATGGCGCCTAGAGCGCTACCTGGCCCGGCTCCATAGCCGGACAGCACAGCAACGAACAAACCAACTTGGGAAAACATCCGCAGCTGCGACTTATCAGAATGATGTATGTAAATGAAAAAAAAAAATAAACACATTCAATTTATGTATTGTAGACTTACAACTAGTTCTTATTTTCATCAGAACCCGAATCTTCTCAAATGTTGGTTTCGGGTAAAGCGGTGCCCTCTGTATTTTTATAATATTAACGATATTCTTGGTATAACCAGCTTTTCATATATTTTGTCTTAGTTTTGATTCGGCAAGAGGCGCCGGCTTCGCATAAACCGGTTTACCTTCAATTAAACAACGACCACTTCTCGGATATTCAGCTATTAAAAATTCTTCATCGGTATAATTTTTTTTTTAGGAATACATTATACAGCTCATCTTTTGTGTATCCCAACTAGCATGTATATCGCATGGGTAGTTTTATAGTTCCCTGGGTAAAATAAGTATAAATAAAAACAAGTAAGGAAGGCTAAGTTCGGCTGTAACCGAACATTGCATACTGAGGATTAGGATTTTAAAAGGGAGTTGCCCTTAGTTGTATATGTGAAAACTTTTTCGAGATATCGACCAAAATGTGGACCAGGGTGGCCCAGAACATCATCTGTCGGGTACCGCTAATTTATTTATATATGTAACTAGCAGACCCGGCAGGCGTTGTTCTGCCCTAAATTTGTTCTATCTGCATTCATTTTAATAAGCTTTTTCCGTCTAACCCTGCCCTCGCCCATCTACACTTTTTCCTAATCTTTGTATTCACTCCTCCCTCCGTATTTATCGCTTCATCTATCTCCATCTTCGTCTCATTCTATCTCTTTCTCAGTCCCCTTCTCTCTTTTCTCTCCTCTCAAGTTTTTATCATTCTTCTTCATACCTTATTGCCAGTCCCAGAGGGTGGTATGTATTTCGTTCCGGTCCCATTCCGAGTCTCAGTCCCAGTCACACTCCGAGTTTCAGTCTCAGTCCCAGTCATAGTCCTAATCCCAGTCCCAGTCCGTCTCTAGTCTACTTCCCGGAAAAAAGCATCGTAAATACTTATATAGGCAAATTTATATACCACATTTCAGGCAATTCGAATAGGACGTATGTATGTAAATAGGTTTGTGGGTATTGTCAATTCATGTCTTTATTTCGGCTTCGCATGCATATTTATCAGTTTTGCCAGGTTGATGCGACTAAATCGAATATCAAAATGAAAATTACTTTAAAGCTCTCAGCAACAGCTTTCATTTGATATCCATAACACACACACATTCTAGGGGTATCCGGGTCCATGTTTTGGCCTATATCTCGAGATCCTAGTCACCCAGCGGTGTAAAACTTACTCTGTACTAAAGCACACATCAACAGCCTTCATTAGTTATCCATATTCTATAAACACATTTCATGGGTACGCGGTTCCACGTTTTGGCCTATATCTAGAGACCCTAGTCACCCAGGGGTATGAAAATTACCCTCTACTAAAGCACTCATCACCAGCTTTAATTTGATATCCATATTCTATAAACACATTCTAGGGGTGCCCGGGTCCACGTTTTGGCCTATATCTCGAGACTCTGTGCGTCGATCCTGAATTTTCTTTACTATAAACCTCACTGAGCCCGAGGCCTTTCCAACTAATGCAAAACCGTGGAAATCGGGCCGTGCGTTCTGCGTCACGAAGTAAAACCCCACTTATTTTTATATTATAGATACCACGAACAGATTCCAAGGGCTTTTGATTTCGCCCTGCAGACCTTTTTCATTTTCTTCTACTTAATATGGTAGGTGTCACACCCATTTTACAAAGTTTTTTCTAAAGTTATATTTTGCGTCAATAAATCAATCCAGTTACCATGTTTCGTCCCTTTTTTCATATTTGGTATAGAAATATGACATTTTTTTTTTTAATTTTACGTTATACCGAGATAAAGAGAGTTCAGATAAGTACGAGAACTAAGTTTATTAAAGATATATCGATTGTTGCTCAAGTTATCGTGTTAACGGGCGAGCGGAAGGACAGACGGTCGACTGTGGATAAAAACTGAGCGTGTTCGTCATCCGATTTCACCAATTTTTATTTAGCGCACATATAGTAATAGGAGTAACGTTCCTGCCAAATTTCATCATGATATCTTCAATGACTGCCAAATTACAGCTTGCAAAACTTTTAAACTACCTTCTTTTGAAGTGGGCGGTGTCACGCTCATTGTCCAAAATTTTACTAATTTTCAATTCTGCGTCGCAAGGTCAGATCACCTACCAAGTTTCATCGCTTTATCCGTCTTTGGTAATGAATTATCGCACTTTTTTGGTTTTTCGAAATTTTCGATATCGAAAAAGTGGGCGTGGTTATAGTCCGATTTCGTTCATTTTAAATAGCGATCTGAGATGAGCGCCCAGAAACCCACATACCAAATTTCACCAAGATATCTCAAAATTTACTCAAGTTATCGTGTTTACGGATAGACGGATGGACGGACATGGCTAAAAGAATTTCTTTTTTCACCCTGATCATTTTCATATATAGAAGTCTATATCTATCTCGATTAGTTTATGCCGTTACGGATTACCGTTATGCGAACAAAATTAATATACTCTGTGAGCTTTGCTCAGCTGAGTATAAAAATCGTCATACAATTGTATGTGAACACCGAAAAGTTTTGGGGTGTTACGAGTTCCTCTAATAATTTGTGCCCAATCTTCAGGCACGTATACCGGAACATTCGTACATCCGAATGTGTGCTGTTCTTACTTTTTTTTCAAAAATTGTTCAGCCATATCAACGAATGTGTCATACAAACAGGAAAATCATTACCTTGTTGCCAGCCAGAAACATGAATGTAATACATTAATTTTTCTGGCTCAACTTTGTGTGATTGAATTGTACATTCATGAAAATGGCACTGCAAATTATTGGGGTTTCCATATGCGTAGGAAGCTCTAGATTTAAATATAACCTAGAGAATCTAAAGGGTAATATAACGAGGCCTATAACACAAAATCGGAAAAATCGACGATACGAAAGCATATGGTGAAATTTGGAGGTGGGGCAGAAATTACGAAAACTTTCTTATCTGAACGATCGGTTGTGGGAGATATATGCTATATATATGACCGATCTCATCCATTTTTTTCAGACAACAATATGTGCAATATACGAAAGCATATAGTGAAGTTTGAAGCTTCAATCTGATAAATTGAGGAAGATATGACGAAAATCCTATTTTTCTAAAAAATCGGTTATATGGAGGATATTTGCTATAGTGGTCCGATCCGACCGGTTCCAGAAAATGTCTAATCGGACACCTAAATACACCCGCTCACCAAATTTTATCAAGATATCTCAAAAATTGAGGTGAGTCTGCATACAAACAGAAAGACGCACAGAAGAACATGGCTAAATCAACTCAGCTCTTAATCCTGATCATTTCGGTTTGCTTATTGCTGGGTCTATCTATTTTCTTTTAAGGACTTACAATTTTGAGATTTGTGACGAAGATAATATACCAATACATTTTCATGAAAGGTATAAAAAGGGTGCTCGTACTTATGTAGAAGTTTTCCTTGTTTGTCATCATTAAAAAGTAATTACAATAAAATAAGAAGAGGACTGGAAAAAGATTGTCAATAAAGTCAGTCAAGTTCAGCTTAAATTTGAAATATTAAATAAATAAATATTTATTTGCTTACATTCGCGAGTTAATCGAATGTTGTTATTATACTCAGTTGAGCAGAGCTTAAGTTCGAACAAAAATTTACCAATCCTTTTGAAATTTAGTAGGGTCATAGATTTTATGACGTTAACTGTTTTCTGTGAAAATGGGCGAAATCGGTTGAAGCCACGACCGGTTTTTATACACAGTCGTCCGTCTGTCCTTCCGCATGGCCGTTAACACGATAACTTGAGCAAAAATCGACATATCTTTGCTGAACTTAGTTCACGTACTTACCTGAACTCAATTTATCTTGGTATAAAAAATGAACGAAATCCGACTATGACCACGCCCACTTTTTCGATATCGAAAATTACGAAAAATGAAAAAAATGCCATAATTCTATACCAAATACGAAAAAAGGGATGAAACATGGTAATTGGATTGGTTTATTGACGCGAAATATAACTTTAGAAAAAACTTTGTAAAATGGTTGTGACACCTACCATATTAAGTAGAAGAAAATGAAAAAGTTCTGCAGGGCGAAATAAAACACCCTTGAAAACTTGGCAGGTATTACATATATAAATAAATTAGCGGTATCCAACAGATGATGTTTTGTCCCTGGTTCACATTTTGGTCGATATCTGGAAAACGCCTTCACATATACAACTACCACCACTCCCTTTTAAAACTCTCATTAATACCTTTAATTTGATAACAATATCGTACAAACACATTCTAGAGTCACCCTTGGTCCACCTTTATGGCGATATCTCGAAAAGGCGTCCACCTATAGAACTAAGCCCCACGCCCTTTTAAAATACTCATTAACACCTTTCATTTGATACCCATATCGTACAAACATATCCTAGAGTCACCCCTGGTCCACCTTTATGGCGATATCTCGAAAAGGCGTCCACCTATAGAACTAAGCCCCACGCCCTTTTAAAATACTCATTAACACCTTTCATTTGATACCCATATTGTAAAAACGCATTCTAGAGTCACCCCTGCTCCACCTTTATGGCGATATCTCGAAAAGGCGACCATCTATACAACTACCTTTAATTTGATATCCATATCGTACAAACACATTCTAGAGTCACCCCTGGTCCACCTTTATGGCGATATTTCGAAACGGTCCACCTATAGAACTAAGGCCCACTCCCTTTTAAAATACTCATTAACACCTTTCGTTTGATACCCATATTGTACAAACGGATTCTAGAGTCACCCCTGGTCCACCTTTATGGCGATATCTCGAAAAGGCGACCACCTATACAACTACCTTTAATTTGATATCCATATCGTACAAACACATTCTAGAGTCACCCCTGGTCCACCTTTATGGCGATATTTCGAAACGGCGTCCACCTATAGAACTAAGGCCCACTCCCTTTTAAAATACTCATTAACACCTTTCGTTTGATACCCATATTGTACAAACGCATTCTAGAGTCACCCCTGGTCCACCTTTATGGCGATATCTCGAAAAGGCGACCACCTATACAACTACCTTTAATTTGATATCCATATCGTACAAACACATTCTAGAGTCACCCCTGGTCCACCTTTATGGCGATATTTCGAAACGGCGTCCACCTATAGAACTAAGGCTCACTCCCTTTTAAAATACTCATTAACACCTTTCGTTTGATACCCATATTGTACAAACGGATTCTAGAGTCACCCCTGGTCCACCTTTATGGCGATATCTCGAAAAGGCGACCACCTATACAACTACCTTTAATTTGATATCCATATCGTACAAACACATTCTAGAGTCACCCCTGGTCCACCTTTATGGCGATATCTCGAAAAGGCGACCACCTATACAACTACCTTTAATTTGATATCCATATCGTACAAACACATTCTAGAGTCACCCCTGGTCCACCTTTATGGCGATATTTCGAAACGGCGTCCACCTATAGAACTAAGGCTCACTCCCTTTTAAAATACTCATTAACACCTTTCGTTTGATACCCATATTGTACAAACGGATTCTAGAGTCACCCCTGGTCCACCTTTATGGCGATATCTCGAAAAGGCGACCACCTATACAACTACCTTTAATTTGATATCCATATCGTACAAACACATTCTAGAGTCACCCCTGGTCCACCTTTATGGCGATATTTCGAAACGGCGTCCACCTATAGAACTAAGGCCCACTCCCTTTTAAAATACTCATTAACACCTTTCGTTTGATACCCATATTGTACAAACGGATTCTAGTCACCCCTGGTCCACCTTTATGGCGATATCTCGAAAAGGCGACCACCTATACAACTACCTTTAATTTGATATCCATATCGTACAAACACATTCTAGAGTCACCCCTGGTCCACCTTTATGGCGATATTTCGAAACGGCGTCCACCTATAGAACTAAGGCCCACTCCCTTTTAAAATACTCATTAACACCTTTCGTTTGATACCCATATTGTACAAACGGATTCTAGAGTCACCCCTGGTCCACCTTTATGGCGATATCTCGAAAAGGCGACCACCTATACAACTACCTTTAATTTGATATCCATATCGTACAAACACATTCTAGAGTCACCCCTGGTCCACCTTTATGGCGATATTTCGAAACGGCGTCCACCTATAGAACTAAGGCCCACTCCCTTTTAAAATACTCATTAACACCTTTCGTTTGATACCCATATTGTACAAACGGATTCTAGAGTCACCCCTGGTCCACCTTTATGGCGATATCTCGAAAAGGCGACCACCTATACAACTACCTTTAATTTGATATCCATATCGTACAAACACATTCTAGAGTCACCCCTGGTCCACCTTTATGGCGATATTTCGAAACGGCGTCCACCTATAGAACTAAGGCTCACTCCCTTTTAAAATACTCATTAACACCTTTCGTTTGATACCCATATTGTACAAACGGATTCTAGAGTCACCCCTGGTCCACCTTTATGGCGATATCTCGAAAAGGCGACCACCTATACAACTACCTTTAATTTGATATCCATATCGTACAAACACATTCTAGAGTCACCCCTGGTCCACCTTTATGGCGATATTTCGAAACGGCGTCCACCTATAGAACTAAGGCCCACTCCCTTTTAAAATACTCATTAACACCTTTCGTTTGATACCCATATTGTACAAACGGATTCTAGAGTCACCCCTGGTCCACCTTTATGGCGATATCTCGAAAAGGCGACCACCTATACAACTACCTTTAATTTGATATCCATATCGTACAAACACATTCTAGAGTCACCCCTGGTCCACCTTTATGGCGATATTTCGAAACGGCGTCCACCTATAGAACTAAGGCCCACTCCCTTTTAAAATACTCATTAACACCTTTCGTTTGATACCCATATTGTACAAACGCATTCTAGAGTCACCCCTGGTCCACCTTTATGGCGATATCTCGAAAAGGCGACCACCTATACAACTACCTTTAATTTGATATCCATATCGTACAAACACATTCTAGAGTCACCCCTGGTCCACCTTTATGGCGATATTTCGAAACGGCGTCCACCTATAGAACTAAGGCTCACTCCATTTTAAAATACTCATTAACACCTTTCGTTTGATACCCATATTGTACAAACGCATTCTAGAGTCACCCCTGGTCCACCTTTATGGCGATATCTCGAAAAGGCGACCACCTATACAACTACCTTTAATTTGATATCCATATGGTACAAACACATTCTAGAGTCACCCCTGGTCCACCTTTATGGCGATATTTCGAAACGGCGTCCACCTATAGAACTAAGGCCCACTCCCTTTTAAAATACTCATTAACACCTTTCGTTTGATACCCATATTGTACAAACGCATTCTAGAGTCACCCCTGGTCCACCTTTATGGCGATATCTCGAAAAGGCGACCACCTATACAACTACCTTTAATTTGATATCCATATCGTACAAACACATTCTAGAGTCACCCCTGGTCCACCTTTATGGCGATATTTCGAAACGGCGTCCACCTATAGAACTAAGGCTCACTCCCTTTTAAAATACTCATTAACACCTTTCGTTTGATACCCATATTGTACAAACGCATTCTAGAGTCACCCCTGGTCCACCTTTATGGCGATATCTCGAAAAGGCGACCACCTATACAACTACCTTTAATTTGATATCCATATCGTACAAACACATTCTAGAGTCACCCCTGGTCCACCTTTATGGCGATATTTCGAAACGGCGTCCACCTATAGAACTAAGGCCCACTCCCTTTTAAAATACTCATTAACACCTTTCGTTTGATACCCATATTGTACAAACGCATTCTAGAGTCACCCCTGGTCCACCTTTATGGCGATATCTCGAAAAGGCGACCACCTATACAACTACCTTTAATTTGATATCCATATCGTACAAACACATTCTAGAGTCACCCCTGGTCCACCTTTATGGCGATATTCCGAAACGGCGTCCACCTATAGAACTAAGGCCCACTCCCTTTTAAAATACTCATTAACACCTTTCGTTTGATACCCATATTGTACAAACGCATTCTAGAGTCACCCCTGGTCCACCTTTATGGCGATATCTCGAAAAGGCGACCACCTATACAACTACCTTTAATTTGATATCCATATCGTACAAACACATTCTAGAGTCACCCCTGGTCCACCTTTATGGCGATATCTCGAAAAGGCGACCACCTATACAACTACCTTTAATTTGATATCCATATCGTACAAACACATTCTAGAGGCACCCCTGGTCCACCTTTATGGCGATATTTCGAAACGGCGTCCACCTATGGAACTAAGGCCCACGCCCTTTTAAAATACTCATTAACACCTTTCATTTGATACCCATATCGTACAAACAAATTCTAGAGTCAACCCTGATGCACCTCTATGGCGATATCCCTAAATGGCGTCCACCTATAGAACTATGGCCCACTCCCTCATAAAATACTCTTTAATACCTTCCATTTGAAACCCATGTCATACAAACACATTTCAGGGTTACCCTCGATTCATTTTCCTACATGGTTATTTTCCCTTATGTTGTCACCATATCTCTCAACTGAGTATGTAATGTTCGGTTACACCCGAACTTAACCGTCCTTACCTGTTGTCTATGTTCTATTCATAAACGAGGGAACTTTAAAGCTATGCACAAAGTTTGATCTCACAACCTAAGGCATTTGCATGCGTGACATCTTAAATGCATACAACCAAAGTTTTTTTTTTAAATCGCAATTACATTTTTTATTATTTATTAGTAAATAACACAAAAAGATATGTTGCCATTTGGACTGCTTATTGAAATATCACCATATCTCAGCTGCCGTTCCGAAAACGCCCTATCTTAGCATAAATTTTTTGTCTTGACAATTTTTCGCCAATTCTATAAATTTTCGAACATCTAAATTACACACATTTGTATATAAAGCCGGATAAAGGGGGTGAAAAGGTTCTATCCCACGTGCTAGCACAGCAAAAAGTTTTCCATCCTTAACGGCCGGTGCACCAGTGTCTCCCCGACAAGTATCACTTGTCCCTGTCGGATCTGTTAAACAAATTAGTGTTGTTGGGAAATTTCTCCCTTCCTCCCCATAAAGAGCCGCATAACGAAACACACATTCGTTGTGTGGGACTACTTGAAGTTCAACTGATTGGAGTATATGCGAAGGTTGTTCAGTCTCTTTAGTTGTCGAACCCCATCCACTAACTAGAAATTTTTCGCCCGGATTTAATTCAGTATCGCAAAGTTTTATTGTTTTTCTTTTTGGGCACTCGGCGATGTGTGAAGACACCAAAATCACAGCTAAATCCATTTCTTCCCATTCCCGTTTAATATCACATGGACGAAGTATACCCTCCACAGTGCGAACATAGCTTGGAATACGGAAATCGTGTTCACCAAATTGAAGAGTGATCTGAGACAGGATTAAATCTTTCACGCATGATTTAGACGTAAGCACCTTCCTCCAAGTGATTACAACACCAACGCACTTATATTTATTCTCATAATGTATTGACACTAAATGTGCGCTATCCTTTATTTCCGTATTACGGCCACCTATAACGCGATATTGCGAAAGTGTATTAGTAAAAATGCAACTAAGGAAGACAAAGAGAATCGCAAAAGAATTTCGTAAATTCATTTTATTCTAAGATTTTCCGTAGATTTTTAAGTTTATAGTGAAGAAAGTTGAAATTTGTGGGTGCTATTTATACAAAATTTTTTTGTGTAAATAAAAATGGGTTTTAAATTGGAAAAAAGACATCCTACTAAATGTATGTTATTGTATCAGCAGTGTGTGACAAGACACGATTTTAATTTAGGTACATTCGATTATTGAATACAAAAACAAAAACATTAACACAGCAATATATCAGCACTCTGGTGTTTGGGAGTGTACTCAGTTTGTAGTAGCAATATAGATGTATGAAATATATGGTAATTGGCGGCCGCCATGGTGTTGTGGTAGAGTGCTCCGCTTGTCACAGCTAGGGTCCTGGGTTCAACTCCCGGGCACAGTAACATCAAAAATTTAGATATAAAGTTTTTCTAAGCAGGGTGACCCCTCGGGAGTGAGTCGTTAAACACTCCGGGTGTTTTTCTGCCGTAAAAAGTTCTCAGTGAAAATGCATCTTGCATATGCCCCACTCGAAGTCGGCATAAAACATGTATGCCCGGTTCCGCCAAGTTTTAGGAAAAACTAAAATGAGCAAGACCCAAATTGAAAGAGAAGCTCGGCCTTAAATCTCTTCGAAGGTTATTGCGCCTCGCATTTATTTATTTAATTGTTTATTTATATACAATGATTGATAAAATAATAGGGACAACTTAGTGCGAAATACTAAATAAATTATATAAGCAGCACCTTCGATATCTCTCTATGCACCCTATAAAAATAGCATTGTGAAGTTGTTCTTTTGCTAAAAAGTGAACCCGTTGGAGTTTGGTTTGGAAAAAATAATAGGGACACAACGTGTTTATAGATATTTTTGCAATATATGGTAAAAACTTCGTTCTTGAAACTTCTTATAAAGCCCTATAAAACTGCACTTTTATGGGGTATGGAGCACTAAGAAAGTATTTAAGGCAAATATCGGCACCTCACTTTTAGAAATAAAAACGCGCCACAACTCTTATTATAAATGTAAATAAGTATAAACTTTATTAATTATAATTATTGTATATATGTATTAATAATGTCGCTTTTATTTATTTTAATGATTTATTTGAGAGTCGTAAATAGTGTGGCGGATAGCGTACAACTAACTTAAAGCGGTCCATCACACTCCATTGGTCCATCACACTCCATTGGACCGCTTAACTCCTAACTTAAATAAAATTTAAAAACATGTTTCAAGTTAAAAGGTTTTATTGAAAACAATACTTACATTAAGTAATAATAATACTAAAAAATAGAAAATAATTAGGTAGGTCCTAGGTACTAATCATCACACTCCTCATCAATGTAGGGCGTTAATCACAAAAATAAATAAAAGCGTTGGGCGCGTGACATTTCTAAAACGTGAGGCGTAGCATAACCTGATTAAGGTTCAGTTGGTCGTACTTATAAATATATGAAAATATGATTTTTAAAGATATGAGCGGTTGACTATCAATAGAAATTTGACGCTACCCACACTTTTATTTATTTGTCTCATTAACGCCCTACATTAATGAGGAGTGTGATGACTAGTACCTAGGACCTACCTAATTATTTTCTATTTTTTAGTATTATTATTACTTAATGTAAGTATTGTTTTCAGTAGAACCCTTTAACTTAATTTTTTTCTTTAATTATTTTATTTTATTTGGAATAATTTTCTTAAAAGTATTCAAGTAATCTTGATTGAAAAATGATTCCTCAAGTTAATGAAGTTTTGTACAAAAATAAGAACTTCTTACTAATTGCATTGAAATTGTCCTCAATTAAAGAAATTTTTTAGGAAATGTTTTTTGTTTTTCTTTTTGCATCTTTTTTCTGAGTGTAAGGATACAGTTAAATTATCGAGATCATACACAACACATACAAATCACATAAATGATCAAGCGTACTTACGCACGTAAATAAATACTGAATAGAAAATTTAAAACAAGTTTTAAGATCAGCAGTCTTGTTGCCCATTACCGGCCAAAACATGAGTAAAATGAGCAAGGTTGGAAAAAGGTGGCGTATGCGTAAACGGGTTTTAGCCAAAATTTATCAAACGCCGTGCGACTATGACGTGAACCCAACAGACGAACAGCCTAGTGCTCAACCCATCTCTCGTCGGCAGTCCCAGGGAGATAAGTAGCATTACTTAGACGGTAGGAGTTAAGGTGCACGTTAAAATCCCTTACTGACTTTAAGGCTTTTGGCGCTTTCTCCAAAGAAAAAAGGGTGCGCGTACTTATCTAGAAGTATTTCTTGTTTGTCATCATTAAGAAGTAATTACAATTAATTACAATAAAATAATAAGAGGACTAGAAAAAGATTGTCAATAAAGTCAATCAAGTTCAGTTTAAATTTGAAATATTAAATAAATAAATAAATATCTATTTGCTTGCATTAAGTGTAACATAAACTCGCGAGTTAATCGTAATTGTTATTTTTAAATTATGTCCACTGCCGTAGCATCTTCCAGTAACGGCTGAATCGGTCATTCAGTTATCAGTGGCTTATGAATAAGCGTAGTCTGAAGAAAAAAGTGAACTCATTTCCATTTCCTTTCTATTTTGTTAAAATAAAAGCGAAAGGTGTTAACGCTGCAATTAAACACTCAGTCGTATGCAGTTGTCATTGCTGAAGTCCTGAGGGAGGTAAATACGCGAAAATATACACATAAGCGCAGGATAATACAAAATGTAAGCACGTGTGTATATTTATTTCATTCATTCATCGAATTTTTCTTTTTAATTACAACTCAAATTGCGTCTGAAGTGTCATAAATGACAGTGAAAGTGTAAAGGCGAATCGTGCTTAAAGTCGAGCAGATATTGTAATTATATACTTATTTTGTATGTATGTTGTGTATACAATACATATTGATGCATTTGTCCTTGTAATACATTCATTCGTTGATGCTGATTATTAAAAGCTGTGCATCGGAAACGGAAACATCATTTTGTTCCAGCAGGCGTTAGCTTTTCTCTCGCTGTTAATGATACTTCCCAGCTGCCACCCTGCCTACTCAATGGAAGTTTGAGTGATTTTGATTCGTAAATATAGTATGAAAAAGCAGTGTATAGATTCCTGAAGAGTTCCTGGTGTGATATTGGTCCTTATAAAATAAGTAAAATTTCGTTCTAACACTTCCAACACTTCTTCCATATTTTCATGCTTCATGCTTACGCAACATGTTGCTAAAGATTTGCTTATCTTTTTTACTTCTGAGGTAAACAAAAACATATGCATGGAAAGGAACAATCGCGGCGCACGCTTCCTGATTCTGGTTTTGTTACAGAGTAAAATCAGATAAAAATCTGGGCCAGTGAGGATTCCTTTTAAGCGAGAAGAACATACTTAACTAAATCTTAAACCAATCCTGCGGAAGTTTTTCACTTTTGTGTTGATCTCAAATTGCCGCATATAGCTTGGGTCTTCCCGAAATAGTCATAAGGTCACACGCAAATTTTCTAAATGGCCATAAAGTCAAATTGAGAAAAAAAGCTCATAAAGTTAATTGACGTTAAGACCATTTGTTTTGATCCGATTGATTGTATGGCCATTTGAAGTTGTCATAGCGTCAATTGACCGTTGACCTTATGTTATCCTACCTAAAAATTACTCAGACGTGCTAGACTAACTTTAAGTCTGGTTGACGTAGTCTGAAATATACCATGGCTACTCTGTTGCAATAAAAAGTGTTAGTTTTGTTATACTGGGCTATTGGAGGTAAATTTTGGATACTCTATAAAATATGCAGGAACTTTTCCGCCTTTGGCTCTATCGAATAACTTCCGTGGAATCTTTATATATCTGCTAAGCAAAAAATTTAATCAGTATAGCGCAACTAAAGCGATAAATCTGAAGTGAATCCGTGTTTTCAAACTATCTTTTCTACTCTTACTTAAACATTTGACAGATAAGCCACATCACAGCTTTTTATTAAGTAGCACTGCATTTCATTGTAACCTGTTCTAGGTGATTTGCATTATCAATTTAAATTTGTTATTCAGGATTTCTGCGAAAATCCACTTATACACTTTTAAACTTAAAGGACTCGTATGTACATATATGCTTCTATATATTAATCAGGTAATCAATCTAGACGTTAAATTCACTCCCATAATCATTGGCAAGCACTAACCTGGCACACACTCACATTCACTTGCCACTTGCCACATGCACACAAACACTTCTTGTCTTATGTTAGCTTTGCAATGTAAGTGCGGTCGACAACATTCCTTGCAAAAAGATAATAAACGCGCTCCTAAATGGAGTCATCAGTGCAATATACCGCTCCTTCAGTATGATGACATAATCTGACTCAATAATCATATCGACCAAATGCAATGTGAATGTATGTATGTTGGTTACTAAGTTTTCTGTTAAAGTTGAATTAGCTTTGAAAAGCAAATAGGTTATTTATACATATATGTACATACATACAAAAGTTTGTGCTTTTATGTGCCCAGATAATGTATAGTGAGAGTTATGGCTACAACTTATGTTTTTGTTATGTAAGCATTTTTTATGACTTCTCTCGGATATGCAGCCAAACGTAGATGCTTATATGTATAAATCTTTATTTATGTTCGTATTTCCGTATGAGCAGCTCCTGCTTGATGTGTTGTGGCATATTGCATGTGCAAGAACTCTGTCAATCGCCTGAAAGGTAATCAAGCTTGCGAGTATTTTTATGAATATTGCAGTTGGTGGGAAATTCTTTTGCAACAATTGCGAACATCAAATATGCTGCTTCGCCTACTTTTACGACAGCAGAGGTTTGTTATGGAAAATGATTTTTAGCAGCGCTGTTAATGTTTGAAACAAAAAGTTAAACTACATTTAACTCATACAGGGTTTTTTCAATGTAAACTAGAAGTAAGCTCAAACAGAGACAACGACCACGTCAACTTTAAAACCAAGGGTCTAGCTAGATTTTATTCTTTAATATTATGGGCCCTCCATGGAAATAATGACAAGGCCGTTGACAGTTTGTTGATGCTTTTTATGGATGACCCTGACTGGCAAAGACTTTCTTTCAAATAGAAATTTCTTCCTCGAAATATGTAATTAAATTCTCCTTAAAACAAGGAAACTTGTCTTATATGAATGAAAATTTTCTTTATTATTAAAAAAAGTCGTATACTAAATTGAGGAAAAAATGTCTATGGCGCAAAATCCATTCCCTTTTTTCTATTTCTGAATTAGTTTATTTTTGTGTGCGTGGACTAATATTGTTGTCTATCTTGGCACGTAATGTTTTTCCTAGGTTGAAACCGTCTAAACAACGGACCCTTGACATTTTGTAAGTGCCTTCTACGGACAGACGAGTTTTTTCTAGGCTGGGCCCGGTCAAGAGAAATAATTGAAAAGAAGAATTAGCTGATTGTAAATTTTACGAACTGAGTCAGATTTTTTACTGCTTTGCTTTGCTTAACTTAGAAGTGTTTTAGCTAATTGACAGGAATAGAAGCAAACAAGGTCTATGTATGCCACATTCCTTCATAACTTTTGATAAACTTATCTAAAAAGCTCAAAAGTATGTAAGTAAATATTAATACGCAAGGGGTAAAGATAGCGACATCAAATTTCCTGCAATACTTTGCATGCCATTGGCTGATAAGCTGTCGATTTAAGCATCGCCAGACAATATATGAATAGCAACTTTCATTGAAACAATGTTTTAGGCAAACAAAAAGTTAATAAATTCTCCAAATATTAGTGGGTTAGGGCTATGGCGAAAAATTAAAAACTAATTAGTTGGCTGTGGTATGGTTAGGGTGTTATGGTATGGAACTATTGACCAATTACATAGATTTTCATAAGATTTGTTGGGTCAGCTGTTTTATATGAATATATGCACATATAAGGCGTAGAGTAGTGTCAAGAAAGGAATAACCCAAATTTTTTTCAGTGTGGTGTAACATCTTTTTCGCGGTGATGCCTTAACTTTAAAAAGTGTCAATTTATTCTAGATTTTTTTGCCCACAACGTTTTTAGCAATAATGAAAAAGATAAAAACTGAGATAAAATGAAAAATAAATAACAAAAATTCTAAACTTGAATCGGACCAAGAGCCTGTTACATAATATTCAGTGAGTTTGCTCAATCTTTTATTATTTCCTCTGTTGAGCTTTTTATTATCGTATTATGACAGTATTTTATCATGTTTGTAATCTGTGCGAGTTACATTTAAATACA
The DNA here is from genome assembly GCF_040869045.1 of Eurosta solidaginis. Classification (NCBI taxonomy): domain Eukaryota; kingdom Metazoa; phylum Arthropoda; class Insecta; order Diptera; family Tephritidae; genus Eurosta; species Eurosta solidaginis. The sequence continues at coordinate 2,682,217 of NC_090320.1, read as the reverse complement.
TGTACTACCTGCCTTATTGTTGCTTGGATAACAAATGGGCCTTCGATAAAAATGCTAATAATATACATATATGTATATGTATGTGTGTACATACAAATTTTGCAAAAAATCGGCGGACGTGTGTGGTTTTTAAATAGACACGTGCGGACTCAAGTCAATCTCCTTCTCTCTTTTCTCTTCTCTCAATTTCTTGTCATTCTTCTGCATCCCTTATTGCCTGTCCCAGAAGGTGTTATGTATTTTATTCCAGTCCCAATCCCATTCCGAGTCTCAGTCCCAGTCCTAGTCCTAATCCCAGTCCCAGTCCGTTTCTGGATAATATATTACTCTGTACTAAAGCACTCATCCACATATTCTATAAACACATTCTAGGGGTACCCGGGCCCACGTTTTGGCCTATATTTCGAGACCCTAGTCACCCAGGGGTATGAAAATTGCCCTCTAATAAAGCACTCATCAACAGCTTTCATTTGATATCCACATTCTATAAACACATTCTAGGGGTACCCGGGTCCACGTTTGGCCTATATCTCGAGACCCTAGTCACTCAGGGGTATGAAAACTACCCTTTACTAAAGCACTCATCAACACCTTTCAGTTTTTATCCATATTCTATAAACATATTCTAGGGGTACCCGGCTTCACGTTTTGGCCTATATCTCGAGACCCTAGTCACCCAGTCACCTATCCTATATTTCAAGTTAGATCAAACTACATACGGGGTGCACAACAAAGTCAAAATCGGTTCAGTAGTTTAGGAGTCCATTGGTCTCAATTGTGTGACACGTGTTTTTTTATATATTAAGAAGAAGATTAATTCATGTCTTTATTTCGGCTTCGCATGCATATTTATCAGTTTTGCCAGGTTGATACCTCTAAATCGAATATCACAATGAAAATTTCTTTAAAGATCTCAGCAACAACTTTCATTTGATAACCATAATACACACACATTCTAGGGTTCCGTGTTTTGGCCTATATCTCGAGACCATAGTCATCCAGCGGTGTAAAACTTACTCTGTACTAAAACACACATCAACAGCTTCAATTTGATACCCATAATGTAAAAACACATTCTATGTGTATCCGGGTCCCCGTTTTGGCCTATATCTCCAGACCCTAATCACCCAGCGGCATAAAACTTACTCTGTACTAAAGCACACATCAACAGTTTCAATTTGATATCCATAATTTAAAAACACATCATAATTTTACCCTGATCCACGTTTTGGCCTATATCTCGAGACCCTAGTCACCAATAGGTATGAAAACTACCCTGTACTAAAGCAATCATCGACAGCTTCAATTTGATACCCATAATGTAAAAACACTATCTAGGCGTTCAAGGGCCCACGTTTTGGCCTACATCTCGGGACCGTAGTCACCCAGAGGTATGAAAATTACCCTCTACTAAAGTACTCAGCAACAGCTTTCAGTTTTTATCCATATTCTATAAACATATTCTAGGGGTACCCGGGTCCACGTTTTGGCCTATATCTCGAGACCCTAGTCGCCGAGGGATATGAAAATTACCCTCTACTAAAGCACTCATCAACAGCTTTCATTTGATATCCATATTACACTCACATTCTAGGGGTTTCCGGGTCCACTGTTTGGCCTATATCTCGAGACCCTAGTTGTTGTTGTTGTAGCAGTGAATGGTAGGTATGAAAACACTCATGTGAAAAGCACTCATCAACAGCTTTATTTTGATATCCATATTGTATAAGCACATTCTAGGGGTGCCCGGGTCCACGTTTTGGCCTATATATACCCAGTATCAAAGTACTCTTAAACAGCTTCCATTTGATACCCATATTGTACAAACACATCCCAGGATTACCCAGGTTCTCGTTTTGATCTCAAGACCCTAACCAGAACGGGATAAAAACTATCCTATTTCCGTTCCCTGGTTCTAAGCTACTTTTTCACCAATATTCAGCCAATCCGTTCTTGAGTTATGCGTAGGGTAACTAACACCACTTTCTTTGATATATATACATATTAAAATAAAAACTCCCAGCTGTGAGCGTAAAAATTTCAATTCTTAGTAAGATAATGTATTAAGTTGTTGGTGGATTGCACTAAAGCTTTTAGAAAAAATTTTATTTTTAATTATTTTCCATTCAGTGGCGTAACTATACCATCTGGGGCCCGTGGCAAATTCCTTTCATGGGCCCCTATCAATAAAAATCGTCACGTTGTACTCAGTTTAATTTTAACAAACTTCAAGATTTTCAGCGTACTCAATTATTTAATCTATTTATTTATTTAATCTTGAAATTGTTACATTTCTTACAGACTAATTACAAATGTAGGCAAATACCAACTAACTTAACTGGTCATTAAGTAGCATTTTAAACCTATTTTCACAAAAGGAGAAATCCAAAACTGAAGATTTCGGAAGCAAATTAAACTCTTTAAGAGCTCTGACAACAGGAGCATTGGCAGCATAATCAGTCCTCGCCAGCCCCACATAAAATGTGGCATGATTCTTTAAACAAATATTAGGAATAAGAAAGAAAATACGTTCAAGTAAAAAGGGGCAGTCCACCACCCCAGATATCAAATTAAAAATGAAAGTTAGAGATAAGAAGGTTCTCCTACAATTTAGTGTCTTAAGACCGATAAGCAAACATCTAGACTCATAAGCGGGAACCGGAAGTTCAAAATGAAGGGGTCGCAGAGCATACGTAATAAAGATTTTCTGAACTCTCTCCAATCGACTAATATGACAGGAATAATACGGACGCCAAATAAAAGCAGCATATTCTAGTTTCGAGCGTACCAGTGAAGTAAAGAGTGTCTTTAAAGTATACGGATCAGAGAAATCTGAACTGAAACGTCTGACAAAAGCCAGCATAGAGTACGACTTAGCTATGGTATAGTTAAGATGGCTATGAAAAGTAAACTTGGAATCAAAGACCACCCCAAGATCAGTGATTTTAAAAACAATGTCTAGTTGTGAGCCACCAATAAAATATGAAGTAGGGATAAGAGTACGAGACTTGGAATAGGAGACATGGGAGCATTTTTTAATATTTAAGGGAAGCATATTTTTCTGACACCAAGCTACAACATTGTCAAGATCACTCTGAAGTTTCGTCGAGTCAGAGGAACACGTTATTTTGCTAAAAATCTTCATCTCATCAGCATACAAGAGAAATTTTGAATATTTAAAACAAGTAGTAATATCATTGATGAACATCACAAAAAGAATCGGACCCAATATACTTCCCCGAGGAACCCCAGAGAAGGCAATAAAAGAATACGAGGACACCCCATCAACTACAACTTCACATGATCTATTAGAAAGATACGATTTAATCCAATTTAAAAAATTTGAATGAAAACCAAAACTTTGTAACTTTGATAACAAAATACGATGGTTAACTTTATCAAACGCTTTCGAAAAATCCGTATACACTGTGTCAACTTGGGCGCGGTTACTAAAGGCTTCAATGCAGTATTCGGAGAAAACTGCTAAATTAGAAGTGGTTGATCTCCCATACATGAATCCATGCTGATCAACAGAGATGAGACGATGAATGGAGAAAAGAATTTTATTTTTCACTATGCATTCAAAAAGTTTTGAGACAGTGGAAATTTTAGAAATAGGGCGATAATTGGAAATATCGTTTTTATTGCCAGATTTAAAAACTGGCGTGATAAAGGAGATTTTCCATGCACCAACGAAGACGCCTTGCTCAAGGGATTTATTGAAAAGCAGCCAGATCGGGTAGGCGAGAGCTGCGCAGTTTTTAAAAAGGTGAGACGACAACCCATCGACATCAGTCTGTGACGACATCTTGATTTGACGAATCCCAAGTTCAATATCATCTAACGAGAGTTCAAGAGCCCCAAAGTTTAGTGAAAAACCACTAGCATCCAAGGCACTAAAAAAACCACCACTACTCAAGACAGGGTCAGCCTCAAAATTCGTGCTGAAAAAATCTGCAAAAAGATTTGCAGCATCTAAAGCCGAATCCGCTTGTGTATCTTTGTAAAATACAGCAGAGGGAATACTAGAACACGATCTCTTTGACTTCACATAACGCCAAAAAGCCTTCGGATTCACTTTAATATCGTCTTCAAATTTACTTATATAATTCCGCTTCAAAACTTTGCTCAATGACTTAAATTCTTTCAAATATTTTAAATACAATTCCTTGGAAGTAGGAGACCTAGATTTTTTAAATTTTTTGAAAAACTTGTTTCGCAAATTCTTCAGTTTTTTCAACTCTTTTGTGAACCAAGGAATTTTGTAAACCTTTTTTCTTACACTCGGAATATGTTCGCAACAAATGCAATTTAAATTATTCTTAAAAATATTAAAACAACTGGTAACTTCAACCTCAGCAAATAGCCAATCCCAATCAATAGACTCAATTGCCGCATTAACAGCATCAACATCGTAATTTTTAAAACAAAACTTTGAAAGTGAATCTTCTACGTAAGAATTAAACTCATAAAATTCCAAATGAAGAACAAGCGGTACATGATGGGGACCAGGAGTGGACAAAGGGTATAGACATTCCTGGAGGCAAAAATTCATATTATCACTTAAAAATATGAGATCTAATATTCTATTAAGACTGTTATTAAAACTGTTAATCTGACTAAGGTCACATCTTGAGAAGCCGTCAATCAAATAGGTTTCAGCAAACGCATTTGAAGACATAGGAAGAAGCCCCCGACTATTATTAAAAGTAGACCGTTCTAGATTACTGAGGTTGAAGTCGCCAAAAACGCAAACATTTTCATGACTAGATGCTAAGGCTAAAATATTATCAACATGCTCTTTATAAAGTAAATCGCTACTAGTAGGCGGTACATAAGAAACACAAATTAAAAGTTTAGAAACTCCATGTACAGAAACGCAAAGCATATCTAAAAGAGAATCAGCATTCGGCAATGGCACCAGAGCAGGCATGCTTAACGAACGAAACGATATCATTTCGTTACGATAATCAACGCTAATAAACGAAACGAAGTCACTTCGTTTCGTTTATTAACGTTGATTATCGTAACGAAATGATATCGTTTCGTTCGTTAAGCATGCCTGCACCAGAGTCGCTCGATATTTTCGCCGTATCGCAATTAAAACGCCTCCTCCTCTAGACAGACCAGTTTTTAATGCATCGCGATCTTTTCGAGAAACGCAGAATAAATTTTCATCGAAAAATTCACCATCCATAAAAGTGTCATTTAGCCAGGTCTCGACAATAACAAAGATGTCAAAATCCAAGTTTGAACTCATCGTATATACACGTTGTATATGTCCCAGTAATGGCTATAGACCTCCTCTCTTAGGCAAGAGAGAATTTTCGAGTTGCCTATAACATCATCAAAGTATAAAGATTGGTATATATAATTTTCAATAGACAGAATATCCAAGTTACATAACCTGTCTTGTCGCGTAGAGTTTCTTAGCTGTAGATTTAAGCATAGTCAGATACCCATATACTACAAGATATGAATAGCGACTTTCATTGAAACAATGTTTTAGGTAAACAAAAATTCAATAAATTATCCAAATATTAATGGGTTAAGGATATGGATAAAAATCAAAAACCAATTAGTTGGCTGTGGTATGGTTAGGGCGTTATGGTATGGAACTATTGACCAACTACATAGATTTTCGTAATATTTGTGCGATCAGCTGTTTTATATGAATATATGTATATATAGGTTAGAGTAGTGTCAAGAAAGGAATAACCCACATTTTTTTCAGTCTCAGTTCAGTTTCAATTTATTCTAAATTTTTTTGCCCATAACGCTTTAAGCAATAATAAAAAAAGATAAAACATTAGATAAAATGAGAAATAAATAACAAAAATTCTAAACTGGGATCGGACCAAGAGCCTGTGATAGTAAGTGCTACAGTTATATAATATTCAGTCCGTTTGTTCAATCTTTCTTTGATTTCTTCTGTTGAGTTTTTTATTATCGTGTTTTATCATATTTCATCATGTTTACAATCTGCAGATGGGCTTTCGATGAAAATGCTAGTAATATATGTATATATAGGTGTATTTTTTTTCAAGCGAGCTTGAAGAAAACGCTTCAACTAGCTAAACAGTTTCATTATGCCAAAACCATACAGATGGTGGAGGTTTATCAGCTAATTGTTACTTTTTTTCGCTGCTATGACATTACTACTTCTAGCGCAGTATGTTTTTGACACTCAACCAGAGAATTACAAAAACAAAATATATGAAATGCGTGTGTTTGTTTGTATGTATGTCACCCTGCCGCCACGCTGTTATTTTGTTATTTTTGTTTATCTGCACATTCGTATGTTCATTTCATTCGCTCGTTCACAATAGTGCCCTATTTTTGAATATGCAACACTATACCACACTATCAATCAGGTCGACAATTACCTAAGCGGTTTCAACTGAAAGCGCTTAGCCAACTCAACTCGATTACTTTTTATTGTTGCTTTCCATGCAATTCGGTAAGCTAGCTAGTGTTTTAATTGTACTAGTTAGCAACGAAATACAGCTTATGTATGTACATACAAATTTTGCAAAAATATAGGCTGACGTGTGTTGTTTTTAAATAGACACGTGCGTACTCCAGTCATGGCTTTTTGTTTAGTCAGTTAAGAAGAAACTTGTTAGCTCCAAAAGAGAGCAACATTATCAACAGAGCATTTGCTTTTATTTTTATATACATATATTAAAATAAAAACTCTCAGCTGTGAGCGTAAAAATTTCAATTCTTAGTAAGATAATGTATTAAGTTGTTAGTGGATTGCACTAAAGATTTTAGAAAAAGCTTTATTTTTAGTTCAGTGGCGCAAATGTACCATCTGGAGCCCGTGGCAAATTCTTTTGATGGGCCCTATCAATAAAAATCGTCACGTTGTACTCAGTTTGATTTTAGCAAACTTCGAGATTTTCAGCGTACTCAATTACACGTTGTATAAGTCCCAGTAATGGTTTTTCAGCACTAGCTGTAGTCACTGGAATTGTAAGAAATAACAGTAATAAGTGCATATTTCAGGAAAGCTGCAAGGAAAATTATTTTTTCTTATTAATACTTCAGCAAGGTCTCTAATACACGAATATTTTTCCATTTCGTCTTTGCAAGGGGTCGAAACTGAGAATTTCTCCGGCAATGGATTCCGATATGTCTTTTTATACTCAGCGTGCTTTGCACACAGAGTATATTAACTTTGATTGGATAACGGCTGATTGTACAGGTATAAAGGAAAGCCATGTCCGTCCGTGTGTCCGTTAACAAAATAACTTGAGTAAATATTGATATATCATCACCAAGTTTGGTACACGAGCTTATCTGAACCCATAATAGACTGGTATTGAAAATGAGCGAAATCGGAAGATAACCATTCTCACTTTTTATATATAAATGAAAAATATTAAAATTTTTCTATTTAAATATTATTTGTTTAACAATGAATTCACAGACTGAAAACTGAAAAAACTCAAAACTGAAACTCAAAATATATTTTTATACATTTTTCTATTACAATTTTTTAACAAATGCTATCTTTGGTTATTCCAAAAATTATTTAAGCATTTTTTTAGAATATATTACAAAGTATTTATTTAAAATAATTAATTTATATTTATTAAACTAAACACTGCTTAACTTCTCCTGCAAGGAGCTCACGTTCATGTGTGGAATAATTTTCTTCAGCTCTTGAGAGAGTTCTAGATATCATTGTAATAGGTCTACCATTTTGGGATAATACGGCTCCTAAGGCAAATGAAGAAGCATCTGTTGTAATTTTAAATGGCTTTGAATAATCGGGATGCTGGAGTAGTACATCTTCAGAAGACAAAATGGATTTTAATTTTCAAAAGATTTTCTTGCTTCATCATCCAAAGAGATTTTTACATATTTAGATTGTTTTATGTGACCATTATCACCTCTCAAATATGTAGTTAGGGGTTTAGATATATGAGCATAGTCTTTTATGAATCGTCGATAATAACCCGAAAGACTTACAAATTACCGTAAAGATCTAAGTGACTTAGGTTCTTCATAATTCACAATCGCATCAATTTTATCACTACATGTACGTATGCCTTTTCGTGAAATAATAACTCCTAAAAACTCTACCTCAGACTTAAAGAATTTTGATTTTTCAAGCGATACACGGATGCCTGCCTTTTCTTTTTTTTTAAGAATAAAATCAACATGCTGAAAATGCGAGCGTTCATCAGATGAAAATATGATAATATCATCAACCTAAACATGGCAGATTTTACCAATGCTGTCACGTAAAATATCATCAATGGCTCTCTGAAATATGCTTGGAGCATTTTTTTAGTCCGAAAGGCAATCGACAGAATTCATATTTGCCATTGTTAATACTGAATGCAGTTTTATGTCTGTCTTTTTCCGCAAGAGAAATTTGATGAAACCCAGATTTAAAATCCAAAGTAGTGAAAAAGTTTGACTGTCCTAAATTTGCTAAAATTACCGAAATATCTGGAATAGGATACCTATCTGAAGTAGTATGTTCATTATCTTTCGAAAATCAATTACCATTCTTAGTTTTTGATTGCCTTCATCGTCTAATCCTTTTTTAGTAACCACATGTACCGGTGAGTTATACGCAGAATATGATTTTCGAATTATACCATCAATAAGCAGATATTCTCTTTCCCCATTTATGAACCTTGCTGCAGATATGGGATTAGGATAGCTTCTAGAAAAAATTTGCTTATCTATGGTTGTATCTATTGTAGCCTCAACACGAGTATTATAAGGTAAGGCTCTATTAGGTTGAGCAAATGCATCAAAATTTTGTTGTATTAATTCACTAATTTTGATAAACAACTCCTGATTGTTCAGCATATTTATTTTTTGACATTCAAAATGACTAATTTTCTCCTTTCCTGACTTGTGATAGAGAAACTCTTCTTTGATATTTATTTGGGCTTCAATTTCACTCAAAAAATCATAGCCAATAATTGCATCGAAGCTATTAAGATTTGATAAAATATAAAATGTTGTGATCTTTCCTAATAAATTAATCCTACATTTTTCTGAAATATTATTTAATCTATTTAAAGATTTTATTTTGAAAGGTGAATCAACTTTTCTTATGCCTTTTAAAGAGTCAAATGATCTTATATAATTTTTTGATGTTCCGGTATCAATAAGAATTTTTATAACTTGTCCATTCGGAAGTGTTCTATTAATGAATGGCAAGTTCGATTTTATCCTAAAAATTTACCTCTTCAAAAGATTCATCTTCATAATTTTTAGATTCTTTTTCTGAATAATGTGAATTATTTTCTATGGCATTAACCCTTTGAATTTTGTGAAAATTTTGTGATTGAGTAGAACTATTGACATCATGTGTTCTTTTTGAATTATTGTTTGTAGGAAATCTAACATTAGAATGCTGTTGAGAATTTGAATGCATTAGTATATTTTGTTGACTATGAGGTTTCTTTATAATATTATCCTTGCAATCAGTTTGCCTTCTAAAGTTTGAACTTTGATAATCTATTTCCATTCGAATTTTATCTTGATTATATTGATTATTTACTCGATACAGAGGTTGGTTATTATTACGACGCAAAAAAGAAAAAGACGAATAATTCTTAATGAGCTTGCAACAGCATACGTATTTGCAAAGTCATACCTTTGCCTGTTATGTTGCAGTTCCTGAGCTGTAGCAAGTGCTGTGGGTAAATCAGCTGGATTTACAGAAAACAATGTGTCACAAAGTGGACGCCTTAAACCCGATACAAAAACCCTAAGAGCATTTTCTCTAGCTCTTTGATTAAAAGCATTTGTTAAAATTTCATTACCGCTATATGTCATAATATTTACACTCAGTTGAGCAGAGCTCACAGAGTATATTAACTTTGATTGGATAACGGTTGGTTGTACAGGTATAAAGGAATCGAGATAGATATAGACTTCCATATATCAAAATCATCAGGATCGAAAAAAAATTGGATTGAGCCATGTCCGTCCGTCCGTTCGTCCGTCCGTTAACACGATAACTTGAGTAAATTTTGAGGTATCTTGATGAAATTTGGTATGTAGGTTCCTGAGCACTCATCTCAGATCGCTATTTAAAATGGACGAAATCGGACTACAACCACGCCGACTTTTTCGATATCGAAAATTTAGAAAAACCGAAAAAGTGAGATAATTCATTACTAAAGACGGATAAAGCGATGAAACTTGGTAGGTGAGTTGATCTTATGACGCAGAATAGAAAATTAGTAAAATTTTGGACAATGGGCGTGGCACCGCCCACTTTTAAAAGAAGGTAATTTAAAACTTTGCAAGCTGTAATTTGGCAGTCGTTGAAGATATCATTATGAAATTTGGCTGAAACGTTACTCCTATTACTATATGTATGCTTAATAAAAATTAGCAAAATCGGAGAACGACCACGCCCACTTTAAAAAAAAAAATTTTTTTTTAAGTCAAATTTAAACAAAACATTTAATATCTTTACATTATATAAGTAAATTATGTTAACATTCAACTCCAGTAATGATATGGTGCAAGAAAATACAAAAATAAAAGGAAATTTCAAAATGGGCGTGGCTCCGCCCATTTTCATTTAGTTTGTCTAGAATACTTTTAATGCCATAAGTCGAACAAAAATTTACCAATCCTTCTCAAATTTGGTAGGGGCATAGACTCTATGACGGTAACTGTTCTCTGTGAAAACGGGCGAAATCGGTGGAAGCCACGCCCAGTTTTTATACACAGTCGACCGTCTGTCCTTCCGCTCGGCCGTTAACACGATAACTTGAGCAAAAATCGATATATCTTTACTAAACTCAGTTCACGTACTTATCTGAACTCATTTTGTATTGGTATAAAAAATTGCCGAAATCCGACTATGACCTCGCCCTTTTTTTCGATATCGAAAATTACGAAAAATAAGAAAAATGGCATAATTCTATACCAAATACGAAAAAAGGGATGAAACATGGTAATTGGATTGGTTTATTGACGCAAAATATAACTTTAGAAAAAAACTTTGTAAAATAGGTGTGACACCTACCATATTAAGTAGAATAAAATGAAAAAGTTCTGCAGTGCGAAATAAAAAACCCTTGAAATCTTGGCAGGTATTACATATATAAATAAACTAGCCTTACCCGCGGCCCAGTCCGTAAGGAGAAATTGAAATATATGGGTTATTCACGTTAGCCTGCTTATCAAGTTATCTGTTTAAAATTTTGTTTCTGTGTAATGCATTTTATATTTGTAAATGATTAAAAAAGAACTAAATGAGCTGATAATCTTATAGGATCCCAAAATGATCCCGAAATTATCCATAAAAAGCAATGAAATGAACACGACGCTATCGCGGACGGATTCCTAAAACCATCCAGAAATGCCCCCAAAGGGTCTTCAAAAGTTCCCGGAATAGACCCAAAAAAACTCGAAATGACAACCACACGATTCTAGACTTATCCAGAGAACAACCAACGGTCTCCCGGACGGATCTCAAAAACCAACCAGAAAATATCCAAGAAGGGTTAATAAATTATCCCGACATAGTCCAGAAAAAGTTCCGAAATGACCCCGAGGGGAGCCACGACGTATCGCGAAAACCATACAGAAATGATTACAGAGGGATCCCAAAATGATCCCGAAATAGTCCGGAAATAACCCCGATGGGATCCCGCACGGATCCAGAAATGATCCCGGAAGGTCCCAACACTATCCCGAAAAAGTAACAAAAAAGTCTCGAAATTACTCCTATGGCATCCCGGACGGATCCAGAAATGACCGCGGAAGGGTCCCCCAAATCACCCTGATCCCATATTAGCCCTGAAAAAGTTCTGAAATGACCCAGACGGGCTCCCGGACGGATCCCGAAAACCATCCAAAAATGATCCCAAAATAGTCCCGAAGAAGTCCAGATATGACACTGACGGGATCTCGAACAGATCCCTTAATGACCCTGACGAGATCACGGACAGATCACGAAATCCATCCAGGAAATATATTGGAAGGGTCCCAAAATGATCCTGAAATAGTATCGGAAAAGTCCAGAAATTACCCTGATGGGATCTCGGACGGATCCTGAAAACCATGCTTAAATGATCCCGAAAAAGTCCTGAAATGACCCCGACGGGATCCTGGACGGATCCCGAAAACCTTCCAGAAATGATGCCGGAAGGGACCCCAAACGATCCCGAAAAAGTCCCGAAATGACCCCGATGGGATCCCTAACGGATCCCGAAAACCTTCCAGAAATGATGCGGTAGGGGACCCCAAAGGATCCCCAAATAGTCCCGAAATTACGATGACGGAATCCCAGACGGATCCCGAAAACCATCCAAAAATGATGGCGAAAGGGTCCCCAAATGATCCCGTATTAGTCGCGAAGAAGTCGCGAAATGACCCCGACGGGAAAACGGACGGATACCCAAACCCATCTAGAAATTATGCCGGAAGGTACCCCAAATGATCCCGAAAAAGTCCTGAAATGACCCCGACGGAATCCTGGGCGGATCCCGAAAACCTTCCAGAAATGATGCCGAAAGGGACCCCAAATGATCCCGAAAAAGTCCCGAAATGATCCCGGAAGGGTCCCAAAACTATCCCCAAAAAGTAAAAAAAAATCTGGAAGTGACTCCTACGGCATCCCGGACGGATCCCGAAATACCCCCGGAAGGGTCCCCAAATCCCAAAATGGTCCCGAAATTACCCTGATGGATCCGGCAAACCATCAATTGATGCCGGAGGGGTCCCCAAATGATCCCGAAATAATACAGAAAAAGTCATAAAATGCCCCCTAAAGGGTCTCGAAATTATCCCGAAATAGTCCCGAAATTACCCTGAAGGGTTCCCGTACAGATCCCGAAATCCATCCAGAAGTGATGCCGGAAGGGTCCCCAAATGATCCCGTATTAGCCCTGAAAAAGTTCCAAAATGACCCAGACGGGCTCCCGGACGGATCCCGAAAACCATCCAAAAATTATCCCGAAATAGTCCCGAATAAGTCCCGAAATGACACCGACGGGATCCCAGACGGATCCCTAAAACTATCCAGAAATGATGCCGGAAAGGTCCCCAAATTATCCCCTAATAGTCCCGAAATGACGCTGACGGAATCCCGGACGGATCCCGAAAATCAACCAGAAATGATAAAGGTATGTACCCCAAATGATCCCGAAATGACCCCGTCGGGATCCCGGACGGATCCCTAAAACTATCCAGAAATGATGCCGGAAAGGTCCCCAAATTATCCCCTAATAGTCCCGAAATGACGCTGACGGAATCCCGGACGGATCCCGAAAACCATCCAGAAATGATGCCGGTAGGTACCACAAATTATCCCGAAATGACCACGACGGGATCCCGGACGGATCCAAAAAACCAACCAGAAATGATGGCGGTAGGTACCCTAAATGATTCCGAAATAGCTCCGATATGACCCCGTCGAGATCCCGGAAAGATCCCTAAAACTATCCAGAAATGATGGCGTAAGGGTCCCCAAATGATCCGGTATTAGCCGCGAAAAAGTTCCGAAATGACCCCCACGGGATCCCGGACGGTTACCCAAACCATCTAGAAATGATGCCGGAAGGTACCCCAAATGATCCCGAAAAAGTCCTGAAATGACCCCGACGGGATCCTGGACGGATCCCGAAAACCTTCCAGAAATGATGCCGGAAGGGACCCGAAACGATCCCGAAAAAGTCCCGAAATGACCCAGATAGGATCCCTAACGGATACCGAAAACCTTCCAGAAATGATGCCGTAAGTGACCCCAAATAGTCCTGAAATTACGATGACGGAATCCCAGACGGATCCCCAAAACCATCCAGAAATGATGGCGAAAGGGTCCCCAAATGATCCCGTATTAGTCGCGAAGAAGTCCCGAAATGACCCCGACGGGATCCCGGACGAATACCGAAAACCATCCAGAAAAGATGCCGGTGGGTACACCAAAATGATCCCGCAAAAGGTCCGAAATGACCCAGAAGGGATCCCCGAGGGATCCCGGAAACTATCCAGAAATGATGCCCGAAAGGTTCCCAAATGATCCCCAAATAGTCCCGAAATGACCCGGACGAGATCCCGGACGGATCCCGAAACCCATACAGAAATGATGGTGAAAGGGTCCCCAAATGATCCCGTATTAGTCGCGAAATAGTCCGGAAATGACCCCGATCGGATCCCGCTCGTATCCAGAAATGATCCCGGGAGGGTCCCAAAACTATCCCCTAATAGTCCCGAAATTACGCTGACGGAATCCCGGATGGATCCCGAAAACCATCCAGAAATGGTGCCGAAAGGGCCCCAAATGATCCCGTATTAGTCGGGGAAAAGTCCCGAAATGACCCCGAAAACCATCTAGAAATGATGCCGGAAGGTACCCCAAATGATGCCGAAATAGTCCCGAAATGACATCGACTTGTAAGCCCTTTGTAAGCCCTCGACTTATTTGACCCCTTGAGTCTGTGATATTGGTGAAGGCATTATTAAAAAGTAATTGATCGAAGGGGTCGTGGGACCCCCACCCCTCTTCCCATGTTCGAAAAAAATTTCGCAAGTAGACTACTGTCTGTGTCCCAAATTTCATCAAAATCCGTGTAGCCATTCTGGCGTGATTCAGCCGCAAAGACGAAAAAATATAATAATTAAATTATAACTCTTCCTAGGGGGCGGGGACCACGCCCCTTTTGAAAAATATATAGCCAGTAGATCCTTCTAGACTATTGGCTATATGTGCGCAAAATTTCATTCAAATCGGTCCAGCCGTTCTTGCGTGATTGAGTCACAAAGACAAACGTCTGGACAAACATCCAAACATCCAAACTTTCCCATTTATAATATACTAGCCTTTACCCGCGGCCCCGTCCGCAAGGAGAAATTTAAATATATAGGCTATTCGCGTTAGCCTGCTTATCAAGTTATCTGTTTAAAATTTTGTTTTCTGTCTAATGCATTTTATTTTTGTAATTGAGTAAAAAAAAGAACTAAATGAGCTGATAACCTGATAGGATCCCAAATGATCCCGAAATTATCCAGAAAAAGCTACGAAATGACCCCCACGCTATCGCGGACGGATCCCGAAAACCATCCAGAAATGCCCCGAAAGAGTCTCCAAAAGTTCCCGGAATAGCCCCAAAAAAACCCGAAATGACAACGACACGATTCTAGACGTATCCAGAGAACCACACAGAAATGATCCCTGAAGGTGTTCCAAAATGATCCCGAAAAGGTTCCGAAATGACCCTGACGGGCTCCCGGGCGGATCTCAAAAACCATCCAGAAAATATCCAGGAAGGGTCCCTAAATTATCCCGACATACTCCAGAAAAAGTTCCGAAATGGCTCCGAGGGGATCCACGACGGATCGCGAAAACCATACAGAAATGATGCCGAAAGGGTCCGCAAATGATCCCGTATTAGTCGAGAAAAAGTCCCGAAATGACCCCGACGGGATCCCGGACGAATCCCAAAAACCATCCAGAAATGATGCCGGTAGGTATCCCAAATGATTCCGAAATAGTCCCGAAATGACCTCGTCGGAATCCCGGACGGATCTCGAAAATTATCCATAAATGATGCCGGAAAGGGCCCCAGATGATCCCCTAATAGTCCCGAAATTACCCTGATGGGATCCCGGACGGATCCCGAAAACCATCCAGAAATGATGCCGAAAGGGTTCCCAAATGATGCCGTATTAGTCGCGAAAAAGTCCCGAAATGACCCCGACGGGATCCCGGACGGATACCGAAAACCATCCAGAAATGATGCCGAAAGGGTTCCCAAATGATCCCGTATTAGTCGCGAAAAAGTCCCGAAATGACCCCGACGGGATCCCGGACGGATCCCGAAAACCATCCAGAAATGATGCCGGAAGAGCCCTCTAATGATCCCGAAAAAGTCCCCAAATGACCCCGACGAGATCCCGGACGGATACCGAAAACCATCCATAAATGATGCCGGTAGGTACCCCAAATGATCCCGAAATAGTCCCGAAGTGACCCCGTCCGGATCCCGGACGGATCCCGTAAAATCTCCAGAAATGATGACGAAAGGTTCCCCAAATGATACCGTATTAGTCGAGAAAAAGTCCCGAAATGACCCCGACGGGATCCCGGACGGATCCCGAAAACCATCCAGAAATGATGCCGGAAGAGCCCTCTAATGATCCCGAAAAAGTCCCCAAATGACCCCGACGAGATCCCGGACGGATACCGAAAACCATCCATAAATGATGCCGGTAGGTACCCCAAATGATCCCGAAATAGTCCCGAAGTGACCCCGTCCGGATCCCGGACGGATCCCGTAAAATCTCCAGAAATGATGCCGAAAGGGTTCCCAAATGATCCCGTATTAGTCGCGAAAAAGTCCCGAAATGACCCCGACGGGATCCCGGACGGATCCCTAAAACCATCCAGAAATGATGCCGGAAGAGCCCACAAATGATCCCGAAAAAGTCCCCATATGACCCCGACGAGATCCCGCACGGATCCCGAAAACCATCCAGAAATGATGCCGGAAGGGTCCCCAAATGATCGCGAAATAGTCCCGAAATGATTCCGGAATAGTCCCGAAAATGTTCCAAAATAACCCCGACGGGATCCCGGACGGATCCCGTAAACTATACAGAAATGATCCCGGAAGGGTCCCAAAATGATCCCGAAATAGTCCCGAAAAAGTCCCGAAATTACCCCGGCGTAATCCCGGACCGATCCCGAAAACCATCCAGAAATGATCCCGGAAGGGTCTCGATATGACCCTTACGGGATCACAAATAAGGTGAAGCTAATTATAAAACAATGTTAATAAGGCAGCAGGCGCATTGGAGCGAATAAAAAGTTTGATAGAAACATACAGGTAAAGCTAATAGAAGCGTGCTAATAAAAACAATTGATGGAGGGCGGATGGCGGGAGTAGAGGAGAGGACCACTGATCGTTCCTCCAAAATTGTCTAGATCTCGTTCTGTATGTACCAGATACCAAAAACTATTGATTTAGGAGAAAATTTAGATTGAGTTATAACAATTTATGGATTTTACACCAGAGGGGGAGATAAAGGGGGGCGGGCGGGGGGTGTCACTGCTTACTTTGTAAGCCCTCGACTTATTTGACCCCTTGAGTCTGTGATATTGGTGAAGGCCAGTATACGTAAAGTTATAATGTGTAAAAATTATGAAAAATAATTTCTCGAAGGGTCGTGGGACCGCCACCCCTCTTTCCATGTTCGAAAAAAATTTCGCTAGTAGACTACTGTCTGTGTCCCAAATTTCATCAAAATCCGTGTAGCCATTCTGGCGTGATTCAGTCGCAAAGACGAAAAAATATAATAATTAAATTATTCCTAGGGGGCGGGGACCACGCCCCTTTTGAAAAATATATAGCTAGTAGATCCTTCTAGACTATTGGCTGTATGTGTGCAAAATTTCATCCAAATCGGTCCAGCCGTTCTTGCGTTATTGAGTCACAAAAACAAACGTCTGGACAAACATCCAAACATCGAAACATCCAAACATCCAAACATCCAAACATCCAAACATCTAAACATCCAAACATCCAAACATCTTAACATCCAAACTTTCCCATTTATAATATATATTAGATTAGATATTAGAATTAGAATTAGATTAGCGGTATCCAACAGATGATGTTCTGGGTCACCCTGGTCCACATTTTGGTCGATATCTGGAAAACGCCTTCACATATACAACTACCACCACTCCCTTTTAAAACCCTCATTAATACCTTTAAATTGTATACCATATCGTACAAACCAAGTCTAGAGTCATCTCTGGTCCACCTTTATGGCGATATCTCGAAAAGGCGTCCACCTATAGAACTAAGGCCTACTCGCTTTTAAAATACTCATTAACACCGTTCGTTTGATACTCATATCGTACAAACAAATTCTAGGGTCACCTCCGATCCACCTTTATGGTGATATCTCGACACGGCGTCCACCTATGGAACTAAGGATCACTCCCTTTTAAAATACTCATTAACACCTTTCATTTGATACCCATATCGTACAAACAAATTCTATATTGAACCCTGATCCACCTTTATGTGCGATATCTCAAAAAAGCTATCACCTATAGAACTAAGCCCACGCCTTTTAAAATTCTCATTAACATCTTTCATTTGATACCCATGTCATACAAACACATTCCAGGGTTACCCTCGGTTAATTTTCCTACATGATTATTTTCCCTTATGTTGTCACCATAGCTCTCAACTGAGTCTTTAATCCATTATCAAGGTTTTTTATTTTCGTTAGTAAGTTTTAAATTATAATCCTTTTCGGATACATATTCACTTTTTCAATATCTATTTTCAAATTTTTATCCTTTCTTCAGGATTTTTATTTTTTTTAATTTTTATATATTACATTACTCGACAAAAAAAATCTCCAAAAATAAAATAGGACTTTCCTAAAGTAAAATTTTCTCCTGATTCCGAATATGACTTCCATTTTCCTGTGGCAGATCTAGCTTCCGAGATATCGGCGAAAATATGAAAATTCCCATTTTTGCAGAACACTACTTCATATAGATAGGGCAAAAATTTTTAGTTTTCATTTTTTCGTTTTAAACTGTTGAATTATGCATTATACTAATTCCCATAAACAATTCTTGACTTCACCTCCTTTCAGTATCTTCAGTAGTTTGGCCACTATGCCAAGAAACGTTGAAACATTTTTGAGAAAAAAGAAATTTTTTACAAAATTTCAGATTTAACCACTTTAAAATCGGAAAAATTCTATGGACGAAAAAAAGTTAGCCCTCCTATGTTGTAGGTAATTTAACTACGAAAATTTTAAGCATACCAGTACAACAATCGGACGTGCCGTTGAGACTACAGCCCCGTTAACTTGCAAGCGTCTATCCTACAATTTTTTATAGAGACAATTTTTATTCAAACTACGTTTTTATTTTTTTATAACGTTTTATTATAGACAGAGCTGGGTAGTAATGATTACTTTAGGTAATCAATATTCGTCGATTCCCCATTACATGTACTTGAGGAAAGTAATCAATTCCTTTCCTCCACAGCAAAGGAATTTATTACATTTCAATTCCTCAAAAAAAAAAAAAATACCAAAAGTAATTTCGTTTTTTGAGGCTCAAGTACAAAAAATTTTTTGTTTGTAATTGAAAAAAAAATACTTTGTTCAAATGTAATTTCTGCCCATGTACTTTCGAAAGGAATTGCATATGTAATTGAAAATTTTCCAATTACATTACAAGAAATGCAAAAAGTACTTTCGAATTTCCCATTCCTCAAAGGAATTGCAAAAGTAATTGAAAAATTCTTAGTGTAAAAATTATTTTTCCGATTCAAGCGGTGATTTTATGTGGCCATAGTAACTTTTTGGACCATAAGAAAATGTTTTTAAAAAGAAGCACTGCCTTCAATAACGTGCAATTCATTTCTTCTCGCCATATATGTAAATGTAAATGTATTTATTTATTACGGCTTTCCTAAGCCTAACTTAAATCTATTTTACATGTTTATAATTGTCTTCTGGACTATGCAATCTAGAATAGTTACATCTATGTCCTACCTTGGAGTACTATGGATGGGAGACTTCCAGATCATGCGAACAAAGGATTGTGCTAGTGTTGTATGTAGGCATTTTACGCATGTTAGTAAAGCGCGAAGGCAACATCTGCACGGCGATGCACTGAGTTAATCGAGTGATGCGCTTCAGTATGTGCTTCGGCAACCTTTTTTGTATGCGTACAAGAGCTTGGAAGTCTTGGCGCTACATAGCAATATAGAGTATAGTTTCGCTGCACTTCTATCGATGCTATGGAAGTCCGCCTGTCCAGCACTAAATTGGTAGTGTTCTGCAATAATTGTACAATTTTTGTTTAAATTTATTGGAATGACATGACTTAATATCATTCGGTAGTTCATTATAGGATTTAAGACCTTTATAATACAGATTACATTTGTCTGCTTCAGTTTTATAAGCCGGCAGATTAAAATCATTTTTATTACGAGTATTTACAGAGTGTATATCTTTTACATATTTTATATTCGTCTTCAAATACGCAGGCAAAGTTCCTTCTATTATGTTTTTAATAAATTTTATGGTATAATAAAAAAGTTGCTGTCTAATGCTAAGCCAATTAAGAGAGCATAGCATGTCTCTGATAGGTGTGTCATACCGTTTTTTGAGAATGAATCTCATAGCGCGGTTCTGTTGCTTTTGTAGCTTGTATATCTGACTATCTCACAAGATGAAAAATATAGTTGGGCAATAAATAAAATGAGGTTCGATTATAGATCTGTAGACGATGATTTTATACCTTCTATTTAAATATTTGTAGGTTCGTTGTGTAAAATATAACTTTTTCGCTATTTTTCCTACCGTATAATCCACGTGCTCGTTGAAATTCAGCTTATCATCTATTTTTATTCCCAAGTATTTTAAGGTGCTGACTTTTTCAATTAGTTCGTTATTTATATTTAAGTTTTGTAGCTCACTGTTTTGAAAATTGCGTCTAGATATAACCATAAATTTCGTTTTATTGACATTCACTTTTAGTCTGTTTACGCATAACCAACCATATACGCTGTTAAGATCTTCTTGCAGCTTAGCATATATTTCAGTAACTAGCCTTTACCCGCGGCCCCGTCCGCAAGGAGAAATTTAAATATATGGGCTATTGGCGTTAGCCTGCTTATCAAGTTATCTGTTTAAAATTTTGTTTTCTGTGTAATGCATTTTATTTTTGTAATTGAGTAAAAAAAAGAACTAAATGAGCTGATAACCTGATAGGATCCCAAATGATCCCGAAATTATCCAGAAAAAGCCACGAAATGACCCCCACGCTATCGCGGACGGATCCCGAAAACCATCCAGAAATGCCCCGGAAAGGTCTCCAAAAGTTCCCGGAATAGTCCCAAAAAAACCCGAAATGACAACGACACGATTCTAGACTTATCCAGAGAACCCTACAGAAATGATCCCTGAAGGTGTTCCAAAATGATCCCGAAAAGGTTCCGAAATTACCCTGACGGGCTCCCGGGCGGATCTCAAAAACCATCCAGAAAATATCCAGGAAGGGTCCCTAAATTATACCGACATACTCCAGAAAAAGTTCCGAAATGGCTCCGAGGGGATGCCGGACGAATCCCAAAAACCATCCAGAAATGATGGCGGAAGGGACACCAAATGATCCCGAAAAAGTCCCGCAATTATTCCGACGGTATCCTGAACAGATACCGAAAACCATCCAGAAGTGATGCCGGAAAGGTCCTAAAATGATCACCTAATAGTCCCAAAACGACCCTGACGGTGTCCCGGACAGATCCCGAAATCCATTCAGAAATGATCTTGGGAAGGTCCCAAAATGATCCCGAAATATTGTCGGAAAAGTCCAGAAATTACCCTGACGGGTTCCAGGACGAATCCTGAGAGCCATTCTTAAATGATCCCGAAAAAGTCCCGAAATGATCCTGACGGGATCCCGAAAGGATTCCGAAAACTATCCAGAAATGATTCCGGAATGGTCCTCAAATGATCCCCTCATAGTCCCGAAATGACCGTGTCGTGATCCCGACAACTATCCAGAAATGATGGCGAAAGGGTCCGGAAATGATCCCGTATTAGTCGAGAAAAAGTCCCGAAATGACCCCGACGGGATCCCGGACGAATCCCAAAAACCATACAGGTATCCCAAATGATCCCGAAATAGTCCCGAAATGACCTCGTCGGCATCTCGGACGGATCCCGAAAATTATCCAGAAATGATGCCGGAAAGGTCCCCAAATGATCCCCTAATAGTCCCGAAATTACGCTGATGGGATCCCGGACGGATCCCGAAAACCATCCAGAAATGATGCCGAAAGGGTCCCCAAATGATCCCGTATTAGTCGCGAAAAGTCCCGGACGGATCCCGACAACCATCCAGGAATGATGCCGGAAGAGCCCCCAAATGTTCCCGAAAAGGTCCCCAAATGACCCCGACGAGATCCCGGACGGATACCGAAAACCATCCAGAAATGATGCCGGTAGGTACCCCAAATGATCCCGAAATAGTCCCGAAATGACCCGTCCGGTTCCCGGACGGATCCCGAAAACTCTCCAGAAATGGTGCCGAAAGGGTCCCCAAATGATCCCGTATTAGTCGAGAAAAAGTCTCGAAATGACCCCGACGGGATCCCGGACGGATCCCGAAAACCATCCAGAAATGATGCCCCCAAATGATCCCGAAAAAGTCCCCAAATGACCCCGACGAGATCCCGGACGGATCCCGAAAACCATCCAGAAATGGTGCCGGAATAGCCCCCAAATGCACCGGAAAAAGTCCCCAAATTACCCCGACGAGATCCCGAACGGATCCCGAAAACCATCCAGAAATGGTGCCGGAATAGCCCCCAAATGCTCCGGAAAAAGTCCCCAAATTACCCCGACGAGATCCCGGACGGATCCCGAAAACCATCCAGAAATGATGCCGAAAGGATTCCCAAATGATCCCGTATTAATCGCGAAATGGTCCCGAAATGACCCCGACGGGATGCCGGACGAATCCCGAAGACCATCCAGAAATGATGCCTAGAGGGACCCAAAATAACCCCGAAAAAGTCCCGTAATGATCCCGGAAACCATAAAGAATGTATCTCTCGAAGGTACGCAAATGATCCCGAAAGTACCCCGACGATATCCCGGACGGATCCCGAAAACCATCCAGAAATGATGTCGGAAAGGTCCCCAAATGATCGCGAAATAGTCCCGAAATAATTCCGGAATAATCCCAAAAATGTCCCAAAATAGCCCCGACGGGATCCAGGACGGATCCGGAAAACTATACAGAAATGATCCCGAAAGGGTCCCAAAATGATCCCGAAATAGTCCCGAAAAAGTCCCAAATTACCCCGGCGGGATCCCGGACCGATCCCGAAAACCATCCAGAAATGATCCCGGCAGGGTCTCGATATGACCCTTACGGGATTACAAATAAGGTGAAGCTAATTATAAAACCATGTTAATAAGGCAGCAGGCGCATTGGAGCGAATGAAAAGTTACATAGAAACATACAGGTAAAGCTAATAAAAGCGTGCTAATAAAAACAATTGAAGGAGGGCGGATGGCGGGAGTAGAAGGAGGGGACCACTGATCGTTCCTCCAAAATTGTCTAGATCTCGATCTGTATGTGCCAGATACCAAAAACTACTGATTTAGGAGAAAATGTATATTAAGTTATAACAATGTATAGATTTTACACCAGAGGGGGAGATAAAGGGAGGGGGGGAACGGAGGGTGTCACTGCTCACTTTGTAAGCCCTCGACTTATTTGACCCCTTGAGTCTGTGATATTGGTGAAGGCCAGTATACGTATAGTTATAATGTGTAAAAATTATTAAAAAGTAATTGCTCGAAGGGGTCGTGGGTCCTCCACCCCTCTTTCCATGTTCGAAAAGAAATTCGCTAGTAGACTATTGTCTGTGTCCCAAATTTCATCAAAATCCGTGTAGCCATTCTGGCGTGTTTCAGTCGCAAAGACGAAAAAATAGAATAATTAAATTATAACTGTTCCTAGGGGGCGGGGGACCACGCCCCTTTTGAAAAATATATAGCTAGTAGATCCTTCTAGACTATTGGCTATATGTGTGCAAAATTTCATCCAAATCGGTCCAGCCGTTCTTGCGTGATTGAGTCACAAAGACAAACGTCTGGACAAACATCCAAACATTCAAACATCCAAACTTTCCCATTTATAATATATAGCCTTTACCCGCGGCCCCGTCCGCAAGGAAAATTTGAAATATATGGGCTATTCGCGTTAGCCTGCTTATTATCTGTTTAAAATTTTGTTTTCTGTCTAATGCATTTTATTTTTGTAATTGAGTAAAAAAAAGAACTAAATGAGCTGATAACCTGATAGGATCCCAAATGATCCCGAAATTATCCAGAAAAAGCTACGAAATGACCCCAACGCTATCGCGGACGGATCCCGAAAACCATCCAGAAATGCCCCGAAAGGGTCTCCAAAAGTTCCCCGAATAGTCCCAAAAAACCCGAAATGAGAGCGACACGATTCTAGACGTATCCAGAGAACCACACAGAAATGATCCCTGAAGGTGTTCCAAAATGATCCCGAAAAGGTTCCGAAATGACCCTGACGGGCTCCCGGGCGGATCTCAAAAACCATCCAGAAAATATCCAGGATGGGTCCCTAAATTATCCCGACTAACTCCAGAAAAAGTTCCGAAATGGCTCCGAGGGGATCCACGATGGATCGCGAAAACCATACAGAAATGATTCCGGAAGGATTCCAAAATGATCCCGAAATAGTCCGGAATTGACCCAGATGGGATCACGCACAGATCCAGAAATGATCCCGGAAGGGTGCAAAAACTATCCCGGAAAAGTAACAAAAAATTCCGAAATGGCTCCTACGGCATCCCGGACGGATCCAGAAATGATCTCGGAAGGGTCCCCAAATGATCCCAAAATGGTCCCGAAATGACCCGGATGGATCCGGCAAACCATCAAGAAATTATGCCGAAAGGGTCCCAAAATGATCCCGAAATAATACAGAAAAAGTCACGAAACGACCCCTAGAGGATCCCCAAATGATCCCGTATTAGCCCCGAAAAGGTCCCGAAATAACCCCGACGGGATCCCGGACAAATCCCGAAAACCATCCAGAAATGATGCCGGAAGGAATCCTAAATGATTCCGTAAAAGTCCCGCATTTATTCCGACGGGATCCCGAACGGATACCGAAAATCATCCAGAAGTGATGCCGGAAAGGTCCTCAAATGATCACCTAATACCAAAATGACCCTGACGGCATCCCGGACTGATCCCAAAATCCATCCAGAAATGATCTTGGGGAGGTCCCAAAATTATCCCGAAATAGTCTCGGAAAAGTTCAGAAATTACCCTGACGGGTTCCCGGACGAATCCTGAAAGCCATCTCTAAATGATCTCGAAAAAGTCCCGAAATGACCCTGACTGGACCCCGAAAGGATCCCGAAAACTATCCAGAAATGATGCCGGAAATGTCCTCAAATGATCACCTAATAGTTCCGAAAAGACCCTGACGGGATCCCGAACGTATCCCGACAACTATCTAGAAATGATGCCGAAAGGGCCCGCAAATGATCCCGTATTAGTCGAGAAAAAGTACCGAAATGAACCCGACGTGATGCCGGACGAATCCCAAAAACCATCCAGAAATGATGCCGGAAGGGACACCAAATGATCCCGAAAAAGTCCCGCAATAATTCCGACGGGATCCTGAGCGGATACCGAAAACCATCCAGAAGTGATGCCGAAAAGGTCCTCAAATGATCACCTAATAGTCCCAAAATGACCCTGACGGCATCCCGGACAGATCCCGAAATCCATCCAGAAGTGATCTTGGGAGGGTCCCAAAATTATCCCGAAATAGTCTGGGAAAAGTCCAGAAATTACCCTGACGGATCCCGGACGAATCCTGAAAACCAATCTTAAATGATGCCGAAAAAGTCCCGAAATGACCCTGATGGGACCCGGAAAGGATCCCGAAAACTAACCAGAAATGATGCCGGAAAGGTCCTCAAATGATCTCCCAATATTTCCGAAAAGACCCTGATGGGATCCCGAACGGATCCCGACAACTATCCAGAAATGATACCGAAAGGGCCCGCAAATGATCCCGTATTAGTCGAGAAAAAGTCCCGAAATGACCCCGACGGGATGCCGGACGAATCCCAAAAACCATCCAGAAATGATGTCGGAAGGGACCCCAATGATCCCGAAAAAGTCCCGCAATTATTCCGACGGGAATCTGAACGGATACCGAAAACCATCCAGAAGTGGTGCCGGAACGGTCCTCAAATGCTCCCCTAATAGTTCCAAAATGACCCTGAGGGCATCCCGGACAAATCCCGAAATCCATCCAGAAATGATCTTGGGAAGGTCCCAAAATGATCCCGAAATAGTCTCGGAAAAGTCCAGAAATTACCCTGACGGGTTCCCGGACGAATCCTGAAAGCCATCCTTAAATGATCCCGAAAAAGCCCCGAAATAACCCTGACGGGATCCCGAAAGGGTTCCAAAAACTATCCAGAAATGATGCCAGAAAGGTCCTCAAATGATCCTCTAATAGTTCCGAAATGACCGTGACGGGATCCCGAACGGATCCCGACAACTATCCAGAAATTATGCCGAAAGGGTCCGCAAATGATCCCGTATTAGTCGAGAAAAAGTCCCGAAATGACCCCGACGAGATCCCGGACGAATCCCAAAAACCATCCAGAAATGATGCCGGTAGGTATCCCAAATGATCCCGAAATAATCCCGAAATGACCTCGTCGGCATCCCGGACTGATACCGAAAATTATCCAGAAATGATGCCGGAGAGGTCCACAAATGATCCCCTAATAGTCCCGAAATTACCCTGATGGGATCCCGGACGGATCCCGAAAACCATCCAGAAATGATGCCGGAAGAGCCCCCAAATGATCCCGAAAAAGTCCCCAAATGACCCCGACGATATCCCGGACGGATCCCGAAAACCATCCAGAAATGATGCCGGAAGAGCCCCCAAATGATCCCGAAAAAGTCCCCAAATGACCCCGACGAGATCCCGCACGGATCCCGAAAACCATCCAGAAATGATACCGGAAGAGCCCTAAATGATCCCGAAAAAGTCCCCATATGACCCCGACATACTCCAGAAAAGGTTCCGAAATGGCTCCGAGGGAATCAACGACGGATCGCGAAAACCATACAGAAATGATTCCGGAAGGATCCCAAAATGATCCCGAAATAGTCCGGAAATGACCCAGATGGGATCCCGCACAGATCCAGAAATGATCCCGGAAGGGTCCAAAAACTATCCCGGAAAAGTAACAAAAAATCCCGAAATGGCTCCTACGGCATCCCGGACGGATCCAGAAATGATCTCGGAAGGGTCCCCAAATGATCCCAAAATGGTCCCGAAATGACCCTGATGGATCCGGCAAACCATCAAGAAATTATGCCGGAAGGGTCCCCAAATGATCCAGAAATAAAACAGAAAAAGTCACGAAACGACCCCTAGAGGATCCCCAAATGATCCCGTATTAGCCCCGAAAAAGTCCCAAAATGACCCTGACGGGATCCCGAAAGGATTCCGAAAACAATACAGAAATGATGCCGGAAAAGTCCTCAAATGATCCCCTAATAGTCCCGAAATGACCGTGACGGGACCCCGACAACTATCCAGAAATGATGCCGAAAGGGTCCGCAAATGATCCCGTATTAGTCGAAAAAAAGTCCCGAAAGGACCACGACGGGATCCCGGACGAATCCCAAAAACCATCCAGAAATGATGCCGGTAGGTATCCCAAATGATCCCGAAATAGTCCCGAAATGACCTCGTCGGCATTCCGGACGGATCCCGAAAATTATCCAGAAATGATGCCGGAAAGGTTCCCAAATGATCCCCTAATAGTCCCGAAATTACCCTAATGGGATCCCGGACGGATCCCGAAAACCATCCAGAAATGATGCCGAAAGGGTTCCCAAATGATCCCGTATTAGTCGCGAAAAAGTCCCGAAATGACCCCGACGGGATCCCGGACGGATCCCGAAAACCATCCAGAAATGATGCCGGCTGAGCCCCAAAATGATCCCGAAAAAGTCCCCAAATGACCCGACGAGATCCCGGACGGATCCCGAAAACCATCCAGAAATGATGCCGGAAGAGCCCCCAAATGATCTCGAAAAAATTCCCAAATGACCCCGACGATATCCCGGACGGATCCCGAAAACCATCCAGAAATGATGCCGGAGGAGCCCCCAAATGATCCCGAAAAAGTCCCCCTATGACCCCGACGAGATCCCGCACGGATCCCGAAAACCATCCAGAAATGATGCCGGAAGGGTCCCCAAATGATCGCGAAATAGTCCCGAAATGATTCCGGAATAGTCCCGAAAATGTTCCAAAATAACCCCGACGGGATCCCGGACGGATCCCGTAAACTATACAGAAATGATCCCGGAAGGGTCCCAAAATGATCCCGAAATAGTCCCGAAATTACCCCGGCGTAATCCCGGACCGATCCCGAAAACCATCCAGAAATGATCCCGGAAGGGTCTCGATATGACCCTTACGGGATTACAAATAAGGTGAAGCTAATTATAAAACCATGTTAATAAGGCAGCAGGCGCATTGGAGCGAATAAAAAGTTAGATAGAAACATACAGGTAAAGCTAATAAAAGCGTGCTAATAAAAACAATTGATGGAGGGCGGATGGCGGGAGTAGAGGAGAGGACCACTGATCGTTCCTCCAAAATTGTCTAAATTTTGTTCTGTATGTACCAAAAACTATTGATTTAGGAGAAAATTTAGATTGAGTTATAACAATTTATGGATTTTACACCAGAGGGGGAGATAAAGGGGGGCGGGCGGAGGGTGTCACTGCTTACTTTGTAAGCCTTCGACTTATTTGACCCCTTGAGTCTGTGATATTGGTTAAGGTCAGTATACGTAAAGTTATAATGTGTAAAAATTATGAAAAATAATTTCTCGAAGGGGTCGTGGGACCCCTACCCCTCTTTCCATGTTCGAAAAAAATTTCGCTAGTAGACTACTGTCTGTGTCCCAAATTTCATCAAAATCCGTGTAGCGATTCTGGCGTGATTCAGTCGCAAAGACGAAAAAATATAATAATTAAATTATAACTGTTCCTAGGGGGCGGGGACCACGCCCCTTTTGAAAAATATATAGCTAGTAGATCCTTCTAGACTATTGGCTATATGTGTGCAAAATTTCATCCAAATCGGTCCAGCCGTTCTTGCGTTATTGAGTCACAAAGACAAACGTCTGGACAAACATCCAAACATCCAAACATCCATACATCCAAACATCCAAACATCCAAACATCCAAACATCCGAACATCCAAACATCTTAACATCCAAACTTTCCCATTTATAATATACTAGCCTTTACCCGCGGCCCCGTCCGCAAGGAAAATTTTAAATATATGGGCTATTCGCGTTAGCCTGCTTATTATCTGTTTAAAATTTTGTTTTCTGTCTAATGCATTTTATTTTTGTAATTGAGTAAAAAAAAGAACTAAATGAGCTGATAACCTGATAGGTTCCCAAATGATCCCGAAATTATCCAGAAAAAGCTACGAAATGACGCCAACGCTATCGCGGACGGATCCCGAAAACCATCCAGAAATGCCCCGAAAGGGTCTCCAAAAGTTCCCCGAATAGTCCCAAAAAAACCCGAAATGAGAGCGACACGATTCTAGACGTATCCAGAGAACCACACAGAAATGATCCCTGAAGGTGTTCCAAAATGATCCCGAAAAGGTTCCGAAATGACCCTGACGGGCTCCCTGGCGGATCTCAAAAACCATCCAGAAAATATCCAGGAAGGGTCCCTAAATTATCCCGACTAACTCCAAAAAAAGTTCCGAAATGGCTCCGAGGGGATCCACGATGGATCGCGAAAACCATACAGAAATGATTCCGGAAGGATTCCAAAATGATCCCGAGATAGTCCGGAATTGACCCAGATGGGATCCCGCACAGATCCAGAAATGATCCCGGAAGGGTGCAAAAACTATCCCGGAAAAGTAACAAAAAATACCGAAATGGCTCCTACGGCATCCCGGACGGATCCAGAAATGATCTCGGAAGGGTCCCCAAATGATCCCAAAATGGTCCCGAAATGACCCGGATGGATCCGGCAAACCATCAAGAAATTATGCCGAAAGGGTCCCAAAATGATCCCGAAATAATACAGAAAAAGTCACGAAACGACCCCTAGAGGATCCCCAAATGATCCCGTATTAGCCCCGAAAAGGTCCCGAAATAACCCCGACGGGATCCCGGACAAATCCCGAAAACCATCCAGAAATGATGCCGGAAGGAATCCCAAATGATTCCGTAAAAGTCCCGCATTGATTCCGACGGGATCCCGAACGGATACCGAAAATCATCCAGAAGTGATGCCGGAAAGGTCCTCAAATGATCACCTAATAGTCCCGAAATGACCCTTAAGGGGTCATGGACGGATCCCATAAAACCATCCAGAAATGATCCCGATATAGTCCCGAAGAAGTCCCGAAATGACCCTGACGGGATCTCGAACGCACCCCTAAATGACCCTGACGGGATCCCGGACAGATCCCGAAATCCATCCAGAAATGATCTTGGGAGGGACCCCAAATGATCCCGAAAAAGTCCCG